>NC_060143.1:77978226-78626039 GCF_021461385.2 Schistocerca piceifrons | reverse complement strand
TCAGCTTGGTACATACTAAATTTTACTATTGTTAATTGTTCAGAATCATTTAATTCAAGTTCAAAGTTAAATCTCTTCTTTCTAAATTGCGTAGATTCAAGTAGCTTTTGAAATGATTGTTGAGGTAGTCCAAGACTAACCGTATTTTACTGGATTTCGATGTGCTTCAGAAAGAAAGCTCACTATTAACTTCAGTCACTAAATTAACTTTCGATTTTCCGGTGTTATTAATTCTTTTGCTAAATTAAGTCAGAGTGTAGCGAAATTTATTACTTCTGACAGACTTTCAGTTTTCACACTACACGTGTCAACCTTCAGTTGCCACGCTTCTAGTGTTAATTATATGTGTAATAACCTTTCTTTTTCAGTTACTATAGTAATTGTCCTTAGGACTGGCGACCGTGATTTCCCCCAAATCTCAAATATCTAATTACCGCTAGTTAATTGTTAACGTAACGGCCGCACATTTACTTTCTTTATTAACTTTACCCCTTTTCAAAATTAATTTCCACCAGTTTCATTTGCATTTTTCCTTTCATTTAGATGTAACCCTTTCCTCCCTCTTTACCGATAGATTAACTTCGGTGACGATTGCTTTTCCCAAATTTCCATTAGGTACACGCGGTTTAATTTTTCACTGTCATTAAGGTCGATAAGTGAGGGGGAGGTTACACGTGGCGACCTGGTGACAGGACAATCTTCAAATTTGAGGTTGTTCTGGACACGAATTTTGCATTGTGCAAATCTCGTAACAAAGTACTGGTTACGAAATGGTCGTTACGTCAGCGAGAATAAATAGTGTGAGGAATCTTAATTAGATTTGAGATTTGGTATTTATATTGAAAATTATTAAAATGAGTGAAGGCAACAATTACCAAAATTTTGTAGACTTGGATACGGAACAATCGGTCGAACAGTGGGAAACGCGCACGGCGGTTCCCATTGTTCAGGGGTAGGCGGCTAGCATGAAAGACGCGACCGCCGAAACGCAACAAAGAGCAGAAATGGAATTCCAAACTTTAGAAAATGTTTCGGAATCGGAAGCGAAAATCAAATCTGTACCCCTTGATGATGAATACGGGGGAACATGTATAGAGGAACCAGCTACGGAAGTAAAACCGGTAGTCTCCGGGAATTTAACTGATTTATTGAATGTTTTGATTAATGAAATCAAGAGTCAATCGGCAGAAATTATAGCTCTGTCTGCCAAGCAAGAAGCTCAGTCTGAAAAGATTGAACGAAAGCTAGACAATCAGAACAAAGCTATTAATGTTGTTAACAACAATGTTGGAGTTGTTAATACAAAAGTTGATAAAATCAAAGAAGATATTGTTGTAATTAATACCGAAATCGGTAATCTTAAACAGGAAATGATAGGCGTTCAGGCGGAAATTGCGAGCATAAATACTCGTTTTGATTCCGAAATTAGCAGAATCGAGAAAAGTGTAGGAGAAGCAGTTGCTCCGATCATCGAGAATAAGGTGACGGAACAAATTCAATTAGTGAAAAAAGAGGATCAACAGAAGGTGGAAACTTTAAAGGCTTTAGTGTCCGAAGTAGACACTAAAGTGAGGGAGCAGGCTAATACCTGCGAAGAGAGAAAGAGGGAAGTGGAAACGCTTGCGACAACCACTTGCCAAGTAATTACGAGAGTGTCGGAATTAGAAAAGAAACTTGACGAAAAACAGAGCTATGTGCCAATCTGTGCACATAGTTCGGAATTGTTGACGAAAGAGGAGCGGTTCGACCCCTTGAAAAAAGGCGGTATACACGCGACGGATTTCATTAAAAATTGTGAAAGAGTTTTACCCAGATCATGGACTAATGAGAGAAAAATTAATGCGGTTATTGATGTGCTGGCTGGTGATGCCAAGCGTTGGGGCTTAAACCTCGACATTACGAACCTGACTTTTGCCGAGTTTAAAAATTTGTTTCTGGCTGAATACTGGTCAGAGCAAAAACAGCAAAGTGTCTGGCGCGAATTTGTCGTATCGAGGCCTTTCGATGCGAATTCGCGCGGTTCGATGAGGGAGTTTTGTGAGGGCTGGATCCGCAAGTTGGAATATTTGCGTGATCGCCGCACGGAATCCGAAATAGTCTGGGAACTCTACAAGAAGCTTCCAGATGATACAAAACGCTACGTAGGAAGCAATTATAGGACAGTCAATGATTTCCTGGAAAGAGTTGAGGACGAGGACAATTGGCGCAATAATCGCGACAGTGGTAGAGGCCGTGGTAACAACAACGGGTACCACCCCAACCATAACAACGATAACCATGGGAATAATGCATACCGCAGCAATGACAATAATGGTTCGGACCGTAATAACAATCGGTACAATGCAAATAATAACCGGAATGACGGAAACCAGTATCATACTAGCGTGATACGGGCTGCGCAGAATAGTAATAACGCCAGAGGGTGTGACCAGCCGCCTCAGCAGTATCCGGGGAGCGTATCTGCTGGGACGAGACAGGGAAACCATTAGCCGCGCCGGTGAGGGGCCGACCGGGCGTGGAGAAATTTTGGCGGCCCAATAACAGGAGAAAACCCAGGTGTCGTCGTTATGAAAATTCCGTATGGAATAATCAACGGCGGGAGAGTGTGCCAGTGTTAGGAGAAAGGAGTGCGCCCACAAGTAGTAAATCAGCTGTATACATGGCAGCAGAAAATACATTCACTGTCAGTGAGAACAATTTAAGTAGTGTTCCGGAAATCGATTATAAAGTGGCAGCTGTAATACCCACAGCGGAACTGGAGATTGAGTTTAAGAATGATTCGCAATTGTTGAGAGAAGATCAGATGTCGGATAAAACGTCCGTCATCGAGCGAGGGGATGCAGAGAGGGATGAGGTCTGTTTAAGGCAGTTCGGTCGCTTTATACGACGAACTAAGAGATTATAGGGGCCTGTACGGGAGGAGTGTTTATAGGGAGCGCGGGCAGGATTTGCCGCGTCTCGTCCCACAGGAAGATAGTATTTGTGAAGTGATGGAAAGTTCTGGCCCTAACCGGCAAACTTTACCAGAAATAGTTGATGTTAATGGGGAGCACGAGCAAGATTCGTCGTGTTTCGTCCCGCAGGAGTTAGATGTTGAAGTAGTAACGGAAAGTTCTGGCCCTAACCGGCAGACTTTACCGAAAGTTATAGTGGTAGAAGTAGCCGACCCATCCGACGCAAACCTCCAGTTTAAACATTGCGAGAGTATTAAGGAGAAAGATTACGAAAATTTTAGTGATAGCCGGACACGATTGGTAGAAAAGCACATAGATTACAGCGTGTATGAGGTTAGAGCTGACATTATACAGTCAGACGATAGCAGTGTGGGTTGCGCAGATCCAGAGGAAGTAATTTCAGATGCTACTGGGCACATTCCTCCAGGTAGATTGGCAGATGAGATCAATCTGACCAAAGTGGAATCAACGAAGGTGACAATTAGTGAATCGATAGCAAAGCAACACTCACTAGTTGACGAGTTACAGGAAAAGGTTTCGGTATTGGAGGCGAAGCTACAGACTAAGCCTCAGGACAAACGTGTTGAAATTAAAACTGTATGTGAACAGAGGCTGAAAAAGCCGCCAGATAAACCGGATTTGGGATCAAAGCCGGATGGTTTTTTCTGGAATGACCTGGATATAGACGAGGATTTACTGTGGGAAAATAAAGAAACCGTCGAGGACAAGTGTAGACAGATAGTAGTGTCTGTTAATATGCACGACCTACAACTAAACGTGTTGATTGACACCGGTGCAGAATTGAGTGCTGTATCTGGGAAAATATTTGAGTTACTGAAAGACAGACCTGGCATCGTAGTTATGCCAGTAACAGGAGTGAAAATTATCGGTGCTACTGGGAAGGCCAGTAAACCGGTCACAAAACAGATTTTTGTCAACTTCGAGATATGTGGGGCACGATTTGAACAAGAGTTTGTCGTCGTGCCAGACTTAACTACGGAAGTAATTATCGGGTTAGATTGGCTATTAAAGTACCGTGCAGTGATTAACTGCGAGAGCAAAACTTTGACATGTATGTCACTAGATAAAACAATGGTAGTTGGTTTTGACAAGGCAGGAGACGGTGTGCATAGGCAATACCAGCCTATAAACATTGTTAAGTGGCCGGATGACATTGACGTAGGAATGAGTTTGAACTGCCGTAACATGAGGAATCTCGGCATTGACAATAATGTAGAAAGTGAATTGGAAAGTATTGTAGACGGTGAGTCAAACGTAACACACGAACAAAGACGAGGCCGACTTTCCCGTACCTATTGTCATCACAACCATAGGGCATGGGGCTAATATGTAGCAGTATTTGAGAGAATTATGAACACCTTGAGACTTGAATCTACGGAATTTTCTCCAGAGGAAATCCTGTTGGGTGACAGAAGTACAAGTTTAGTGGAAGAGATAATCAAATTCCCTCCACGGATTGACATTAGTATTGGTGTGAAAAAGGATCGTTTGCGAGAAGTAATGAAGCTAAAAGCCGATGCTCGCATACGTCGTCATGACACTAAAGCGCGTTTTGATTAATCAATTTAACTTTAATCAATTTAATCATGATCTAATCAACTGAAAAATCCAAGCTGCTAGTTTAAGTTTTCAGCTGAGTCACAGTAGATTAAGGAAGGTAAATATGATTTTGTAAATAGCTGTAAGATTTCATGAATATGTGTTTTACTAGTCATTGCCGATGTACTTAGACGGTGTTTTAAGTTTCAGGCTAGTACATGCGTGTGATGATGGACAGTGTTGAGTTAACCACTGTGATAGAATTAATGGACTCCTTGAGATTACTCGGGAGTGAGTTTTCCGAAAGAATTCAGTGAAGCGGACGTTCTGGAAATGCCGTTACACAGGCGAGTGAGATCAAGCGTGCCGCACAGGCGGGCGCAACAATACTGGCGAGGCGGTGCCGCTGTCGGCTCATGTGCCGCTGTTCGCATTCTTTGCACTTTCGAGTACGAAAGGCGGAATAGTTTTTCTTCCCGGACAGCTGATGTGAAAGAATTCTGCTGTCAATATTTATGTTTTGGTCGATCTGCTGTATATTATTTTCTTGTTTAGCGTTAAGTGGAATCTCATGACGAGATATTAATTATGAAAAGGTTATGTAAAAATGTGTATTCTATGTAATTAATTATTAATTTGCGTATTTTGATCTACCTGTTTTTATGACCATGTACTCTGATTAATCTTGCAAATAGTATTCCATTTCTCATAGTGTTACGAATTTTAATGATTTTGGAATAGCTAAACCATTTTCTATATCTTCTATGAATTTTAATATGTTGTCAACCTGTTTTATTTTGTGCAAGATGACAGAGTGGAATAAGATTAGGAGTGTCCCCACTCAATTATTATGGTCTAAAAATTGATTTATGATTAATTAGACGAATGCTAAATTTTGTTGATGTTTTGAGCATATGCATTTCCGCTGTTTCTTTTTTGGGACATTTTCTGAGTCTGTTTACGTTACACGAACATCCTCAGACAATGTGGGGCACGTGTAACGCCGGAAATGCATATCCTCCTATTTCCATCTATTGTACTATTATTTTTTTCCTTGTTTTGTTACCTCAAGATATGACATTTCTGTCTCTTTATATATTGTAATTGTTTTACTGTTTGTATATATATATTTATGCACTCATGTCGATGTATAATTGGTTTGTTTCGTAAATATTATTTGTATTTTTACGCTGGGTCTTGCCTAGGGAAAACTGCTATCGAACGATTACATCGATGGGTCGTGTGAAGAATCAAAGTGTGTAGGATCTTTGGTAGTGTTAACTCTGCCGCGTGGAGCGCGGGCTGGGTAGTGAGAGTCTGGCGGGAGTAGCGAGTGGAGCAGGTGTGTTGTGTGACGCGCTTTCGGGGTTTGGCAGCAAGTAATTGCGCTCGACTCGCGATGATAGTTTCTGACATGGTGTCGCGGACGGGAAGCATTAGCTGGCGCACATCAAGAGCCCGTTTCGCCTGGTGACCGTGTCGAGAAGAAGGCGCGCCAACATCCAGCTTCTGCAACAGCGACGGCCGACAATGAGTGACTGTCGCCACCTCCTCGATCGACGGCTTCAAACCTTCAATCAACCAACAAGGAAGACTAAAAGCACGTAAAGTTTCAGAACTGTATGGCAGACCTCAGCTTTTCAAATTGTTCCATTTGCCTCGCAAAATTACAGCAACTTAGCATGAACCTTTGTTGCTCATTGTCCCAATTGCATTGCCAAGCAAGGTCCCTTCCTTTTCCGAAATGAACCCGAGTGTCGTTGAAATTCAAACGCCAGCATTAAAATAATATAATTAGATTTCACTGCTTTAATTTCAAAGTTCAGTAGCTGGCTACAATATTTAGGTTACACGAGCACAAATTTAGAGTGCGAGCTTTGTTACCGTATTTTAGCTTACCTGTGACTGCAGCTCAGCTTGGTACATACTAAATTTTACTATTGTTAATTGTTCAGAATCATTTAATTCAAGTTCAAAGTTAAATCTCTTCTTTCTAAATTGCGTAGATTCAAGTAGCTTTTGAAATGATTGTTGAGGTAGTCCAAGACTAACCGTATTTTACTGGATTTCGATGTGCTTCAGAAAGAAAGCTCACTATTAACTTCAGTCACTAAATTAACTTTCGATTTTCTGGTGTTATTAATTCTTTTGCTAAATTAAGTCAGAGTGTAGCGAAATTTATTACTTCTGACAGACTTTCAGTTTTCACACTACACGTGTCAACCTTCAGTTGCCACGCTTCTAGTGTTAATTATATGTGTAATAACCTTTCTTTTTCAGTTACTATAGTAATTGTCCTTAGGACTGGCGACCGTGATTTCCCCCAAATCTCAAATATCTAATTACCGCTAGTTAATTGTTAACGTAACGGCCGCACATTTACTTTCTTTATTAACTTTACCCCTTTTCAAAATTAATTTCCACCAGTTTCATTTGCATTTTTCCTTTCATTTAGATGTAACCCTTTCCTCCCTCTTTACCGATAGATTAACTTCGGTGACGATTGCTTTTCCCAAATTTCCATTAGGTACACGCGGTTTAATTTTTCACTGTCATTAAGGTCGATAAGTGAGGGGGAGGTTACAAACTCTTACCAGGAAAGTGCTTGGGCTCGAACAAACAGATCTGTATGAACGTTTGGTTACAGGACCATTATGTACCTCTGAATGTGCTGTGTTTTTCTGCAAAACTCTGCAGTCATGCCCTAGATATCACTGTAGATGTAATTGTAGACGCTATACGCTATGCAGCAATCTTAACTATAAATGTAAATGCGGATTGTCAATAAAATGCTCCGAGCAATACGAATGACTGCAAAACGCACAGCGAAGAAATACAAGTTGATCGCATTGTTTATTTGCACATTCTACAATATCAGTGTTGAACGCCACGTCAATGACACTATTGAAGTTGTTCACTGGTTCACCAATATCGTAGCCAGCGTTCTGGCACGCGTAACGAAACATTGGTCTGTATACTCCCGCAGATAACTGATTGTAAATGACAGAATGCATATTCATGATAAAGACTCTGTCGTGCAATTTCGGCTGCATATTACTGGAACGTAGTTTAATGACGTCTGTTATTCTCTTGGCGTATATTTTATATTGCCTGGAGAAATTCACATCCAGAGGTTGTGCATATTTTATAGTTTTAGGCGGAATGATTTTTAAATCTACATGTTTTCCGCCAGATGCTTCCAGTAGTACTCGTTCATCCTTATGTCCAGACCAGGAGTCACAAAGTACTAATGACTTTCTCGACAAACGTAGATTCAAAACTGACAGAAAAAACGTCTACAGATATTGTTTCGTCATCTTCCCACTCACACTTGCATCGACGACGGCATTTGGAGGGCACCGCGTTTCTATTTCCCTTGACACGCGGGGTCCAAACTTTCCACTGGATTCTTGAAAGCAAATATAGAGTTTGTCTGCCAATCGTCCGTCCATTGATATAGCAAGATCGATGGTGTAACTATGTGTTGCTCAGTTAACTGAGTGCAACATCGCGACAGTGTTTCTCTCCCATTTCATGGACACTGTTCTGTCTCAAGGAAGTTCATAGTTGAACTGACTCTGATCACAGTTCCATACAGAACTAATATCGATGTTTTCTCTCGTGATATGCTCATTGACGTCAGCGACAAACGTTTGAGCTCTTTCAATCAGCTCTTCTTCGCCATCCTAATTTTTTCGTGCTTGGAGCGTAGTGATACGGCGTAATGTTATCCTAAACTCCTTTTTCAAATTAGTAATAAATCCTAGTGAAGCTGTAAAGTTTGTACACCCGAGATTTCTGGCTACGGCCAATGCCCAATGTTGTAAATGACAATAATGAACGGCGAAACCGCATTCTCGCGCTTCATCGAATTTCGCCATTACACGCTCCTCGATGGTCTTGAACAGCAGTGTACGATTTCCTTTGAAAACTGTATTTCCTTCTCATTTCTTTGACACGTAATCCAGTATGTTTTTAATATTGCTTTTAGACTTCAGTTTAGGGTATCTTTTCAGTAACTTGTCGTTTGTGTCGAAATCTCTTACGTAATAATCATCGTACATGTTCTCCAGTGTGTTGTCATCAAACGCCGTGATGATACTTGCAACTTTAACCTTATTCTTGGGAGACGGTTGGTATTCACTGTCACTGCTTCCATCGCCTCTTCCTGCACTTGCCGTAGCACTACCGTTTGCAATGAGTTGTTCGTCATTATCATCTCTATCATCATCATTATGTGTTAGTGTTACAACAGTATCTGTTTCTAACTTATGCTCATATTTCTGCACTATAACAGATACCAGAAAACATGCGAATGATTCGTCTTCTACACCAATACCATCTTCACGAAGAAGGGTTCTTCGTAACTTCATCTCAACCAATCGCAATACATTAGCAGGATTGATTACCAATCGCCGAGCCATCTGACGCTTCAATACACAAATAATGTCACAAAATGCAACTTCAGAGGCAGACTGCACCGTCCCTACTGGTCCCGACTGGCGTACCGGAAGGCCAATGTGCAATGCGGCATGGCAAACGCAGAGGCCTCTAACGGACGACTGCTTTTGCAGATGCGGGAGTATCACTAGTGCAATAAGAGACCTTTACATTATTTCTCACACGATTTTGGTGTATTTTTGTTTGTTCGAGCCCAAGTAGTTTCCTGGTTAGCAGTGAACAGACAGTTGTTGTAAATTGCGTTTGCTATGTACCGTGAAGTTTACTACGATTATTTGGACTTGGCCATTGATTGCCTTTTTGGTGTTATACTCCAAGCAATGTTGCAGACTTCATATTTGAACTAAACACAAAGATAAGTAATTGATTTGCGTGACTTTGTTACTAATTTTTGGAGTGTTGTAGAACCTTCGTTCTCCTATCCTGATACCTAAACCTGGCATAGAGCTGTGTAACTGTGGACAGTGGTAATGAGAAATTTCATAGCGGTGTACTGCAGCAGAAGCCGTTTCTCGAACTCATAAACTCGGCCTACAGTAACAACAGCGGCAGTTCGGCCTCCACAGCAGTAGCGACGAGGCATTTACAAAACTGGCGACGAGGGTCTACAAAAGTTTTATTTTCGATACTTATCGGAAATGAAATCTAAAAGCCGAAATATTAAGACTGAATTGACGTTAAGTGATGAAATACAATTGCTTCAGTATTATACGTGATAAAAAAGGCCAACGCTTATCCAAATCCTCTGCTATGAAGCGTGAAGTCTGGGATTCTTTTACACTTCTGAGAGCTGCTAATGCATGATTTTATGGATCTGTTGTTACATTTATTAGATGATGTGTACCATCATAACGTGCAGGCTTTCTTCTTCGACTTTGAAATGAGTTTTCTACGCTTACAGACCACCTTTCATGCTGTTGTTGATGTTGTCTTCAGTCCTGAGACTGGTTTGATGCAGCTCTCCATGCTACTCTATCCTGTGCAAGCTTCTTCATCTCCCAGTACTTACTGCAACCTACATCCTTCTGAATCTGTTCAGTGTATTCATCTCTTGGTCTCCCTCGACGATTTTTACCCTCCACGCTGCCCTCCAGTACTAAACTGGTGATCCCTTGATGTCTCAGAATATGTCCTACCAACCGGTCCCCAATCCTATTCAATACCTCCTCATTAGTTATGTGATCTACCCATCTAATCTTCAGCATTCTTCTGTAGCACCACATTTCGAAAGTTTCTATTCTCTTCTTGTCCAAACTATTGATCGTCCATGTTTCACTTCCATTCATGGCTACAGTCCATACAAATACTTTCAGAAATGACTTCCTGACACTTAAATCTATACTCGATGTTAACAAATTTCTCTTCTTCAGAAACGCTTTCCTTGCCATTGCCAGTCTACATTTTATATCCTCTCTACTTCGACCATCATCAGTTATTTTGCTTCCCAAATAGCAAAACTGCTTTACTACTTTAAGCATCTCATTTCTTGATCTAATTCCCTCAGCATCACCCGACTTAATTCGACTACATTCCATTATCCTCGTTTTGATTTTGTTGATGTTCATCTTATATCCTCCTTTCAAGACACTGTCCATTCCGTTCAACTGCTCTTCCAAGTCCTTTGCTGTCTGTGACAGAATTACAATGTCATCGGCGAACCTCAAAGTTTTTATTTCTTCTCCATGGACTTTAATACCCACTCCGAATTTTTCTTTTGTTTCCTTTACTGCTTGCTCAATATGCAGATTGAATAACATCGGGGACAGGCTACAACCCTGTCTCACTCCCTTCCCAACCGCTGCTTCCCTTTCATGCCCCTCGACTCTTATAACTCTCATCTGGTTTCTTTCATGCTGTATACTTAAATAAATTAATAACGTTCACATGAACGTCCATCGTTTTAGTGTATTTTGAACTGTCATGGCGTATTTCCTCAGTCAACTATAAATCACGCTGCAGGTTTTAGTTAATAATTGTGGGGCTATCACAGCACCAAATGTGAGGTCCTCTTAACTTCTGCCATTGGCAGCCTCACCTCGTACTTACAGCCTCTCTCATGACCGCATTCTTTTTCGTTAAGGATAGTTTGATGATGTTCAGTACCTCCGAAAAGCAGGATTCATCCATTCTTAGTTAATTACGAAAATCATCGGCATCCATGTGCTGAAGCAACAGAGCGTGGATGAATTTCTTTCTTTGCATTAGCCACTTATTTGCCCACAGCTTTCTCTCGGCTTTTTTTGGCGTTGTTATCTCTAAAACATCCAAAGTAATCCACCGGTTTTGTTTCTGTGTAAAACTAAGCGCTGTCTCGTAGAAAATAACCTCAGTGATCGTAAGATAAACAAAATATCATAATGAAATGATAATTAAATGGACACCCTAGCTGCAAACAGGCGTTGATGTACTTCATTGGGGACATGTTGAAAATGTGTGCCCCGACCGGGACTCGAACCCGGGATCTCCTGCTAATATGGCAGACGCTCTATCCATCTGAGCCACCGCGGGCAGAGAGGATACTGCGTCTGCACGGAATTATCCCTTGCACGCTCCCTGTGAGATCCACATTCCCAACATGTCCACACCTCTACATTCGTAGTGCGCCTAATAGATGTTTGCCCATCATACTCATTACTCGTGGCAGATTAATCTACCAAGTCGCGTACGAGTTAGGGCATAGCGGTGGCTCAGATGGATAGAGCGTCTGCCATGAAGCAGGAGATCCCGGGTTCGAGTCCCGGTCGGGGCACACATTTTCAACATTTCCCCAATGAAGTACACCAACGCCTGTTTGCAGCTAGGGTGTCCATTTAATTATCATTTCATTTCTAGCAAAGCTGCATGGTCATCCACGGTAACTGTTCTTTCGGGAACAGATATATAGTTAAAATATCATAACAGAGCAGCGCTGAAATAGTTGAGAGCAGTCGGTCGAGACGTGTATAGGCTGACACGGAATTGGTTCGTCGGTTGGTTGGCTGATAAATTGGCGCTTGTGGAGGAGCCTTAAGGTGACACGCAACGAAACTGGCAGGCCGAACTCCCTTTCCGTGTCCTCATTATATTTCTTCAAACCTTCCACAAAATACTTGTTGTTACAACGACCTATGTTTCTTCTGAAAATGACTGCCAGAGAAGCACGTCCTACTGTAAGAGGCGATAAAAAAACTCCGTTGGAAGGACGTACGGTCGAGAATCGATATACTTATGAGATAAAATCACCATGAGCATTCAGACAGTCGTTCCACCGACGCACCAGGTCGCAGATATCCGTTTCGTAAAGCACCGTGTCCTCAAGCGCGAAGAAATCCGTAACTGCCTGCTGCACATCCTCGTTCGACAAGAATCGTCGAACCTGCAACGCCCTTTTTAACTGACCGAAGAAGCGGTAAGTGAAATGTGATCAGGAGCACACGGTGGGTACTATAGTATCTCGCACCTGAATTGCCGTAATGGATGAACGTGGACTCTCAGATCGACTGGCGTCTTGAGTCGAATCGCAGCCAGCACGGAACTTGGGGCAACATTTCACAACGGTAGTTTTCGACAGACATGCTGTCCCACACACATTCTTCATTCTCAGACATCTAACAGTGTTTGTCCTTTGGCATCATCATCATCATTTAAGACTGATTATGCCTTTCAGTGTTCAGTCTGGAGCATAGTCCCCCTTATAAAATTCCTACATGATCCCCTATTCAGTGATAACATTGGTGCCTCTTCTGATGTTAAGCCTATTACTTCAAAATCATTCTTAACCAAATCCAGGTACCTTCTCCTTGGTCTACCCCGACTCCTCCTACCCTCTACTGCTGAATCCATGAGTCTCTTGGGTAACCTTGCTTCTCCCATGCGTGTCCTTTGGCAGCCAAGAAAAAATAACAGCGCGTCGATCCTTTTTGGACGCAATTGGTAACAACATCGCTACAGTTTATGTTTCCGCGTTTAACGCAAGCACATCGGAAAGATACGAATGCCACACTAATATCTTGCCTACAGGTCGGTGCTTGTATACCCTCATCGGAATCATGCTAGGCTGCATTACGCTGCAGGAACGCCCTCAGACGCTAACTCTTTTGATCACCAGTTATAGCTGAGCCTTTCTTACGTCTAAGTAAGTCTCATGTAACAGTGCGAGAGATGAGCAAATTCATTGGGCCCCTCGATTGTGTGTTTCCCTTGCAAGTTAAGCCCGACAGAGACAGCAGCGGTAGGTGGGACGACGTGCCTGTAACTACTAGCGCAAGTGAGAACGAAACTGTTATTCACGTGTAATATCAAAAAGCCTGGAGACACACCTTTCGGAAGAATATCATCCTCAAATCCCGAAGATATCAGAGGCAAATGAATGCGGCAAGTATCGTGCAAACAGCTAGCCCCATCATGTATCCAGGTTCCTGAGTAGGACAATGTAAACGAGACAGGGAAACAAAACAGAAATGTTTAGCTGACGACCAGCTTGGCGCTAAGAAAGATAAAGGATGAGACACAATCCTAATTTCACACTTCACAACGTAAGGAGGAATTAACAAAAACTATGAAAGTTCTTTGACATGGTCTGTTCAACTAGTAAAGCCATACTGCTGTCTAAATTGGTGGAATATGTTTCAAATCCACAACAAGCACGAATACGCTGTAGAGAAAATTGGGTAATATCCTATAAAATACGTGCAGGAACCAAGGGGGGAAGCACAAACAGAGAAGTTCTCAGATCAACAAGGTCATAAGGTAGGGATGCAGTCTCTCTCATCTATATTTCAACCTGTAACAGCAGAAGTAATGAAGGAAATAAAACAAGGGTTTCCAAATGCAACTAAAATTTCAGTTGATAGGATATCAATTCGGAGATGAAATTGCTTTCCCCTGTGAAAGTGTAGAATTACAAGATCCTTTGAAAGGAATGAACAGTCTGCTGAGCATAGGATATCGGCAGTAAACCAAAAAAGGCGAAATGAGAAGTAACAGACGAAACTTTATGAGTAAACTTTTGCGAAATACTTGGCGTCTCTGTGCAGGCCTCTGCCAGTTGGGATTGTTGCGCTCTGCGTGTGTCAAACAGACTTTGACCTTGTGCGTGTGCTTCTTCTTTTACGTTCAGTGTCCCGTGTTAGTCCTAATTGGTATGGTTCCCAGACACTTGAAAAATGTCCTACGATGAGCTGCGATCTTCGTTGTAGACTTACTGCCGTGTGCCCAGTATTCTAAGTATGAACGGAACTTGCTAACTCCTGTGCCCATCCCAGAACTTACATGATTATTTCTTTCGTATATCTACATCTACATGATTGCTTTACAATTCACAATTAGGAGCCTGGCAGAGGGTTCATCGAACAACCTTCAAGCTATTTGTCCACCGTTCCACACTTAAACGGCCCGCGGAAAAAGCGAACACTTAAACCTTTCTGTGCGAGCTCCGATTTCTGTTACTTCATCATGATGATCATTTCTCCCTATATAGGTGGGTGCCAACAGAATATTTTTGCAACCGAGGAAAAGTTGGTGATTGAAATTTCACGAGAACATCCTGATGTAACGAAAAACAAGTTTGGTTTTAATGATTATCATTACAATTCATGCAGCATGTCCGTAGCACTCTCTCCACTACTTCGCGATAATACAAAACGAGCTGCCGTTCTCTGAACTTTTTGGATGTCCTCCGTCAGTCCCATCTGATGCGGATCCCACACCACACACAAAAACTCCAGAAGAGGAAGACAAGCATGGTGTAAGCAGTCTCTTTAGCAGACGTGTTGCATGTTCAAAGTGTTCTGCCAATAAGTCGCTCTTTTTCGTTTATTTTCCCCACAACATTATCTACGTGATCGTTCCAGTATAAGTTATTCGTAACTGTAATCCGTAAGTGTTTAGCTGAATTTACGGTCTTTAGATTTGTGTGATCCGTCTTGTAGCCGAACTTCGACAGATTTCCTTTATTGCTCGTGTGGAGGACTTAACACTTTTATTTATTTAGAGTCAACTGTCACTTTTCGCACTATTCAGATATCTAGTTTAAATCATTTTGCGATTGGTTTTGATCAACTGGTGACTTAACTAGTCCGTAAATGATAGCATCATCTGTAAACAATCTAAGAGGGCTGCTCACATTGTCTCCCAAGTCGTTTACGTAGATCAGGAACAGCAGAGGGTCTATAACATTTAATTGTGGGTGGCAGATATTACGTCTCTTGTACTCGATGACTTTCTCTCAATTACTGCGAGCTGTGACCTTTCTGATACGAACTCACGAATCGCCGTGCTGAGTGGCCGCGCGGTTTGAGGCACCATGTCACGGAGTTCGAGTCCTCCCTCGGGTGTGTGTGTTATTCTTAGCATAAGTTAATTTAAGTTAGGTTAAGTAGTGTGTAAGTCTAGGTACCGACGAACTCAGCAGGTCCCTTAGGAATTCATATATATTTGAACTCACGAATCCAGTCGCACAACTGAGGCGATACTCCATAGGCACGCAGTCTGATTAGCAGTCGCTTGTAAGTAACAGTGTCAAAAGCCTTCAGGAAATCTAAAAATGTGGAATCAATTTGACATCCCCTGTCGATACTACTCTTCACTTCGTGTGAATAAAGAGCTAGTTGTGCTTTACAAGAAATATATTGTATTTTCTAAATACGTTCTGAAAAAAAATGGTTCAAATGGCTCTGAGCACTATGGGACTCAACTGCTGTGGTCATAAGTCCCCTAGAACTTAGAACTACTTAAACCTAACTAACCTAAGGACAGCACACAACACCCAGCCATCACGAGGCAGAGAAAATCCCTGACCCCGCCGGGAATCGAACCCGGGAACCCGGGCGTGGGAAGCGAGAACGCTACCGCTAAATACGTTCTGACTATTTGTCAAAAAATCGGTTTCTTATAGGTAATTCATAATGTCCTAGCACAGTATATGTTCCAAAATCCTACTGTAAATAGACGTTAGAGATATAGCTCTGTAATTCAACGGATTGCTCCTACTGTCCTGGCGCAACTTTCCAGTCTTTAGGCACGGATCTTTCGAGGAGCTAGCAGTTACGTATGATTGCTCAATATGGTGCTACTGTATCAGCATTCTCTGAAATGAACCTGTCTGGTATATAATCTGCACCGGACGCCTTGTCTTTATTAAATGATTTAAGCTGCTTCGCTTCATCGAGGTTATCTGCTTCTAAGTTACTCATGCTGGCAGTTGTTCTAGATTCGAATTCTGAAAAATTTACTTCAACTTCTTTGGTAAAGGAGTTTCGAAAAACCGTATTCAGTAACTCTGCTTCGGTAGCATTGTCATCAGTGACATCACCTTTGTCATCACACAGTGAGGGTATTGACTGCGTGTTCCCACTGGTATACTTTAGATATGACCAGAATCCATAAATTGTTGCGCATAGTTATTCGTGTGAGTTGAATGATTCCAGAGTGACTAACGGATAATTTAGTCATAGCATAATCAAGCTGTTTAAAGTTCGTAGCCGGCCAGTGTGGCCGAGTGGTTCTAGGGGCTTGAGTCTGGAACCGCGCTACCGCTACGGTCGCAGGTTCGAAACCTGCCTCGGGTATGGATGTGTGTGATGTACTTAGGTTAGTTAGGTTTAAGTAGTTCTGAGTTCTAGGGGACTGATGACTTCAGATGTTAAGTCTCATAGTGCTCAGAGTCATTTGAACCAAAGTTCATACTTTTACATTTCCGAACATTTAAATCAACATTTCAATCAATGCACTACTTTGAATCTTACCTACATGCGTCTGTATATTTGTGCATGTTTTTTCAGATAGTACTTCATCATATACAACTGCATCGTCTACTAAAAGTCTGAGGTTACTACTAATATTACATGGAAATTCAATATACGTGATCAGGAAGTGTCCCAACGCATTTCACTGTGGCACGCCTGTAGATGCTTCTGCATCTGTTCGTGACTCGTCATCCGAGATAACATACTGCTCCCTCCCGTCCTCTACCCAGTCACACCGAATATGATCTTATTTTTGATTCCAGTACTAAGCGTTCGTGTGGTGCTGAGTCAGATACTTTTAGGTCGTCAAGAAGTGCCATGTCTACCTCGTTACCTCGACCCGTAGCTTTCAGGATGTCACGTCACAAAAGCGCGATTTGGGTTTCACGTGATCCGTGTTTTCGGAATCCATGCTGGATGCCATTAGAGACGGCATTCTATTCGAAATACCGCACTACGTTTCAGCTCAGAGTATGTTACGTAGTATTCTGCATAGCGGTGAGTTTTCGTATGGAGAATTTCTGGCGTCAATATTCCTCGTCTTCAGCTTTTTCCTTCAGCCTGCTGTATTTTTTCCCTCTTTCCTGTCGTCCAGATGCTGAATTCTTCTTCTTCCTATTCCTACAATTCCTTTGAGCTTCCCATTAATGACATCGTGTAAGAACCCTCGTGTCTAAGCATGTGTCCGATTCAGTTGGCCATCCTCTGAAGAGTTTAAGGGTTGCCGGCAAAAACCCCACTAGTCAGAAAATCGCAATGTTGCCAAAACGAAAAAAGAGTGCTTATCTTCGTTCCATAAGTAGTTAATTTGTTTTTCTTTTGTCTAAACATTTTGCAGGAATCAGGAATGTTGTCAGAACTGATTGAGTGATGCCAAATTATAGTCCCAAGGTGTGGAGAAGGAACATGGAATGGATTACCGGGGCTTTTGTAAAATTCAATAGAAATGCCACTAATACAATGCATAATAATATCATAGTTACATACCATGAAGATGTTATTGTCATACTGAAGTACTTCTTACAACTTTCATTAGTTCAACAATTATTTATTAAAGATAAAGGAAGAAAAATGTAATGTACAGTATACAATAACATTTCAAAATATTAATTTTCATCTATATCATTATTGTCATCGTTACCTGTTTCATATTCCCAACTGGCTGTAGGTGAATCCGCTGATTCAGCTGTGCCAAATAGTCTTGAGTATTTCTCTCTGCTTGCACGATTTTCGACGTATTCCACAAGTTCTAATACGTCTTCAGTCTTCACAGGTTTCACTCCAGAACGGGATGTGAAAATTCCTGGTAAGTTCATTGTGTCGGGATCTTAGACCTTCGAAGCTGTGATGATGTGACGGCTCCAAGTACCATGGTACGCGTCTCGCTAACGTATATCTTTGTTATTAAAGTCAGACTGCATAGTTCGAACATCCCAAAGTGTGGGTTTTTTGAAAACTGGCGGTTGCTTTTTTAAAATCCTTGAAATCATGGTGGGTGAACATCTAGAAGAAATGGAAATGGACCCTTTCGGGCCTTCAGAATACTTTCACTCCAGGTATCGGGAAGTTTGACGGTGGTAGTATTCCTGCGTTGGCCAGAAATAAGCGAAAAATCCGAGTCGTCTGGTAGGTAGCTATGACCACGAACAGGGAAAAAGGCATTTAACTCTTTAAAAAATTTTGAGACTGTGCATCACATAGAAGAGGAAGTGGACTATTGTTTGATTTTAGTTTTGCCCAGGACAACTGTTACTTATTAAAACCAGCTCCTCCATTAACTCTGAGTGTCAGATGCTGCTTATGAAATGTAGCTGTATCGAGGTAACCTCATTGGGGCCCATTACTTCCAATACCTGTATATCTTGACATTTTCTGTTCCCAAATCGTCTATCTCCAAGACATAATACCACAACAGAGGCATGTAGTAATGCAACACTTGTTGAGAATTAATGAGAAAAGGTAAATTCTGCATAAAATCAATCAAGATGCAGTTAACTTTTTGCCGTTTGGCTTTCATAATAAATGCTCTCGTTCCATCCGAAAAAGCTTCCAATTTTCTGACATGAACAGCTTTCTGTGCCTCAAACTTTTCTCTCCGTATCTTCCATACCTGCGTTTATTTTTTGCTGAAGCAAATCGTATTCTTCGCAAATGTCAAACCTGGGGCATCCGAAATGGCTGTTGAAAGTTTTGTAAATCTGCCACTAAAGTTTTCAGAGCACAATTATTCGGTAGGCGTTACGGAAATCGTCATGTTCGTCCGTGACAGTGAGATCTTCTAACATACAGCGTCTACTGGGATTATCTCTGAGTGAGTAATGGGATTTCAAGGAGGTCACTCTGGACCATTTGTGTCCGTTTCAAAGTAAAAGCTTGGAGAACAGGAGTATAGCCTAGAAGAACGAGTATGGTTGTAAATGAAATGTAGTGTATCAGTGGTTTATCGGGAGATGAGCAGAGCGCTCTCGCGACAGTTGCCTGAAACGCCATTAACTAGCGGTGTTCTTGTTAGCAACAGTCCAGAGTTGTGAGGTTTTTGCAGAGTCGCCGTATGTTTAGAGGCTTATGCAGTATGACCTGAGGTGTTTCTGACTACAGCGGCTGTTTAGTCACCTGAGTAATGCTGAACAAAGCCAGCCCGGCTAGCCGCGCAGTCTAACGCGCTGCTTCCCGAGCGGGAAGGCGTGCCGGTCCCCAGCACGAATCCGCCCGCCGGATTAGTGTCGAGGTCCGGTGTGCCGGCCGCCTGTGGATGGTTATTAAGGCGGTTTTCTATCTACCTCAACGAATGCGTGCTGGTTCCCCTTATTCATCCTCAGTTACACTATGTCGGCGATTGCAGTGCAAACACATTCTCCACATACTCTACTATGCAAACATTTGGGGTTACACTCGTCTGGTATGAGACGTTTCCGGGGGGAGTCCACTGGGGGCCGAACCGCACAGTAACCATGGGTTGGGTGTGGGGTGGCGGTGGGATGGGTGGACTGCTTAGCCTGTTGTGCGGTTGTGAACCACTGATGGCTACGGCGGGACGAAGCCTCTCCGTCGTTTCTAGGTCCCCGATTCAAATACTCAATACACAATACACAGCGCTGAACAATACATGATGGCGCCTCTAACTCTTTTCTCGAGTTTTTTGACTGGTGGGTTTTTTGTTAGCAGCCTTTCAATTGTATTCAGTATAGTTTTTTTTTCTCTCCTGCTCTTCTCGGTACATCGTCGTCTGTCATCCGGTCAATCTACTTCCGCCTTCTCCAGAACCACATTTCAAAACTTTCCCGGTATTTTTTCTTCCTTTTTCTCATGGTCCACGCCTTGGTCCAAACAGCGCACGCTCCAGATGTAGCACTTCACCAGTTTCTTTCTTAAATGTAATTTTCACTCTGCAGCGGTGTGTGCGCTGATATGAAACTTCCTGGCGTGTTAAAACTGTGTGCCGGACCGAGACTCGAACTTTGCAGGAGAGCTTCTGCGAAGTTTGGAAGGCAGGAGACGAGGTACTGGTGGAATTAAAGCTGTGGTGACGGGTCGTGAGGCGTGCTTGCGTAGCTCAGTTGGTAGAGCACTTGCCCGCTAAAGGCAAAGGTCTCGAGTTCGAGTCTCGGTCCGGCACATGGTTTTAATCTGTCAGGAAGTTTCAGTTTCTTTCTTAATTGCAAGCTCAGCTTACTACATCTACATTTATACTCCGCAAGCCACCCAACGGTGTGTGGCGGAGGGCACTTTACGTGCCACTGTCATTACCTCTCTTTTCTGTTACAGCTGCGTATGGTTCGCGGGAAGAACGACTGTCTGAAAGCCTCCGTGCGCGCTCGAACCTCTCTAATTTTACCTTCGTGATCTCCTCGGGAGGTATAAGTAGGCGGAAGCAATATATTCGATACCTCATCCAGAAACGCACCCTCTCGAAACCTGGACAGCAGGCTACACCGCGATGCAGAGTGCTTCTCTTGCAGAGTTTGCCACTTGAGTTTGCTACACATCTCCGTAACGCTATCACGCTTACCAAATAACCCTGTGACGAAACGCGCCGATCTTCTTTGGATCTTCTCTGTCTCCTCCGTCAACCCGATCTGGTACGGATACCACACTGATGAGCAATACTCAAGTATAGGTCGAACGAGAGTTTTGTAAGCCACCTCCTTTGTTGATGGACTACATTTTCTAAGGACTCCCCCAATGAGTCTCAACCTGGTACCCGCCTTACCAACAATTAATTTTATATGATCATCCCACTTCAAATTGTTCCGCACGCATACTCCCAGATATTTTACAGAAGTAACTGCTACCAGTGTTTGTTCCGCTATCATATAATCATACAATAAAGGATCCTTCTTTCTATGTATTCGCAATACATTACATTTGTCTATGTTAAGGGTCAGTTGCCACTCCCTGCGCCAAGTGCCTATCCGCTGCAGATCTTCCTGCATTTCGCTACAATTTTCTAATGCTGCAACTTCTCTGTATACTACAGCATCGCCGGCCGCGGTGGCCGTGCGGTTCTAGGCGCTCCAGTCCGGAGCCGCGCTGCTGCTACGGTCGCAGGTTCGAATCCTGCCTCGGGCATGGGTGTGTGTGATGTCCTTAGGTTAGTTAGGTTTAAGTAGTTCTAAGTTCTAGGGGACTGATGACCACAGCAGTTGAGTCCCATAGTGCTCAGAGCCATTTGAACCATACTACAGCATCATCCGCGAAAAGCCGCATGGAACTTCCGACACTATCTACTATGTCATTTATATATATTGTGAAAAGCAATGGTCCCATAACACTCCCCTGTGGCATGCCAGAGGTTACTTTAACGTCTGTAGACGTCTCTCCATTGATAACAACATGCTGTGTTCTGTTTGCTAAAAACTCTTCAATCCAGCCACACAGCTGGTCTGATATTCCGTAGGCTCTTACTTTGTTTATCAGGCGACAGTGCGGAACTGTATCGAACGCCTTCCGGAAGTCAAGGAAAATAGCATCTACCTGGGAGCCTGTATCTAATATTTTCTGGGTCTCATGAACAAATAAAGCGGGTTGGGTCTCACACAATCGCTGTTTCCGGAATCCATGTTGATTCCTACAGAGTAGATTCTGGGTTTCCAAAAACGACATGATACTCGAGCAAAAAACATGTTCTAAAATTCTACAACAGATCGACGTAAGAGATATAGGTCTATACTTTCGCGCATCTGCTCAACGACTCTTCTTGAAGACTGGGACTACCTGTGCTCTTTTCCAATCATTTGGAACCTTCCGTTCCTCTAGAGACTTGCGGTACACGGCTGTTAGAAGGGGGGCAAGTTCTTTCGCTTACTCTGTGTAGAATCGAATTGGTATCCCGTCAGGTCCAGTGGACTTTCCTCTGTTGAGTGATTCCAGTTGCTTTTCTATTCCTTGGACACTTATTTCGATGTCAGCCATTTTTTCGTTTGTGCGAGGATTTAGAGAAGGAACTGCAGTGCGGTCTTCCTCTGTGAAACAGCTTTGGAAAAAGGTGTTTAGTATTTCAGCTTTACGCGTGTCATCCTCTGTTTCAATGCCATCATCATCCCGGAGTGTCTGGATATGCTGTTTCGAGCCACTTACTGATTTAACGTAAGACCAGAACTTCCTAGGATTTTCTGTCAAGTCGGTACATAGAATTTTACTTTCGAACTCACTGAACGCTTCACGCATAGCCCTCCTTACGCTAACTTTGACATCTGCATCTGTTTGTCTGAGAGGTTGTGGCTGCGTTTAAACTTGGAGTGAAGCTCTCTTTGCTTTGTTGTTGAACCACAGTGGGTTTTTCCCGTCCCTCACAGTTTTACTCGGCACGTACATGTATAAAACGCATTTTACGATTGCCTTAAACTTTTTCCATAAACACTCAACATTGTCAGTGTCGGAACAGAAGTTTTCGTTTTGATCTGTTAGGCAGTCTGAAATCTGCCTTCTATTACTCTTCCTAGACAGATAAACCTTCCTCCCTTTTTTATATTCCTATTTACTTCCATATTCAGGGATGCTGCAATGGCCTTATGATCACTGATTCCCTGTTCTGCGCTTACAGAGTCGAAAAGTTCGGGTCTGTTTGTTGTCAGTAGGTCCAAGATGTTATCTCCACGAGTTGGTTCTCTGTTTAATTGCTCGAGGTAATTTTCGGATAGCAGCAGAGTGCTCTTCTTGCCGAGTGCGGCTTTGGCCATGGCGAGTCTTACTCGAATTTCGTTTGTGCTCTGAGTATCTCTTGTTAGCAAGCTTCTCAAGTACATGAACTGCATCAAATTCTCCAGTTCTCGAGTGTCGGCACTTATCCTCAAAGATTTCTCCTGTTTTGATGTCCGTATCACTTCCGATTTTCCTATATTGACTTCCATGCCACAGTTCCTTCCGATTTCCATCAACCGGTTGATCATGTGTTGCAGCAGTCTTTGATTTTTGGCGAGCACTGAAGGGTCATCTGCATACTTGATGGTGTTGACGAGTCGCCGTTCTATCCCGAAGATTCCGTACCCCTTCAAAGCTTCTCTCGCCAGCCAGTCTCCGTTTGTTGAGTACGCCCTAATGTTCTACATTAGGTGAATGTCAGTGATACGTGAGTCGCCTTTGCTAATCTTCTTGTACACGGGTATGATCTGAGCCTTCTTTCAACAGCTGGATATTGTGTTTTGTTTGAGGATCTGCGGTATGTTACGGTTGAGACAAGAAATAACTCGTCTGCTAATTACATGTAGAATCTGGGTGTATGTTCCGTATTTCTACATTTTCAGAAGGCTTTTGACGCTGTATTTCACAACGTCTTGTAATCAAAGTTCATGCTTATGGAACAGCATCTCAGTGATGTGACTGGATTCGTGATTCGCTGTCAGAGATGTCATAGTTCGTAGTGACTGACGGAAAGTCATCGACTAAAACAGAAGTGATTTCTGGCGTTCCCAAAGGTAGTGTTACAGGCCTTCTGCTGTTCCTTATCTATATAAACGATTTAGGAGAGCCGGCCGTTGTGGCCGAGCGGTTCTAGGGGCTTCAGTCCGGAACCGCGCTGCTGCTACGTTTGCAGATTCGAATCCCGCCTCGGGCATGGCTGTGTGTGATGTCCTTAGGTTAGTTAGGTTTAAGGAGTTCTAAGCCTAGGGGACTGATGACCTTAGATGTTAAGTCCCGTAGTGCTCAGAGCCATTTGAACATTTTGATTTAGGAGACAATATGGGCAGCCGTCTGAGGTTGTTTGCACATGATACTGTCGTTTATCGTCCAGTAGTCATCAGAAGATCAAAACAAATTGCAAAACAATTTTGAAAGATATCTGTATGGTGCGATAATTGGCTTTTGATCCTAAAAAATTAAAAGTATGAGGTCATCCACATGAGTGCTGAAAGGAATCCGTTAAACTTCGGTTACACGATAAATAAATTAAACCTAAAGGCCTTAAATTCAACTAAATACCTAGAAATTACAATTACGAACAGCTTAAACTGGAATGAACACATAGAAAATGTTGTGGAGAAGGCGAACCTACGAATGCGTTTTATTGGCAGAACACTTAGAAAATGCAACAGATCTACTAAATAGACTGCGTACACTACGCTTGTCCGTCCTCTTTTGGAGCGATGCTGCGTGGTGTGGAATCCATATCAGATAGGATTAACGGAGTGCATCGAGAAAGTCCAAGGAGAGCAGCACGTTTTTTAGTATCGAGAGGTAGGAGAGAGAGAGCGTCACGGATATGATACCGTATTTGGGGTTGATATAACTAAAGCAAAGGCGTTACTCGTTGCGGCGGGACCTTCTCACGAAATTGCATTCACCAACTTTCTCCTCCGAATGCGAAAATATTTTGCTGACGCCGAGCTACATAGGGAGGAACGATCATCATAACAAAATAAGGGAGATCAGATCTCGCACGGGAACATAATATGTACGTTCGTTTTTTCCGCTCGCTGTTCGAGATTGGTATAAGAGAGAATTGTTGTGGAGGAGGTTCGATGAACTCTCTGCCAGGCAGTTAATTGTGATTTGCAGAGTATCCAGGTAGGTGTAGATGTAGATGCTGGATCTCAGTTCAGTTTTAGTGACTTCAACTGTTTGTCGATGCGACTGCCACAAATATGCGTATCTCTCGTTTTTGCTGTGGTGCGAGAATTTACTGAGGCGGGGTTAATCATATCGGTTTTCGCATTGCTACCCTTAGAGGTGTTCCTGTTTCATCCGTGCTTGTCTCGACACTAGTTCTGGAGGAGCTGACAGCCTTTACATACTGCGTTTTGTAAGGGCCTTTCCATATGATGGTGATATCCCCACGCCTCAACATATTTTTGTGCTTCTACTTTTGCTTGAGTGGAAAAATTGAGATACCATCCCTCCATAATGAAGGAGAAGTTGGAAACAGGCAAGTGACAGGAAGTTAGCATTTTCCAATGGAGATTCTGGGCGTACACTTTTCTAGTAACATGAATTTTGTTTTGAAACTAAATTGTGGATGACAAGAATGTTTTACGTTTACCAAAACAAACAGCCTTCTTTCCAACCCTAATCTGTGTTATGTAAGTAATCCTCTACTGTATAGTATGTACTATGCGTTAACTATTTTTTTAAGTGTGATGATTTCAGATCTCTCTTTCTCTTCCTTAAAACAGTTTACTGAACAGAAAACTCGTTTTTGGGTTTTTAGGCTTAGTAATTACGGTACACGTCTGTTAAGTCCGGCTCTTGCACCACAATCATGAGTAGAGCTGTTACTGTACTCTTTACTAAGGTCTTTTTTTTCTTAGTGTGCAGAAGTGACTGGTAGATGCACTCAGATATGAATACATGCAGAAGATCGACACTTGATACAGGGATTGGCAATTTACACCCAGCATAAACAAATGGAAAGTAGCACGTAAATAAGCAGAAAGATCCATTTTTGTACGATTACACTATTTCAGAACAATCACTGGGAGCAGTAGCATCTTAAAAATATATAAGAGAATGCGATTTAAAGTGGAGTGACAACATCAAACCAAACGCAGCGTACGTACAGCAGTTTAGCTGTCGTGTTCTGGATGGCTCCTGAATTCTTCAGGTAGTTACGTGAACTCTGTGCCAAGACGAGCTCCTTCCGTCTTCTGCATCTATATTTTACATCTGCATCAATATCGATACCCCGCAAGGCACCTTACACTGAGGTGACAAAAATCGTTGGATAGCAATTGGACATATACAGATGACGTTAGTATCGCATACACAAGGTATAAAAGGGCAGTGCATTGGAGGAGCAGTCATTTGTATTCAGGTGATTCCTGTGAAAAATTTTCCGCTGCGGCTATGGCCGTGCGACGGCAATTAACACACTTTGAACCCGGAATGATAGTTGGTGCTAGATGCATAGGACATTCCATTCGTCAGGGAATTCAGTATTTCGAGATCGACTGTGTCAAGATTGTGCTGAGAATACCAGATTTCAGGCATTACCTCTCACCACAGGCAACGCAGTGGCCGACGGCCTTCACTTGACGACCGAAAGCAGTGGCATTCTCGTACGTTTGTCAGTGCTAACAGACAATCAACCCCGAGTGAAATAATCGCAGAAATCAATGTGGGACTTGCGACGAACGTATCCATTAGAACAGTTCGGTGAAATTTGGCGTTAATGGGCTGTGGCAGCAAAATGGTTCAAATGGCTCTGAGCACTATAGAACTTAACTTCTGAGGTCATCAGTCCCCTACACTTAGAACTACTTAAACCTAACTAACCTAAGGACATCACACACATCCATGCCCGAGGCAGGATTCGAACCTGCGACCGTAGCTGTCGCGCGGTTCCAGACTGAACTTGAGGCATGGAAATGACGTCTATCGCTAACAATATTTATTCACTAGAAGTCTTTATTACATGATACAAAATATAACTATTTCAATGAAAGCCAGCGCTCCACTCTACCATTCTCCGTTACTCCTTATTACCATCCATGTGGGACGCGCCCCCACTTTAAGGACGTCTAACGTACACTGAAGCGCCAAAGAAACAGGTATGGGCTTGCGTATTCAAATACAGAGATATGTAAAGAGACAGAATATGGCGCTGCGGTGGGCAACGCCTTTATAACAGAACAAGTTCTTAGATCTGTTACTACTACTACAATGGCAGGCTATCAAGATTTTTTAGGAATTTGAATGTGGTCTTATAGTCGGCGCACTACCACAAGATCATCAAACAGGTCAGAAATTTCTTCCAATAACCCGAATGATAGATCAGTTTCTTAATCCGAATAACACCCGCAAGTCGCAATTTTGGCTGCTGTGTGCTACTTTGTTCATATATCACATAGGGTCTGAATGGACTAGAAGCGCTGTAACAGTGATGTCACAAGTGCATTAGCCCGAGGAGGGAAAGTGTGGGATTCGTTGAGTAAATATGTAGGACTGCTGTCAAAACTCTGATGCCTCTCCTTCTGTGCCGAGCCATGAACCTTTCAGACCCTCCCCCTCGCCCCTTGTACCAGCGTGGCAGTATCACGTAGTTACATTGTTCTCAGTTTTGCTTTGACAGTGTCTTCTGCTGTGGTGTCGCGTATTCAGTGACATGCGGCGCTTCTCAGTGCAGGTCCACTATATGCCGGCGGGGCTTCTGCCGGGACGCCGTTAGTGGTACTCATCAGCGGACCAAAGAGGCAGACAGAGGTCAGAGACCGGATCGCTGCCTAAGCCGGAACATCAACCTAACCGAGCCCAGCCGACGCCGCGCCGTCAAAGACACCGGGACTGGGGTCAGGTCCGGTACATAGTCGCTGCAGAGGCCGCTAAGTTACATACGTCATACAGCACGCAGTGGGAACAGAGGCTGGGCTGGGCTAAACGGTTCGCATAAAAGGAGAGATGGGAGAGGTGGGGGGAGGGCTTAGCGAGTCTAATTTTACTGCCGTCATGAATTATGCAGCACACAGGGTATAAAAATACTTGGACAAAATGGGGAACCCGTTTTCCAATCGAACAGAAGGCAAGAAGGCGTCAAGACGCGATCAGAAACACTTCCTCTCTGAGCTTTTATTGAAAGCTGTTGACATCGTTCCGCACAAGCGGCATCTAATCAGACTGCTTAAGCTACATTTCCCTAGGCGCGGAAATTTATCGCAGCGTCCTACGGAATACGCTCGCGTCTTTCGTTGTTCGATGTGCGTCGCAGGACGCTTTTTCCTAGGCCCGAGACAGTGCGTGTCACAACGCAAGAAATGAAAGTGCTGCTTTTCATACTTAGACAACTGACAGAATGAAACGACAACTGCCTTCTGACATCTTTTTGTAATTAACTGAAAATTCTCAACTATTTAAATAAAGTAGTGAAAAATGTAAGCTCTGCAGAATATTTGGCTTTTTGCGCTGCTCAATATTTAGCACGCCATATTTCCTAAACTATGTGTCGTACAACATCATAATTATATAATTGGCTTCTGTAGTAAATGTCGACAATATGTGTAACCTTTCTGGTCAATAGCGTTAGTGACAGTGAAATAATAAATTAAAATATTGCATATGGCGCGGAATTTTTAGCAATGTTGAGTGGTACTTAAGATAAGTAAATAAATTAGAGAAATTAGAAAATAAATGAAAAACTTAGTTTAGTTTAGAAGAATTACACACTGGCAAACAATGGACAAAGCAGCAGTGTGAACGGCCGGCGCTTGCAATTCAGCATAGCACGTTCAGGAGAAGCTTTCGATTCAGCCGTCAGGGCATCGCGTCACGTCAAGAAGATTCTTCGAGAAGCTTTTCACGTGACAGAAGAAGCCATCGCCCTCCCCACATAAGCGGGCGCTGTCGATTCAGCCGTCAGGGCATCGCCCCACCGGCTCACGTGTTTCTCAGTTGTCATATGTGAGCAAAGGCCCTCGCCTACATTCCAAGAGCCAATGACCGACGTTAAGAAAATTCTTCGAGAAGCTTTTCAACGTGACAGACGAGGCAATGACTGTGAAGTCGTTCACCTCCAGTGAACTGAAGTGAATAAATACGCGATACGCAGTGGGCCCGACAAGAAAAGAAGACAAGAGTAGCAGTAGTTTTCAGTCAGTTTCGGTGCTGAAGGCCGTCATGCAGGAAGAGACTACATCGAACACAAAAGCACCAAGTCCGCCGCTGTAAGGGAATAGTAAGCAGCAGCCTCGGCGCCAGAAGACAGAAGTTAAAAGGTATTTGAAGACTGATTTTTACGTACCCGGGTGACTCGTGCGGACGGGAAGGAGACGGCCTCACATCAGCAGTCACCTGTGATCTGGGATGAAGATCTGACAGCCGAAGACTGGCAAGCGGGAGTCCGTTGTTCGAGTCCGGGACACTAGCCTTCCCCCGCCGCGCCGCTCCGCTGGCCGACGCACTACACTGACACACGCGGCCGCTTAGAGAAGAGAAACACTGGGACTCCACATCCGAGGTATCACCATCCGATGCACGACTTCGCTCTCAATAATTAAACGGGCCACCTCGCGCTGGGCGTCTCTAGTCAACTGGGCGAGACGGCGACACGAGATACACACTGCCACGCGTTATCAGACGCCGCCGCCACCGCAGCAGAAGGCTTGGCAAACGACACAGCTGCCGCTCTCCGAGCCAGAACATCGAGTAAGGAAACAGTTGTACGAAACTTTCAATAAAAGTTATCTTATGTAAAATGCTGTTTCATTCTACCTCACACCCGAGCCAAGGAAGAACCCACCCTGCCCACATGTTGTTAAGAGAGAAAAATTAATTTATTTAGTATTTCCACCCTGACATAATGCTTTAGAATCAAATGCCCTTTGCAGTAATGCTCATCCTGACAATTGACTAGCATCAAAAGAGAAAACCCAGTTACATTTAGTGTCACAACTGTTACAGCAAGTCATCCTAAATGTAGTAAGCGACAAACTTGTTCCATTTACACTTTTCGTGGGGTATCAAAGAGAGAAAAGATTTTGGAAAGGTTTGAATTTATTTTTACATAGCGCTGCGTGGGACATTTTGCTGTTACAGGCGCGGTGCAGTGCGGCGTGACAGTAGTGGTGTAGGCAACGAAGGCAAAACATGCAGAACATTGCTCGATCCAAAAATCTGTTAATTTTGGCACTCCGAAAATTAGGAAAGAGGAATAACAGTGTATGTTATTGGAAAGAGTACCCAGGAAGGGCAAAGCAGTCAGACAAATGTTCTTACATCGTGTAGAGGAACGAGAGTATAACATTTTAGTAACAAAACAGTTGCTCGACAATGCGGAGGACTGCCAGTTTCCACTGCCTTATAACGCAGACGTATCATTAATTAATGAACTGCCCAGGGCAACATGATGCTCTTGGTAGGTGTCGACGGTTACGGCAAAGCTGAGGGATTCACTGTGAGGAGCGGATTCACCGATTACTTCAACGGGCTGAATTTTAATCGTCATTCACGATACTGATCACAATAATAACAACAAGAACAACATCCAACTCATTATAACTGTTATTAAAGGCTCACTACAAATATATTTACAAATATACTCATATTACACTGTACATAATCAAAGACATTTCTTCTTGGATGTTTCATTTATTTTTCTTCCGATTTCTAGGCAAATTAACTTTTTTGGCATTTAGTTTTTCAACTGGACGTCAGCCATGTTCCACAAAATAAGCTGATCGGATACCAACTCGATAAACTGCTCATCTTATGAGGCAGAGAAGTGGTGAGCCGAAATCTCTGGTGAATGTTTCAGTAATTAATTCGGAAGAATTACATACTCTCTTCTGTCCGTGCGAATGAAACAAATACTGCACTTGTAGTTTAATACTCGCAGCTACTCAGTTCGACTTCCCTCCTCCCCCCTCCCCCTCCTCCACGAACCAAGCAAATCTCTGTGACGTGGAGCACACACAGACTCCTGCCGAAGCACGCAGGCGTTTCCCGCAGGCAGAGCCCGCAGCAGCACTGCGTTGCCCGCACACTAGGATCGCGGTATGTCATGTCTGGGTTGTGCGAGTGGAGAGCGAGGTAACGTACGCGTTTTACCCACAGCATTGCGGGAAACCCCGCAGCTAGGCAACGTAGCTTGTCACGAGGAGTATCGATTCAGCTGTGCGATTCGTTTGATGTTTAGATCTCACAAAGGTCACAGTTGGTAGTAATTGATAGGCAGTCGTATAGTCAAACAGAAGTTATATCTGGGATTCACCAAGGCAGATTTACATACATCGAAAAAAGGTTTGGATCACCCCGGTTCCCAAAACTCCTGAAGATAGACGTTGACTGTGGATATTGTATCACAGACACAGTCCCTTTGACTGTTCAGAGATGTCACTAAACCCGCCCAAAGATGTAAGCAACCATGCATGAGCAGCGCATATTAGACGGAGGGGGTCCGACAGCCGATCAGTTCCAGTCATTCCACCAGGAAGGAGGTACACGGCTCATGTTGTCTGTAGTTCAACCATGCCTCGACGGTCAATACCGCTGTTCGATCGCGTCCGCATTATTGCTTTGTGCCAAGAAGAGCTCTCAACAAGGGAAGTGTCCATGCGCCTCGGAGTGAACCAAAGCGATGTTGTTTGGAGATGGAGGAGATGCGGAGAGACAGGAACTGTCGATGACATGCCTCACTCAGGCCGCCCAAGGTCTACTAGTGCAGTGGATGACTGCTACCTATGGATTATGCCTCGGAGGAACCCTAACATCAACGCCACCATGTTGAATAATGTTTTTCGTGCAGCCACAGGACGTCATGTTACGACTCAATCTGTGCGCAATACGCTGCATGATGCGCATCTTCACTCCCGACGTCCATTGCGAGGTCCATCTTTGCAGCTACGACATCATGCAGCGCGGTGCAGATGGCCCAACAACATGCCGAATGGACCGCTCAGGATTGGCATCACGTTCTCTTCACCAGTGAGCGTCGCATATGCCTTCATCCAGACAATCATCGGAGACGTGTTTCGAGGTAACCCGGTCAGACTGAACGCCTTAGACACACTGTCCAACGAGTGCAGCAAGGTAAAGGTTCCCTGCTGTTTCCGGGTGGCATTATATGGGGCCGACGTACGCCGTTGGTGGTAATAGAAGGCGCCGTAACGGCTGTATGATACATGAATGCCATCGTCCGACCGGTAATGCAACCATATCGACAGCATATTGGCGAGGCATTCGTCTTCATGGACGACAATTCGCGCCCTCATCGTGCGCATTTCGTGAATGACTTCCTTTACGATAACGACATCGCTCGACTAGAGTTGCCAGCATGTTCTCCAGACATCAATTCTATTGAACATGCCTGGGATGGATTGAAAAGGGCTGATTATGCACGACGTGACCCAGCAACCACTCTGAAGGATGTACGCCGAATCGCCGTTGAGGAGTGGGACAATCTGGACCAACAGTGCCTTGATGAATTTGTGGATAGTATGCCAAGACGAATACAGGCATGCATCAACGCAAGAGGCCATGCTACGGAGTATTAGAGGTACCAATGTATACAGCAATCTGGACCACCACATCTAAAGGTCTCGCTGTATGGTGGTACAACATGGAAAGTGTGGTTTTCGTAAGCAATAAAAATTGCGGAAATCATGTTTATGTTGATCTCTGTTACAATTTTCTGTACAGGTTCCGGAACTCTCGGAACCGAGCTGATGCAAAACTTTTTTTTGACATGTGTATATGCCCTCTGCTGTTCTTCATACACGAGAGTGTGCTCCAAAGTAATGCAACCGAATTTTTATTCTCTTTTCAATATCGGTTGAGGTGTTACACAGCATTCACATCACTCGCTCGATTTTCCCGGCCGGAGTGCCCGAGCGGTTCTAGGCGCTACAGTCTGGACCCGCGCTGCTGCTACAGTCACAGGTTCGAATCCTGCCTCTGGCATGGATGTGTGTGATGTCCTTAGGTTTAAGTAGTTCTAAGTTCTAGGGGACTGGTGACCTTAGAAGTTAAGTCCCATAGTGCTCAGAGCCATTTGAACAAATTTCCTAGTCGTCATCTTCAGGTGAAGTGTCAGGTTCATGTCCGTTGCGTGTTTTTACAGTCGCTGGGGCACGGGCTCTTCTGCCTCGTCTGCAACGACTACAGAAAGGGGTGGCGGTGGTGGAGAGCGCCATGGACAGTGGCGGTGGCGGGGGGGGGGAGGGTGGAGGGGGGGGGGAGCGGAGATTGTGGTGCACTGGTGCATCCAGGCGTCGCGTCCTGGCGCTGCCTGTCTACTCCATGTGCTGCCTTCGTCCCCTTCCATCAGAGCACTATGGTGCATTCTTGCAACCGCCACGTCCCATGCGGAGCTCAGCTGGAAATTGCTATCCCTGTTGACAAGACGATGAAGACATATCTCCACTACCTCTTTGATAATCATATCCCGGAACCTACTCATGTGTGACACCACCTTTGTCTGTTAAAATCAAACATAAGACCTTCTTTGGGGCTCTGCTCTCCCACTGCAGATTTGTGAGTTAGTCGAGGGGAACATTTCTCTCTTGAAACTTCCTGGCAGATTAAAACTGTGTGCAGGACCGAGACTCGAATTCGGGACCTTTGCAAAGGTCCCAAGTTCGAGTCTCTATCCTGCACACAGTTTTAATCTGCCAGGAAGTTTCATATTAGTGCGCACTCCGCTGCAGAGTGAAAATCTCATTCTGGTTCTCTCATGTTCTGAGCGTCGCTGCATAAATACGCTGCTGCATCCGGCCGATGTATTGTTTGCCTCATCAAAAACTACTGCTGTAGGCTCCAGGTGTTCGTAGTCCTGATTTGTCTTTCAGTGAGCTGAGTATATTTTTGAGTTGAGCCAATGAACGAAAAATTGTTATTTTTCTACAGTATCCTGGCAGGCATGGCCACGGGTGATTCAGTGTATAGGAGGAATGCCAGACGATTTGTGTCTTCTTCTGGGTCTACTTTTCTTCTACTTGTTCAGCTGAAGAGCGCTTCTTATCTGTGTCTCTGAGTAGCCGTTCCTGCGACAGGTTTCCCGAGGATGATGCAGACTGGTGGGTAGACTCACTTTATCACATGTGTGTCGTACTCTGTGCACCAAAGTGGTTAACATGAATTTCTGTTGTGCCGGATGATGGCAGCTACTGTCCCAGTGTGCTATCAGTTTCCTTCTTTACCAGGATATCGAGGAAAGGTAGGAGTCACTTCGACCAAGACCCCATGGAATGTTCCACCACGCACTCACTACCACCTACTTCAAATCTGGTGTAAAGCTCTACCAATAGCTAGACGGAGTTGCAATGGGATCTCCTCTAGCACCAGCCATCAGAAACCTATATATGGAGCACTTCGGGAAAACATCTCTTGAAACAGTGTGCGTGGGACTAAAGGCGTTCTACCAATATGTGGACGACGCATTCGTGGTTTGGCTGCATGGCGACGGAAACCTGCAAGAATTTCATAACCTCCTTAACACCATACACGACAATATAAAGCTCACTATGAAGGTACATGAAAAGAAATGCCTACCTTTCCTCAGTATCCGGAAGAAAAAGAAAACTGATGGCACACTGGGACATTCTGTCTATAGAAGAGACGTGCATGGGTCTATACCTAACTACCAGTAGCTGCCACCATCCAGCACAACGGAAATTTGTGCTCACCACCTTGGTGGCCACACCATTCGATGTATCTGAGAAAGAGAGTCTACCCACTGAGTTATCAAACGAGGTGGCACAGTGGTTAGCACACTAGACTTGCATTCAGGAGGACGACAGTTCAAACCCGTGTCTGGCCATTCTGGTTCAGGTTTTCAGTGTTTTCCCTAAATCGCTTCAGGCAAATGCCTGGATGGTTCCTTTGCCAGGCCATGGCCGACTTCCTTTTCCATCCTTCCCTAATCCAAGCGTTTGCTCCGTCTCTAATGACCTCATTATCGACAGGACATTAAACACTAATCTCCTTCTCCACCCTCCGACTTGCAGCATCTTCAGGAAACCTTTCGCAAGAACGGCTGCTCGGATACGCAGATAAGGGGTGCTCTCCAGTCGAACAAGAAGAAGACAGAAGACGACCTGGAAGAAGACACAAAGCGTCTCGCGTTCACTCTGTATATTGGATCACACATGGCCAAGATTACCAGGTTTTTTGAGAAGAGTAACACCAAAATCATTTTCTGATATTGGCTAAAATCAAAAATATATTCCGCTCGTTGAAAAACAAATCAGAACTACGAACACCTGGCGTCTATAGCATCAGTTGCAGATGAGGCAAATATCACATCGGCCAGGGGCAGCCGTGTATTTTAGAGGGAGGATCAGAACACTTGAGAAACATTCGCTTCGACCAGACTGACAAGTCTGCCGTGGGAGAGCACAGCCTCAACGAAGGTCATTTGTTTGATTTTTTAACAACCAAAGGTGTTGGAACTCGATTAGCAAAGCGGTAGTGGAGATACGACCCCATCATCTTGTCAACAGGGATAGCGGTTTGCAGGTGAGCTCTGCATGGGATGCGGCGACTGTAAGAATGGATCAAGAGTGCTCCGATGGAAGGGGACGAAGCTAGCAGGTAGGGTAGACAGGCAGTGCCAGGACGCAACGCCTGGACTCTCCAGCGCACCACGAGCTCCGCCCCCCCCCCCCCCCTCACCACCTCACCACACCACTAGTGTCGGCGACTCTCCCCACTACCGCACGCCCAATTTTCCAGAGGTGCGCGATTGGAACAGTCGTTGCAAGAGGAGCCTGCGGTCCAGCGGCTATAACGACACGCCATGGACATTAACCTGACACTTCGCCTGAAGATGACGAGTAGGACATTTATCGAAACGTTGCCGGCCGGAGTGGCCGAGCGGTTCTAGGCGCTTCAGTCTGGAACCACGCTACCGCTACGGACGCAGGTTCGAATCCTGCCTCGGGCATGGATGTGTGTGATGTCCTTAGGTTAGTTAGGTTTAAGTAGTTCTAAGTTCTAGGGGACTGATGACCTCAGATGTTAAGTCCCATAGTGCTCAGAGCCATTTGAACCATTTTTTTTTCGAAACGTTGCCATAGAAAGTCTCCATGTTCAGCTGATAATCCGATAAAACGTCATCATAAAGCTGGGTCGAGTATCCACATCTTTTTATTGTAACGTGTAACTGAGAATGGTAATTTAGATAGAAGACAACTCCTAAAGTGGTTGGGAATTTTTGCATCTTTATTAATCGGCAGGGACCAAATGGTGGTGGCACTAATTTTTAAGGAAGTGCAGTTAGGAATGGAGATGCACTGGTACTCGATTGTAGCGAGTGTATGGATTTAAAAGAAAAAAAAACTAAATTTTCTCCTTTCATATAGCATCAAAATAGAAAGTTCTGTTCTTTTTATTTGGCAGATTGACATGATCGTATGATTATAAAATGAAGTTCTGTTGAAAGAATATAAAAGTACTTAACTACGAAAAGCTGCGAAAAGAAATAACAGTATTTCACTGATAACAATATTTCAGTATCTACAAGCAATAAAAAAATTATATGCAGTCAGATATTAGTCAGACGTTATTACAGGCAGAAAGACAGCAAATATATAACAAAAATATTGGCATATAAACATATCACTGTCACGATATTAGACGAATATCGTAATAAATTGGCCTGATCCTGGCAGTAGTATCTCTCGTCACTGAGTTATTACATCTATGGTGTCTTTAAGTAGAGTTGCTGGTTTAAAATTTCTAAAGGAAAGAGTTATTTATCACTACAGACCCACACGGTATTTAAAATACTTTTAGATGTGGTAAGACTACGCTACAAAACTAAACGTATTTTAGTTTGATTTCTTCACAGCAATATAATTAGAGATTACTGTTATCTGGCTGTAATTACGAGCGATCTGGTTTCAATTTGCTTACATCACACAATAAAGATTTTATGCATGCAAGATTAAAGTATTTATACGAAGATACGAGATGGGAGCTGTTTAATTTAACGCAGAACTATATAATCACTCTTACTTAAAGATAATTTAGTAGTCACAGGCTGTCGCCAAAGGACTGTTGTATACAGGCGGTTCATACTAAAAGAACGTTTGTGTATGAAAAGGACAAAATTCGACTAGAGAGCCACAGGACATGTTTTGAGGCAGTACAGTAGCGAAAACTTTACTACTCGTGGCGTATGCTGCGAAAGGCCTGCACCCTATCTGTCGTTTAACAGGGGGCTATGCAACAGCACAAGTCCTCTACCATAGCAGCGACCAACAACACAACATCGATGACCATGGTAGTCACGATAAGTGCAGCAGGTTCATCAGTTTTTCTTTTTTTTCTGTTTTTCACTTTCATTACTTGTTTTTCCTTTCCTCAACGTAGTAATCCAGATGTATAATTTGAAGTCTATACGGCTGGAGAACAACACAGAAAAGAGAAAAAGATTAGTATGGAATAGTGTGACACCGCCAATTATTGACAAATGTTCAGCACGTCCTTATTGGTAGGAGCATGCTTTCTGATATGGTTGTCACTGTACTTAATTTTTAAATGATTTTTGATACACTGAATTCTTACCGTTATTATTAGGATAATCGAAAATGGCCTAAAGCCGGAAGCGTACTAATACAGCAAAAAAAATAAAACTGACAGTTGCAGGCGAGGTGCAATCGTTTAAACAAATTTAATTTATTCAAGTAATAACATGCGTAACGTTAAGTGTGCAATTGCATAAACAAAAAGTTTACATAGAGTATAGTTAACAGAAATAGATAGTGTCAGGTATATATGTGTGTGTAGTGTACTTACCTAACAGTTTCATTATTAGTTCATTTCTATCGTTATCTGAGTTTTGTGTCGTCGAATTACGTCTTTCGACAGGCCTTAGATGTCTTATTTCTGCAGCCTGAAATTATTCTCTTTTAGCTTTCCATATGGTACATGTTTCAGAATCCTTTGGTAGTGCTGCAGTTTACATTAATTATTAGAATAACATCAGTTTCCTAGTTTTTTTATTTTTGTCTTTCGAGGTTTTTAGACGTATAAATGAGTTTACGGATTTGTGATAGGAATGGAGGCTATCGCCGACACGACCAGTTTTCGATTTTATAGGATTTTTCATCTCCAGTTTAACCCGACTGATAAAACCGCTCAAAGTAACCGATTTCTGAAATAACAGAGTTTCGCTTTTTATTGCTGTCATTTCCAATAATAAACGTAGATATCGAATAAAGACTGAAAAATTCGTAGTGCCCCCTCAGACTTTTGCATTATACGTTTCAAGATACCTAGAATCAAAATATTAATTAAAATAGGTAAGTAAAAAAACTTAGTCCGTATACTGTTCGCTGCTTTTCTCGAAAAGTAACGAGGGACCGAATACTACAAGAAATATCAGTATTCTCCTTACGAATCTAATTTTTTGAAATTTTGTTCAAGAATCATGGTACAGTAGATGATCATATAACTATTTGGGCCCTGCGAACATAGTCAGTGCTAAAGGATGAAAATTGAAGTTGGAGAACTCTATTAGTGTTATGTTGTCCGTTTCCAAAGGCTACAAACAGATAGAGGTATATAACGTAGTTATAGGCAGCAGATTACCTATTTTAGAAGCTTATTATAAACAAAGAATGAATTGTTAAGCTTTAATTTATTACTGTGCCTTCATTTCCATTTTTTAATTATTATTTCACAGAAATGACAAGTAAATAATAAGTTCCCAGAACGAGAATTTCACTCTGCAGCGGAGTGTGCGCTGATATGAAACTTCCTGGCAGATTAAAACTGTGTGCACGACCGAGACTCGAACTCGGGACCTTTGCCTTTCGCGGGCAAGTGCTCTACCTCTTTTTTTTTTTTTTGTTTTTTTTTGCATTTTGTTAATTATTGATCGTTGTGTTTGGTCGTTGCGGACGTCGCAAGACATCCTGTTCATGTTCGGTGGTTGATCCTTCCACTCAGTTTTTTATTACAGAGGCCAACCGGCTCTCTGACCGAACACGCTGAGCTACCGTGCCGGCATAAGGGCAAGTGCTCTGCCATCTGAGCTACCGAAGCACGACTCAGGGCTCATCCTCATCGCTTTACTTCTGCCAGGTAGGAGACGAGATACTGGCAGAAGTAAAGCTGTGAGGACCGGGTGTGAGTCGTGCTTCGGTAGCTCAGATGGTAGAGCACTTGCCCGCGAAAGGCAAAGGTCCCGAGTTCGAGTCTCGGTCGGGCACACAGTTTTAATCTGCCAGGAAGTTTCAAATAATAAGTTTTTTCTATAGCTATTTCTAATGAAAAACCCATTTTGTATTCAAATACATTTATTTACTTTTTAACAGGAATTTGAACACAATTGTCTTTTTTATGACGAAACTAAAAATGCTCTTTCAAAAAATTAAAATGAACAGTTCGGAGAGGGGGCAAAATAGAAAATTTACCAGGAATAATCACTTGGTAGCAATTAAAATTTCAGTAATGAATTAATCCATTGGCCATTTTTCTTGTCCTATTTCTTCATAAATACTCGTTATATAATGTCTTGCTCTATAAAGTGCCTGCTTTCATCAAAATAGCCGGCCGGTGTGGCCGAGCGGTTCTAGGCGCTTCCATCAGGAGCAGCGCGACTGCTACGGTCGCAGGTTCGAATCCTGCCTCGGGCATGGATGTGTGTGATGTACATAGGTTAGTTAGGTTTAAGTAGTTCTAAGTTCTAGGGGACTGATGACCTCAGATGTTAAGTCCCATAGTGCTCAGAGACATTTGAACCATTTTTTCATCAGAATAAAGACAGTAAGAATCCTTAAGAAGCCATAGAACTTCCTATCATCGATAAATATTTTTGTGCTACAAATGATAAGCCTGGCATACACCTTTGACTCTGTGCCCAAACAACGAAAGGATCAGTGCTTCTGGGTAATAAAGGACAAAGACAATTTTGAATCGATTCTTATGTGTTTGTTGCACGCTTCTAGCTGTCGATATTGTTATTAAAATAGCTCTGATCGCTTTTCCCGTTGTTTACAATAATTCAGTATCTCAAAGCAACGAAAATTGTACGAATAAACAGATTGTTTTCTGAAGCAGCTTTATTCAAGTGCCAAAAATTTTAACACTACTCTTGTGACAAATTGGTATGCAGGTTTTTCATCCATTTATTAGTAAAAAATTAAAAAAAACTTTCATAACCGAGGCCAAACAAATACCAAAAAAACTGTTTATTCAGCACTAAAATACCTCTATCGGTTTTAACCGGTCGGTTTTTCCCGTCCCTAAGGCGTGAGACTTACGCAAGTGACTTACTTTATAATGCAAATTATAATGTTACTGGGCAGTGATCTTAAATATTACGCTGTCTCTAACGGTAAGTTGAGTTATTTTTCTATCTTTGAATTCAGCAGACGTAGCTTTACTGTGGATACTATGTTGCGATCACTCTAGTTATGGTACATTAGGGGAATGGGTCACGAACAGAAGGAAAGGTAACGTCATTTTATTGCACTGTAGAAAAATATCAAGTGGGGAAGGTGTGTGTATTTGTTCATTTACTGGCCTCAATCAGTCAACTATACATACGACTTCTTTAACAATTCATGATACAGTAAACATAAAATTTTACAGTGGTTGAATGCATACACATACGTACAAGAATTCAGACATATACTGAGGCTCCAGACTGTAGCGCCTAGAACCGCTCGGCCACTCCGGCCGGCAGAGTCGAATTATTTGTTAATTTATAAAACAATGTTTGGTGAGACAAATATGATGCTAATGTTTAGTAAAGGGCGTTATTGTTTCCCTGCAACAAAACACACTGAAGTGGGTAAATGCCACTCGTTCTCTCCCAACTTCCCTCGTGTAAGTCTTCCTGCTCTTCACTGATCCTTTGCAGGCCAAAATGCTGTGGTCGAGTTCAGACACTTGGAAAGTGTCCTACGGAGACGGTTTCGATAACTTAACGTGTCAGAGGCGCATAGTGAGTAAGCATGTGGAACGCGTTTAGCTGATGTTCAGTTAAAAAAGGAACACAGTTTTCGAGGGAGATCAAGTTGAACTTTGGTATAAAATCTTTCTCTCTTTCTCTCGGTGTGTGTACTGAGTTAGTTACGTGGAGCATTCCTCTTTGAAAATTTGTTGATTGAAGGGATGAAATCGACGTAAAGTAGGGCAGTGCCTTGGGAACGGTGTTACGTAATCCTGGGCGTCGCTGAACCATCAACTGTATCATTACGCTGGGTCATGACATGAACCGATATTAACGACTTGACGCTTAGCTTTGGTAATCTATACTTCATTCAAAATACCTATTACATTTTTATTTGACTGACCCCAGTTATTTCGATAATTCAATTTTTATAAAGGACTTCTACACTCAATTAACATTCTTTTTGAAAACTGTGATATTACGTATATTATAGCTGCTTTAATTGCCAAGAAAATTGCTATATACAGGGTGTAACTAAATTCCTTTAACAGGCTTTCAGGACAGGATCTTTACAATAAAAAAGAAATGTGTGGTAACCATGGCTTCTAAAATGTATATCTTAACAGTTATGAGCAGTTTTTCACCTTTGATACTGTGAAACATATCTCTTCTATGACTTCCATGTTTTGTGAAGAGGTAGTACGGGTCGAAAAAAGAAAAAAATGTCCAGTAAAAAGGGGCTCTAAAACGCATATCTTAAGAACTATGAGCAACTGTTCAATAGAAGAGATGTATCTCAGAGTAGCGAAGACGAACAAGAGTTCATGGCTCTTAAGGCAGCCCGTCTTCGTACACTTTTTTTCTTGTTTTGGTGTAAAGATCCTGTCCTCAAATTCTGTAAAGGGAACTTACACTGAAGCGCTAAAAGAATACGGCGCTGCTGCCGGAAACGCCTATATGAGACAACAGGTGTCTGGCGCAGTTGTGAGATCGGTTACTGCTGCAACAATGGTAGGTTATCAAGATTTAAGTGAGTCTGTACGTTGTGTTATGGTCGGCGCACTAGCGATGGGACACAGCACCTCCGAGGCAGCGATGAAGTGGGGGTTTTCCCGTACGATCATTTCACGAGTTTACCGTGAATATCTGGAATGCAGTAAAACATCAAATCTCCGACATCACTATGTTCGGAAAAAGATCCTGCAAGAACGGGACCAACGACGACTGAAAAGAATCGTTCAACGCTACAGAAGTGCAACCTTCCACAAATTGCTGCAGATTTCAATGCTAGGTTATCAACAACTGTCATAGTAAAAACCATTCAACTAAATCATCGGTATGGACTTTCGGAGCCCTAGGCTCACTCGTGTACCCTAGACGGCTGCACAACACAAAGCTTTATGCCTCGCCTGGACCCGTCGACACCGACATTGGACTGTTGATTACTGGAAACATGTTGCCTGGTCGGTTCAAAAATGGTTCATATGGCTCTAAGCACTATGGGTCATAACATCTGAGGTCATCATCCCCTAGAACTTAGAACTACTTAAACGTAACTAACCTAAGGACATCACACACGTCCATGCTTGAGGCAGGATTCGAACCTGCGACCGTAGCAGCAGCGCGGTTCCTCACTGAAGCACCTAGAACCGCTCGGCCACATCGTCCGGCTGCCTGGCCGGACGAGTCTCGTTTCAAATTGTATCGAGCGGACGGACGTCAGGTATGTAGACAACCTCATGAACCCATGGACCCTGCATGTCAGCAGGGGACTGATGAAACTGACGGAGGCTCTGTAATGGTGTTGGGCGTGTGCAGTTACAGTGATACGGGACTCTGATACGTCTAGATACGACTCTGACAGGTGACAAGTATGTAAGCATTCTCTCCAACTACCTGCATCCATTCATGTCCATTGTCCATTCCGACGGACTTGGACAATTCCAGCAGGACAATGCGACACCCCACACGCCCAGACTTGCTACATAGTGGCTCGAGGAACACTCTTCTGAGTTTAAACGCTTCCGCTGGCCACCAAACTCCCCAGACATGGACATTATTGAGCATATCTGGGATATCTTGCATGTGCTGTTCAGAAGAGATTTCCACTCCCTCGTATTCTTACGGATTTGTGCAGAGCCCTGCAGGATTCATGGTTTCATTTCCCTCCAGCACTACATCAGACATTATCCGAGTCCATGCCACGTCACGTTGCGGCACTTCTGCGTGCTCACGGGGATCCTACACGATATTAGGCAGGTGTACTAGTTTCTTTGGCTGTTCAGTGTAGTTATACCCCGTACATGGTGGCTTCCTGAGAAAGGTCACACATGTCGACAGTAGACGGTGCGTCGTAGTCCTTTTTGTGTTATGCCGGCCGGAGTGGCCGTGCGGTTCTAGGCACTACAGTCTGGAGCCGAGCGACCGCTCCGGCCGCAGGTTCGAATCCTGCCTAGGGCATGGATGTGTGTGATGTCCTTAGGTTAGTTAGGTTTAATTAGTTCTAAGTTCTAGGCGACTGATGACCTCAGACGTTAAGTCGCATAGTGCTCAGAGCCATTTTTTTTGTGTTATACGTGCACCGTTACAAATCAGGGTATTGTCGGGCGATATAGACTGTATGAAACTCACGAGTTTACGACTGGAGGTGTTATCGGTTTGCGCTTATACGTGAGATCGTTCGTATTATTTCGGCCTCCTAGCACGCTGGGAAACTCTGTTATGATTATTCGCGCGCGTGTCTGAGAAGACGATAGCTCCACTCGGTGGCCGGCCGAGCGGCGCACAAAGGCGCGGGGTGTCCCGGCGTGCCACATACTGCTGGCGTGACGCTAACTGCGCCTCGGCTCGCTCATTAAGGTGCCGTTACGTTGGGGGACCGCAGTCCACGGTGCCGCCGCCATGTGTGCGGTTCTCGGTTCGACGCCCGTGCCACATTAAGTAGACGCACCGCTCGGTGACAAGGGGCCGCGGCGTGTGCACAACTCGCGTGTCATTCGGTACCGCAGCAGACATTCGCTGTACTTTATAGCAGATTAAAGCTTTGTGCTGAGCAGAACCTCTGCGTCCCGCGGGCAGTGGTTGGTTCAAATGGCTCTGAGCACTATGGGACTTAACATCTGAGGTCATCAGTCCCCTAGAACTAAGAACTACTTAAACCTAACTAACCTAAGGACATCACACACATCCATGCCTGAGGCAGGATTCGAACCTGCGACCGTAGCGGTCGCGCGGTTCCAGACTGTAGTGCCTAGAACCGCTCGGCTACTCCGGCCGCCGCGGGCAATGGTCCACCGATTCTCAAGGAACGGCATAATATCTCTATCTGTGTATCTACCTTCAGCAATGCATACCGCCGCGTACGGTAGCCGCGCAGTCTGTGGCGTCCTGTCACGGTCCGTGCGGTTTTCCACGTCAGAGGTTCGAGTCCTCCTTCGGGCATTTTTGTATTGTCCATAGCGCAAGTTAAAGTTACATTAAGTAGTGTGTGGGCTTAGGGACCGATGACCTCAGCAATTTGGTCCCATAAGACCTTACCTCAATTTTTTTCCAATCCCCACCTACAACTCCCTTCCCTGTTTTTCAGATTGAGTATTTCTTTTTTCTTTCAGACGGAGTCGCCACATTATGTTTACTTTGGTCCATGAAAATGGTGAAGTTGTCTAGCAAATGATAAAGTTTCACCTATGCAGGGTGATCCATTTATCATGACCGGGCCAAATATCTCACGAAATAATCGTCAAACCAAAAAACTACAAAGAACGAAACTTGTCTAGCTTGAAGGGGGAAACAAGATGGCGCTATGGTTGACCCGATAGATGGCGCTGCCATAGGTCAAACGGATATCAACTGCGTTTTTTTAAATAGGAACTCCCATATTTTATTGCATGTTCGTGTAGTACGTAAAGAAATATGAATCTTTTAGTTGGACCACTTTTTCGCTTTGTTATAGATGGCGTTGTAATAGTCACAAACATATGGCTCACAATTTTAGACGAACAGCTGGTAACAGGTAGGTTTTTTAAATTAAAATACAGAATGTAGGTATGTTTAACATTTTATTTCGGTTGTTCCAATGTGGTACATGTACCTTTGTGAACTTATCATTTCTGAGAACACATGCTGTTACAGCATGATTACCTGTAAATACCTCATTAATGCAATAAATGCTCAAAATGATGTCCGTCAACCTCAATGCATTTGCCAATACGTGTAACGACATTCCTCTCAACAGCGAGTAGTTCGCATTCCGTAATGTTCGCACATGCATTGACAATCCGCTGACGCATGTTGTCAGGCTTTGTCGGTGGATCAACTTTCCCCACAGAAAGAAATCTGGGGACGTCAGATCCGGAGAACGTGCGGGCCATGGTATGGTGCTTCGATGACCAATCCACCTGTCATGAAATATGCTATTCAATACCGCTTCAACTGCACGCGAGCTATGTGCTGGACATCCATCCTGTTGGAAGTACATCGCCATTCTGTCATGCAGTGAAACATCTTGTAGTAACATCGGTAGAACATTACGTAGGAAATCAGCATACATTCCACCATTTAGATCGCCATCGATAGAATGGGGGCCAATTATCCTTCGTCCCATAATGCCGCACCATACATTAACCCGACAAGGTCGCTGATGTTCCACTTGTCGCAGCCATCGTGGATTTTCCGTTGCCTAGTAGTGCATATTATGTCGGTTTACGTTACCGCTGTTGGTGAATGACGCTTCGTCGCTAAAAAAGAACGCGTGCAAAAAATCTGTCATCGTCCCGTAATTACTCTTGTGCCCAGTGGCAGAACTGTACACGACGTTCAAAGTCGCCGCCGTGCAATTCCTGATGCTTAGAAACATGGTACGGGTGCAATCGATGTTGATGTAGCATTCTCAACACCGACGTTTTTTAGATTCCCGATTCTCGCGCAATTTGTCTGCTACTGATGTGCGGATTGGCCGCGACAGCAGCTAAAACACCTACTTGGGTATCATCATTTGTTGCAGCTCGTGGTTGATGTTTCACATGTGGCTGTACACTTCCTGTTTCCTTAAATAACATAACTATCCGGCGAACGGTCCGGACACTTGGATGATGTCGTCCAGGATAACGAGCAGCATACATAGCACACGCCCGTCGGTCATTTTGATCACAATAGCCATACATCAACACGATATCGACCTTTTCCGGAATTGGTAAACGGTCCATTTTAACACGGGTAATGTATCACGAAGCAAATACCGTCCGCACTGGCGGAATGTTACGTGATACGACTACTTATACGTTTGTGACTATTACAGCGCCATCTATCACAAAGCGAAAAAAGTGGTCCAACTAAAACATTCATATTTCTTTACGTACTACACGAATATGTAATAAAAATGGCGGTTCCTATTTAAAAACAAAAAAAAAAAAGAAACGCAGCGCCATCTAGCGGGCCAACCACAGCGCCATCTGGTGTCCCCCCTTCAAGTTAGACGAGTTTCGTTTTTTGTAGTTTTTTCGTTTGATACTTATTTCGTGAGATATTTGGCCGGGTCACGATCACTGGACAACCCTGGACGTCACACACATCCATGCCCGAGGCAGGATTCGAACCTGCGACCGGAGCGGTCGCGCGGTTCCAGACTGAAGCGCCTAGAACCGCTCGGCCACACCGGCCGGCTGACCTAGGTTTGAATCTATGTGAAGAACGAGGCGGTTTGTCGTGTCATTTGAAGTTCATACATATTTCTACTAGTTGCTCGTGAAGAACTTAAATTTTTAATGTCATTTTGTGTTAAATAACAAGTACGGCATGATACTTTGAAGAGGAAATCATGAATACGACGAGCTTATCACGTGCATTACCTAACTGACGTAATAATGAGAGTGGTAACATTTCAGGTATGTCATTTATTGCAAAAAATGTGAGCTTACAATCCTTAAGGACAGTTTTATCTGTGATAAGGTGTTCCCTGATATTTCTAGTATCGTGGTATTACTTTACATCTTGAGTTATTGCGATACAGAGGAGTGTTTTCTAGTGGTGACTTGTTGGAACCATTTTCAATAGTCAAACGACTGTACCAAGGAGCGATTAGAGGACCTGCTAGACAGCTGCGTTATTTGGATTGCATGCGAATCAGGCGAAATGCAATTCAGGTCGTTCGGATACTTTTGAGTATGACTGTACATCGTGATGGCATATCCACAGTCTCATACATTCACCGCATCAACATGAATAGTCGATTTGTAACCAATTTCCTCAATGATTTCAGAAAGCCGATGGAATTTATCTGTTCCTTCTGCCTTACTTGAACTTAGGTCGTCCAAGGCTCTTTTAAATCCCGATTCTAAAACTTGACCACCATCTCTTCCCTATCGATTCCTGTTTCTTCTTCCTTCACGTCATCAGACAAGTCATCGTCGTCGTAGAGGCTTTTGGTGTAATCTTTCCACCTATCGCTCTGTCCTCTGCATTTAACAGTGGAATTCCCATTGCACTCTTAATGTTACTGCCCTTGCCTTTAATTTCAACAAAGGTTGTTTTGACTTTTCTGTATGCTGAGTCTGTGCTTCCAACAATCATTTCTTTTTCGATTTTGTCATATTTTTCATCTAACTCTTTCGTCTCAGCTTCCCTGCACTTCCTGTTTATTTCATTGCTAAGTGAATTGCGTTCCTGCATTCCTAACTCTCCCTGGACATTTTTGTATTTTGTTCTTTTGTTGACCAACTGAAGTATTTCTTCTGTTAACCAAGGTTTTTTCGCAGTTACCTTACTTGTACCTGTGTTTTATCTTTCCAACTTCTATGATTGCGCTTTTTAGAGGTGTCCATTCCTCCTCTTCAACAGAACTGGCTAATGAGCCACCTACAGCCTCAGAGAAATTCAAGCTTATCTCTTCATTTATTAGTACTTCCGTGTCCCACTTCCTTGCGCACTGATTCTTGTTGATTAGTCTCTTGAACTTGAGCCTGCCCTTCATCATTACTATATTGTGATCTAAGCCTATATCTGTTCCCGCGTACGCCTTACAAAATGGTTCAAATGGCTCTGAGGACTATGGGACTTAACTTCTGAGGTCATCAGTCCCCTAGAACTTAGGACTACTTGAACCTAACTAACCTAAGGACATCACACACATCCATGCCCGAGGCAGGATTCGAAGCTGCGACCGTAGTGGTCGTGCTGTTCCAGACTGTAGCGCCTAGAACCGGTATGCCTTACAATCCAACATCCGATTTCGGAATCCCTACCTACCATGATGTAATTTAACTGAAATCTTCTAGTATCTTCCGGCTTTTTCCAAGTATACCTTCTACCCTTGCGATTTTTGAGCAGAGTATTCGCTGTCACTGTTGTTATAAATTTATTGCGTAACTCAACTAGTTTTTCTTCTCTCTCAGTCGTACTACCAGGACAATATTCTCCCTTTCTTCTACTCGTTACCCTACAACCACATTCCAGCTCCCCACTCTGTATAGCAGAGCAAGAGTTGCGGTCGCACTACACTCCAAAAAGGGCCAGATCAGGTTCAGTGGGGTTGCAGCCCCGTGATGTTCTGAGAGTGGGGTCGAAACACCCGGAGGGTGGCAGCACTGTCGATTGTTGTCAAGAACTTGGTCCAATTGCTAATCGCACTGCGAACTGTCGTTTACGACGGCGAAATTTGAGCGAATCAATGCATCAAGTGAAGGGATGGTTTCACTGACACGCTTTTGCCTCCCTCTCAGGTCTTTTCGAATCGATTCTGAGCGTTGGTGTGTCTGATATGTTTCCCTCGGCCACCCATTAGACCACTGCGTGATTTGGACGCTGGGTGTCACGGTTCTAGCCCCCACCGCAGAGGCGTCAAACGAAGGTGTGAAATGTGGGTAAGAGGGCGTGTGACTACCTTCCCGTCGTTTGATGCGCCTACGGTGGTGCTGGGTAGAATTCTGGTGAAATTTGGTGTCAATGTGACATCATTAACCATCTCATAGCTGAGACGAACTACTGGGTTGTGGCCTTTTTCTCGAATATGTCGACGTCTTGCTGTTCCAAGTGTCTCTGTGCCCGACGGTAACGTCCCAGGGAGCCACGTCTTTGCACCATTACAGAGGAGGGTTGTAGACACCTTTGACCCAAATTTTAGTCCTATGCGTAACAGTGAAAGACGATTAAGGGCTTTTGAAAACTTGAACCTTTAATTTTGTTGCACAGTATAGGAACATTCCCTCTCTGTCCATACGGGACTCATCTAGACAGCGATCACACGACTTAGTGTTAGTGGTGTTTAACGTCCCGTCGACAACGTGGTCATTAGAGACGGAGCGCAAGCTCGGGTTAGGGAAGGATGGGGAAGGAAATCGGCCGTGCCCTTTCAAAGGAACCATCCCGGCATTTGCCTGAAACGATTTAGGAAAATCACGGAAAACCTAAATCAGGATGGCTGGAGACGGGATTGAACCGTCGTCCTCCCGAATGCGAGTCCAGTGTGCTAACCACTGCGCCACCTCGCTCGGTGCGATCACACGACTCGAGGGCCTTGGAGAAGCCGAGTGAATTACTTTGGACAAGGAGACACGCCGAATGTACAGTACGACACGCGGTTATTGTACGATTTCGACTTTCCTTACCACTGATTTCTAAGGGACAGTTTTTCATACTTCGTTTGGACTTAAGCCTTATACCCGCAGCGTTCACACAAATCCCACATACGTTCTGTCAATGGAAAAAGAGTTAAAAACTCAGTTCTACGTTCCCAAATTGCACTGAAAGCTTTTCATGTGACTTTGCTGTTTATTAAACTTGGGAAATGTTTGGCATGTAGCCATCAAGCCTGATCTGGCGTGCACTACTAAATGCTTCAATGGCGAGCTGATCATTTCCGGTGCGTGCTCCCTCGACATCGCTACAGGTCCAGGATGTGTCGCAGCCGCTCATACTGGACTACCTGGTCACGCCCCGCCAAACACTCCATACGTCCCTACCTCCTGTTGCTTGTCTGATTCTTGCTATCTTTCTCTGGTTTGCGCTTTCTGTTTTGAGAGTATCAGATCTACTACTAGCTTTTCTGATATTCTTTCATTTTCTTTCCTATTAGCCTTTATTTGTGATTTTTTTTTACTGCTTCGTGTTTCCTTCCTAGGTTTCTTGTTTCCAGAGCTATTTGCTCCGGTAGTATGCTTCCAGCTTTTGTTGTCGCTTCTCGTCTCAGTGCAATTCCTCTCTTTCCGTTTCTTTGATCATTCTCTCACTCGCAGCTTCCAGTTCTTTGTTTTTGCGGTCTTTTCTCTCTTATCTCTCACTTTTTTTAATTTATGTTTCCTCATTTTGTTTTATTTCTTTCTTACTTCCTTCTCCTTCTCTTTTTCGCTTTCATTTTCTTCCTCTTTTCTTCCTTTTCTAAGCTGCCTTTCGCCTTCCATTCTTTCTTTCAAGTCTCCATGCTCTCTGAATCGAGTCTCTTCACTAGTTTTCATCTGTGCCTCTTCTCCGCATTATAGCTTTCTCATCACTACTATTTTGTCGCACACTAGCATGGTGAGTCTGTTGCTGTGTGAAAATACAGGTTACTTCTTACAATAAAGTAAAACAAAGCAACCAACCAAGTCAGTCCTTACTTTAGAAAGTTGTTCAGGTAATTTTAATACACTGTTCGTCAAATTGTAGCTAATTAATCTCTTCTCTTACATCGTTTTTTGCTGTAGGCCACCACCAACGAAAGGAAATTTCGCTATAACGAAAATCAGGCATAATCACATGTACAGCAAAAGCCATATGTTTCTTTAAATGTTAACTTCTACACGATGATTAACCTGTCGGTTCGGAAACGGCAAGTTCACCATTTTTTCTTAATAAGCAGCGTTATCGACATTGCCAGGTTGCTGTTTTCACTTTCTCATAACTGTTTTCATTTACAGTCACTGTTCGCTCTTTTTCTTTAGATTTATTGTATACCATATTCCGCTATTTATCACATCCCCTATCTTTCCGCTAGCTGACCACGATATTTTGCTACGTATCTTACCCTGAAAATCCGAAACGAGGCCACCAGAGTACTTCATGAGCTTTGGTGCACTACTCGCATTCAGTGAACGGTTATAGATTACCCTCAACCACCGATCTCTAAAAGTTCACTTCATCGAGTGGGACGTCGTAGGAAGCTAGCTAGCTGGGGGCTGCTTCCTTCATGGGCGGCCGAGGCCCTCCGCAGCTGGAGACAGACGAGTGTTACTTTCACTCTCTGATCCGCTCAAGTGGCCGCCTCTTGTCTGGCCAATGAATGGAGACGGCGGACCCCGACATGTCACTTCCTCCCGTACAGCGACCTCGACACTTGATGAGACACTCTCTCATTATTTACGTATGGTAAGAGTCGTCAGCTTCTCATAACACTGTGACACGAGGGAATTAAACTAACATAATTTATTCGTTGTCTCTAAATCGACTGCTCCTCAGAAACATTCTTTGGTCCATTGTAGCTTTCTACTGCCATTGCACCCAAAGCAACTGCTGCATTGTAGGCAGCACGTCACTGACAATCGCCATCTCCGCTTACTGGTTCAAGGTCTCGCTTTGTACACGGTCTCATGAATAACTTAATCAGCGTACCGCTCTCTTTGAAATACGCTTCCACCAAAACATAAACTATGTACATGTGAAAATCGTAGGAAAAAGGGAAAATGAAGGGATCAAACTAGCTTTGAGCGTCGTAATTCATCGTACCCACCAACGTGAGAACAGAAAATCTTTTATTGGCTGAGCCCCACAATATTGTAACACTAATATTTCCAGCATCCTAACAATGTTTTTATACCCTTAACCACCCCATCACTAATGCAGGAACTCCATCAGCGAAAGCTGTGTAGAAATAAAATTGAGATTGCCCTACTTGAGCAAGAGTCGTTAATCACGACGTAAAGTCCAAAGACGTCCGGACTTAACGCGTGGACTTCCTGCGGACGGCACAACTGCAGTTCGCTCAGTACTTTCTAAACAGTGTTGTAGGGTGCCTTCATTAGATTGTTCATATAATCGGTTATTCCACCAGCTGATTAACCACTGTTTTTGTTAAATCAGTCGTTCCGATTGTTCTTATTCCTCTGTGATCACGCTATGTTCATTTTGATACTGTCCATGTCTTGTATATGTCGCATCTGGGTGTGCGAGCTTTAACAGCTATTGATAGCTACTGTCGGGAGCATATCGACGCAATAAGGGGTAATGGAGCAGCTGTATTTGGGAAACCGGGTGTTTACCCCCGAGATGTATGGACGCGTGCGGCGTACAGTAACGCAGGCAACTTGATTCCATGCATGATCCCTGTGCACACTATCTAATAAAAAGTATCCGGACATCCGTATGTAATGCGGCATTCACTGCAGATGTCAGGAGAGGCGGATCCAACATTATAAAAGGTGTGATGAATTGTGTTGTCAGTAGAGAACCAGTAACAGCAGAATCGCTCTGACAGAAGACGTCAGTGGGACTCGTCACCCAGGGAACAAATCCATCAGGGTTATTTTAGCACTTCTATAGTTTCCCAAGTCGACTTTTAGCGATGTGATTGTGAAGTAGAAACACGAAGGAACAACCACAGCTAAACCAAATCGGTCAGACCTCATCTAGTTACAGACAGGGACCATCGAGCACTGAGAACGGTGGTTGTAAAAAAATCGCATGAAATCAGCGGAAAGAACCACTCCCGAATTCCAAAGTTCTACCTTCAGTCCAACTAGCTCAATGGCGTTGTGTAGGGAGTTAATGGGTTATAGTGATCGAACACTTTCTCATAAGCTACACATTTCCGTAGTCAGTAACAAGTGACGCATGAGGTATTGTAGATAATGACTCTACTAGATAGTGGATGATTGGGAACGAATGTTTTAGAGTGATGAACCACGGTATACGAGGGCTGTCCAGAAAGTAAGTTCCGATCGGTCGCTAAATGGAAACCACATTGAAAATCAGAAATATTTTATTTGCAAGAGTTAGCTACACTTTACAGATACTTCTCTACATAGACGCCGCTCCGACTTACACATTTATCAGAGCGTTATACCAAATCTCCAACAGCATCGTCATAGAAGGCAGCCGCCTGTGTTTTCCAATAATTCTCTACGCTGGTTTATAGCGCGTAGCCTGCGCCCAAGTGTTGTCTTCGCATCCAGCGTTTCATGAGAACAGAGATGATACTCAGGATGAGCCAATTAGGGCTGTGTTGTGGGTGATCAAACACTTCCCATCTAAAAGGGTGCAGGAGCGTCCTCACTACCCCTGTAGAGTACGGCTGAGAATTGCCATGACGAAGGTAGTGCGTGGCAGTTGTGTTAGGTGGGCTGCATTCATTAAGGCGAAGCCTCTCAGCGGGGCCTCGTTGTTCTAGGCACCTTTACTCGCTCACAGTGCGCTCACAACTGAAAAGAGCATCTTGATGCGATCGACAGTAATACTAGAGACACTACCCAATACATCTATGCGAAGCTTCATCAGGTTTTCACTGTGGTGTCCATTTCGCGACCGATCGGAAGTTATTTTCTGGACAACCCTCGTATCTTGTGGCAATCCGATGGAAGGTCTTGGGTTTGGTGAATCCCTGGAGAACAGTACATGTAGTGCCAACAGTGAAATATGTATGAGCTGGTGTTACAGTATGAGGGTATTTATTGTGGTTAGGTTGTGACTTCCTTATTGAACTTAAGAAAACGTTATATGTGGAAGCATATGAACACATTTTACAGCATTCTTTGCTGTGTAAAATAGAAGAACAGTTCGCAGAAGACGATTGTTTGTATCAGCATGATAATACATCTGTGAGACAATAGTTTGTGGACAGCCGTGGTCTTGGGGTAGCGTCTTTGATTCATAATCGAAAGGTCTTCGGTCCCGGGTTCGATCCCTGCCACTGCCTAAATTTTGATAAATAATTAGCATTGGCGGCCAAAGACTTCCGGCATAAGAAGTCAGCCTCATTCTGCCAACGGCCTTATCAAAGAGGGCGGAGGAGCGGCTAGAGGTTCAGGGCACTCTCTTGTCCTAGGGGTGGGAAATTGCCCCCAAAGGCGGAAGAATCAGCAATGATCAACGACATGAGGATGCAGAAGGCAATGGAAACCACTGCATTAAAGACACGTAACGTGTATCCACAGGACATGTGGCCTGTAATTGAAGAAGTGTCATGATGATCTCTCCATTGGCAAAAGATTCCGGAATAGTCCCCCATTCGGATCTCCGGGAGGGGACTGCCGAGGGGGAGGTTACCATGAGAAAAAGATTGAATAATCAACGAAAGGATAACGTTCTACGAGTCGGGGCGTGGAATGTCAGAAGCTTGAACGTGGTAGGGAAACTAGAAAATCTGAAAAGGGAAATGCAAAGGCTCAATCTAGATATAGTAGGGGTCAGTGAAGTGAAGTGGAAGGAAGACAAGGATTTCTGGGCAGATGAGTATCGGGTAATATCAACAGCAGCAGAAAATGGTATAACTGGTGTAGGATTCGTTATGAATAGGAAGGTAGGGCAGAGGGTGTGTTACTGTGAACAGTTCAATGACCGGGTTGTTCTAATCGGAATCGACAGCAGACCAACACCGACAACGATAGTTCAAGTATACATGCCAACGTCGCAAGCTGAAGATGAACAGATAGAGAAAGTGTATGAGGATATTGGAAGGGTAATGCAGTATGTAAAGGGGGAGGAAAATCTAATAGTCATGGGCGACTGGAATGCAGTTGTAGGGGAAGGAGTAGAAGAAAAGGTTACAGGAGAATATGGGCTTGGGACAAGGAATGAAAGAGGAGAAAGACTGAGTTCTATAACAAGTTTCAGCTAGTAATAGAGAATACCCTGTTCAAGAATCACAAGAGGAGGAGGTATACTTGGAAAAGGGCGGGAGATACGGGAAGATTTCAATTGGATTACATCATGGTCAGACAGAGATTCCGAAATCAGATACTGGATTGTAAGGCGTACCCAGGAGCAGATATAAACTCAGATCACAATATAGTAGTGATGAAGAGTAGGCTGAAGTTCAAGACATTAGTCAGGAAGAATCAATACGCAAAGAAGTGGGATACGGAAGTACTAAGGAATGACGAGATACGTTTGAAGTTCTCTAACGCTATAGATACAGCAATAAGGAATAGCGCAGTAGGCAGTACAGTTGAAGAGGAATGGACATCTCTAAAAAGGGCCATCACAGAAGTTGGGAAGGAAAACATAGGTACAAAGAAGGTAGCTGCGAAGAAACCATGGGTAACAGAAGAAATACTTCAGTTGATTGATGAAAGGAGGAAGTACAAACATGTTCCAGCAAAATCAGGAATACAGAAATACAAGTCGCTGAGGAATGAAATAAATAGGAAGTGCTGGGAAGCTAAGACGAAATGGCTGCAGAAAAAATGTGAAGACATCGAGAAAGATATGATTGTCGGAAGGACAGACTCAGCATACAGGAAAGTCAAAACAACCTTTGGTGACATTAAAAGCAACGGTGGCAACATTAAGAGTGCAACGGGAATTCCACTGTTAAATGCAGAGGAGAGAGCAGATAGGTGGAAAGAATACATTGAAAGCCTCTATGAGGGTGAAGATTTGTCTGATGTGATAGAAGAAGAAACAGGAGCCGATTTAGAAGAGATAGGGGATCCAGTATTAGAATCGGAATTTAAAAGAGCTTTGGAGGACTTACGGTCAAATAAGGCAGAAGGGATAGATAACATTCCATCACAATTTCTAAAATCATTGGGGGAAGTGGCAACAAAACGACTATTCACGTTGGTGTGTAGAATAATGAGTCTGGCGATATACCATCTGACTTTCATCCACACAATTCCGAAGACGGCAAGAGCTGACATGTGCGAGAATTATCGCACAATCAGCTTAACAGCTCATGCATCGAAGCTGCTTACAAGAATAATATACAGAAGAATGGAAAAGAAAATTGAGAATGCGCTAGGTGACGATCAGTTTGGCTTTAGGAAAAGTAAAGGGACGACAGAGGCAATTCTGACGTTACGGCTAATAATGGAAGCAAGGCTAAAGAAAAATCAAGACACTTTCATAGGATTTGTCGACCTGGAAAAAGCGTTCGACAATATAAAATGGTGCAAGCTGTTCGAGATTCTGAAAAAAGTAGGGGTAAGCTATAGGGAGAGACGGGTCATATACAATATGTACAACAACCAAGAGGGAATAATAAGAGTGGACGATCAAGAACGAAGTGCTCGTATTAAGAAGGGGTAAGTCAAGGCTGTAGCCTTTCGCCCCTACTCTTCAATCTGTACATCGAGGAAGCAATGATGGAAATAAAAGAAAGGTTCAGGAGTGGAATTAAAATACAAGGTGAAAGGATATCAATGATACGATTCGCTGATGACATTGCTATCCTGAGTGAAAGTGAAGAAGAATTAAATGATCTGCTGAACGGAATGAACAGTCTAATGAGTACACAGTATGGTTTGAGAGTAAATCGGAGAAAGACGAAGGTAATGAGAAGTAGTAGAAATAAGAACAGCGAGAAACTTAACATCAGGATTGATGGTCACGAAGTCAATGAAGTTAAGGAATTCTGCTACCTAGGCAGTAAAATAACCAATGACGGACGGAGCAAGGAGGACATCAAAAGCACACTCGCTATAGCAAAAAAGGCATTTCTGGCCAAGAGAAGTCTACTAATATCAAATACCGGCCTTAATTTGAGGAAGAAATTTCTGAGGACGTACGTCTAGAGTACAGCATTGTATGGTAGTGAAACATGGACTGTGGGAAAACCGGAACAGAAGAGAATCGAAGCATTTGAGATGTGGTGTTATAGACGAATGTTGAAAATTAGGTGGACTAATAAGGTAAGGAATGAGGAGGTTCTAAGCAGAATCGGAGAGGAGAGGAACATGTGGAAAACACTGATAAGGAGAAGGGACAGGATGATAGGACATCTGCTAAGACATGAGGGAATGACTTCCATGGTACTAGAGGGAGCTGTAGAGGGCAAAAACTGTAGAGGAAGACAGAGATTGGAATACGTCAAGCAAATAATTGAGGACGTAGGTTGCAAGTGCTACTCTGAGATGAAGAGGTTTGCACAGGAAAGGAATTCGTGGCGGGCCGCATCAAACCAGTCAGTTGACTGACGACCGAAAAAAAAAAAAAAAAACAGTCCTGAAAGGAGCTGGCCTAGTCATGGTCCCGAGTATAACCGAATGGAACGGCTCTGGGCGACTCCGCTCTAGAGGCCAGTGTCCAACTTCACAAGCTTCTCTGGTTTCGACTCTTGAGGAAGAATGGGCTTCCGTTTCTCCATAGACATTCAGGCACCTCATTGAAAGTGTTTTATACTGCGTTCAAGGCGAAGGATGGGCGCACCTCATATTAATGTCCGCTAGTAAGCGTCCAGATAGTTTTGATCAAATAGCGTATATAGTATATCAGTTACCTTGAACAATTTTGTGAACTGTATATTATCACTGTGAATTACAGGTCAAGTGCTGATGACAATTTTGAGCTGAGATCGTTATAGTAATAAGCAAGTCGTCATATTTCCGTAATACACTGACTGAAAAGAAATCGCTACACCAAGAAGGAGTTGTACGACATAAACGAAAGTTGGTAAGCGTGTTTTTATAACTGAAAGATGATGTCTGTTCAAACTGCATCTGCCGGCCGGGGTGGCCGAGCGGTTGAGGCGCTACAGACTGGAACCGCCCGACCGCTACGGTCGCAGGTTCGAATCCTGCCTCGGGCATGGATGTGTGTGATGTCCTTAGGTTAGTTAGGTTTAAGTAGTTCTAAGTTCTAGGGGACTGATGACCTTAGACGTTAAGTCCCATAGTGTTCAGAGCCATTTGAACCAAACTGCATTAGTCGCATAAGACTGGCACAAGCAGTGCCACTATGAGGATGCAAATCAGGTTTGGTTTAAACACACGCTTTACAGGTGGTGAACGTTAGTTATGTTTGAGATTGGATTCGTTGAGCTGATTTTAGTCAAGAATGCCTTTGAGGGGGCAAAGATGCCATTAACAACACTTCACTAAGTCACAGAGTTTGAACGATGTCGTGTAATAGGGCTACGAGAAGCTGCACTTTCCTTCTGCGATACTGCAGAAGGACTTCGCTGTAATGTAGCCAGTGGATATTGAAAGGTTTCTACACTGAGCCACTGCGCCAGAGATTGCGCCAAAGAGTATTATTCAGCCGCCTCCACTGGCAGTGCTTGGGGAGAACTCGTAGTAGTCAGTGCTTGTTGAGATGTGCTAGTGAAAAGTGCTGGTCGAGAACTCGTAGTAGGCAGTGCTTGCTGAGATGTGATACTGGAAAGTTCTTGTTGAGATGTGATAGTAACGAGTCGGTGTGGAAATATTGTAATGATTAGAGTGCTTTTCGTCAATATATGAAGGTAAAAGAAAAAAAAATTTTCCTTTTCTTTTTATTATCTCAATGTCTTAAATAATGCATCATTACAGGTTTAGTCAACAAAGCATCTGGCTTGTGTTCTTGTATTAGAGTGTAATTCTGCTTTCCTTACGCAATTATAGTATTTCTATTTTTTAGTTACTTCAGTATAAATGGTATTTAAAATTTCTTGTCTTGTTGAAGAAGAACCGTGCCAGATGTGTACGTTGAGTCACACTCCCACACACAGAACAGTTACACTTGTGTTTTGGTTTCGTAGGTTTTATAGTTGCTGGGGACTTAATTAATTGTGTTGACGAAAATTTCCATTTCATTCTTTGTTGTTGTTCTATGCAGTCAGATTGCGTAATAATACTAGTCAGGGCCAACCGTTTACGAAACAGCGTAATCGGACTTACAGCTACCAAAAATATTTGCATTTTATTTAATTAAGCCCCCATGCACGTGGCGACCGCTGCTTCGGATCGTCCCTTGGAATTCTTCTGATTGTAAAAATAGTAGACAGTAGTATTGTTGAAGTAATTTGTAGTTTAGTAATTGTAGTCTATTTTGCATGTGTAGATTTGGTAATTGTCATTCTTCTAATGGTATTTCAGAATTTAATTTTATTGTCTTGTATACGCGTTTGACAATTTAGGGCAATTATTTCAATTGTTCGATTAATCGTGTTTGAGGGAAACATTTCGTGTAAATGGTATTGTTGGAGATAAAGAGTCATTGTGTGTAATTGTCGTACAGTGACGAGTTTTGTACATTTTGTAAATGATTACGCGATCGATGAAAAAGGCAAAAATGATGAATAGTGAGAATGACGAAATTGTTAACATGGCGAACTCGCCAACACAGGAGAACAGTATGATGAATGATGAAGTTGAAAACAATTTAATAAGTCAGGAGGATAGTCCGGGACCATTTCAAAATTTTTCTCAATCAGAAAATTCACAGAATACGAGATTAACGACAGAAGATATGGAGCAGTTGATGGGTGCTATATTAAATTTGGGGTCACGAATGGAAACACTGTTAGATTCACAGTTAGGAACAATTAGAACTGAGATGAAAGCAATGACAACACGGTTATGCTCACAAATAGGATCAATTAAAGCAGAGATGGAAACAATGACAACACGGTTAGACTCACGAATAGGGACGTGTTTCAAAAACATGAAAGATGAATCAAAGAAAGAAAGTAGAGAAGAAGTACAGCCGATTTTGAATGCTGACAATAATAGTTTAATTTCAACAGAAATTAGACAAGAGGAACAGGACAGAAAACAGGAAGAAAAAGATCGCGTGATAGTACAAAAATTTTCAGAGTTAAATTTACAACGTGCACACGATAAGGAAGAAATACTTGAGAGAATCGAGGAGTCCGTATCAAATGACAGATTAAATAACATAACACAAAAATATGAACAGTTAACTACCAAATGTGTCAATACTGAAACCCGAGTCGCGACACTTACGGAAGACGTAAATAAACAGAAAGGACAATTAAGTGACTCATCGGAAAGAGTAGAGGAGATCTCAGATAAATTGACAAGTCTTAGTTTAGCAGAGGGGTTTGAAGAAAGTAATTTATTTTATTTACGGGATGCAATAAGAGAGCGCGAGGCGCGTGAACTTAACAATAATCGACATTCGGACTGGAACAGTCGCGGTAGGTCTTTGTCGCCATGAGGAGAAAACTTTGACTTTAAACACTTTTTGACTGTTCGGAAATTTAAGATCTTCCGCAATTCTGAGAATGACATACATCCATGTTCATGGTTAGATCAATTTATGTACGCACTCCCGCCAAATTTGCCACTAAGCCACAAACTAAAAATTATGTGCGGCTATTAATGTCCTCAGGGGATTCACTACTCTAAGTGAATATGTGCCGTAGCGTGCATAGGGCCCCGAGCTGTAGTGGTGTTATTTCCCTTTTAGTTTTCTGCACCGCTGCCTACTCTTTTACTATTCTTTGCATCTGTCAAAAACAACTCTTCTACTATCAATCTATCTAGAGAGTAAGTAAACAATAACCGGATATGACTATTTTACCTAAAAGTGATTTCGGAAATTACCGTTTGGACTTACTGTACCTTCAGCAGCATTCATTCCTAGTTTAAACGAAATTTTACCTGTTTATCTTTGTCACAATATTACTGCATATGTTGACGATATTCTTATTGCTAAACATTCTTGGAGTGAGCACAACAAAATTTTGGATTCATTATTACGTATTTTTGCAAGAGTTGGCATTACAGTGAACTTAGAAAAATCTGAATTTGGTCGTTCTCAGGTGAAATTTCTCGGTCACATTATTTCTACAGAAGGTATTCTTCCTGATCCAGAGAAATTAGACGCTATTCGTAATTATGCTGTATCCACCACAAAACGTCATGTTCGTAGTTTCCTTGGTGTCTGTAATTTTCTTAGACGCTTTGTTAGATTGGACAATTTGGCCACACCTCGTTTTTGCGATCTATCTGGAAAGTTCTTTTTTTTTAAACGAAAATCGCTCGACAACTCTGTTTGGTTAATTTGTATTCCTGATGAGTGGGTTAATAAGCTGATTTGGTATACGCATTTCAGTTATGCACACTTTGGCCCCAGAAAATGCTTTCATAAATTACGGGAAAATTGCTACTTCATTAATATGGAAAAACGTATTCGATCTGCTCTGGCCAAATGCAAATTATGTCAAAAGGCTAAGCCGCCAACAATTTCTCACAGAGCACCGTTGTTTCCTATCATTCCAGCGAAATTAACGGACATGGCGGCAGTCGATTTGTTCGGTCCAGTGGTTCGTTCTACTAATGGGTTTGCGTTCATTTTCGTAGCAGTGGAATTGACATCAAAATATGTGTGTTTTACACCGTTACGCAAAGCAACAGCTCGTTCAGTATCTAATGCTTTCATTAACCATTTTCTTAAAGAAGTGGGTCATGTTAATAAGGTTATATCAGATAATGGATCACAGTTTCGTTCTAAAATTTGGCTTCGTACTCTACGGCGTCGTAAAATTAAACCAATTTTCATTTCACTTTTTCACCCTCAATCTAACGCTTCAGAGAGATGGATGAAGGAAATCAATAAATTGTGTCGTCTTTATTGTCATCAGAATCACAGAACGTGGGATCAGTACCTTCATATTTTTCAAAACATCCTGAATGAACTTCCTAATGATTCAACTTCTTTACCGCCTATTCTGATATTAAAAAACAAAGCACCGACAAATCGCATATCTGAAATCGTTCCTTTTCCGCCTTCACGGAAACTGCGGCATTCTGAAGTTGTGAACATGGCTCTGCAAAATATTGCATCTGCGGCTGCTAGAAAAGAGAAATCAGCTAAACATCCTGGTCGTTTAAAAACTTTTTCAGTTGGCCAAAAGGTATTAATTAAGTCTCATCGTTTGTCTCACAAAGGAAAAGGCTTGTGTCGCAAATTTTTTCTGCTTTATGACGGTCCATATAGAATTCGTAAAATTATTCATGATAACACTGTTGAAGTAGAAACTCTTAAATCTCGACGCTCTAAGGGAATACATCATATATCTAACGTTAAAATTTTTGTGGAACGATATACTTTTGAAAAATTTTTGTGGAATGACATACTTTTGAGACATCAACAGTTATACGTAAACGTGCAGAGAATACAAGGATACCGCGCTGTGTTTTGGCGGCGGCATATACTCAAAGCAACAGTCAAGTCTAAGCGCCGCACAAGGCAGTCGTTGACCGCAAACAATTGCTTCCTACGTCACGCGCCTACAGCTGATCGAGCGCTCAGTGCGAATGCACTGACAGCCATAAAAAAATACACAGTCTAATTTCTCCGACTAAATTCAGTATAAAGCTATAGTGACTTGATGAATTATGTTATTAACGTTCAGTATTTTTCAGGATACGGTTGTATAAAATATTTAAGAACTTCAGGTAAATTCTGTGTGTCTCCGACGTTAAGAGGACTTGCTATCGAGAAAATATCAGAAAGAATGTAATTTCGAAGAAGAAACTAATAAACTAAAAAAGGTAACTATTAATTGAGTTCATTTTTCAGGTAACATATTTCCACTTAGGTACGTACTTTAGACGTAATTTGCTGCTCGCGATTACGTGATTCATACTTTGTGCTAAATTTCATGTTCTATGAAATTACTTGTGAAGCGACGTGCTTGCGTACGTTAACTGATTTTGACAATGATTATTAATGAACTGGGTTGTAACTTGTGTATATTATGCATCGCTTGGCTGCAATGCTTTTTCACTGATGTCATATTTTTTTAATTATGTGCCTGCTGTGCTTATTTATTTAAATTATAATTGTCACCTGATTAATTGTGCTGACTGTGATTATGTATGTAAGTTATACTTTGTGATTTATCTGCTTGCGCCTTCATGTTTACTTATTAAGATTACATATGAACATTTATTTGCTTATGCTAATATGATGCTAATGACCTGTTTATTATGTTAGATAACATATTTGCTGCCTTGCTTATGGATTGCATATTTATACATTTCTGTTGTTGTCATAACTACTCTTTAATTTGGTATATAGAAATGCTGATATACTGTGTACAAACATAGAGTTTAGGTCACACTATTGTAGTAATTATAGATTGTTCGCTTGGCAGAGCCTCGTTGTAAGAATTGTGCTGCATCCACTTGTTGACATTCTGTTCTCTACTGGTATATTTACTCGCTATTGCATGTTTTGCTTACGCTCAGTGCCTTATATTTTTAAGATAGAAGAATGAACTGCTATAATTCGACATAAACGACATTAGCACAAGAAACTTTATAGAAGCCACATGAGCTGGAGGTTTTATGGAAGCTGTATAAATTTATGCTAATAGGAAGGAAGCTAACGACATGACATACCAAAACTAGGTTTAGACCATTGACAGTTATTACACTGCATTTTTCGTGAGCAATTGAAATAGGAAGTGACACTTGACACAAGAAATACTCCACATGTTTGCTTCTGTTTGCCATAATTCTTGAAGTGGTGTACACACTGTGAAATATTATGATCATTCACACTCCGTAATCGTGCTTAACTACTGAGAGTTATTCGAACTAAGTCTGTTAGAGGTCATGTATGCATTTCTTTGTTTATAATTCATAATGAGTAGAAGATTTGGCTCAGATGGATTACACAGAGGTTGTGTGTTGACAGTGTGTCTTCGGATTGTATGGGATGATGAGGTTTGCATTAGGATTTTATCTGTACTTGTTCGAGGAGACTGACTAGAGGAAAGAGTTGTTATGGAAGTGAAATGATATTGGCGATAAGGTTTATATGTGTCGACGTATTGAAGAGATATTATTGAGGTATTGAGATTATGTGAAGTTGATGATTATTGGAGTTTTTGTGGACAAGAGGGAAGGTAAATGATATTGATGATAAGAGTTATATGTATCGACGTAAGAGGTATTATTGAAGTATTGAGATTATGTGATGCTGATGATTATTGGAGTTTTGGTGGATAAGAGGTAAAGTAAGTGAGGTGTATATTTTTTTTTGTTGGTCTATACGGAACAAGGAGGATGAAGATAGCAGACTAGAACACTAAAGTGGAAGGAAGATTGTCTACACACACTTTGTTAAATCACTAAGCAGTATATACTTTTTTTTGGAGAGAGGAAGTATTTGCATATCTTGGCACACTGACAGTTGTTCAGCAACCGTACATTTTGATCTGGCTTGGCAAACATTGGTCTTGACATGATGACTATGACGTTGACTTAACTATTATTGACTGTTATACATTGCTGCCACTACTACTTGATACACATGATGAACATCAAATTTTGACAGAATTGCATTTACACAGTTAACACTATTCAATTACACAGTAGTACTTAATGTGGATGAAATATGATTGAGTGTGTTTTGTGTGTTTTCCTTTCCTAATCCTACCCACCTACCTCTTAAATATTATTTTATTTGTTTGTAGTGGCTTGCACTGACACCCATAAATATTATAGGTTTACTGGTATTTGTGTATTTGTAATAGTTAATATGACAATTATCTGATATCATTTGTGTGTTTATTAGAATTTGTATGTTTAGTGTAAAAGCATTTGTATGTGCATTCAAACTATTGTTCATGCCTGAACTGTCTGATTAGTGATGGTGAATATTATGAACTGTTACCTGCACTTGTTCAACATTAATGGGTGCCACTTAGAAACGTTTAATTTCTGCTGATGAACTGTGTGATTAGTGATAGTGAATATTATGGACTGTTACTTGTACTTTTTCTACATGATTGGTGCCACTAGGACATGTTTAATTTCTGTTTATAAACTCTGATGAGCAGTGTGATCAGTGATAGTGAATATTATGGACTGTTACTTGTACTTTTTCTACATGATTGGTGCCACTAGGACATGTTTAATTTCTGCTAATAAACTATGATGAACAGTGTGATCAGTGATAGTGAATATTATGGACTTCTCTCTGGACCTGCTCATCATTGCTAGGTGCAACTGATGGACTGCTTCTACTGAAATGAAGTCACTTGTTGGTGTCTGCACTTGTTCAACAATGCTGGGTGCCACTAATGGAACCGCTTCTGCTGAGAAATGTGACTTGTTGCTGTGTGTACCTCTTCAACATTGCTGGGTGCCACAGATGGAACTGCTTGTACTGAGATAATGTCACTTGTTGCTGTCTGCACCTACTCAACATTGCTGGGTGTCACTGATGGACTGCTTCTACTGAAATAATGTCACTTGTTGGTGTCTGCACCTGTTCAACATTGCTGGGTGCCACTAATGGAACTGCTTCTGCTGAATGATGTCACTTGTTGGTGTCTGCACCTGTTCAACATTGCTGGGTGCCACTGATGAACTGCCTCTACTAAAATGATGTCACTTGTTGGTATTTGCACCTGTTGACCATTGCTGGGTGCTACTGCTGGAACTATCAATTACTTTTTTTTTAATCATTGAAAGCATTTTATGTGAACATTTGTATAAACTGATTTTTTGTGTATTGTGTGAACTATTATGTAAAGTCACATGTATGAAAAGAAGTTGTATTGCTTACTGTATTTTATATATTAGGTTATTGAAAGGTCAGGGCAAAGCCAAAATTTTAACTAATTATGTGATATTTAGGTATTAATATTATCTTTTATTTTTGTCTGTATTTTTGTGGACGAATTTGGTGGTATTTTCACCACCAATGCTGGCAAAAATACCATCAAATTCTGGCCCGTGGAGGAGGGGCATATGAAAGGTGGCTACACTGAGCCACTGCGCCAGAGATTGCGCCAAAGAGTATTATTCAGCCGCCTCCACTGGCAGTCCTTGGGGAGAACTCGTAGTAGTCAGTGCTTGTTGAGATGTGCTAGTAAAAAGTGCTGGTCGAGAACTCGTAGTAGGCAGTGCTTGCTGAGGTGTGATACTGAAAAGTTCTTGTTGAGATGTGATAGTAACGAGTCGGTGTGGAAATATTGTAATGATTAGAGTGCTTTTCGTCAATATATGAAGGTAAAAGAAAAAAAATTTCCTTTTCTTTTTATTATCTCAATGTCTTAAATAATGCATCATTACAGGTTCAGTCAACAAAGCATCTGGCTTGTGTTCTTGTATTAGAGCGTAATTCTGCTTTCCTTACGCAATTATAGTATTTCTATTTTTTAGTTAATTCAGTATAAATGGTATTTAAAATTTCTTGTCTTGTTGAAGAAGAACCGTGCCAGATGTGTACGTTGAGTCACACTCCGACACACAGAACAGTTACACTTGTGTTTTTGTTTTGTAGGTTTTATAGTTGCTGGGGACTTAATTAATTAATTGTGTTGACGAAAATTTTCATTTCATTCTTTGTTGTTGTTCTATGCAGTCAGATTGCGTAATAATACTAGTCAGGGCCAACCGTTTACGAAACAGCGTAATCGGACTTACAGCTACCAAAAATATTTGCATTTTATTTAATTAAGCCCCCATGCAATATGATTGCTGACAGCAGTTGTCACGAGCATGTACAGTCGCAAGAAGACCGAACACTGGACGACCACGTGGCACTACTCAGCGAGAAGACCATCGTGTCTGGTGCATGGCTGCGGTGCATCGAATTGCATGTGAAATTCGGGCACTCGGCGGCACCACAGTGGCGAACTGTTGCAAATCGGTTACTTCAAGGACAGTTCCGAGCCAGACGTCCTGTAGCTTGCATTCCAGTGACCCGGAACCACCGCCATTCGCGACTTCACTGGTTCAAGCGAGAGCTCATTAGAGCGCAGGTTGGAGGTCTGTTCTGTTTTATGATGAAAGCTGTTTCTGCCTCGGTGCCAGTGATGGCCGTGTGTTGGTTACAAGGTGGCCAGGTGAGCGCCTGCAACGAGACTTCCTGCACGCTAAACAAGCTCATCTACTTTGTTTTTTAATCCCTTATATTCTGATGCAATGCACTAATATTTCACTGTACTTTTATGAGAATTTGGTGATATTTTAACAACTCTAGTACCTGCATGTGCGAGCTTCTCATTAAGATTAATAAATGAAGCGACGACAGCGCCCTGCCTGCTGTGTCAGCGACTTTTTGACTTAGCCTACTGTATACATGTCCAGCTGAGCTGACATGAACTGGTTAGAAATAAGGAGTACCAACTGACTCGCTGATTCATTAGTTCGTGGTTTAATAGAGCACCTGAAACTAAAACTAAACTCCGTCTGAACAGGCCATGAAGACCCAACGGTACCGACCGGCCGCCGTGTCATTTTCAACCCACAGGCGTCATTGGAAGCGGATATGGAAGGGCATGTGGTCAGCACATTGCTCTCCCGGCTGTATTTCAGTTCACGAGACCGGAGCCACTACTTCTCAATAAAGTAGCCCCTCAGTTTGCCTCACAAGGGCTGAGTGCACCCCGCTTGTCAACAGCACTTGGCAGATCGGATGGTAACCCATCCAAGTGCTAACCCTGCCCGAAAGCGCTTAACATCGGTGATCTGACGGGAACCGATGTTACCACTGCGACAAGGCCACTGGCGAGGATGGCCTTCAGCCAATGGAAAGGCACGCAGTGGCGGATCACTTTGGAAGTCAAGTGTAGACTGAGACTTTTTCGAGTGAAGAGCTCATAAGAGCGATGCTGGACACTTTTACATGAGTTCTGGAAGAAGACAGACCTGCCTTTAATAACCAGTGGATTCGATCATGGAGGTGTATGATTCTGGGTGGTGAACAGCCGCTGTCGTAATTCACTTCTTAAGCAATCTCTATATTTCAAGAGGTCTCAATGTGCTCCAGAGTAGGACTCTAACTTTCTCCGTTTGTAATGCAGAACAGAGTACGAGTTTCTGAACCCTGGGTTCGGTGCAGGGCGGTGGTGGGGTGCGTGGACTGCTGTGCCCTGTTGTGGGGCTCTGAACCACTGAGGGCTAAGGCGAGACGAAGCCTTTCCGTCGTTTCTAGGTCCCCGGTTCAATACACACATGAGTTACTGTTCTTTGTATCGCGTGTGATTATTTGTAAATCATCATGTTGAACTCTGAACTCTTTTGAATTTATTTACAACATGCTCTGTTATGACATTTCTAATACTACATGTACGTATCGTGTGTGCGTGTGTGTGTTTTTGTGTGTAGTGTAATGTTTGTACTGTATGGTCATGATGAGAAAGGAAAGGGTGAAACCTGGGCCGGCACATAGTCTACTCCTCGCGAATAGTACCAAGATGCCTGCCAAGCATAACGTTCCCCATCTGACAGACGGATCACCGTCAACAGTGTTTCATGCCCTCACTTCACTGCGGCTAGGTTTGGTATTTAAACGAGGACATTAGCGTAAAGTCTAGTGATCAGGAACATCAAGTCACCACCTCTCCCCCCTTGCTTGCCAAATATTGACAGCGAAAATTTTTTATGGCACCAGAATTCGAACCAGCTTACCCCCAGTTCAAGGGCCACCACAAAACCGTGCGTTAACGACCTTTTTTTTTTTATTGAATCGAAACTGCGACCGTAGCGGTCCCGCGGTTCCAGACCATAGCGCCTTTTTTTTACGCTCTATCCATATTTTTTAAAAGAAAACAAATACTCCATTTATACTGGTTTCTCCTTTCAGTAAACACAAATTAGTCTCCTTCGTCTTGATGGCGAAGAAGCAATCTAGTGGGACAAAAAAAAAAAAAAAGAAAACATTTCTCAAACCCAAAATCAAATTTCATTTTCCTTTAGGAAGAAATTATGATGGATAAATAAGAAAAAGTTTCCTTTATTTTATTTTATTGTATTTATTTATTTTTTTATTTTATAGAAAGTCGTCGTGCGACTTGTAGTTAAAGACCAGTTCTTACAGGAGCGCCTGAAGTGTCTCCGACTACAGCAGGCCAGCTCGTCCAAACGTGTCTTCTCGTTGCGTAGGCGTGGGTTCTGGGCTGCAGCTCTATTCAGTTCGGTTCGGTTAATACAGTTTTCAGCTTCTCAGGGCTTGGACGTTCCAGCTACGAGGTGGGTCATCGAAGGTTCTCCGTCAGAAATTGGAAAAATATTGCTTATAGCGTGGGTTACGGATCAGGACGCAGTTTCGTTCGTTAAGTCCAATATCCTAGCGTAGACTTGTCGCCAGAAGTAAAAAGATAGCGGATCGTGTGGCCACAGATCCAATTCACAGAGTGAGTTTTGGCAGAGGGGTAGAAAGTCTTATCGGGGTACAAAAGCATGTCGACGTCTATCTGAGCTGGTGTCTGTCGGGTAAGAAACGCCAAAACTCGCCGCGCAAGTGTCCAGACATCGAACGCTGTGCCACAATGGAACCGGTGGACATCCGTGTCATCCACTCCACAGTGGGTGCAGAGGGACGAATCGGCGAGATGGATGCGGTGCAGACGATCTCGGTTAACTTGTTTGCCATTCACGGTGATGTACCACGCTGATTGAACGTCTGATTCGAGAAAACGTGCATGGATCGCCTTCCATATGCGTCGCCACACGTATTGTGGATACTTACCTTCGATGGGGTTGGACGGGCGGCACTGTTGTAACAATTCTGAGACTGTTTTCGTGAGGTACAAACGTGTAAGTGGTAAGGACCGGTAGACATAGCTGAACTCCAGGAAAAATCGTTGGATGTAATAAAAGGGGGTTGGAATGGTCGATACCAGTACTGGGGCGGACAAGGAGGCCGGCGCAAAGTGGTAAAGCAGGAGGCTAGTAAGGCTCAGCGGGCAACGATGCCAAAGTTTTAGGTGGGAGCTGACGTAAAGTGCCTTGACACGAGTCGGCACGTGGATGAGTCTCACCCCGCCACGATCTCGTGGCAGTGCAAGGGATTCATATTGCACCTTGAATAACATCCCCGAGCTGACGAAGGAGCCGAAAGCCATCAACAGTCGTCGGGCCAGGAGATTTGGAACTGGAAGTACTTGAGCCACGTGTGGTATATGGGAAGCATGATACATGTTCACGTATTGCGCGCGTTGGATAACGTCGAGAGCTCATAGTCAGTGATCTGCGAGATTTGCTCTGATTGTCTGTAGCAAGCGTCTACTATTGATAGTCGCTGAGCGGCGCAGATCTGCTGCGAAATCAAGTCCAAGACATAGTATGGTGGCGGCGACAGTAAGGGGGGCAACGCATCTCTCCAGCAAGCCCTCACCAATGAGCAGGACCTTAGGTTTTGACACGTTGAGGCAGCTCCCCGACGCTTCGCCGTAAGTCGCCACCCATGTCAGTGCTGCTCGTACTTCATCTTCACTGCGCAGATATAGTACTATGTCGTCTGCGTAGGCTGTACAACAAAAACGGTGGCCGTGCACAGCCATACCTTCCAAACGTTGGCGCATGCCCTGGAACAGGGGTTCCAAGGCGAAAGCATACAAAATCGTGGAAAGGGGGCAGCCTTGTCGTACAGATCGTGCGATGACCAGGGGCGATGTGAGGCGACCGTTGTACATGATTTTAGAGGTTGCACTACTCAACAGGCGCATAACCACTGTGACAATACCGCCAGGAAATCCCATATGCTCAAGAACTGTCCGTAAATAGAAGTGGTCAACACGGTCGAAAGCCTGGCTAAAGTCCAGTGAAGCCAAGGCGCCAGGGAGACGTTGATAATGCGCCAATGCTATCATGTCTCTGTAACGGCAAAGGGCTGTACGGATGTTGTTGTCGCCTCCTAGGGAAGTCTGGTCGCAGGATGTGACGTTACGTGCGACCTTCTTGAGTCGCGATGCCAATAGCCGTGTGAATATTTTCATGTCGCTGTTGAGCAAAGTAATTGGTCGATAGTCCTGGACCCTCGACAACCCGTGCGGTTTATGTACGGGGATAATAATGCCATCTAGAAAGGCGCTCGGGACCACTGTCATCGGTGACATCAGCTCTTGTGCAATTGCCGTCCACGTGGAAGCCAACAAATTGTGAAAACTTTTATAAAATTCGATGGGTATACCGTCAGGTCCAGGAGATCTGTTATTGGTATCCGCCTTGATAGCATCTACCACTTCATCTGTGGTTACGTCGCCTTGGAGGTCATGAACTGCATCCTCCGGAAGAGTGTTCGTAGTAATCTGAGCGACTTCTGTGATCAGTGCTGCAGAATGCGGTATGGCTGCGTATAGCCCGGCAAAATGAGCATGGAGAGCACGACCGATGCTTTGTTGGGTGTCGTGCCGGCGCCCTTCCACATCAGTGAGTACTTGGATCAGAGCTCGTGGTCGTCGTTGTCGTTCGTGAAGGAGGTGGTACATCGACGGACGTTCTTCAGGGATACGATTAGAAGCACGAGAACGGACTACGGTTCCTTCCAAGTAACGCCGCATGATCAAGGAGATCTGCGCCTTCGTGCGATGGACCATCGACTGCCGGGCTGGCGAGAAAGACATCGTCGCACAGTCACGTAGAATGGTGTAGTAGAAGTGCAGGGTATTAGTTTTGCCACGCCTTTAATTCCTTCCCAAAACTCATCAGAGTCTTCCTGAGGGTCGGCTTTGCACAGGAGAGCCACCATGATAAGGTGGAGTCATAGGCTTCTCGACGATGGCGGCAGCGTGCCCACGCTTCTTTGACCATACGGCGACAGTCTGAGGAGGGCAGGTGAGCGACATTGAGTTTCCACAGACCACGACTATGCCACACTCGCTGTCGGGATAGAGGGACGTCACAGAGGTACGCATCATGGTCTGAAAAGGCCAAGGGCCAGACTTCCGCATGACGTGTGCCATCAGCAAGGGAGCGGGTAACGTAGATGCGATCTATGCGGCTTGACGAGTGAGAGGTGTAGAATGTATAGCCCGGTTGAATTCCGTGGAGCTTCTTCCAAGTGTCAACAAGTCGTAGACGGTCGATGACCACTGAGAGAGATGCGCAAGGTGAATGTCGCGGGAGTTGGTCCGCGGGCTCTTGTGTCGAGTAAAAACCCCCACCGAGTACCAGATCGTCTTGCGGACCTGTGAAGAGGGGTGTGACGCTTTCGGCAAAAAACGTTTGTCGATCATGACGGCGTCCAGTTGCGGACGGAGCGTAGACATTAATAATACGCACGCCGAACAGTGTGAGGGCCATACCTCGCGCAGTGGGGAGGTAGATGACGTCCTCTGCAGGGAGTCCGTCGCGTAGCAGGATGGTGACGCCGCTACCGGTGGGAACTAGGAAGTCAGCCACAAACACCTCTTGTAAGAGTGCTATATCAACACCCGCAGAGTAAATAGTGTATCGGAACATGGCCAGTTTGTGGGGGGCAAGAATGGTGGCAAGATTCATCGGGGCGATACGATATTGCTGTGTACGGTCATCCTCAGTATTTGCCGAACGTGCGGTAGAAGTAGCCGGCAGGTGGAGACCCGCCGGTGGTGCCGCAGTGGTGATAATTACTGGCGGGGCGCCAGCCCCAGTGTCGCCGTGGTGGACTCCTGTGCAGACACGCTGGCAGGCTGTTCTACTTCTTCTTCCACGTCATCGGTCCAGAAAACTGACGACGTGGACATATGACGGTCACGTACTTCTGGAACGGGTGTTGTGGATTCCGCATCATGAGTGGCAGGGGGAGCGCCGTCATCATTCGTCGACAACGGCGAGGACACGTCCCTGGCTGGGAGAGTAGGCGTCACAGGAGGGGCTCCTGTTGCTGCCACATCGCGTGACTGGACGCAATGTGGGAGATCACCGTCAGACATCAGGTCGACATCTCGCGGGGCCTTCTGAGAAAGGGCGTCATCGGAAGGCGTTCGTCGTCGTTTCCTGTGTTTGCGAGGCGACCGTTGTTTTCTGATGTGGCCTTCTGAATCAGAATGTGGTCGCCCGTCATCTGACGCCGAACCTGTCTGGACAAAGGCAGACGTCGGCACGACACCGAGGTCGACGTCCATGGTTCCAACAGGAACATCGGTTTTGGTCTGCAAACCGGACGGTCCTGAAGCGAGCACTGGAGGCAACGCCGTGCTTGTGTCGTCGGCGCGTGGTGCTGCGGCGGGTGGCGTTGACGATGCTGCTGGCGCAATCGGGAGTGGCACGACGGGGTCCTGTGCAACCTTGGCGTAGGTGATGGGTAAGGACGTGACCGTCGAAGCCTGGGTCTCTTCACGTAACGGCGTCTGTATTAAACGGCGGTGTAAGCATTCGGAACGTACGTGTCCCTCCTGGCCACATCCTGCGCACGTTCGTGGCTGTCCATCGTACATGACGATGGCCCTCACACCGCCAATCAGCAGGTAGGATGGGACATGTTTTGTTAGCTCAATTTTTATTTGCCGGACGCCATTTAGAACGGGGTAGGTGGTAAATGTTTGCCACTTCTCAGCGACGTGACCCAAGACGGTGCCATATGGTTGGCTGTGAGCACTATGGGACTCAACATCTCAGGTCATAAGTCCCCTAGAACTTAGAACTACTTAAACCTAACTAACCTAAGGACGTCACACACACCCATGCCCGAGGCAGGATTCGAACCTGCGACCGTAGCAGTCCCGCGGCTCCGGACTGCAGCGCCAGAACCGCACGGCCACCGCGGCTGGCACCCTATGGTTGGAAAGCGGCAATGACCACATCCTGGGGCACCTCGAACGGGAGCTCAAACACCCGCAATGTCCGGAGACCGAATCCAGTATGGGCGACTGTCACAGCACCCATGTGTCCATCAGAATGTTTAAATTTTAGTCCGGTGGCATGACGATGAATTATGTCAGTGCAAATTTCCTCCGTCGATATCTTGATGTAGACAACACTTCCAGTGATGGGAAAGTGTATGCCGATTACGTCCTGGGGGTTCAAACGTAGATCCTCTTGGATGAACTGTTCGACTTCGAAAGCTCTGGGTCGTGGATGTTCGGCCTGAAACGTTACTTTGATCGTTGCACGGTGGTATGAGTGCGCCATGGAGTACGTTAGCACTGGACTCGATAGACACAAACACCGCGACGTGGAAGTAAATACTACCGAGAGCGGAGCGTCGGACGGCGCGCGGAGCAGCTCCGCACGCTAACACGGCTGTGAGCCGACTGACGACCTCGGCCACGGAGGCGAGTGAATATTTCTTGTATAGTGATTACGAAATAAACTTAGATTCCTCATATCGTTGATTACAATTTAGTTTGGTGATTTTGCTGCAATTCTCGTCAGCCTTTCAACGTGACTTCACTGCATCCGATAAGGGTATTTTCTCTCTGTTTTTCAGATGAATATCGTCAGACCACTTCTCGTTTATTGAGATGTCCTTTCTTGAATAAACTTAATTCAACATAATTATTTGGCGTCTACATCAATTACAGACGTTGGGCCGGCCGCTGTGGCCGAGCGGTTCTAGGCGCTTCAGAACTTCGCGAGCGCTACGGTCGCAGGTTTGAATCCTGCCTGGGGCATGGATGTGTGTGATGTTTTAGGTTAGTTAGGTTTAAGTAGTTCTAAGTTCTAGGGAACTGATGACCTCAGATGTTAAGTCTCATAGTGTTCACAGTCATTTGAACCACTTGAACAGACGTTGGGCTGGAACCCTTGTTATTAAATTATTCATTTCAGTTTTATTTTGTATTTCTGTGTTTTTTACTCTCAATTCTAGCCCATGCATAGATTATTTGACTGCAGGATCATAGCTACAGATTATCATCTGCAGCGAATTAGCTGGGGGGTATAAAAGCAGACATATGCGGTTCGACCCTATGACTGCATCGAGCTCTTCTTTTTAAACAGAGCCCTATGTTGCCCAAATACCTAAAGTACGAGTAATCACAGATAAAGACGCAACAAGTTTGGTCGTAAGCGATGCTGTTTAGAAGAACAGCTCAGTAGCAGGAAAACGTTAGGCACAGTCACATCTTTAATGCATGAAAATGTCGTCAATAAAAATCAACACATACTAGCGTAAAGAGACATCTTATGAAACGTAGCTCCCTGTGTTCATTCGTGAGTTCCACTGTGCGTTCGACCAGTGTTCTGCACCCTTCGATTACTCATGGTACACTCGACAGCACTCCCTGAATTCCAATGTGTGGACCGCACCTAACTGTATGCAACCAATATAGCACAGCTGTGTCACAGATCCTCTAAACCCTCTGCAGTACAGTTGATTGACTACACACACTGGGTAACACAAGAGACCACTAGAGAACACTGCTCTTTATGGCAGTCAGCCCACATGTAAGACAATACCGTCATACAAGTATTTGAAAACATATTATTAGAGATGAGACAGTCCCTAAGGCTTGTAAATTAAACTTCGGTACAATACGTGACACTGCAGACGTCTTATCACACTCATTAAATGACATGATGAGTTGCTGTTCGTGATCCGAATTTGAACAAAGCTTGCGTGTCCGATCGAGACTCGACTAGACACAAAGAGACGTAAAATTCACCAGTATCAGTTTACAAGGTCTAATGCCCGAACCTGTAAATAAATGACGATATCTTTATCACTCACCGGGAACCCCATGAATCTTGCATTGCTCCTAAGAAGTAACCACGGAAGGTACTTAATCAAGTGCAATGCACAAGTGCGAAACGTCATGAAGTAAAGCTGTGGTGACGAACAGGTACTAGAGCCCGTATCTATATGAACTGTGAACTAAACACATAACAGATATTAAATTTGTTCACCGACAGCGTGATATTGCAACCTGAAACGACAATACAAATGATTTTTGCCTGGCAGGGATTCGAACCCGGCGCTTTTCGCTATTTTCTTATAGCTACGAACAGACATGAAATTTTTATTGTTTCTTCACCAGTTGGGAGATGTGCACATGTATGGCCAGAGGTAATGCAATGAGTAGTTCCGTGCTACGTGGGACTCCAACCCAATGCATATCGTCGTTGTTGACCCCACAAAAAGAGGTGTCAACTACCAAATTCCCCTTCACTAGTAGTTTGGATCGCGTCATTCATAGAGACATGGAGGAGTGTGGCATTGTGAGGAAACTATAAAATGATGGGACAGTAGCATCTCGAAGGGTTGAAATGCAGAGAAAAATTGGAATCGAAGCTCAAATCACAGTCCAGTGCCAATATTTCCAAAATCTCAAGGTCACTTAAAATACCAAATGAGGGTCCTATGACCTCGACGTATGGTTCGTGAACTAAAATAGAATTACAAGTGTAAGAAAGCTTAATAGAGATAGAGTTTCTGCAAGCAGTGACTTCTGTCTCTGATAGCAGAAGCTAATCCAACTCTGTTCCAATTATTAGCGAGTGGACGTATTTAATGTTGATTTGAACTATGGAACTGTACTGGGGTCCTTGTCTGGCACTACTGGATTTGAAGAGGGTACGTTTGTGGCTGTTAAGAACTGGTACACCCAGCGGGAATCGAAACCACACCTTAGTCATTACAAGCTAGCCTCAGTCCAATAAGCCACCGAATTTCACTTGTGTTAGCATCACGTTTTTGTCATAGTGGGGTATGGAGCACATGACACAAGAAGTGTTGACTTACACTTGAGCTGTTGTTGTGCATAACCTATTCGTGGTCTAGTAGTCAATGTCATGCAGTGCGAACGCAAAGCCGCGATATCAAAACCATCCTTCTCCTTTCTTTTTTTAACCCATATTCCGTTTGTCTCCTACGAGAATCAGTCTGACAGGAGGCGTGAGATAGTTTCGTTCATTTCCTAGTCAGTCAGTAATAGAAAAACATTGTGGAAACATTTTTGCGAAAGGGTTCGCGTGTGACTGTTATGGTAAGACAAATTTCAGCGCCCTCTGCCAGCGGCCACTTGATACAGAACGGCGAATGCCCAAGTGATCGCGACACATTGGTCATAGAGCCTATGATTTACAGCATATTTTTCTACTCTTGATTTAGCAAGTATAACATTATGTATCACTGTGTATCATATAATATAATGTTTCTTATCACATTCAAGAAGACAAACAGCCGTTGATTAAGTACGTTTCTGCGATTTACTACTATAGTCAATGACAGTGAATCTAATAATTGGCAAGTGTCACGATCAATTAATCGTTATGCGATATCTGCCTTCAGTGGTCACATTGAGGCTAAAAGAAAGAAAGGAGGATTACGGTGCATCATCTCGTCGAGACATTGGTTAGACGCGAAGCAGAATCTCGAACTGGGAAGGATGGGGAAGGCAGTCGTTTGTGCCCTTTCAGAGGATACATCCTGCCATTTGCCATAATAAATTTAAGGAGGTCACCATAACTTTAAATCAGTGCGGCCTGATGGCGATTTGAAGCACGGTAGCCGGCCGAAGTGGCCGTGCGGTTAAAGGCGCTGCAGTCTGGAACCGCGAGACCGCTCCGGTCGCAGGTTCGAATCCTGCCTCGGGCATGGATGTTTGTGATGTCCTTAGGTTAGTTAGGTTTAACTAGTTCTAAGTTCTAGGGGACTAATGACCTCAGCAGTTGAGTCCCATAGTGCTCAGAGCCATTTGAACCATTTGAAGCACGATATGGTAACTTCATAAGGAGAAAATAGTTGGTAAGCCATACAGGAAAGTGTCCATTGTAGTTGAAATTTGTTGCCAACAGATGAGACGCCTTGTAGTCGCAGAGTAACAAATGCGACCCGCAACACAGCACCAAGGAGTTTGGTTACATGCCTAAAGCACGTCCCCTAATCTGGCACCTGCATTTGTTTACCTGTCTAGCCCCTTATCGTTCAGTCACCAAGAAAAGTAGTTTTTGTTTTCTTTTGTTAATTTTTGTTTGTTTCGTTTTGGCGATTGAACTTCAAACATGGCTTAACTCAGTATCAGCAAGTCACTGCATGCATGGAATCATAAAACGGCCTGCTCATCATCAGACGGTTTTCAGTACGAAGAGGAATATATTGTTAACACTTCGTCTGGTATGTGTGTCTATTTTGCTCAGTAACCTAATGGGGAACACTATTGATATGCAGTACACTAATACTATGGTGTCACCATAATAGCATAAAACGAATAGCTATCTTAATAAAATAGGAAGTTTTTTGTCATACTCAAGTAGCTTTGACGAACTACAACGGAAATACGACAGTGTGGCTGTGAGAGTAGTTACTGAATGAAATACAGTTAACAGAGGAATTTTCAGTAGCAGCTCCTCAATATTTTATGTTTCTTATCTGTAGAACTACTGATAACTGAGTGTAGCGAAACATCTTTTGATGACAAAATTTCTAAATATGTTGTTCTGGGTTCGATATAAGTGTTTGTAGCTCTATCACAGAGTAGGTAAAATGTTACTCTCGCATCAACTTGGAATGAGAGATACTGCCTCTTACTCTTTACAGTGTGTCGGCATTTTCATGGAGCAAGCGCCGAACTCCAGCGTTCATAACCCCTCTTTGCCCTTGTGATGGCTGATACAGGTAATTCGTAATGCAGACAACGAGAGTGGTCGTAGTTGCTGCCTGAAAGTAATCTCCCCTGTCTGTAAACATATATTTGACTAGCGGACCCGACAGACGTTGTCCTGCATGACATTTCAAGCGATTAGCATATTAAACAAAGTATGAAACGAAAGACAAATAATATAATAATTTCCTTATTCTTTATTTTGAAATAACATCAGTTTTCCTAAAAACAATTCGTTATAATCAATAATGTTTGTTTGATTTTATCTTAATGCGAGTTGATGAACAGTATTATTAGTCAATTCCTGAGGAGTATAAATGAATAAACTTGATGGTTTTCCAACGCGAGAACACGCCACATATAATTGGCCATGTGAAAAGACCGGATTTTCTACATGCAGCCCACAAATCGACATTGTTTGACCTTGTTGCTGGATTTCTTTGTTTGATATTTAAATGGTATCCATCTTCTCCTTCCCAAAATATCGATGGATATTGCAAAGCGTCGTAAGAGCGATGACTGTCTTCAATCGTATGCACTGTGTAATCTTTGCGTTGGATTCGTATATCTCGACGTTCAAATGCATCACCAACCATAACAACTGCAACTTCATTAATCGTTGGTGCATTATATCGGCCCGCGTGCTGCCCAGATGGTACTTTGTCTGCTTTGATGACGATCGTATAGTTGTTTTGCAGTCTGTTTAAAAAAGTATTGAACAACTGGACCAACTGGTTGTGATTCTGTAAAAACGGTTCTAAAATACCCACAATTTCTCGCTCCTCCGTCTGCTCGATATGGCTGTACTGGCAGCGTGCGTTTATTTGCTGCTCCTCATCACCCATGAAGTAGATTTGCAGAAATTTTGAATAGGTATCAGGCATCGGCGTTAAAGAACCAATCTGATGATACACTTGGCCCTGAATCTTAAATGTTGATTGAAAATTGCGACCATCCTCATTCTGAACGATTTTTTTATTGCTCCAAATGATGTCATTTGAAAGCACGAATTGAATTTGCGAATTTTACGCAGAAACGTTTTAGATTGAGATGTAGCTCCAGCCAACAGTGTTTTCAATGGTTCTAGCGGCGAATTCAATGGTGGCAATACAACTTTTCCAGACGCGCAGCAGAAACCGGCCGATTCATCTTTGTATTTTAGTGCATGACAGTGTTGGCATTGTTTGTTCATAGCACCGATTACAATTTGTGAATGTGACGAAAAGTCGATGTCCGACTCATATTCAAACGCAAGGCGAAGAAGTGATGCACGTGTCAATGCGTGACACACTTGCAAACGCTGTTGTTCACGTGTAATGAATGTGTCGGTGAATCGTTGACGGGCCAGTTTTTGTCTAAATGCACTAGCTCGAAGGAGTTCGTTGCGATGCTCTTGACTTTCACTACCACGTATGATTGCAGCCTGGTTTCTTAAATTTTCATTATCCGTCAATTGATCTTCTGCCGATCTATTTAACCGACGGTTCTGGACTAATTGTGAATTCCGAGTCCGTCGACCAACATTTCCTCCTCGTCCACGAAGACGTGGCATTGTTTTATGTACGTACCTTATATGTGAATATAATACACTTAATATTCACTGAAATGCGACACTTGAAATATCAAAAGACACCGTACAAAAAAATTAAATTGTCAAAATAACGAAACACACTTAATATAATACACTCATTAAAATGTTGAAAAATAAACGAAATCCTATGCACGTAACTTATATCTGAATATAATACGCTCAATATTGCACACAAAAATTCAAGGCCACCTACCTTCTGATTTAAGAATGTAAATTTTCCAGGCCCCCACTTGAATGCATACACAAAATTTCATTCAAGTAGATCCAGCCGTTTGGTTGCAGTATAGATAAATAACCTACATACCGACTGCAGAGCCATCCGCCGGGCTGATTTGTGAATCTAAACCAACCAGGGTGCCACCCAAACGCATACGAAAAAATTTATTCAAGTCGGTCCAGCCGTTCAGGAGGAGTTCAGTGACATACACACGTACAGTAGAATTACATGTATAAAGCAATCAGAACATTTCTCTTAAATTTGTGTCAGGTAATGCTCCGATTCAATAAACTCCTCAGAACAGCAAAGTGAATTGTAAAATGATCTTGAAAATATTCCTTCACGGTGCAAAACGTGACAATTGACCCTAAACAATAAAATGCGTGAGGTTATCCATATGATTACTAAGATGGTTTCTTCAAGCATCGAATAATCGATAAGTAAAGGAATTTTGAGTATTATAGATCTAGCGAAAGTCCTAGGGGTTACAAATATAAATAACGTAACTGGAAAACAACACATGTTGTCGCGAAGATGGAAAAAATGTTGGGTTTTTGACACAACCCCTAAAAGAACCAAGAAGCCAGCACTATAATTGAGCAATCTCTTCTGGAATATTTCTGAGCACTGTGCAGTCATTATCTGATGGGATTGACGGAGTAAATCGAAAAAGTTAAAGGGTGGTTGCTGATTTTGTAGTATAGCGAATCAGGGGAGAGAGTGTGGTGGATTTTCCTCCCTTGTGGTAGGAATCGTAAAGGGGCAGGGGGGCGAGTTGGGGACAGAATATTAATACATATGATTTTCACTGCGAAACGTTATTTCCACAACATTTTAACCACCATCTTTCTCCTCCGAATGAAAACAGTTTTTGTTGCTAACGCTGTACAAAAGAATGGGATTACAACTGAAATAACATAAGAGAAATTATAACTCGAACATAAAGGTTTTAGTGTTCGTTTTTCTCGAGCCTCGTCCGTAATGGAGCTGTCAACAAGTTGAACCGATTCTGTCAGTTCTTTACCGAAACACTTAACTGTGAAGTAAAGAGTAATAAGAGTGAAGAAAGTGTTGTAAATAAGTGCCTCAGCGGAACGTAATTCCCGACATGCAGCACTTATTGTTTCAGAGACACTGAGTACACTTTACAAGTTCTCAAAATGTGAATGAGTACACATAAAGGTTTTAGTGTTCGTTTTTTTCGAGCCTCGTCCGTAATGGAGTTGTCAACAAGTTGAACCGATTCTGTCAGTTCTTTACCGAAACACTTAACTGTGAAGTAAAGAGTAATAAGAGTGAAGAAAGTGTTGTAAATAAGTGCCTCAGCGGAACGTAATTCCCGACATGCAGCACTTATTGTTTCAGAGACACCGAGTACACTTTACAAGTGCTCAAAATGTGAATGAGTACACTTTACAAGTGCTCAAAATGTGAATGATATGCTATGTATACACAATTATTTGGCGAGCTTTACTTTTAAAAACCGCTTAGTTATCTTGGTAGAATACGTATTTTCTTAAGGCGATCTAATGCAGAGCACTTACAAGAAAGAATAATATCCTGCGTCGTGCAGTTACTAGCTAGTTGGAATATTTTGTGATAACTACGTTTATCATAAGTGTATTCTTTAACTTTTTTTTCCTTAAACGTTTGAATCAAACGTGAAAAGTAGATGTGCCTGCCCATGTTATAGCAAAACAGCTCTAGCTGCATTATCCATCATTTGGATTTGCAAATCCTTGTGTTGACTGTGTTTGCAGTTAGAATTGTAGTAGTTCAGGTCCGCCAGTTACGCAAAACACCGTTTTTTTCCAAGTACCCAAACATGTTTCAGCACCACTGTGCCACCATCAGTGGTTTCTGTTTTGTTTATTCGGTAATGTGAACATTTTTATTAAATGATTACAAAATTATGTAGATATTTAGTTCAAACAATAGTTCGTTTCTTTTTGTTAATACCTTTACAGTGGGTATGCATGATTTTTCCGTATCACTTGTGCATTATTTATTATAGGTAGCTTGTCATCTGCAACCAAACGGTGTTGATGAGAAATTTTGCTGGGAGTTAACCTATCATCTAAAATGCAATTTAGTTTGTCGCGATATTTCGCGCCTATGTTCGTTTTTACTTGCGTTTTCTTGTGACAAGCCATTTACTCTCAGCATCATAGTGGGCTGTCGTGATGCATACGTAAATATAACACTATTTTCATAAATAAGGTCGTAAAAGCACTTTGCACTTCGCCAAAAACACAGTGTAATTGTGGTTGTTGTGTGTACCAGCCCAGTCGGTGTTCATTTGTTCACCAGAGAGTTCGACACCAAATTTGAATTTTGTTTACATTTGATTTTTGTGTGTGTGTGTGTGTGTGTTTTCTGTACCCTTATTAGCTGTTTGTGTTGTCTTTTACATGGTGTTCCTTTTGTGTGTAAATGGTGAGTCTTTCCAGATTGTAGTGTATCCATTTTTCGGATGTGTGTGTGGGGGGGGGAGGGGGGGGGTAGACTTTATCTGTCTGTGTTGTCTTTTTTGTAAAGTTCCTTTAATGTGTGCCCTTGCAGAGTGCAGTGTATTCATTTATGACTCTGCAAGTATTTAAATGTGACTGATTTGTCGTGTAATTGCACTTTAACGGAAATGTTTTGGTATTCATGTGGACAGCCTCACAGATTTTATTGTTTAGGGTCAATTGTCACTTTTTGCACCGTGAAGATATATTTTCAACAACATTTTGCAATTCGATTTGCTATTCTGAGGAGTTTACTAGACAGCAGCTTTAACGGTCACAATTTAAAGAAAAAAGTTCTGATTGCCTGCTAAATAGTTTATATATATATTAGAAATAGCAGAAGGTCTACATCACTTTACTTACCAAATCACACTCATCACTTCCGCTTCACTAGGTGATGTGTCGTAGGTTACTACAAAACGTGACCTTTCAGACAGGAAATCACGAATCCAGTGGCACAACTGACACGATAGCCCATGGGAAAGCGATGTGGCTGGATGTCACCTATGATGAATGAGATGAAAAACCTTTTTTGGATCTCTACAAATACGGAATCAATGTGGGACCCCCGCATGCGGGACATCGTGCGAATAAAGTGGCAGCTGTGTCTCAGAGGAGGGATGCTTTCCGTATCCATTCTGGTCTGATGTCAATAGGTAATATATTTTGGGTTATTTCATAACGTTGGAACAAAGTATTTGTTCACACATCTTGCTACATATTGATGTCAATGAAATGGATCCATAACTCAGTGGATTACGTTTATTTTCTTTCATATGTATTGTGGTGGTCTGTCCAACTTTCCATTCTTCTCCCTCACCATAAATACTAGAATACTGCTCATGACATCATAGGAAAAGTAATTAAGCTGCTGCATTGTTGATGCACTCCTAAACTGCTAGCTCACTCAAGAAAGACATTGCCTGTAGAAACACACTATGTGATCAAAAGTAACTGGACACCCCCAAAAGCATATGTTTTTCATATTAGGTGCACTGTGCTGCCACCTACTGCCAGGTGCTCCATATCAGCGACCTCAGTAGTCATTAGAAAAAAAAGCAAAATGTATGGATGTGTACAAAGCGTGTCACAGCAGAAAAAGCGGTGTATCAATTAGCGAAACAGGGGCCCTCTCCTGTGATTGGTAACCTGTGGGTGATGGTCCTCATACAGTACAGGCGACGAAACTTTACACCGGTCTGTGCAAGCGGCGTCGATCACTGGCCACCTGCCCCAATGGATAAATACCTGTATATTTAATAGGACCATCACATATGCTCGATACCGGCTCATAGACGGTATTCGTTTTTGATATTTCGGGAGAGAGAGATGCGATAAAAATCTATGGGATGAAGTAAACAGAGCTTTTATAGTTCATAATTTTTCTCTGTTGGATGGTACAGAATAACGATGATAAAATGTTTGGGTGATAGATTTGAATGGACCCTGAGGAACATGGATCTGCTTCAGACTGCAGTACCTGTTGATGTTCAGACTTCATAATTTTTCCGATAAGAAACACCACCATAACTGTTCGTACCGCCGTCGTGTTGCAGGAGCATGCTTCGTTTGGTGCTGACCGTACACATCGTACATGTGTGGCGGAGCTGCGACATGTTCCCATTTCCACCGAATGGTCAAAACACAATCCTATAGCATTAACTCAGATCACTCTATTTCTACATGGGTTACAGAATGTGGTAGATATAGCTCTCTCCGACTTCTGGGTGAAAATGATCTCGCTATCAACTGCGGTGTGTATTACAGTACATCGTTCCATATCAACAATGGCTTTCTCATCCCAACCATCCACTGGGTATGCTGATGATTACCACATAATGATTGACTTACACCACTTGGTTGAGATGGAGGGAGCCTTGGCGCAACACCAGATATCTGTTACCTGTCACTGTGGAGCATGGGATTAAATGTAGAGGTCATCACCTCCATACAGTTGTTTGGTAGCATTCATCTAAGCTACAGACTGGTCCCATTTCCAAATGCTGCAATGCCCTCCACATGTTTTTATTTGCTTATTTTTTTCATCAGTAAGATGGCAGTACCTCTTCATTTGTACTGCCCCATGCGTGTTGTGAACAGCACCTTTTGGTGATGGTCAACACTGGAACAATAATTATGTACATGGCTGCAAAATAAAGGAACAATGCATTTCGAAATGGAACATCGAGACATTCGCTACCCTGTCGATGGGGAACATGAGATTAACTGTACAGATTAACTGTACCTTCGAATAGCTGTTGGAAGCACTCTACAATACCGAAAACTCCTCCAGTTTCCATATGTTGCGTTGTCAAGGAGAAACATCGCCTCTGTGTTTTATTTCTGCCAGACTGTGTTGTGGTAGCTGTACAGTTTATGCCATGCGATGTTCAGCTTCCTGTGAGAGCCAGAGGATCGAAATGTGTTAATGCCGGTTTAGCAGCAGCTGACATGAATCTGTAAGTCATGATAGAAAAAACAAAGTGTATGGCGCTTTACACTGACTGGGTGTGTTACAATCGAAAAAACAATGTACACTCCTGGAAATTGAAATAAGAACACCGTGAATTCATTGTCCCAGGAAGGGGAAACTTTATTGACACATTCCTGGGGTCAGATACATCACATGATCACACTGACAGAACCACAGGCACATAGACACAGGCAACAGAGCATGCACAATGTCGGCACTAGTACAGTGTATATCCACCTTTCGCAGCAATGCAGGCTGCTATTCTCCCATGGAGACGATCGTAGAGATGCTGGATGTAGTCCTGTGGAACGGCTTGCCATGCCATTTCCACCTGGCGCCTCAGTTGGACCAGCGTTCGTGCCGGACGTGCAGACCGCGTGAGACGACGCTTCATCCAGTCCCAAACATGCTCAATGGGGGACAGATCCGGAGATCTTGCTGGCCAGGGTAGTTGACTTACACCTTCTAGAGCACGTTGGGTGGCACGGGATACATGCGGACGTGCATTGTCCTGTTGGAACAGCAAGTTCCCTTGCCGGTCTAGGAATGGTAGAACGATGGGTTCGATGACGGTTTGGATGTACCGTGCACTATTCAGTGTCCCCTCGACGATCACCAGTGGTGTACGGCCAGTGTAGGAGATCGCTCCCCACATCATGATGCCGGGTGTTGGCCCTGTGTGCCTCGGTCGTATGCAGTCCTGATTGTGGCGCTCACCTGCACGGCGCCAAACACGCATACGACCATCATTGGCACCAAGGCAGAAGCGACTCTCATCGCTGAAGACGACACGTCTCCATTCGTCCCTCCATTCACGCCTGTCGCGACACCACTGGAGGCGGGCTGAGCGATCTTGGGGCGTGAGCGGAAGACGGCCTAACGGTGTGCGGGACCGTAGCCCAGCTTCATGGAGACGGTTGCGAATGGTCCTCGCCGATACCCCAGGAGCAACAGTGTCCCTAATTTGCTGGGAAGTGGCGGTGCGGTCCCCTACGGCACTGCGTAGGATCCTACGGTCTTGGCGTGCATCCGTGCGTCGCTGCGGTCCGGTCCCAGGTCGACGGGCACGTGCACCTTCCACCGACCACTGGCGACAACATCGATGTACTGTGGAGACCTCACGCCCCACGTGTTGAGCAATTCGGCGGTACGTCCACCCGGCCTCCCGCATGCCCACTATACGCCCTCGCTCAAAGTCCGTCAACTGCACATACGGTTCACGTCCACGCTGTCGCGGCATGCTACCAGTGTTAAAGACTGCGATGGAGCTCCGTATGCCACGGCAAACTGGCTGACACTGACGGCGGTGGTGCACAAATGCTGCGCAGCTAGCGCCATTCGACGGCCAACACCGCGGTTCCTGGTGTGTCCGCTGTGCCGTGCGTGTGATCATTGCTTGTACAGCCCTCTCGCAGTGTCCGGAGCAAGTATGGTGGGTCTGACACACCGGTGTCAATGTGTTCTTTTTTCCATTTCCAGGAGTGTATTAAACTGTTTATGGAGGAACGAAACAGGAACCTTCTCGAGTGATTGATAGTCTGTTGGATATGGTTATCCTACACTACAGGTGATGAAACTTTACATCAGTCTTTGGAAGTGACTTCGATCACGACCAAGATACAGACGGACTGTCTAAAAAATAGCACTGGAGTTTTTTCTGTATGGGATCCTTAGCAGATAGGTTCGAAAAAGGGGACTCATTTCGAGATATGAGAGTGGCACGAATATGATTCAGCAGTGGCTGTTATAACCATTAAAAGACGTCTTTACGGGATCCAACCCAAGTACATGATAGAATGGATAGACTTCATTCCAAGCCCCAGAAAATATTTCTACGCGAAAGCGTAACATTATCAGCTACTGGTGTGTGTGCCTGTAGACTCAAGATCGCTTTTTTATGCAGGGTGACGGTAATATAGTCGCTACGATCGTGTTTTTAATAGTGCTGTACTTAACGCGAAATGTATGATGTGGGCTGTTGAATCCCTTTGCGGACAGCTTCAAATGTCGGTTCTCAATAGTGTTCCTCGGAAAGAACATCGTCTTCCCTCCACGGATTCCCATTTGGCCTAAGGGGTGAGTATAATCCGACTACTGAAAATAAAAATTACTCGCCATGCAAACTGACTCTCATGATCAACTTAATTACTTAGCATATAAAATTGATATTAATGACATGCTGCCTGGTGGGTAGAGGAGATGGCTAGGGCACCACGGAATGATTCGTGATAGGCGTTTCTTTTCTTTTCGTTGCAGCGATATCTTTTAAAGAAATTTCAATCTCCCACCTACACAGGACGAGACAGGATCTCATAATTTGTTTCGTAAAAGCTAGTATGTTATAGCATCGCATTGATAAGCGGCGGCCTGTCACAGTGCATAAAACGGCAACATTCTCTTGAATTATAGCTTGTTGTTGTCGAACGTAAAATAAATGTGTTTTTTTCCGACATGTGAGCCAATGGTGTGGAAGAATGTTGAAATGTTTGTTATACACACGTGCATGACAGTATTTACAGACACTGAACGTGACAGGCGCTCTCAGGTCTTGTAATCTGTTCAACAAGCTGAAAGAAATTGCTAAATATAGAAGCTTTTTCTTTGGAGTTTAAATTTTTACTTTTTGCATACTCTGATGACTGTTTCGAGATAACGAGGGCATTCTGCCGTAATCGGTAATTTTCGCAGCAAAATAGTCGAAGTTTTTTTTTCCTGATGTATTACCAGCGCAACTGTATTTTTCTTTTTTAATAGTTGCTTTATTATAGGAGTCAAGTTAATGTTAAATAGTCCAGTGCAGAACGGCGGGCTAGTTCCCTAACAGTCCGTGGCTCTCTCTCGGTCGGAATAGCAGTCATTTATCACGGTTCTGAGGGATGCCAGCGTGAGGCTGCGCTCGCTTTAGGCGGAAGGAACTTTCTGTTTCGCAAGCAGCCGACTTTTGAAATAGCCGTCTGGATCGTTCTCCGGTCTGCGTCAGGTCGCCACTCCATATGCGTCCCCCTACCCATTAGCGGCGGCTGTGTCACTACAGATGAACAAGTTGCACTTGGAACAGTCATCCTTTTATATCCTATTGCTTAGGTAACTACACCTAATTTCGAATCGGTCACCTCAAGGTGGACAGAGGACAGCATATGCCATCAGGTGGAGTAGCTGACTCTGTTTCAAAATGCCTGTCCCCCCCCCCTCTGTAAGTGGATGGTGGGAAGGAGGGGAGAGGGAGGAAGGGAGGAAGAGGGCCTCGATTTTCGGCAGTTTGTGGACGCTTATAGAGGAGAACGCTCGTTCAACTACCGCCCCCTTTGCAGTCTTTTTCCCAGTACATGTGCTGCATCATGACCCGTTCATCACGAGTGTTGGTTTTTTCACGGCAATTTCGAAGTGTAATTAAAACTGTGATGCATTTTTCTCCATCCGTCATGAAAGATTGTATTGGGTTCGATTACCTGGGCTGCAGGATGGTTTTTGAACAGGCGTCTGACATCAAACAGTGGTAGATACTGTATGCTTAAAGGTAAAACACTTTTTAAAGTCATCTCTGTCCAACACCAGCATTTCGTCAGATGAATGTATTTCCCACCAAAAAGAATAAGGATAGTACCTTACACCCCTGAATTTTTCCTGCCAGCTTATAGGTGTAGGTTAGAATTTGAGTTTGTCTGTCGCTAGTTTCGAGTCGTATTACAAAATTTTTACCCACCAAGGTACTAGCAGTTGTACGGCATCTTCAGTTTTTGAGTTTTATTGCGCTTTTATGCCGTCCTTGTGTAGCGCTATGCATATAGTTGTGTAATTAGACCTGATCTTTATGTTTAATTATGTAATTAGGACCAAACTTTCCTTCATTTTCCTGACCAAAATAAATGAAGTACGCTAACCTAACCTTCCTCTCCTGCATCTGAATAGTTTCCATGGGCTTTCCATCCAGTTGAAACAGGGTTCGGGTCCCGGAAAAGGCACCACTATTTTTAATTACCTGTCAATGCGAAGTGCCTCTGGTGGTTTTTATTGTGTTAGGCGGTTGCACTTGGGCTTACTGCCCAGGAGGGCCAGGGTTCGAATCTCGGAGAGGGATCTACCAATTTTAATTTCCCGTCAGTTCCCAGATGGGGGATGGGGGAGGGGGGGGGGTCGTGCAGTGGGACTTATGCACAACCCTGGGACAGTGAAATTACCACCAAATTTCAAAATTTCCGCCAATGGGGTAGGTTGTGGGAGGGGGAGGGTAGGAGGGGGAGGGACGTAGGGGCAGGCTGAGAAAAACACGTGACATCACCCAGGGGCGGTGGTGGGCGTGGTCGGGGGCGGCGGTGGGCGGGGGCAGCAGTGATTAATTTAACAATGTAATTAAATTGCATATCAATTTGATATCAAAAGTGCGCTGAAAACCCCATCTCCCGACTGCTTGCGAGTAATAGGATAAGGGCAAGGAGCACTACGTTAGTGGTGTGAGGATAAGTTGAGAATTTGCGTCTGATGGGAGGCGTGCTAGGGTAATCTGTGCAGTTGGAATGTGTCGGGATGGCTTACAAGTTACTTGTCAGAGCATCTGTGTGGCAAGCAGGAGACCAGGGTTCGAATTTTGGTCCGGTACAAATTATCAAATTTCCTTGATTTAAATCAATGTCTGTAATTCCTCAGTATCTTAACACTTGGTTGTTGGGAAAGCAGGAGCCAGGCTGAGGTTCATTATAAAAATTCTCATGAAACGCAATTCACCGATTTAGGAGGTAGCTTACAAAAACCTCTTTGATCGGTTCTGGAGTGTCTTGAAATATTCCAAAACCGATGGAAGAGGTTTTTGTAAGGTTCTGGAGTATTTAAAGACACTCCAGAACCATTTCCAGGTTGGGCTAATAGAAAAGAGAAGATCCAACGAAGAGTGGCGCGTCTCGTCATGGGATCGTTTGGTAACACATTACGGGGAATCCCAACAAGCTCCAGCCGTGGAGGCTACAAGAGATCCATAATGAATCGCGGAACAGTTTACTATCAAAATTCTGAAAGAGAGTATACGTTCCACGAGGAGTCAGGGAACACAATAACTCTCCTACATACGTCTAGCGAAATGATAATAACGAGAACACCATCAAAATCAGAGCTCAAATGGAAGCTTCTCACACAACATTGTAAAATCGAATAAAAGTGAATGATCGTTGTAGCAGAATTATCCTCCGCCACGCACTGTTAGTTGGCTTTCGAAATATACTAGTGGATTCAGATGCAGACAGCTAATGGCATATATTCACAAAAGCCACAAGTTATACTAACTCATTTCTACCCACGAGTAGCTGATCTTTAGAATTGAGCCGTCATTGTTATTCATACATATTAGCAAACTACTTAGTAGCCTCACAATAGAATTTTCAATGTGCATGGTGCTTTTTTTTCGTACCTTATCGTCTTGTCATAGTTTGAATCTTTGTGCCTACCTTGTCCCGTTTGGTTACGATCAATCTTTGTGTTAATGAATGCATATGAGTTTCGGTAATCCTTATAATGTGAGGGAAGGTTATATTCTAATAAACACTCCCTCCAGTTGCAGCGAATGTTTAGCGCTGCAGCGAGGAACATGTAATTCTGTATCAGTATGGCTAATCTATTCTGATATACAAATACAAGTCGTAAAAATCCTCGTAAAGTACTTGCTCGATTCCCTTCAGATTTTTACACGATGCTCTAATAAACATTCAGCGGTCATAGGCTACACAAAGAGGAAACGTTGTTAACAAAAATCTGGGAAAGTTTACGATCTATTTGCTTAAAATGTTTAAACGACACTCTAACAAACTTTTGTAGTTTAGACGAACATTGTCAACATATTTTTTATATATGTCTGGTATATAAATGTAATATATGAAGGGGCAAACGTTGTTAGAGAAACTCTAGAAAAATTCTTGACCAATTTACGTCATATTTGCACACGGTACACTAATTAACATTCAGAAGGACATGGATTATATGTTTTTTTTAACTACAATGTAGAGGTTTTCTGTTAAAAGCCATTGCGAGAAAGAAAATGCAGCGCTATGCTGTGAAAATATGGAATTTTATTTTCTTCTTGCAGTCAGTTTTAACTATGACATATATTCTTTCTTCTTATATATATATAATTTAAAACAAAAATTGTGTTCACAATAGTGTGCTATGTTGCTTTCTTTCTCGCCTTTGGTCTTACTGAAAACAAAGAAGTTGTATTAACGGCATATCGGCTTATGATTAGAATACTACTACGAAATCTGTATCTTTCGAAGCTTCGTAATCCTACCCGTTCGCAGATTAAAACTATAAGAAATACTATTAGTGAAGCTGCTATCCTGACAGAACGAACAGCTGTCGTGCCCATATCAATGGCCACAACCGATTTACCCATTTGTTTTAAGCGAGTTCAATCCCCAATGAAGGTTTCGTTTACAATAACAATAAACGAGGCTGAAGATCAGACAGAGGGTTGAAGAGGAGATGGTCAGAGAAGGAACGAAATGGTCATAGAGAGGGGGAGTAAGGAGATGGACGCAGAGAGGGGGAAGAGGAGATGGAGAAAGAGGAGAGGGAAAAGAGATGGATAGAGACAGGGGGAAGAGCTGATGCACAGAGAGGGGAGGAGGAGGAGGAGATGGACAAAGGGAGGGGCAAGGAGAGGATGAACAGAGACGTGGGGAGGGGGGGGGGACAAGGAGTTTACGATGTATTTCCAATACATATTTAACAACTGCGAACGATTGTTATATAATAATAATTCTCTGTGGCTGAACAGCTTGGTGCAAGTCTAAAAGTTGGACACCGCTTGGACGACTCACATTCCTGTAACCTATTCTAGTAATAGTCCACCTTTCTGATCTGCTGGTGCAGCGCAAGCCTGGAAACTGAAAGGTCGCCAGATCGAGTGCCAGTCAGGCTTTGAACACTTTCTGCCTGCCTTTATCCTAGCCCTCATCTCTCAGTGATGCGAATACATGCCAGGAGCGACACGTGGATCGGATTCCTCGTTAAACTGTAGGTCCCCTTTACCCGGCAGTATAGCTGTGGCAGGACAGTGCACGCACGTTGCCGAAGTGAAATCCTACTAGAAGACTTGCAGCAGGCAGGTGAACATACCTCTTCAGTGAGTACCAGCCGATCGTGCCATATGATTCATTTTACCCCGACAATCCTATGGGGGGGAAGGGGCCTACAGTTTCACGTGGAAACCAAACCACGTACCGTTCCTGGCGGATATTCACAACATTGAGAGGTGAAGGCTAGGTTAAAGGTGAATATTCCGTGGCCCAGCTGGAATTCGATACTGCGGTTTCGAGGCACGCCTTTTGTTACTACTAGACCTCAGACTCAACACAGTGCCGCTAATGAGCTCGTAAAGTATGACGTGGAGGCCTCCTATCTGAAGATACAAATAAACAAATAACGGAATGCGGACAGTGGGACAAGACTCGGTTAGGCCAGGCTGAGGTTATCGGATGTCTCGGAGACATGTGCGACAGTCCGGAGGCGGTGACGAAGATTGCAACAGGCGAGGCCACGCGGTGACCTGAGAAATGGCGGCGGGGTCACGCCAACTGCTGTCACCGAGCAGGTCGAGTGCTGCTTCTGCAACACCGACGTCTTTACTCACTTCGCTGTTGACGGGACCTTAAACACTAATCTTCCTTCGTCGTACAACATCGGCGCTCTATTACCTCTGCAGTCCTGGTGACAAAATAACCAAAGCAAAATGCTTTCAGCGTGTACGAGGGGCGTTTGAAAAATCCGTGCAAAAATAAAAACTACTTACGTATTTTTTTATTTTTGTTTTTCGACATAGTCTCCTTTTAGACTTACACACTTCGTCCAACGCTGTTCTAATTTGTTGATCCTTTCCGAATATTAGGAATTGACAAAGTCTGCAAAATAGCTATTAGTTGCTTCAATCACCTCCTCGTTTGAAAAAAAAACTTTGTCCCACCAGCCATTTCTTCAAATTAGGGAACAAATAGTAGTCAGAGGGAACCACGTCTGGAGAATAGGGGGATGTGAGACGAGTTGGAATCCTATTTCCATTAATTTTGTGACCACAACTGCTGAGGTGTGTGCTGGTGCATTGTCGTGCTGAAAAAGGACTTTTTACCGTCTAATTGCCGGCGTTTTTCTTGCAACTCGGTCTTAAAACGGTCCAGTAACGATGAATAATATACACCTGCAATAGTTTTACCCTTTTGCAGATAGTCGATGACGATTATCCCTTGAGAATCCCAAGACAGTCGCCATAACGTTTCCGGCCGAAGGAATGGTCTTCGCCTTTTTTTAGTGCAGATTCTCCCTTGGTAACTCACTGTATAGATTGTTCCTTGGTCTCAGGAGTATAGTAATATATCCATGTTTCAACCACACTGACGAAACGACGCTAAAACCCTGCGGATTCTTCCTGAACAGCTGCAAACCATCCTTGCAACACTTCACACGATTCCGTTTTTGGACAAGCGTGAGCAATCGCGGAACCCATCTTGCGGATAGCTTTCTCATGTCCAAATGTTTAAGCAAAATATTGTGTACCCGTTCATTCGAGATGCCCACAGCACTAGCAATCTTACGCGCCTTAACTCTTCTGTCATCCATCACCATATCATTGATTTCATCAATGATTTCTGGAGTCGTAACCTCCACATGGCGTCCAGAACGTTCAGCATCACTTGTGCACATATGGCCACTCCGAAAATTTTGAAACCACTTATAAACTGTTCTAATCGAAGGTGCAGAGTCACCGTAATGTTTATCAAGCTTCTCTTTAGCCTGTTGAAGCGTTTTTCCTTCCATAAAGTAATGTTTAATCACCACACAAATTTTTTTTTCGTCCATTTTTTGACAATCACTCGACTTCCTTGATTCACACGAATGCCAAACACAATAGACCAATATGGCTGAAACTTGGTGTGTGATCTTTCCAAAGACGCCGGTGGTGCCATCTCTCGGACTTTGCACGGACTTTTCAAAAGCCCCTCGTATTTTATTGTTGTTATACATAGTTGCATTCTAAATTACATTGTTGTACAATTTTGCAGTACCTGTGTCTTTCAGAAGAACGACGTAATGTTCGGACATGCATGCATGTTCCACGGAATATTGCATCGCTCTTCTTACCAAAACAGGCATTACAATGTCGGATTTATCCGCCGATATCAGGCAGCGACTTTCAATTAGAAAGTGTCCCCCCCCCCTCCCCCTCTGTATAGGAATTACATAATGTGTGTACGAGTACAGATTGTGACGCTGGAAAGACGAAATATGGAAGTTTGGGACTGGCCTTGAATCGTGAACGCGTATCCTAACCGCCGGCACGATATCTCAACGTGTTCGGTCAGAGAGCTGGCTGACCCCTGTAATAAAATCTGAGTCAACGATGAACTTCGAACAACTGTCATGTGACGTCCGCCCAAATCAAATGCCGCGAAAAATACCGATCAAAATGAGGGAAAAAAGGCGTTTGAGGCATAAAGCGGGAAATCCAGGTTCGAATCGCGGTCAGACCACAAATTTTTGCTGTCATCATTCCTTTATACAGCTGATGGTTGTTCGTTTTCCCAACTGCGAATACAGTTCATGTATACATTGTTTTAATTTTAAATTTTTATATTTTGTTAAGTATTTAAGGTACACATATGTTCACTTCGTTCCAGCAGAAGAAAATACATTTTATAACACAGCTTAAGATTTTTATTTTAACAAGCAATTGCTTTTTAAGAAAACACAGATTTATATTACACTTATTGCAAACGGTTTTACAACCTTCCTAGCGACATTTAGACATTCTTCACCTCTGTTTGTCGGGGAAGATGATCAACCTCGTCTTATCGACTTTGCTTTTTTGTTTTGGGGACAACTTTTCTGGCCTTGAGTTTATCATCATCACATTGAGAACTAATATCAGAGTTCTCTCATTCATCCACAAATATTTCTCTGGAAAGCCGTGAGGAACTTCTTACATGAGAAGATAAGCAGTTCATTAGCCAAATTTAGTTTAAAATTTATTAGATACAGTCTGTTACATTTTGGTACTGCTTCCTTCGTACAAAATCTTTTGTACATAATCCAACAATTAAAAATAGCTAAATCAGTAAAATGGTTAAACAATCTAATTGGCAATTTTTTATTTTTATTTATTTATTTATTGATTTATTTTTTGAGCACTTTACCATCACTGACACGTGCGTTGTGGCTCACTTCCAACACAGTAGATAACAGAGTAACAGAAAAGAATCAGTCCGCTCCAGCATGCGAAGTGTTTCTTCGTCGTTGATAACTAAAAGTAATAACATAAATCAATTTTGCCATTATAACAATCTTGTTTTCTAACAGTCAAGGTACATACAGCCAAAGGTAAGTGCTTAATTTCTAAACTTTTAGGTGCGGGAGCGCATCTCTTAAACCGTACACCCTCTCCCCCGACCCCACAAGCCATAAAAATCACAAGTTCCGTAGACGGAAAACACTCGACACGAAGGGTACCGATATGCACTATCACAATTTCGAAACGGAGGTCCACTTATCTTAGGCGTAATGTAACACACACACACACACACACACAGTATACCTTGCCTCGCACCCCCCCCCCCCCCCCCCCCACTCATTGCATCAATTTGGTCACCCATTCTCACGTTCACCGGTACCTACGCCATGGCAAATTATAGCTACATTGCGATTTAATACTTGTCTGCTGTTTTAAATTTCCAATGAAGGAAAAAAAATTCTTGGGAGGTGTTGGAACGCCGTTCCGGCGCTGTCTGGCCGAAATTAAGCACTGTCGAAAGCATTACGTAATTCTGAGGTTTTCCTCACTCAAAACAAAATAGCTATTGTTCACAGGAAAAACAGAAAAACCTCTGAGAATGTAACCTGCAGTACACGTACGTGTACTTCGAATTTCGATGTTCGCTGTGGTCAAAATAAAAAATAATTCCAGTAGAAACAAATATCATTTAAATATACAGGGTGTCCATAAAGTCCCTTTACAACTTCGAAATTTTATTACAACGGCAGTTGATAAAATATTGTAAGATAATTTCTTTTATTGTAATCACTGTTAACTAAAGTTTTTATACATACTAAAATTTTGTGTTTCAGATACTCTGTTGATGGAAGTAACTGAACCTCTATAAAATCGCAACTCCTCAAGAGAAGGCACAATGTGTGTCCTGGTTTATTGAGACGAAATCGAATATTCATATCGACGAAACTTCAGAACGAATTATCGAAGAGAGCCACCATCGCGCCCTTCAATCCGTACATGGCACAAAAAATTTATGGAGACAGGGACAGTGTTGGATAAAGGGAGGACCGGGCGACCAAGAACATCCGAGGAAAACATCGATCGGCTGCTGGTGTGGCCGAGCGGTTCTAGTCGCTTCAGTCTGGAACCGCGCGACCGCTACGGTCGCAGGTTTGAATCCTGGCTCGGGCATGGATGTGTGCGATGTCCTTAGGTTAGTTAGGTTCAAGTAGTTCTAAGTTCTAGAAGATTGATGACCTCAGATGTTAAGTCTCATAATGCTCAGAGCCATTTGAACCATTTTTGAAAACATGGCAAGAAATTGAATACCGTCTTGATGTGCTTCGTGCAACTAAAGGCGCGCATATAGAGGTCTGTTAAACACTGTCAAAAGAACTTTTATAAACATTCATTACAATGGCTGTTGTTGAAATATTTTAACAATATTTTTTAAAATATTTCAACGACTGCCGTTGTAATAAAATTTTGAAGTTGTAAAGGTACTTTATGGACACCCTGTATGTCTCTTTTTCCCGTATTAAAAGCGTCAAATAAAGTGAATCAAAATTACAGAGCATTGTTTCTAAATACCTTCAGAGCGTGCTCTGTGGGAAGTCACTCTGCCCAGACCTATCTTCAAAATATGGTGAGTGGCAGTGCAAGCGGAGTGTGATAGCAGTGCGAACTGAAACCACGCAAACCTACAAGAACACATCATACAGGTCTTGAGTTGGGGAAAAAAAAGAACGTTTACCAATTTTACGAAGCGAAATCTCGAAGTACACATATTTGTACCCACGGACAGAAGAGGGCAACCCGCCATAAGTTTTGTAGCGGAGACTGCTTGGAGCTGCACTCATAGTTTCCGCAAGGGTGGAGCTCCCCGATAGGACGGCTGCCTGTATAATTCCGCACAAGTGAAATAGTGTCTAGAGCTCTTACCTGATAGACTGAAACGTCGGTCATGTTTCCCCCAACTCTGAGCATTCAGCATTGTTTACTTTATGGGTGGTTAACCTATTCAGTGTTCTCACTTGTTCATACAGAATGCGAGCACGCTCTGTACTGAGTATCAAGGTGCAATACTAATATGCCACAACAGTGGCATCACTAAAACTTTAATCCCGGGGATTAAGTATCTAATATCCCCTCCTCATAGCGTGAATCTAACCACAGTGAAAACTGAAGGGTCGTATCACTTTGAATCTGCTAGAATTGTGTCATGCATGAATTCAACCCTAGAAGTATGTATATACATTCACGCTCATAAATTAAGGATAATGCTGATACATGGTGAAACAACGCTCTGGTGGGCGGTTTGCGGGTTTAAATCACCTCGGGGTATGACCATGCGGTGCATTTGACCTGCAGTCGTCGCACGGTGGCGCTGGCAGCAGTCCACATAAACAGAGGTGTGTTGGTGCATGTCAGAGTACGATGCAGCAAGTAAGTGTGCAGACGTTTTCAGACGTGCTAATGGTGACTGTGTGCTGAAAATGGCTCAAAGAACACATGTTGGTGACATTATGAGGGGTAGAATACTAGGGCGACTGGAGGCTGGTCAAACACAGCAGGTCGTAGCATGGGCTCTCCGTGTCCCACAAAGTGTGACCTCAAAATTATGGCAACGATTCCAGCAGACAGGAAACGTGTCCAGACGCTATAGTACGGGACGTCCAGAGTGTATAACACCACAAGAAGACCGGTATCTCACCGCAGACGGCCATGGAGTACTGCAGGTAGCCTTGCTCGGGAGCATACTGCAGCCACTGGAATAGTTGTCTCCAGACACACAGTCTACAGACGACTGAACAGACATGGTTTATTCGCCCGGAGACTTGCAAGGTGTGTTCCACTGACCCCTGGTCACAGGAGAGCCTGTAAAGCCTGGTGTCAAGAACACAGTACATGGTCATTGGAACAGTGGTCCCAGTTTATGTTCACGGACGAGCCCAGGAATAGTCTGAACAGTGATTCTCGCCGAGTTTTCATCTGGCGTGAACCAGGAACCAGATACCAACCCCTTAATGTCGTTGATAGGTCGTGGTTTGATGGTGTGAGGTCGGATTATGATTGTTGCACTTACACCCCTGCATGTCTTTGGCAGAGGAACTGTAACAGGTCAGGTGTATCAGGACGTCATTTTGCACCAATATGTCCGCCTTTTCAGGGGTGCAGTGGGTCCCACCTTCCTCCTGATGGATGATAACACACGGCCCCACCGAGCTGCCATCTTGAAAGAGTACCTTGAAACAGAAGATATCAGGCGAATGGAGTGGCCTGCCTGTTCTCCAGACCTAACCCTCATCGAGCACGTCTGGGATGCTCTCGGTCGACGTATCGCTGCATGTCGTCAAACCCCTAGGACATTTCAGGAGCTCCGGCAGGCACTGGTGCAAGAATGGGAGGCTATACCCCAGCAGTTGCTCTACCACCTGATCCAGAGAATGACAACCCGTTGTGCGGCCTGTGTACGTGTGCACAGTGATCATATCCCATATTGATCTTGGGCTACATGCGCAGGAAACAGTGGCGTTTTGTACCACATGTGTTTCGGGACGGTTTTCTCAACTTATCATCAATACCGTGGACTTACATATCTGTGTCGTGTGTGTTCCTATGTGCCTATGCTATTAGCGCCGGTTGTGTGTAGTACCACGTTGTGTGGCACCACATTCTGCAATTATCCTTAATTTATGAGCGTAAGTGTATAAGTCCATTACCTAAAACTAACATTGCATGTTTTTCTTTTTGTTCATTAGATTAAATTAGTTCTTGCCCAGCAGGGAGGTCTGAGTAACCACCACCCCACTAAACTCCAATTGTAACTTTTTGTATGTGGAGTTCACGCTGTTATTAAATTTCTTTTTCATTAAGATGGAAATAAGATACAAAATTTGTTACTTGCTGAGCTGTGGTCAAAATTTAACTCTTTGAGGATTATGTAACTTGTGTAAGCTTCCTAACACAGACTTATCCGCTATAAAAATATCTAAATTATCACTCATCGTACGGTCCCTATATAAGAATTGGGTTTAAGTACACTGAGGTGACAAAATCCATGGGATACCTGCTAATATCGTGTCGGATTTCATTCTGCACAGGTTAGTGCAGCATCTCGACGTCGACAAGTCGATTGAAGTCTCTTGCAGAAATATTGAGCACGAACTGACCTCTCGGTTACGTCCCATCAATCTTCGATGGGACTCATGTCGGACGATCTAGACGCCAAAATCACCTGCTCGGAAAGTCTAGAATGTTCTTCAAACAAATCGGGAAGAACTGTGGCCCACTTACATGGTGCATTGTCATACATAAAAATTCCATCGATGTTTAGGAATATGAAGTCTACGAATGGCTGCAGACGGTCTCCAAGTAGCCGAACATAGCCAGGACCCAGTCGATTCCATGTAAACACAGCCCACTCCATTATGGAGCAACCACCAGTTTGCGTCCATTGCTTCGGGGCTCTGCGCCGCACTCGAACCCTAATATCACCTCTTAGCAACTGAAACCGGGACCCATCTGACCAGGGCAAGGTTTCCCAGCCGTTTAGGATCCAACTGATATGGTCACGAGCCCAGAAGAGTCGCTGCCGTTCTGCCACCAAAGGTACTCGCGTCGGTCGTCTGCTACCGTAGCCCATAACGCCAAATTTCGCCGCACTATCCTAATGGTCACGTTCGTCGTACGTCTCACATTGATTTCTGCGGTTATCATGCAGTGTTGCTTGTCTGTTAGCACTGACAACTCTACGGAAATGCCGTTGCTCTCGGTCGTTAAGTGAAGGGCAATGCGTTGTCCGTGGTGAGAGGTAATGCCTGAAATTTAGCATTCTCGGCACGCTCTTGACACATTGGATCTCAGAATATTATATTACTTAATGATTTCCGAAATGGAATGTCCCATGCGTCAAACTCCACCTACCATTCCGCTTTAAAAGTCGCGCGGCCCTAATGACGTGGGACACTTCTTCACATTAATCACCTGGGTACAAATGACAGCTGTGCCCTTTTACACCTTGTGTACGCGGTACTACCGCCATGTATATGTATGCATGTCGCTATCCTATGACATTCGTCACCTCTGAGGGTTATTCACTTTTGTCTGTATGTTTACGATGAATACATATAAATATATCACAATAAATATTCCTCTCCACTTTGCCAATTCATAAAATATCTCAGAAATTGAAAAATTTTGAGCCAAAGTAATTCATTACTCTTTTCTACTGGGGAATGAAACGCAATTGTATACAAATGGTTTCATGTTCATAACTACTTTGAATAACTTATACGAGGGCAGTTCAATAAGTAATGCAACACATTTTTTTTCTGAAACAGGGGTTGTTTTATTCAGCATTGAAATACACCAGGTTATTCCCCAATCTTTTAGCTACACAACACTATTTTTCAACGTAATCTCCATTCAATGCTACGGCCTTACGCCACCTTGAAATGAGGGCCTGTATGCCTGTACGGTACCATTCCACTGGTCGATGTCGGAGCCAACGTCGTACTGCATCAATAACTTCTTCATCATCCGCGTAGTGCCTCCCACGGATTGCGTCCTTCATTGGGCCAAACATATGGAAATCCGACGGTGCGAGATCGGGGCTGTAGGGTGCATGAGGAAGAACAGTCCACTGAAGTTTTGTGAGCTCCTCTTTGGTGCAAAGACTTGTGTGAGGTCTTGCGTTGTCATGAAGAAGGAGAAGTTCGTTCAGATTTTTGTGCCTACGAACACACTGAAGTCGTTTCTTCAATTTCTGAAGAGTAGCACAATACACTTCAGAGTTGATCGTTTGACCATGGGGAAGGACATCGAACAGAATAACCCCTTCAGCGTCCCAGAAGACTGTAACCATGACTTTACCGGCTGAGGGTATGGCTTTAAACTTTTTCTTGGTAGGGGAGTGGGTGTGGCGCCACTCCATTGAGTGCCGTTTTGTTTCAGGTTCGAAGTGATGAACCCATGTTTCATCGCCTGTAACAATCTTTGACAAGAAATTGTCACCCTTAGCCACATGACGAGCAAGCAATTCCGCACAGATGGTTCTCCTTTGCTCTTTATGGAGTTCGGTTAGACAGCGAGGGACCCAGCGGGAACAAACCTTTGAATATCCCAACTGGTGAACAATTGTGACAGCACTACTAACAGAGATGTCAAGTTGAGCACTGGGTTGTTTGATGGTGATCCGTCGATCATCTCGAACGAGTGTGTTCGCACGCTCCGCCATTGCAGGAGTCACAGCTGTGCACGGCCGGCCCGCACGCGGGAGATCAGACAGTCTTGCTTGACCTTACGGCGATGATGACACACGCTTTGCCCAACGACTCACCGTGCTTTTGTCCACTGCCAGATCACCGTAGACGTTCTGCAAGCGCCTATGAATATCTGAGATGCCCTGGTTTTCCGCCAAAAGAAACTCGATCACTACCCGTTGATTGCAACGCACATCCGTTACAGACGCCATTTTAACAGCTCCGTACAGCGCTGCCACCTGTCGGAAGTCAATGAAACTATACGAGACGAAGCGGGAATGTTTGAAAATATTCCACAAGAAATTTCCGGTTTTTTCAACCAAAATTGGCCGAGAAAAAGAATGTGTTGCGTTACTTATTGAACTGCTCTCGTACTTACAACAGAAAATTGAGCGCCGGGTCCTGGTACCCAGCTGACTCTGCAGCAATTTATAACCCATCCTTTTTCTTTGTTCGGCATCACTTGGAAACCTAAGCAAGCGAAAACCGCTTTTGCAACGGTTTGTGCAGTTCACAGCTTAGCAACCGCCCATATTTATGACGAATTCTTCGTTGTATTTGATTAGAAATCTCCACGCGCATCGTGACTCATGTGTAAACAAGTCTGAATATCTTATACTTGGAGAAAACATGGCGGACAGTTGAGTCCACGTTATAGGAGTCTTATAGGGCGCGTCCATCGCTTGTCTGTGGTTTTGCGCGGGAGCGAATACCTCTGTAGGCCACCTGGCAGAACGTCATCCCCGCCCAGCGCCCCGTCCCGTTGTTGGGATAGTGTCGAAAAAACGCCTCGCCGCACAGCCGTAGACGCATAAGCGACGTGGTATATTGTAGAGCACGAAATATCCGTCAGTTGTTAGTTCTCAGAAGTAAGTGTTGCAGTATGTTGATAACAAACTTGATTATTTGGGGGAGGGGCCCAAACAGCGGAGTCATCGGTCCCATCGGATTAGGGAAGGCCTGAAGCGATTTAGGGAAATTACGGAAAACCTGGATCAGGATGACCTGACAAGGGTTTGAATTGTCGTTCTCCAGAATATGATTCCAGTGTGCTAATCACTGCGCCACCACGCTCGGTAGGTACAAACCTATCAGAATTAATAGTCTGGTGCATACAACTCAGTCCAGCAGTTCTAACTGTACTATACTTTGTTCATCATAAGAATAAATCTGATGCATTGATTGGTCAGCAGCCATGGCACACATACACTGGTGTTGTTACGCTCTCAGAAGTAATACTACTTATGTATTAGATATCTTATCACTATGTTACTGTAAATGAAACCTTACTATAATGTATTAAAAGCTACTAGCGTTTCTCTTAATCTTTCTTTAGCTATGCAGTTTTATTTCAAAAATCGTGTACAGTCGCAGTCTCGTAAATGCTAGTTGCGCTCTGATTATCCGCTGTTAGTACGAGTGGCGTTCGATAAGTAATGTAACACATTTTTTTCTGAAAGCAGGTTGGTTTTATTCGAGATTCCAGTTCTGGCGATAACGGACCAGAGGATATCACAAAACCGTATCATGCGAAACACAATCTCTCGAACCTCAACTGGGCTAGAGCTGACCGTGTTCAACTACTTGGACTGACAATATTCCGATTCGTTTCCCCTAAATTTACTACGCACGGAAATTATAAGTAAACTATAACCAGCAATGCCCTACTTTTCTTCAAACAGGCTGAATATTACGTTCACACTTACAATTTATTGCCCAAAAACTGTAACATTACGAATGATCGCTCATTAGACCAAATTAAACAGATTACCACTGATAAAATATTCATCTAAACAACCTGAACAACTCGTGACGTTTTTCTACCTAATAATGCAATAGCGGGCAATGCAAGCGAGCAGAATCCATCGCCAGAGCACATTAATTCGCATGAAACCAAATGTGAAACAATAAAACATGCAAACGCTGATTAACAACATTGATCTGGCCAAATATCTCACGAAATAAGCGTCAAACGAAAAAACTACAAAGAACGAAACTTGTCTAGCTTGAAGGGGGAAACCAGATGGCGCTATGGTTGAACCGCTAGATGGCGCTGCCATAGGTCAAACGGATATCAAGTGCGTTTTTTTTTTTAAATAGGAACCCCCATTTTTATTACATATTCGTCTGGTACGTAAAGAAATATGAATGTTTTAGTTGGATCACTTTCTTCGCTTTGTGAAAGATGGCGCTGTAATAATCACAATCGTATGGCTCACAATTTTAGGCGAACAATTGGTAACAGGTAGGCTTTTAAATTAAAATACAGAACGTAGGTACGTTTGAATATTTTATTTCGGTTGTTCTTATGTGATACATGTACCTTTGTGAACTTATCATTTCTGAGAAAACATGCTGTTACTGCGTGATTACCTGTAAAATCCACGTTAATGCAATGCTCAGAATATTGTCGGTCAACCTCAATGCATTTGGCGATACGTGTAACGACATTCCTCTCAACAGCGAGTAGTTCGCCTTCCGTAATGTTCGAACATGCATTGACAATGCGCTGACCCTTGTTGTCAGGCGTTGTCGGTGGATCACAATAGCAAATATCCATCAGCTTTCCCCACAGAAAGAAATCCGGGCACGTCAGATGCAGTGAACGTGCGGGCCATGGTATGGTGCTTCGAGACTAATCCACCTGTCATGAAATACGCTATTCAATACCGCTTCAACCGGAAGCGAGCTATGTGGCGGACATCCATCATGTTGGAAGTACATCGCCATTCTGTCTTGCGGTGAAACATCTTGTCGTAACATCGGTAGAACATTACGTAGGAAATCAGCATACGTTGCACCATTTAGATTGCCATCGATAAAATGGGGGCCAGTTATCCTTCCACCCATAATTCCGCAGCATACATTAACTCGCCAAGGTCGCTGATGTTCTACATGTCGCAGCCATCGTGGATTTTCCGTTACCCAATAGTGCATATTATGCCGGTTTACGCGCTGTTGGTGAATGACGTTTCGTCGTTAAATAGATCGCGTGCAAAAAATCTGTCATCGTCCCGTAATTTCTCTTGTGCCCAGTGGCAGAACTGTACACGACGTTCAAAGTCGTCACCATGCAATTCCTGCTGCATAGAAATAACGTAACTATCCGGTGACGGTCCGGTCACTTGGATGATGTCGTCCAGGATACCGAGCAGCATACATAGCACACGCACGTCGGTCATTATCACAATAGCCATACATCAACACGATATCGACCTTTTCCGCAATTGGTAAACGGTCCATTTTAACACGGGTAATGTATTACGAAGCAAATACCGTCCGCACTGGCGGAATGTTACGTGATACCACGTACTTATACGTTTGTGACTATTACAGCGCCATCTATCACAAAGCGGAAAAGTGGCCCAACTAAAACATTCATATTTCTTTACGTACTACACGAATATGTAATAAAAAATGGGGGATTCCAATTTAAAAAAAAACGCAGTTGATATCCGTTTGACGTATGGCAGCGCCATCTAGCGGGTCAACCATGGCTCCATCTGGTTTCCTCCTTCAAGCTAGCTAGACAAGTTTCGTTCTTTGTAGTTTTTTCGTTTGATGCTTATTTCGTGAGATATTTGGCCCGGTCAGTATCAATGGACCACCCTGTATAAACAAAGAAGCATTGGGAATTAAAAGCAAAAAAAGGAAATAAAACTAATTAACTTTTATCTCCTTAGTATTGATAGCAATTGTTTGCAATAATACGGACTATGTCGTAAGTCAGTGAGTTTGCAAAATTATTATGATGTCGGAAAGAAGTTAATGGACGAAACCAGGTTTAATTATTATTCTGAGCGTTATTATTGGAAAGAAATCGCAACAGCATCGCAATATGTTAATTTACAGTTATGTAAAATTAATCACAATGAAACGCTTATGCACACTGAGCTTTTACATCACTGATGAGCACAATATAGTTCGCCGTGTCTCTTAGTTAATGTTCTTTCAAAAGAGTTTCTACTTAGCTGATGCTGTCGTCGAGTTGTCGATGTCCGCCTCGCTATTCCATGATCCTTGAGCGTGTGATCCAGTAACTGCGGTCGTCTTGATGATCTCTTTGATTGTGAGCGCCAGTTGTAAATGTAACAGGTAAGCTCGGTGTCTGCAGGATTAACTCCACTCTGTGTATCTGCATACAACGACAAAAATAAAACACGCTTCTTTCCATTAACGCGTGACGTAACCTGACGTCATAATGTTTGTTACACACTTTAGCCACAGTTTTGAGATTTTTGGTTTACCATTGCGGCGCAGCCCTTTTCACAGTATATCCGTCCGCACTAAGCAAATAAAACAGTCGTACTGTAAGTCATAAGGCCATTATTTAAACAGAGCAATAAATGCAGTGCTCAATTCTCTACGCAATCACTTCAGTCACGCAGCAATTAGCTCATCGTATATTCACTGTAAAAGTTTTTCGTTTCAGTACACGACACGAAAATGTGCAACCTTTTTTTCTGTTTCATTTTGCATTCCGTGGTTTTCACTAAACAGTTTGTACTGTCTACAATCGAAAACAGTATCCTTACAGCGTGCACATAGCTTACCGCTCTGCATTAGGACTGTTGATATTTAAAAAATATCGGAAATACGATATATCGACATTTAATAAGAAAACATTATCGACCATCAATACATCAAAAAAATAGTATCGATACACAAACGGATAAAATATCGACGCTTCTGCCTGTAAATATATCAGTTGCACATTGTAAATATACTGCCGGGTTTAGGGTTTTATATTTAAGATATATTATTAGATATTCTCTTAATCAACAAACAAGCAGCCTACTTATCCAGCTTAGAGCAAGAATTGAAAGGAGAACGATGTACATTCACGCCTGGCGATAACCACTTAGGGAACTGCATGTAAGTGGGTCCACCGTTCAGTTTCGTCACATGTGGAACTTGTTCAAAACGCTTCATGTCGACTTCCCTGTTTTTTTCATTTATGCAAACGCCAGCGACCTAGCAGTTGTAGTGGCAAAACTGCATTGTGAAGTTAAACGTTGCAGTTTCTGTTGGTTGCATTGAGCGCCGATTAATTCAGCATTTCCTCTCACATATCTCCGCCCACCGCAAAGACCAATCTTGTCATTCAGATTTTTGTTCGTGATTTTCAACGACTGTTTTTAAGAATGGCGATGTAAACAAATGGCACACTAGTTGCGTTAAAATTGGTTCTTAACGCAACTTCTTCGCATCAGAAATCTCGTTATTCCATTCACATCGCCACCTCCCCAGTGCAGTCTGACTTCTTCTTTGTCCCAACTACATTTGCTTCACACAGTCAAACAGAAGGACTGGACGTCATCAAAGCTCAAAAAGTAGCACAACTCCTTCACAAAATAAAATAAATATAATGTTCTACACAATATCAAAAGAACACTACCAAATATTTCCAGAAAATTGCGAAAAGGAGATTATGTACAATAAAAATAATGGGACTCGATATTGCCGTTCCGATATCGATATGTCGGGATAAAAATATCACCGATATTTATGTTATTTGGAAATGTATCGATTTATCGATATATCGATATTTTCACAACAGGCCGTGTCTGCATATCAAAGTTTTATTTTTGGTGAGTCAAAACACAGTTCTGGCAAATAAGCAACACGTAAAGACACTAGGTGTCTTATCGCGGTACACACAGTATTATAAACGTAGCACAGTCCAAATACATATTTTTTGCGGCCACGAATACAGTGCGTAGCAGTACATACACAGCACGACGATCAGCTCCACTCTCCTTCTCGCTCCCGGCTCTTTGTTGAGATCTTCTCCTTCGACCTTTCGATACATATGATATTTCAAAAATTCAGCTTACATCGTTTAACAGTTTTATACAAAATCACAATTTCAAGTTACCCTGTCCATAGAAAATGAATTCAAGTAACATGTTAACAGATAAGAAAGTATACATCAGAATAACGTAAAACCACATTCATGACAATTACATTAGGTAAACAGAGACATAATTATACCAAGAATTAAATTTACAAAACTCATTCTGAAATAAGCTTTTCCATATACGAGGGTTGGAACTTAAATAGTGGCAACGCTGCTGTGGAGACACTTTGCAATGGAATCTACTATTGTCGTAGATACAACACGTTGTTCACATACCTACCTTACCTCCGAGCAAATGGACTCGCCCGTCCCACGTCACCGGCGTGCGGACAATCGAGGGAAACACAGTCACTTGTGAGCGAGCCGTCTAACGTAACGCTGTCACTACGTTTTCGAAACAGGAACAACTGAGTTGTATCAAGATTGAATGTGCCAGAGGTCGTACAGCACGACAGTGTCATCAGGGTCTTCAAGAGGCGTGCGGGCAATCGGCATTGCAGTACAGAAAAGTAGCACGTTGGGTGAAAGCCTTCAACGAAGGTCGGCAAACTGTGGCAAACATGCATCGGGCAGGTCGTCCTAGCGTCTCTGAAGAAGAAATGCATGCTGCTGCCTGGTCATACGATTCGTGAGCTCGCCCACGAAACCGAATTAGCGCATACGACTGTGCTTCGCATCCTGGAGGAACGCCTGGGCATGCGAAAAATTGCATCACGATGGGTTCCGCATAACTTGACGGAAATGCAGAAATGGATGCGTTACGATGCTGCTCAGACGCACTTGGAGCGCTATGAGCGCGAAGGAGAGGCTTTCTTACATCGTATCGTAACACTGGATGAGAATGGGCCACATCGTACGAGCCAAAACTGATACACCAATCCAACGAATGGCGTCATTAAGGGTCGCCGTGAAAGTCGAAATTGCGTCAGAGCCCCAGTATGGTGAAAGTTGTGGTGATTCTCGTGTACGACTGTGATGGTGTTATCCTAACGCATTATGTTCCTCCACGGCAGACCGTCAATGCACAGAATTGTTGTTCGTTTTTGGAGCATCACCTGCGACCAGCTTTGCGAAAGAAGCGGTGACACTTTCTGCGCAACCCACCCATCATTTTGCACGACAATGCGGAGCGCATACAGCACATGCCGTGGCTGCTCTTTTCGGTCGATGGGACTGGGAAGTACTGTACCATCCACCATACTCCCCGGACTTAAGTCCTTGTGACTTTGATTTTATTCCGAAGATGAAAGAACCATTTAGTGGCATTCGTTTCAGAACTTTTCCAGAGATTCGACAGGCAATAGCCCGCTCCATTGGCACCATCAACAGAACAGGCTCTGCTAACGGTATACTACGGCTTTCACATCGCTGGCAACGGGTTCTACACAACGCTGGTGACTACGTTGAAGGACAGTAACAGGTGCAAACATGTAACTCTTTTGTATCGGTTGTGAATAAATAGTTGTCACTATTTAAGTTCCAACCTCGTATGGTGAAAGTAAAGCAGAAAATAAGTAAAAAAAAAAGCAAAAAATTGTATATCTTCACACAATACACCATGTTATTCCTCACTCTTTTGGCTGCAAAATTATATTTTTCATCATGATATCCGTTCAACGCAACAGCCTTATGCACCTTAATAAGATGACGTTGAGACAGCTGCCGGAAGCCACACCGTACGTGGTAATCCATTCTAGTGCGCTGATTACATCGTCACGATTGCGGAACACGAGAACCAAGTCGTCTGCATATGCTGTACAGCGAAATGTGATGTCACGTAAGGTAAGACCGGTGAGGCGTTGACGGAGGCCACAGAGGAGCGGTTCCAGTGCCAGAGCATATAGTAACGTCAACAAGGGGCATCCTTGACGCACGGATCGGAAAATCGGGAGGGACTGAGAGAGACGCCCGTTAACGAACACTTTGGAAGTCACCTCTCGGAGGAGGCGCATCACGTCTGTGAAATGCTGTGGATACTGTATGTGCTGGAGAACGAACGTTAGGTACGCGTGATCCACTCGATCAAAAGCTTGGCTAAAATCTAGTGATGCCAGCGCTCCCTGGATGCGGCGTCCCCTGCCTAGGGCTAGTATGTCACGGTATCGACACAGTGCTGTGTGGATGTTGTTGATACCCCCTAGGGAAGTCTGATCTGGTGAGATGACGTAAGGTTGGGTCGGTCGTAGACGGTTTGCTAATAGTCTGGTGAATATCTTCATGTCGCAGTTGACGAGTGTCAGCTGGCGGTAATCTTGTATTCGAGCCCCACCTTTAGGTTTGTGAACCGGCATAATTATTCCTTCTGCGACGGTCGCGGGGAGCGGCACCGCCGGGGACATAAGCTCCCGACAGATGTCTCTCAACCTGGGAGCCAGTAAATACTGGAAAGTTCTATAAAACGCCACAGGGAGCCCGTCGGGGCCAGGAGACTTATTCGCCGCTCCTTTACCTATGGCGTCGATAACTTCGTCTTCCGTAATGTCGTTCAATAATTCAGTTTGTAAATCCTGTGGGACAATGCCGTAAACCAATTGTGAGACTCCAGTCAACGTCGTTGGGTCGGAACGTTGAGCAGAATAAAGTCGTGCACAATGGTCGAAGAAGGCTGCACCAATATCGCGTTGTGTGGTGTGATGACGGCCATCCTCAGTGGTGATGGCACGTATCGCAGTGTACGTTCTCGAATGCCGTGGTACATGGTGGGCCGCTCCGTTGCGAGTGTGTCTTGTGTTCGCGCTCGGACGATCGTCCCTTCGAGGTGTCTGCGCATATGGGCTACGATCTGTGCTTTCACATGCTGTACCGTCATCTGTCGTTCCAGTGTGGGTGGCAAGGAGGCGCATTCGCGAAGGACGGTGAAATAAAAATCGAAGGTCTGCCGCCTCCAAGCAGCAGTCTCAAGACCATACATAATTAAGGTTCTCCGTAGGGCCGGCTTGGCGCAGTTTAACCACCAACTAATCGATGTAGGATACGTCAGGTGGCGGCGGACGCACAAACTTCACGTGTCTTCGATGGCGCGTCGACAATCTGGGGATGCGAGATGAGCAAGGTTTAATTTCCAGGGATGTCGGCTGCGCCACACCCGTTGGGGACGACGGGTGACGGCACATATATAGGCCTAATGAACAGAAAAGGCTACTGGCCGCACCTCGCGTCACTCACCGTTGCCGCAAGAGAACGGGAGACGTAAATCCTATCGATGCGACTAGACAAGTGACTCGTGAAATGGGTGTATCCTGGTCGATTTCCTCGGACATGCTCCCCATTTATCTACCAGCTGGAGATCGCCGATGAGCGACCCAAGTTCGGGACACGGTGAATGGCGGGGCAGCTAACCTTTAGGTGATTGGTTGCTATTGAAATCGCCACCTAATATCAAGTCATCGTGCCTGCCCTGAAAAAGCGGTGCTATTCCTTCCGCGAAGAAGAGCGACCGGGCACGACGGTGATTCGTTCCGGAAGGGGCGTACACATTGATAAACCGGACGCCTTGCACCGTTACGGCCATTCCTCTAGCGTCGGGGAGGTATCGGACTTCGTCCGCCTCGAGGCCCTCTCTGAGGAGAACTGCGACTCCACTGTTAGTTGGCGAGGCGTGGGACACATGAGCCTTATAACCATACATACTCGGGAAATCGTCGACGAAGACTTCTTGGAGAAAGACAATGTCAATGTCTGCTGCACTGAGCATGTCTTGGAGCAGCGACAACGTCGTACGTGCCCGAATGGTATTAATGTTGGTGGTCGTTAAGCGATAGGTCTGTAGATATTTTCCTGTGGTGGGGGCCGCCGTCAGCGTCGCCGTAAAAGGTGGGGCCTGTAATCTGCAGGCCGCGTCCGCGCCGTCATCTGTTGCTACTCGAGAGGGGCTGAGGTGTGGGAGGAGAGACCCCTCCCCTCATCCACCATAGCGGCCGTAGAATCGTCTTCAATGTCATCCGCCCAAGGTCCGTAAGTTAACGCTGGCTGCGGTAGAACACTTGTGGGCTGAGTGACGATGGGTGAATCCGCAGTTGTTTCTGGTTGTGTACCAACGGCGGGCGCTGTGCTTGTGATCTGTTTGCCAGAGAGAGCGGAATCGGGTTTGTCGAAATCAGGCAAAGTGACAGGTGAGGGCTATCATGTGTCATCCATTTTCCTCGTCGTATCGTCGGCCGTCCGGTCGTCAACTGGAGAAGACGTCCGCTGGAGGCAATCGTATGAGGGTGTGAGACGTCGCTTTTTATGTTTTCTTGGTGATCTTTGATTGCGGACATAGGTTTCTGTGTCCGAAAGAGTTTGTGGTTCTCGTATTGCATCCCCCTCAGGGAGAAAAGCAGAGGTCGGTACAACCCTAGTGTCGAGTTCCATTCTCTCGTCCGAATCTTCATGTGGAGTGGATGGGTGGCGTTCTTCAATCTCTGCGGACACCTTAATGTTCGTGGTCAATCCAGAACTGGCGACAGGTGTGCATTCTAACGCTTCCTGTCTTCCAAGTGGTTTTTCGTCTGCCATGGCGGTCGATCGTGTCACCCCTGCGTAATTGAGGGGGAGGGCTGTGAGCTTAGGAGGTGGTGCCGTGTCATGTAATGGAATTTGTGTAACCCGACGTTGAATACACGCCGAGCGCACATGACCCTCCTAGCCGCAATCAGAACAAGTACGAGGTTGTCCGTCGTACATTACTATTGCTCGACAGCCACCTATGACTAAGTAGGACGGCACATATTTCTTTAATTCAACTTTGACTTGTCGGACACCGTTGAGGACCTGGTATGTCTCGAAGGTGTTCCATTTTTCGGCCACGTGGCTAATTACCGTCCCATAAGGGCGGAAAGCTGAGGTAACGACGTCCGGTGGTACTTCGAAAGGGAGTTCGAAGACTCTTAGTGTGCGTAATCCTAGTCCAGCATGGTCAACAGTAACCTCTCCGATGTGACCATCGGAGTGTTTGAACTTGAGAGTGTTCGCGCATCTGTTCACAACTGCGTGACATAACTCGTCATCGACGATCTTGATGTAAACGACGCTACTTGTGATGGATAGGTCGATACCGATGATGTGCTGTGTTGGTATTTGAACTTCGTCACGGATGAATTGTTCGATTTCAAAGGCTCGTCGTCTTGCATAGTCGGGCTGGAAGCTGATGGTAGATTTTCTGTAATAATGAGCCATAGCGACTCAATGTCAATGGACGCGAGTACTAGCTGCGGCGAGGAAGTAAACAAACTATGCGCGCTCGCGATTCTGCGGACGGGACGTAAACAAGACGTCCTCGCCGCTCACCGGCCGAAAGCAGACTGACCACTCAGTTACCGCGGAAGGACGGATGTAAAGTTAACATCCAGAATACCATAGAGAAGTGTGTAAGAACCGTTGCTGTTCACAATATATACAAATGATCTCGTAGAAAGCATCAAATGCTCTTTAACGCTATTCGCAGATGATGCAGTTGTTTATACCAAACTAGCAACGCCATAAGATAGTAAGAATTTGCAGATGACCCGCAGAGAACTGCTGAATGGTGCAGACTCTGGCAGTTGACCCTGAACGTAATTAAATGTAACATATTGCGCATACATAGGAAAAGAAATCCATTACTGTACAGCTACACTGTTAATGACAAACAGCTGGAGATAGCGTCTGCCGTAAAATGTCTTGGAGTAGCTATGCAGAGCGACCTTAAGTAGAATGATCACATAAAACAGATAGTGGCAAAAGCAGACACCAGTCTCAGATTCATCGGAAGAATCTTAAGGAAGTGTAACTCATCCACGAAAGAAGTGGCTTATAAGGCGCTTGTTCGCCCGATTCTTGAGTATTGTTCATGTATCTGGGATCCCTATCGGGTAGGACTGATAGAGGAGATAGAGAAGATCCAACTAAGAGCGGCGCGTTTCGTCACGGTATCGTTTAGCTGGCGAGAGAGCGTTACAGAGATGCTAAACATACTCCACTGGCAAACGCTACAAGAGAGACGTTGTGCATCGATGAGAGATTTACTATTGAAATTTCGCGACAGCACTTTTCAGGAGGAGTCAGACAAGATATTACTTCCCCCCACATACATCTCGCGTACTGACCACGAGGGGAAAATTCCAGAAATTAGAGCCAATACAGAGGCTTACCGACAATCATTCCTCCAACGCACTATTCGCGAGTGGAATAGGGTTGGAGGGATCATATAGTGGTATCGAAGGTACCCTCCGCCACTCACCATTAGGTGGCTTGCAGAGTATGATGTGGGGATGTAGATCCCGAACTGGGAAACTGCGACCATAACCATAGGTGGAAGGATCATCGTCCAACATAACACATAACCACCTATGGCAAGCTAAGACACACAAACAACTCAACTAATGGCATATCCCTGCATCACATCAAAGCTGACTGGCACCGCCTCATGAATCACACTGCCGCTCAACCGGCCACAGCAGGGAAGCCAAATTTTGCTCTCTAAACACAAACAGAACCCATATAATCTCCTATCCTGTGCGATCGATTCTGTGACAAATCGACCGCTGATATGACGACTGAGGCTTTTACAGGTAAGCAGACCCTGCAGTTGGTCCAGGAGACATCTTCGGTGCCCAGTCCAGCAGTACGTCACGTAGATTCTGACTGATACTCTTATGACGATCCTAAGATATTGCAGATACCCAGTCACTAATTAAACATAACCCTGCATGATCTGTCGCAGATAGCAAGAAAATCTGCTGCTGCTCTTACTACCCGTCCAGATTGTTGCAGAAGTTTTTATCCCTTGGCACTTCCTTCGGCACTTTTGCCCTCTGCAATTAAACCCGCTACTCTTCACCGCTTTTCGTCTTCGGCCCCACAATACGGAGGTGACAGTAGATCTACTGAGATGGTCATCACGCCGGTGTGGGAGCGGAGGGGTTCCACCTATTGTGTCTCACTGTCTAGAGGCGCAAAACGCGTGGGTATTTTCGGGTCGTTACTAGATTCAAATAAGTAGGAGGTCGAGTTGATAGCAGCTGAAGGAGTCCAGGTTACAATAATATGCGGTACGGCACACTGTTAGAGAGAAGGATTATTATTCAAGAAACACATAGTACAATGAAAATTACTTATCTTCAGTAGTTTGTAGGACTGCAGCTGCGGCTATGAACTAACAATCTCGAAACATGGAATACCATGAACTAATACAACATATTCTCAGGGGCTAAGCCTTATGGGCCCTCCTCAGAGAATCAATGCAAACAGAACTGGCTTAGGGCCGATTATAGAAGTGCGTCTGCCTAGGTTGAAATCTAGCTAAGAAGTGAACGAGGCACACTCCAGTTCCGTCGAGCTGCAGTGCCCGCTAGAGTGTGCTGTGCTCGGCAGACGGCGGGCTGCCAACCTTGTGTTGGCGCGGCGTTGTAGTAGTATCTGTGGCAATGACACTACACCAACCTTTTGAAAAAAGAGACAGCCTCGCGCAGTTGGACGTCAAGTCCCTGTAGAGACCATCGGGAGGAGAGGAGAGCAACGAGAGCAGTGCTCACGCCAGCGAGAAGAAGCGGCGGGTAGAGTGGCAGTCCAGTTGTGCCCGCGGGCTGTGGCCTGGGATGGCTTGGCGCGGCGTGTGCTAACGACGTCTCCACAGCAGCAGCCGCCATTACAAAAAGCCCAGCGCCTACATCCCCGGACGCCAAATTAGAGCCGCGCTTCTTGCTCGCTGAGTACAATGCGTTTTGTCCACCAACATGCGGCAGACCGCGCTAGCGACGTGTGCGGCACCTTCCGAGCTCTATCCTACCGCAACAGCCTCGTCAGGGAAGCCCCGGTACATACAAACACGTGTAGCTTTACACAAGAATGTAGGAGCAGGCAGTTCAGGAGGAACCAGTGTGTAAAGAAGTACTGAAGAACGGCGACGTGGCTCTCAAGTTACACTCCTGGAAATTGAAATAAGAACACCGTGAATTCATTGTCCCAGGAAGGGGAAACCTTATTGACACATTCCTGTGGTCAGATACATCACATGATCACACTGACAGAACTACAGGTACATAGACACAGGCAACAGAGCATGCACAATGTCGGCACTAGTACAGTGTATATCCACCTTTCGCAGCAATGCAGGCTGCTATTCTCCCATGGAGACGATCGTAGAGATGCTGGATGTAGTCCTGTGGAACGGCTTGCCATGCCATTTCCACCTGGCGCCTCAGTTGGACCAGCGTTCGTGCTGGACGTGCAGACCGCGTGAGACGACGCTTCATCCAGTCCCAAACATGCTCAATGGGGGACAGATCCGGAGATCTTGCTGGCCAGGGTAGTTGACTTACACCTTCTAGAGCACGTTGGGTGGCACGGGATACATGCGGACGTGCATTGTCCTGTTGGAACAGCGAGTTCCCTTGCCGGTCTAGGAATGGTAGAACGATGGGTTCGATGACGGTTTGGATGTACCGTGCACTATTCAGTGTCCCCTCGACGATCACCAGTGGTGTACGGCCAGTGTAGGAGATCGCTCCCCACACCATGATGCCGGGTGTTGGCCCTGTGTGCCTCGGTCGTATGCAGTCCCGATTGTGGCGCTCACCTGCACGGCGCCAAACACGCATACGACCATCATTGGCACCAAGGCAGAAGCGACTCTCATCGCTGAAGACGACACGTCTCCATTCGTCCCTCCATTCACGCCTGTCGCGACACCACTGGAGGCGGGCTGCACGATGTTGGGGCGTGAGCGGAAGACGGCCTAACGGTGTGCGGGACCGTAGCCCAGCTTCATGGAGACGGTTGCGAATGGTCCTCGCCGATACCCCAGGAGCAACAGTGTCCCTAATTTGCTGGGAAGTGGCGGTGCGGTCCCCTACGGCACTGCGTAGGATCCTACGGTCTTGGCGTGCATCCGTGCGTCGCTGCGGTCCGGTCCCAGGTCGACGGGCACGTGCACCTTCCGCCGACCACTGGCGACAACATCGATGTACTGTGGAGACCTCACGCCCCACGTGTTGAGCAATTCGGCGGTACGTCCACCCGGCCTCCCGCATGCCCACTATACGCCCTCGCTCAAAGTCCGTCAACTGCACATACGGTTCACGTCCACGCTGTCGCGGCATGCTACCAGTGTTAAAGACTGCGATGGAACTCCGTATGCCACGGCAAACTGGCTGACACTGACGGCGGCGGTGCACAAATGCTGCGCAGCTAGCGCCATTCGACGGCCAACACCGCGGTTCCTGGTGTGTCCGCTGTGCCGTGCGTGTGATCATTGCTTGTACAGCCCTCTCGCAGTGTCCGGAGCAAGTATGGTGGGTCTGACACACCGGTGTCGATGTGTTATTTTTTCCATTTCCAGGAGTGTTTTTCAGACTGCAGATCCCAGAGTCAAGAGTGCCAGTACCAAGGGCCAAAGGGAGGGGGAGTGCAATTTCCCTCAGGCTTGTACACAAACCTTATACCATGACTCATCTGCAAAAGGATTTCGGTTGCGCACAGTTGCATTCGCGCCCTATATTGAGTAAATAGCCAGCCTAAGTACAGCAGTGAATGAATTCAAGTATTTGTCTAAATCACGGTCGTTCACAAATGATTTACACCGACAAGAGTTTAGAATGAAAACGTTTTTATTTTACTAAATCACATCCACAAAACAAACTGATGGGCACGTGATACTATGTCGCCGGCCGGAGTGGCCGTGCGGTTCTAGGCGCTACAGTCTGGAGCCGAGCGACCGCTCCGGTCGTAGGTCCGAATCCTGCCTCGGGTATGGATGTGTGTGATGTCCTTAGGTTAGTTAGGTTTAATTAGTTCTAAGTTCTAGGCGACCTGATGACCTCAGAAGTTAAGTCGCATAGTGCTCAGAGCCATTTGATACTATGTCGGCGGCTCTTAGCCGCACCGACCTTACCGCACCGACGGACCACGATCAAAAGACCCCGATCTTTGTCGCTTATCCTCTGTCCGGTCACGTGACACCTCATTAGTCAAATATATTATTTCTAAACATGGTCATCATGCATTTACAATGTTACAATATTAAAATACGTAAAACTAAATACCATATATTATTTTGTAGACAATCATCAGATTATTTTCATATTTAAGGGCACTCCACTTTTTGGCAGTTTCAGCCCTCTTCTTTTTTTTAATCACGTCTTTGCCTAAAAGGTGTGGCATACGAAATACTCATTTTGCTCCACATAGATCGGAAACTGAACAGTACCTTCACAATAAAAGACAATAACTTACTATGCAGAGGCTCTCCAACATCCTTACAACTTAATTTTTATATAAAACATGTTCTTTAATGTCCAAAATATTATCCCTGCTACTATGCTTTAAATTTGACTTTTGAACTATTTTGAAGAGCTCTTATGTTTATGGAGTACTCCTATTTCAGTGAACAGATACCCAGCAAATCCAATGATTAGCAAGACAAGCACACCCATTACATTATTAACACACGTACCAAGTTATGCACTGAGACATAGGCAATTATGTAACTAAGTAATTCAATGTGAAACTGTTGTATGCTGCATCCTCTCTTTATCAAGAAGGTGACTCCATAAATATATTGACCTGTGCTTGCTACACCCCAACTGTTCTTCCACAGTAAACATTACCACATCCAGCAAATTAGTTATACTATTACAGTATCCCTTGTAACCTCACAGGAGGACGCGCCTACCCCAACCCCGCCCCTCCCCCGTAGTTCTTGCGGAAAGAAAAAAATACAAGGTGAACATTAATAAAACCGACTAACTGCAGGGACGGATTCCTGACTGCAAATGGAGGAAAAAAGTTCCCATGACCGTTTGTCTGGAAATGCATCGTTGCCACAGTAGATGGTGCTGACGAATGAAAGCTCCTCTGACCACGTCCATTGTCTTTAATCCACAGATGACGATTATGCAGATTGATGATGCCAGTTCTGGTAAAGGTTGCTTCGTCGGTAAAGAGGACTGACGACAGAAATCCCGTATTTGTGATGGTCTGGTGCAAAAACCATCGACAAAATCTTTCCCACAGAGGGAAATCCGCTGCTGATAATCCTCGCAGGTGATAGGGATAGTAGAGATTGTCAGGCAGCATACACATAATCGTACTTTGGCTTACACCATGTTAGCGAGCCTGGAGCTTCTGCTAAAGATACATATGAAGATGGTATCTGTTCTTTCGGACATTCCTCCCGGGATCTCCTGCTTACGTGACAGACGCTCCATCCATCTGAGCCACCGAGGACACAGAGGACAGTGCGACTGCAGGGACTTATCTCTAGCACGCCTCCCGTGAGACCCACATTCCCAGCTTATTGTCCCGCCTTATATTCATAGTGCCCCTACCCATTATACTCTTTACTCGCGGCTTTTTGCCGATTCCCGTAAGAGTTCGGCCACTGTGTGTGCATCATTCCCAAAAGTAAGTCTTCTATTTTTTTATAAGTACACAGACCTGTTTATTTCTACAATGGTTTACATCAGTTTACAGTTTGAACATTTAGCTATTGTTCGACATAATCACCATTTCTGTCGACGCATTTTTGTAGATGCCGTGGCAGTTTTTGTATGCCAATATCTTACCAGCTCGCCGCCATGCTGTTCGGAAAGTTATGAACCTCTTCTTTCACCTCATCGTCGGGGCTGAATCGTTTTCCGGCCAAATGTTGTTTTAACCTAGGGAACAGGTGATAGTTACTGGGCGCCAAGTAAGGACTATAAGGTGGGTGGGTGATTATGTGCCACTGAAACTGTTGCAGGAGAGCAACGGTTTGCCGAGCGATGTGTGGGCGATCGTTATCACGGAGAATGTGTACGCCCTTGCTCAACATTCCTCTTCTCCGGTTATTAATTGCCCGTTTGAGTTTTTTCAGAGTCTCACAATACCTGTCAGCGTTAATTGTGGTCCCAGCGATTCAGCGTACTGAGTTGAAGGATCGTATCAGAACTGCCGTCAGCAGTGTCCCAGGGAATACATTAGGCCGAGTAGGAAAGCTTCCCAACGCCGCCTAGATGAATGTGTTGTGCAGAGGGGGAATCATTTGACAGGAGTCATATTCAAAAAGTAGTCCACGCAATGGACAATGACTTACACATTAGCAAATGGCATACCTTTAATTATTAATTCGCATAAGAGGTAATAAATAAATTACAGTTACTGTCTGATGGTGTGTTTTTAATATCCTAGTATGAACGCTGCCGCACCCTGTGTTTTCGCATTCGCAGAGGAAAGTTGGTGATTGAAATTTCTTGAAAAAATTTCGCCGCAACGAAAAACGACTTTGTTTCAATAATAGCATTCCAGCTCGCGTATCATAGACATCCTGTCCCCAAATCTGCGATAGTACAAACCTAGCTGTCCGTCTGGCGTGAGGTCGGTCGCTTGACGGCGCGTTCGGCGCGGGCCCGCCCGTTGCCGGCGCGCTGTAAGGCACGGAGTTTCGCACTGGGGCGTATCGCTTCTAGTCGGGCGTGCCGCGGCAGTCCTCACAGGGGAAGTGATGCGTCTCCTATAGCCTCTCCTTCCCAAGTGGCTCTTTCCGCCTTCCCGTGGTGCCAGATGATAAGCTCGGCATTTTGCCTTGCGACAAAAGGGAGAGCTGCGACCCAACCCGATGCGAAAGCGAAGGTTGCGTGGCACAGGGGGAGCTATGTCGTGGGACCGAACACCAGTCCCTTTCTGTTCGCAGGGCACAGACCAGCAGGTGCTCTGCATGCCGGCGATCTCGTTTGTCGGCGTGGGATCGCGGCGCGAGTCAGCAAGGGTGCTTCGTCGCACCCCTGGGTAACCGGAGCGTGTTCTGCCAAACCCAGGAGGTGGTGACATCGCCTGGGCCAGGTTATCTGGGTCCAGACCGCCGAACGTCTGGGGGACCGGACCGCCACCTGAGTAGGAGTGGGTCCTTGGCCGAGAGATGGAAACTCGGGCAAGTAGGCGGCGAAGGGCGAGAGATGCATCCGCCTCTCCGGAGTGCGGGGTGTAGTTGCCGAGGAGCGTCGCGTGAAATCGTCGATGACGGGGTTACCGAGGGGACCAGTGCACTGGTGACGGTGCGTTGAACCCGGCAGCTCGGAAGTGCCCTTGACCTAGGGGCGAGGTCGGTGGGCGAGCTGCAGAAGTTCCCCCCCCCCCCCCCCCCCCCATGCCAGAGGAGCTGGTCCGGGGCAAGAGATGGGCTCCCACCTTTTTTATCACTCGTTACAATCATGGCTACAAATGAAACGAGTGATTCGTGTGCGCCTCAACGGGCTTCCGCTGCGCCTGATCCCTCTCCCCAGGACGAGCTGGGACAAGCAGAAAATGAGTCTGTGCTACAAAGACACTCTAGAATCACGTTGCTCATGGAGCAACAAATAAAGAATGGAAAAATAAGTCAAGCTGGACTTGCCATCATTAAAAACGAATTGGCAGCATGGGCCACTGCCCACGCTAAACTGAAGGCAGAGTTGAAGAGCTGAAAAAAGGAAATGATAGATTAAGGAGGCAACCGGCAAAGACGTGGGTGGCCGTGGCCGCGCAAGCGCCCGCAAAGCCGAACACAACGAGAGACACAATTGACAAAATGACAAAGAGACCAGACACAGCAGTCTTCCTTAGGACACTGCCTGGTCAGGACACGAGCGTAAGGAAAATTCAGGAACTTTTCACAAAAAACATAGATCCCGTGAAGGACAAAATTAAAATCAAAAAGATAAAACCAAGTAGGAACTCTGTTTTGAAAGTCTCTTCGGGTTTGCTGCCGGATCCTAAAATCAAATTGACTCGATATTTCGGCGATCCAACTGTTCGCCATCTTCAGGAAAATGCTGCTTATGCTGATGAGTCCCGCTGAGAACTACCGTCAGGTTGCAAATCGACGTCCTATATAGGCCACCGTTCAGTACACGGCGCATGCGCCGCCCATCACAGTTTCTGCCTTCCAAAACAGGGAGGTGGCGCCGCCCTTAGTGAAACACTGCCGGCAACGATATATCGCAATCAAGGCAGCACCGAAGAACGTTCAGTTTTGATGCGAGATAATACAGGATTCCACGTTTTGCTAAGAGGAAACCCATTGTCTCTGTTGATTAAATTATCAGTCAACCTAATTTCAATCGCCTCTTTATACACACTGTTCCAAAAACCTGAAATGTTGGCAACCACAACAGTTTCCTCAAATTTCATTTTGTGTCCCCCATTTAGGCAGTGTTCTGCTACCGCCGATTTTTCCAGCTGTTGTAGCCTCGTATGTCGGCGATGTTCCACACACCTGTCTTGCACTGTGCGAATAGAACGGTCAACGTAAGCTTTCCCACATTGACATGGAATTTTGTACACCCCGGGTTTCCTAAGCCCCAAATCATCCTTCACAGAGCCGAGCAGAGCCCTAATCTTAGAAGGTGGACGGAAAACACTCTTAATGTTAAAATTCCTTAAAATTCGTCCAATCTTAAACGATAAGCCTGCAGCATAAGGAAGTAAGGCCACAGATCTATGTTCCTCTTCGTACACCTCCGGAGATGGTCCAAACTCCATAGCCCGACGAATCGGCTTCTCGGTGTATCCATTTTCCTTAAAAATAGTCATCAAATGCTCAAGTTTTTGGGTTAAGCTGTCTGCATCGGAAATGGCATATGCTCTCCATACCAAGGTTCTAAGGACGCCACTACGTTGGTGTGGTGGATGACAACTCTTAGGATGCAGATACCAATCTGTGTGTGTCGGCTTTCGGTGAACACTGTGTCCCAAAGTTCCATCTGGTTTTTTATAAACCATTACGTCTAAAAATGGAAGCATCCCATCATTTTCAACCTCCATAGTAAATTTGATACGGGGATGAAGACAGTTGAAGTGGTCCAAAAATCTGTTAAGAGCATCACGTCCATGCGGCCAGACGAAGAAGGTATCGTCCACGTATCTCCAGAAGCACGTTGGTTGCAAAGCTGAAATCCTCAGTGCCATGTCCTCGAAGTCCTCCATAAATAAATTGGCGACTATGGGTGACAAAGGACTACCCATAGCCACTCCGTCATTCTGTTCAAAAATGTTACCATTAAATAAAAAATACGTGGAGGTCAGCACATGATGACAAAGCTTCACCAGCTCTTCATCCAGTTTTTCACTGATCAGTGACGTATCAAATTTACTATGGAGGTTGAAAATGATAGGATGCTTCCATTTTTAGGTGTAATGGTTTATAAAAAACCAGATGGAACTTTGGACACAGTGTTCACCGAAAGCCGACACACACAGATTGGTATCTGCATCCTAAGAGTTGTCATCCTCCACACCAACGTAGTGGCGTCCTTAGGACTTTGGTACGGAGAGCATACAAACTGACTTCCCCCTCATGGCCGAAACTCCCTCCTCTGAAAGCCGGGGAACAAAGCCAATATTACACCAACAACGGCAAGGGCATCCTGTGGCTGTGGCAACTTCTAAAGGCGAACACACGAATAAACAACCAATTCAGGAAAACACAGTGACAAGCTCAAGCACGAGCTCTACTACACAAGGCACACCAATAGAGAGACTACCACCAGTCGATCCGGTAAGAGTGTACCCCAACTTGGAGTACACCATGCATCTATCTAGATTGGAGCAGCCGGCTACCCTGACCACTGCCTTACGACATGTGGTCCGTGTAGGACATGAAGACGGTAGGAAGATAACCTTCTCGGTTGTGGCGGCTGCTGACAGAATCCAGCTAAAATCAGTGAATCTCCCCACCGACTTCGGAGCCTTGCGAGACCTGCTCAAGAAAGTGTTCGAAAGACGAGGTGAGAAATTCGATCTCGACGACATTTGCCAACAATCAGTACTAGAACATGGACGAATTGCGTTCGACTGGAGTAAGACCTGGCCGAATGACCGAATACATACGTACTTCCCTTAATGACAAAAATAAATATTGGAGAACTTAACACTCATAACAGTCGACTCGTGATGCAGGAGCTCCGAAGGGAAGTGGAGGAGAGGAGACTAGATGTACTCTGTCTACAGGAGCCGTACTCCCTGGCTGGGAAAATCGCATTTGCTGCCGCTAGCTGGCAAATAGTCAGCAGAGGGGATGACCCGAAGGCGGCGATTATAATTACAGACAAACTTTTGAGGGTCACCACACTCTCACAGTTTACAACTAGCCACTGTTACGTCGTGGAGCTGCAATCTCCTGTGGGAATCGTTTCTCTCATAAACATGTATTTTCAGTATGGTGATAACATAGAACAGCACATAGATCATTTAGCGAGAGTTACCACGGCGTTACGGGGAAGAAAAGTCGTGATAACAGCTGACATTAACTCCAAATCCCCCCTGTGGTACAGTGGCGCAAGAGATGCCAACGGTGAAAAAGTAGAGGAACTCATTATGGCATCACAACTTGTGGTGGCCAACAGGCCTGGCAATCCTCCTGCCTACGCTGTAGGAGGAGGACAGGGCACAAATATTGATGTCACTCTTGTAACACCGAACACAGCCAATATTATTCAAAACTGCCCGCTGCTCGTGGTCGTGCGGTAGCGTTCTCGCTTCCTACGCCAGGGTTCCCGGGTTCGATTCCCGGCGGGGTCAGGGATTTTCTCTCCCTCGTGATGGCTGGGTGTTGTGTGATGTCCTTAGGTTAGTTAGGTTTAAGTAGTTCTAAGTTCTAGGGGACTGATGACCATAGATGTTAAGTCCCATAGTGCTCAGAGCCATTTTTATTCAAAACTGGAGAGTTACAGAAAACGCCACCACAAGCGACCACAACTTGATAACTTTCACCTTAGGAGAAAGAGAGTGCCGCTGGGACATGGGGTGGGAGGTACAACTAAATTACAAAAGAGCTGACTGGGAACGCCTAGCAAGGGAGTGCGACATTCCTCCATTACCGGAAGGTGACATGCATCGGGACATGGACGTAGACCAGAGAGCGGAGGAACTGGTGAATGCAGTGACAAGAGCGGTGAGGGCAGCTGTACCGACTAGGAGGAGGGCCATGGCGGCCTCTCCGTCAACATGGTCTGCTGAACTAGGAGAACTGCGTCAGTCTGTCAGAAGGCTGAGGAGGCACTACCAGCGCAGTGTCGTCTGGCAGGAACGACAAAGGTGGCAGTTGCTATATAGGGAGGAAAAGCGGAAGTTCCAAAAGGAACTGCATGAAGTTAGGACGCGAAGCTGGGAAAACTTCGTGCTAAACCAGCTAGTCATGGACCCATGGGGGCTTCCCTATAAGTTGGTAAGAGAAAAAATCCGCTCTCCTCTGGAGCTATCAACAGTCAAGCACGGGGACAGGATGACGGAATCTTGGCAGGAGACTGTGGAGGTCCTCCTCCGGTCCCTGCTGCCTGACGACAATGCGGATGGGGAGACAGAAGGGCAGAAGCAACTGAGAAATGAAGATCGAGAAGCATACAATAACGAGACGGCTGTCTATCCCTTCTCAGAGGAGGAGATAGCAGCCCATATAAGATTATAGCAAAGAGGAAAAGCACCTAGGCCAGACGGCATTGTGGCGGAGGTGGTGCAGTTCCTGGCGCCTCAGCTGACTGCGCCACTTACGCATCTTTACAATGAATGCCTTAGGCAAAGAAAGTTCCCAAAGAAATGGAAAACGGCAAACGTGGTCATTATAAAGAAAAGACCAGACAAGGACCCCGCGGAAGTGAAATCATACAGGCCGATTTCCCTGCTGGATCTATTCGGAAAAATACTGGAGAAACTGCTAGCTGACAGATTGGCGGCACACCGAGTGTTGTGCGGGATGAGCAGCAGGCAGTTCGGCTTCAGGCCGGGGCGGTCGGCATCTGATGCAATCGCCCTGGTGGCTGAGGTCTGCGGCTCGACCCCGCACAAATATGTGGTTGGCATCATGGTGGATATCAGTGGCGCCTTCGACAACCTGTGGTGGCCTTCGCTCTTCTCTTGCTTGCGAGAGGAAGAGTGCCCAGGGCCGCTATACGGTTGCCTGAGGAGCTATTGTAAGGATCGGGAGGTCTGGCTATCATCCCCTAGCGAAAGAGTTGGAAAAACAATTTCCAAATGATGTCCCCAAGGTTCCGTTTTAGGACCACTCTTCTGGGACATCCACATGGAGCCTCTATTAGACCGGTTACAACAAAGTGATGAGGTGCTAGAGGTGATAGCCTACGCGGATGACCTCCTCCTGTTGGTTGGCGGCCGTAGCCTGGAAGACATTGAACCAAAAATAGAGACAGCCATAGACAAAATCCAACATTGGTGCCATACGACTAAAATGACGATATCGCCCAGCAAATCCACTTACCTGTTGCTAAAATGACATCTCATCAGAAATCCGACTGTCAGAATTGACGGTTCACCAGTTCTCCAGCGACGTGAGACACGCTATCTAGGAGTTATCATTGATGAGAGGTGGAGCTTCGGGAAACACATTGATACCGTTACCCAGAGAGCTCTCCAGATATTAAAAAACCTCATCTCAACAGGCCATAAAAGATTCTATCTCCCTCCAAACCTAATTAAACTCTACCACAATAGCATCCTATCTCAGTTGTGGGTTACAGCTCGGGAGTCTGGTCGCACAGGCTCACGAGGGTTGTGCCCGCCATGGCAGTGAGGAGGGTCCAGAGAAGCATGATATTAAGATCTGTGGGAGCCTACAGAACATCTCCAGGGGGGGCCCTATTAGTCATAATGGGGCTTTGCCCTCTGGACATAAAAATAAGAGAACAAGCGGCTTGGTATTGGGCCAAAAAGGGATATTATGAGAAGATTGCAGACATCATGGGTATCAGGTGGGGGATAAAAGGGAAATAAGGAAAAGAGGGGAGGAACTCTGGCAGGAGTCTTGGGAGGTAGAAGAGGCTGGACGCAGAACTTTCCAGTTCATACCTGATGTAAGAGAACGCTTGGAATTGAAATACTTCGAGCCCACACGAGGACTGATCCATTTTCTCACTGGCCATAGACCCTACCCGACATACTTATGTCGATTTGGGAAGAGGGCTACACCAGCGTGTGACTGTGGCGATCCGGCGGGTACACCCGAACATGTAGTTTACGAATGCCCCCTCTTCAATGATGTCGCGAACACACTACGAGACAGACTACCCAACTATGACACATATCAACTACTTAGACGAGAGGAAACTTTTCAGACCTTAAACACATTGGCTAACGAGGTATCGCGAAAAGTTCGAACTGAATACTTAAGAGAGATAAACCAAATAACCAAGACAACACCACTGAATGCGTCCAAGAGCCCTATTCCCATGCTGCCTGTGCGTGGACTGGCCGACTTTTCATCTCAGTTGGAATCCGCCACGCGCAGGATTAGGGGGAGTAGGAATCAACACCACCGATTGTGACACACAACCGAAATGACGTAGGATAAATTAGTTTGTTGGACTTAGTTTTAGGAAACTTCGTTAGGAACTGCAGCGAATTTAACATCGAGGCCTGCCCAGTGCCAGGGGCACGCTCTTCGGGACTAGCTCGAAGAGCAAGGCAATTGGAAAGTAGGTTTATATCTGTCACTGGGACACATGTGACGCTGCAGAATATAGTAATTAGATATAAACTGTAGATACTAGAAATTAGATGCCCATTGTTTGTTAAATATCAACTGTAGCTCACTTACAAAAACTGAAACTAGCTGCAATCTAAGTATAAATGTATAAGTATTGTGACCCACTAATGAAATAAGGAAGTGGGTTAACTTTGTATAATTATAATGGTTTGTTAATAAAGAATTAAAAAAAAACTAGCTGTCCCTTGTAATCCTACCCTCCCACACATCACTATCAAAATTCTCTTAGGCTCTTCATTGTTTTCAAAAGCTTCGAGAGGCGTAAGATACACGAAAGAAAAACTTCTTACTTGCCTTCATTATCTCGTTATTGTTGTTGGCTCCAAGTCTTGTGTCTGCTACATTCTTGAGGCTGTAATTTTTATAACGTTGCGGGTTATTACTGAACTTAATAACTGATGAAGATTTAACTGTTGCTACGAATATCCCATTCTTTTATATCACACCGACTTTACAATTCCATTTCAGAACATGAATTCACATTGTTGCTGACAAGATTAGAAATTCGTCTACTTCCACCAGAGGCATGCCCACCACTACTTACATTCTGCAGGACTCACATAATTCCAAAGAGTTTACAAAGCAAAAGAGTTTACAAAATTTCTTGACAAGGAAGAATCTTTGCTAAAATATATCATTATTTTGTAAATGAGCCCAGAAATGAATTTAATAATTAGCGTTACATGTGCAATTAATAATGTGAATTTTAAGTATGCCAGAAATTTCGTAGTTTCAAACCTTTTTAAAAGAAGAGTAATTTTAACTGTACATACAGAGTGCTAATATATTAATTTCTTTTTACACATCTTAGCCCGAAATATAACACATCGTATACAAAATCATATGAAGTTCATTCAGATAGAATTCAGCAAGAATCGATAGTATACATGGTATCGATATTTCTATATAAAAAGGTATGTCAGAGGAGGATGACCCGTTACACCTTCTTTGAACTCTTTTGATCTCCGCCGTCAATCCTGTCTGGCAAAAGTAAATGTCGTGTGACTAGAGCCTCCCCTCGGGTAGACTGTTCGCCAAATGCAAGTCTTTCGATTTGACACCACTTCGGCGACTTGTGACGCGATGGGGATGAAATGATGATGGTTAGAACAACACAACATCCAGTCCCTGAGGGGAGAAAATCTCGGACCCAGTCGGGAATCGAACCCGGGCCCTTAGGATTGACATTCTGTCGCGCGGCCACTCAGCTACCTTTTTTTTTATCTATTTTTGTTCTATATTGTTCGTTGAATTTGTTCTGGGCGAACGTCCGATAACACCCATTTAGGTTTTTCGTTGATCCATTCAGTCAGTTTTTTGTTACAGAGGGTAGCCAACCCTCTGACAGAACACGCTGAGCTACCGTGCCGGCATCTAACAGGGGCGACAATCCTGCCTGGTATGGATCCCACACTACATGGCAGTACAGTAGTAGCGGACGGACAGGCGTAACTTGGCAGTCTTTAATGAATCTGTTGCATCTTCTAAGTGTTCTGCCAGCAAAACGCAGTCTGTGGTTCATCTTCCTCACAACATTATCTATGTGATCATTCCATTTAACTTGTTCGTAACTGTTATCCCCAGGTATTTAGTTCAATTGACAGCCTCTAGATTTGTGTTATTTATCGTGTAATCGAAATTTAACGGATTCTTTTTAGTATCCATGTGGAAGACACCACACTTCTCACTATTGAGGTTCAGTTGGCGTAGATATGTTGTCCAAATCACTTTGCAGTTGCTTTTGATGCTCTGATAACTTTACCAAATGGTAAATAACAACGTCATGTGCGGACAGAAACGAGAACTTCAGGAAAAGAGAACTTTATTCCCGTGAATGAAAAGGAATCCGGGAAAGGGGAGTTTCATCAAGTACAGCAGACACTTTTTTTTAATGAACTTGCATTTAGCACTTCACTTCATGTAATCAAAAGAAGGATGTTTACATTACAGACGCTACAGCGCTATAATTATGTTGTCATAAACAACGGTAAATTCGTGCAACATTATTAATAGACATTAAGTCGTAGGCTGCCCGTCACTGTAACTTCTAGGTTAGGGATAGATTTTATTAATAATATTCCGTCTTCAGTCACAATATTTTTATTTTCTAATTACTGTCCAACGCGTTTCGGAGCTACAACACTATTTTCAAGGACTGCATAGACATAATCGGCGTTACATCTGCTTCAGTTTTTCATCTAGCAATAATACAACGAAACAGTTGATAGTTTTAACGAGTAAAATGTCTCAGGTGGGGTTAATGAGAGAAATTCTAGAGAAATGAAATAAAGTATTGTAGTATATTACCTGCGTCTGACAACATAGCGTTCACCTTCTGCATTGGTGGAAAACGTCCACATTTGCACTTACATTTGAACGATTGAACACAGGTATGGCCAAGAACACTGCTCGCGTGTTTATGCACACATTCCAATTTCTCTCTCGCCCGAGTGCACACTTCCTCCTCTACCACAGCGTGTTTTTTGAGTCGGAAGAGGGCAAACTCCGAAAGCTCCACATGAGGCATGCGGCTTTGTCTCGCATTTCATATTTCTCAACAACATAGATCACAAACAAACAAATTTTTAGTATTATTTAATTATTATGTTGAGCTGAGGCCACAATAAAATATATATTTGGCCCATACTGCCGGAGTACGGACAGACGCACAAAGTTCCGCAGATTTTCGTCACTCATGTTGCTAAGTAATCGTGTCTTAGTTTCATAATCGAAAAAAGCCTTTCACGCACTTATGTTGATCAAAACATTAATATCAGATTTGTAACGTCATGATGGGCACCTGGTAAGTCTTCCCAAGGAACACAAGGTAGAATTCCTGTACAGCTTTAATGTAAAAGAATTTTTCTTTTAAACGGGAATTACACTGCAGATCGAACAATTCTATCTCGATATGCACAGCGTCGCTTTCAGCGTTGTCGAAATCAGCTGAAAAACAAATATAAGACTCGTAATGTTCTCAAAATATTTAGAAAGGTATCCTTGTAACTCTTTCAATGCAAAATGAATTTTCCAAAATTCGCTTTTTCTTTAGCAGCTTTGAGTTGAGGGAAACGATCGGAGGGTTTTGTTGAAATTTATCCCTTCCACTATGCTTTTAAAGGACTGTGTCAATGCATGCGTTATTGTCGGAGCAACATTTGTATGAAAAGAAAATTTTTGGAAAATCCAACGAAAAAGTCCGAAATTAATATCAATTGTTGCATACACGAAATATCATCAATTAAGAACGGCTCGACAGATTCGTTTAATTTTTGTTTTTGTTATGTTCGAAATTGTCGGGACACGGATTGTACGAAAGAATATTTTTTGGAAAATCCACCTGATAAGCCGCAAATTAAAATAAATTGTGACACATTATCGCTTGGGTGATTTTTTTTGTTCGTAGTTGTGGATGGTAGTGGTATTTTTGGCATGAAAAAGAAATCGAAAAATGCTTTCAGTCAACTGTTCTGCTGTCACGTATTTTCATAACAAAAAAATCCGTCTGACGTTTCCTTTTTTTATTCACACTAAAGTGCTAAAAAAACTGGTATAGGCATACATATTCAACTACAGAGATATGTAAACAGCCAGAACTCGGCGGTGCGGTCGACAACGCCTGTGTAAGACAACAAGTGTCTGGCGCAGTTGTTAAACATGCTGCTACAATGGCACGTTATCTAGATTTAAGTGAGTTTGAACTTGGTGTTGTAGTCGGCGCACGAGCGATGGGACACAGCATCGCCAAGGTCCCGTACGACCATTTCACGAGTGTACCGTGAATATCAGGAGTCCGGTCAAAATTAAATGTTCGACATCGCTGCGGCTGGGAAAAGATTCAGCAAGAACGGGACCACCGACGACTAAAGAGAATCATTCAACGTGGTAGAAGTGCAATTCTTCCGTAGATTGCTGCAGATTTCAATCCTGGGCCATCAAACGGTGTCAGTGTGCGAACCATTCAACGAAACATCATCGATATGGGCTTTCAGAGCAGAAGGCCCTCTCGTGCACCCTTGATGACTGCACGACACAAAGCTTTACGCCTCACCTGGGCCTGTCAACACCGACTTTGGACTGCTGATGACTGGAAACATGTTGTCTGGTCGGATGCGTCTCGTTTCGAATTGTATCGAGCAGATGGATGTGTACGGGTATGGAGACAACCTCATAAATCCACGTTATATATTTTTATGAGCTTCCAACAAGAGCGACTTATTTACAGACACCCATGTAGTTACTAGATTTTTTTTGTAATTTCTTGCTTGTTCGAGTGCTTACTAGGCACAACCTTTTACTTTTATTTTAATAACAGCATATCGTATAGTACCACCATTGTTATCGACCGTTGTATTGTATAGGCTTTTGTTTGTTCCTGTTAGTGTAGCTCAGTGTCGGATAGACTGTCAAAGATAGAGCACCTCGTGTTCCTGCTGCTAATACATCAAGTATAACGTTCGTTTATTACATATTTTTACTAGTTACAAACAGGAGCAGCTACAGTAATGGATAGGAACTGTGATTGCTGTGTACAGTTGGCGACCCTTCACTCACAGCTCCAGGCTGTGTTGACTTCTGTCACACAGCTTGTGGCTGCTGCCAATGGGCATCACTGTGGTGGGGACGTCGAGCACATCCCAATTGGTCCACTGCTGTCGCCGCCCCAGGCACTGCCTGTACTAAGGTTGACCCTCACCCGTGGTCGAGTGAGAGATCATCCCGAAGTCTGGCAGGCAGCAAAAAACTTACTGAGGGACTGATCGTAGGGGCCTCCCCAGTTCGTTTGATAAACAGGTTTCGGATGTTATCTGTGGCTAACGATGTCTCTAAGCCGGATGCAGCCGTCCACCCTGTTCCAGAGGAAGCTTCTCAGCCCGCAAGGTCTGGGCATTCACAGTGGGCAGGTCTGCTGGTAGTTGGGAGCTCCAACATTAGGTGCGTAATGGAGCCCTTTACAAACATGGCTGCCAAGGAGGGGAAGGAAGCAAGTGTGTACTCCATGTGCATACCAAGGGGAATGATTCCGGATGTGGAAAGGGTTCTTCCGTATGCCATGAAGAGCACAGGGTGCGACCAACTGCAGGTGGTGACTCATGTCAGTACCAATGACGTGTGTCGCTTTGGATCGGAAGAGATTCTCTCTGGTTTCGGGCGGCTAGCGGAAATGGTAAAGACTGCCAGTCTTGCTTCCGAGATTAAGACGGAGCTCACCATCTGCAGCATCGTCGACAGAACCGACTGTGGTACTTTGGTGCAGAGCCGAGTGGAGAGTCTGAATCAGAGGCTCAAGTGGTTCTGTGACCGTGTAGGGTGCAGATTCCTTGACTTGCGGCATCGGGTGGTGGGTTTCTGGGTTCTGCTTAAGAGGTCAGTAGTCCACTACACACAGGAGGCGGCTACACGGGTAGCGGGGGCTGTGTGGAAAGGACTGGGCGGTTTTTTAGTTTAGAGGATCTCAGGGAACCATAGAAAGGGCGTCATTTGGAAAGGGGGCAGGTAAAGCACAGTTCGATGTTATTTAAGTGGTTTTTCAAGTGTTTAATGTTCTTCAAGAGTTGCTCAGGTGTTTTTATCACCGTTTTTACACAATTCGTGGAGATAGTTTTACATTATTTATATTTATCCCATTCACGACACATTTTCAAATTATTTTAAATTCATAGTACATGTGTCTCCTTGTTTTTTTTCTCAGCATCTAAGTTAACATTAAGTTCTTCTGGCTGAAGAGTGGGTTATTTGTAGTGTTGCTGGCCCACGCTGCTGCCTACATGGGGCGAGCGGGATGAAATAACAATAAAGAGAAAAAAAGGAAGGAAGATGAACTATCTTGAAACAATGGAATTTAAGAAACACATGACCATCTGCCCAAGCTTAGTACTGAATGAGCAGACACTGTTCCCTTACTCGCCGCTTCTAACTGCAGATACTACTCATAATCCCATCCTGGCCATGCTGTAAATTACCCCTCTTGTTTACATTCCCCATTTTCCTTTATTTAGGTTACTACAATTTCTCTCACTGTGTTAAAAAAGTTACTTTGTATAATCACAGCTGCTTTACTCACCTACTTAATGTCACTGCTATCTCTTATCTGTTTGTAATTTAGAATCTATTAAAGACAAGTTTTTTTGTTCAGCCACATCTTTGGAATATGTCACCAAAGTTTATTCTTCAATTATTTTCTTCTATGTACAACTATTGTAATTTGTCTACAGTTCATTAGTTAATGTGTCACATATTGTATCTTAATTAAATAATCTTACATCGCATTTACACTCAAATAATCTCTCTTGTATTATTACTAATTGTGACATTAACATTTTAATATCTGGAATTTAAGATACTCTCTAAAGGCACTAGTTTAAGATCTTTGAGCCACAAAAATTTCACTGCACCACATACTAATCTTTAAATCGGATGATGGCGTAACATCCAAAACAGTTTCGTCTAACAAATAATAAATATTGTAGAATATTACACCAGTGTTGTGTGTTTTATGCATAAAAAAGTTACGTTCGTTCCTATGAACAGTACTGTTCTGTTAGACTAAACTTTGAGATAAATGTCACTAGGCCCGTCATCACTCAGCCTACCTACGACCAAAATTGTGGCTATACCACTAACATCAGTCGTTTTCGATACATGCAACCCTGTACCTACTGCAGGGCTTAATTTCGACTGGTGCGCTCCGGTACGGCGTTACGGCATCTCCAAGGGATTTTTTTTTTTTTAACTTGCTTCAACAAGTCAGCATCGAAGATTTAAAGTGGTACACAAGTATTAAATCGCAACGTAACTATAATATGACGTTGCATCGGGACCACTGCACCTGACAATGGGTGACCTACGTGATGTGACGGGCAGGAGTGTGGGATAACTTACTGTGTGTGTGTGTGTGTGTGTGTGTGTGTGTGTGTGCGAGAGAGAGAGAGACAGAGACAGAGAGAGAGAGTGACTGAGTGTACCCAAGATAAGTTGAGCTTCGTTCCGAAGTTTTGACCTGTACAGGCTCCGAAGTTGTGACCCGTACATATCCGTAACTTTCGTGTCGAATGTCTTTTCTTTATGACTGCCAGCAACCTCAGCGATCTAGTAGCATGGCGGCGTCCCCTGTTACGTGCGTAGAAGAGGAACAAATAAAGTCAGGAGTGTTCGAATACGAGCGTCTATATAATGTGCTTTCAATAAATCTTGTTTCTTCCGTGTCGTAATTTATGCCGTAGCTGCTGATCAACTGCGCGTACGGCGCACGCATGGCTGATAAAGTTGGCAGCGTTTCAAGCCGATGCGTAAACATCCTTGCCCAGACATACCTCAGCCTATGGCGCTCAAGATCGCTTCCTCTTTCCCTGCCCCGCAGTCTTGTTAGAACATAGTCGGCGCTCAATTTATCTTGGATTCCCCACACAGCTGCCAGCGGACTCTTAACTCCCGATACACCTGTTGCTTGTATTAAACATTGTGGTTTTATTGTTTTGATATTCTGAAAAAATATTCTGAAAAAATAATATCTCATTTTAAATTATACTACAAGTTTTTAAAAATCGAAACTTGCGATTTGCACATGATAGTGGTAGTGGTGGGAGAGGGGGGAGGAGGGGAATGGGTTAGTTGTATGTTGTCACAAATTACCAAATACGCAGAAAAAAATATCGAATTTAAAAAAAAGCCACCCAGGAATTGGACATGGGCCAAGGCGTGGTAGGCTAATGCCTTCAACGCTCGACCGCCGATCTCGCTGTGCCAGACGCCATGAATTGAAAGATACCCAAGTTACAGAATGAAAATACAAAAACTTTAATAACTCGAACATTATTAACTTTGGTCGTCATATTGAATTAATTAAAAAAGGCTTGTTTTTAGACATTCCTTCCATGTATAGCACTGAAAATGCTATTTTACAGCATCAGCTTATAACACTACAGGCTAGTGCTAGATCAGCAGTACACCGAAAAAGTTATTTCTGTGAAAGTACGCTTATTTGACCGTGATCGTGCGTAATACAAAGACATCGGATAATGTTTGTTTTTTTAACGATGTCTATTGAAGGCAAGCAGCAGCAGAACAAACGGGAATTGAACCCAGGTCCTATTACTAATAAATTAAAGTGCAGTTACGCAAAAGGAGTAGGTCACCAGCCTTAAACTCAGAATAGTGTTCCTAGAGCCACTCCGTAGCAAGTCTGGAAGTGTGGGGTGTCGCACTGTCCTGCTGGAATTGCCCAAGTCCGTCGGGATGCACAGTCGACATGAATGGATACAGCTATCAGACAGGATGCATACGTACGTGTCACCTGTCAGAGTCGTATCTAGACGTATCAGGGATCCCATATCACTTCAACTGCACACGCCCCACACCATTACAAAGCCCACACCATCTAGAAGAGTTCCCTGCTGACATGCTGGGTCTACGGATTCGTGAGGTAGTCTCCATACTCGCATACGTCCATCCGCTCGATACAATTTGGAACGAGACTCGTCCGACCAGGCAACGTGTTTCCAGTCATCAACAGTCCAACGTCGATGTTGACGGGCTCAGGCGAGGCGCAAAGCTTTGTGTCGTGCAGTCATCAAGGGTGCACGAGAGGGCCTTCGGCTCCTAAAGCCCATATCGATGATGTTTCGTTGAATGGTTCGCACGCTGACACTTGTTGATGGTCCAGCATTGAAATCTGCAGCAAGCTGCGGAAGAATTGCACTTCTGTCACGCTGAACGATTCTCTTCAGTTGTCGTTGGTGCCGTCCTTGAATGAACTTTTTCCGGACGCAGCGACGTCGGAGATTTGATGTTTTATCGGACTCCTGATGTTCACGGTACAATCGTGAAATGGTCGCACGGCACCTCGGAGGTACTGTGTCCCATCGCTCGTGCGCCGACCATAACACCACATTCAAACTCACCTAAATCTTGATAACCTGCCGTTGTAGCAGCAGTAACTGATTTAACAACTGCGCCAGACACTTGTTGTCCTACATAGGTGTTTCCGACAGCAGCACGGCATTCTCTCCCTATTTACATGTCTCCGTGTTTGAATACGCATGCCTTTACCAATTTATTTGGCCCTTCAGTGTATACTCTTGTAGTTTTTGTTGCCTTATTCAATTCACAAAACGCCAACACTTCGCCCGCCAGCCATCGGCTGGCTCTTACCACTGAGGAACCTTGCATCTAGACCACGAATTTCACCTTTTCTTTTCCTGACAAGCTAGTTTCGTAGGAGAGGGGCTTCCCCCCACATTTTACTTGATTACAAATGTACTTCTCCTATGCATGAAGCAGTATTACAAGTAAAATTTTATCACAGTCCTCCTTTTACAGAAAAAATTTTAAAATCACATCGACAGATTCATTAGGTTGACAAAAATAATGAATAAAACGTTCACGTAGATATTAGATGAAAGACCTAGGTGATACAGAAGTCACACTGAGTAAAAACAGACAACGTGGTTAGGTATTTTCGATAACAGTATTACAAACATTGACCTCGATTTTTTCAAAAGCTAGTGGGTGTCTAGCAAAAAGCTGAAAAATGTGTGTCTTTATTTTCAATATAGAACGTCCTTGCAAAACTTGATCAGATCCAAATGTGAGGACCTCCTCTTGTCAGTAACATTCTCACATTGATTAAACAAACCTGACCTTTCAGGCCGCCCTTCTCTCTCTACGTTCAATATCCCCTGTTAGACCTATTTGGTATGTCTCCCACACACTTGAGTAATATTCTAGGATGGGTTGCGTGAGTGTTTGTAAGCAACCTCCTTTATAGGTAGCCAGTATTTTCCTGCTATCCTACCAATGAATGAGCAAACGTCTGCTACCTGTTTCAGATATAACTGAGCTTATTAGATCATTCTATTTTATGCTATTGCAAGTTGGTTCAACCAGAATGTGTTGAATGATTCCGATGGTACTGCACTGACATTGTAGTCACAGGGTACTATGGTTTTTTTCGTTTTGTGAAGTGCTAAATTTTACATTTCTGAACAACTGAAGCAAGCTGCCAATATTTGTAGCACTTTGCAATCCTGTCAATATCTTACTGAATTTTGGACAGCTTTTTACAGTAATTGCTAGATTAAATGCATCACTGAATAAATTCTGAAGATACTGTTAATGTAATGTTGTCTAGCTGGTCGTTGATATACAATGTTCAAAATTAAAATAAGTAACTGGTGCATAATTTTGTTGGCTGATGCATCCATGCACCCAATAATTTTCTTCTTAACCGGAAAGACCTCGAGAGTCAAACCGGCGGTGATACCTGAGTCGTAGAGAACTAGGAAGTCAGCAACATCGAGCGTGTATGTGTTTCCGGCTGTAGATTCTCAGTACACCCATCTGTCGGAGGCTATTGGAACTAATTGCATCCGAGAAACGTGTCCACATCATCAAAACTGCTTCTCTCCTGGTACGAAAGCGGCAAGATTCTAACTGCCCGGCACGTGACGTAAGAAGGGGCGGATACGTCCATGACCATCACCTACGTTCGGCGTCAACATCAGTAACTACGCACAGCCGGCAGGGAGCAGTACTAACTGTGGAGGGTATATAAAATATGTCATGGGGACACGGAGGACAATGCAGTCATTGTCATAAAATGGAAATAGAACGATTTATCTGATGTCTAAAAGGGCATGGTCATAGACTTTTGTCGCAAGGATGAAAACATTTCCGAAACAACTAAGTCTGCATGCCGCCATGGTCAAAGTGTACCACGCATGGTAGAATGGTACTCCTTAGAGGACAGGAGTGAACACGGCTGTAGCGGTGTCTACGGACAAACAGACGTCCATCTGTTGAGTAAATGACTGTCCAGGAGAACCAAGGGGCTACCAACACCGTCTGCTCAACGATCGTTCAGCTATAGTTACTGTGTATTGTGATACCCTGTAGGCGCACGCTGTAATGAGCAGATGCAGTATTTCGCTCATGTTTGTACGTTCTATGACGTGAAAAACTTACTTTTACAAAAGCGCAAAAATCTTTGTAACTACCTTGTCCTAACTTCTGATCTGTTCCTGCTTTAGCATGAGACGAGACAACTTGGTGATACGGTGATGTGATTGACTGGTCGCCACTGTAGCCCCATCTACGCAAATTTAAGCGGTCAATCAAAGAACCTCTCTTCATGATTTTTTCATGACTTACTAAGTCGAATTACGATATCCTGAATGCTTTTCTATGCACGCCAGCATTGGCGATTCAAACCTTTATTACTGATACACGGTGTAGCACTAGCCTATTACTGACTCTCCGCAAAACCTGCTACGCCGATCGTTTCAATTTTGTTATTTCCGAGCGTCGTCGGTATAATAAAAATTTTCTCTCTCAAACCAGCATAGAGAAATCTTTCATTATCAACCATATCAGATACAGAGAGAAAAAAGTTTATTACAAACGTCGAGACCGAGACAGGATGTGTACAATTCTAATTGTTATCTTTTATGTTTCATGGAATTACGCCTCACCGGTGTGGGATGAACACATTGTTATTTTCAAATTGAAGAAAAAGATAATTTATGAACAAGATTGCATGGAGGTATACTTTGAGGAGTCAGAGAAACTGGTCATCATCATCAGTTATCTGCTATATTAGCAGGTCCTTTGCCTCTCCATTTTCTGCGATCCATTGCTTCCTTCTTAAGGCTGCTGTATGTTGTACCGTCCATCATGTCATCCAGTATCTGGAATCTCTTCCTTCCTCGCTTCCTTTTCCCTTCTACATAACCTTCTAAAACTGTTTTTATCAGTCCGTCATTCTTTCTTAATATATGCGCAATCCAATTTCTTTTTCTTCTCTTTATTACATCTAGTAACTGCCTTTTCTCTCCCACTCTTCTCAGTACCTCTTCATTTTTTACTCTGTCCATCCAGAAACTGGTACACCTGCCTTATATCGAGTGGGGCCTCGTGAACAAGTAGAAGTGCAGCAAGACAACGCAGTCCATAAATCCGTAAGAGTACGAGAGAGTGGAGATCACTTATGAACAGTACGTTGCAAGGCATACCGATATTCTCAATAATGTCCATGTCTGGGGAGTCTGACGGCCAGCGGAAGTGTTTAAACTCAGAAGAGTGTTCCTGGAGCCATTCTGTAGCAATGCTGGACGTGTGGGGTGTCGCATTGTCCTGCTGGAATTGCCCAAGTCCGTCGGAATGCACAATGGACATGAATGATTCCAGGTGATCAGACAGGATGCTTACGCACGTGTCACCTGTCAGAGGCGTATCTAGACGTATCAGGGGCCCCATATCACTCTAACTGCACACGCCCAACACCATTGCATAGCCTTCACTAGCTGGAAAAGTCCCTTGCTGAGATGTAGAATCCACGGATTTATGAGGTTGTCTCCATACCCGTACACGTCCATCTGCTCGATACAATATGAAACGAGACTCGTCCGATCAGGCAACATGTTTCCAGTTATCAACAGTCCAATGTCGGTGCTGACGAGCCAAGGTGAGGCAAAAAGCTTTGTGTCGTGCAGTCATCAAGGGTACACGAATGGGCTGTCGGCTCCGGAAAACCATATCGATGACGTTTCGTTGAATGCTTCGCACGCTGATACTTGTTGACGGCCCAGCACTGAAATCTGCAGCAATCTGCGGAAGAATTATACTTCTGTCGCGTTGAACGGCTCTCCTCAGTCCTCGTTGGTCTCGTTCTTGTAGGATCTTTCTCCGATCGCAGATTTGATGTTTTACCGGATTGCTGATATTCACGGTAGACTCGTGAAACGGTCGTGCGGGAAAATCCCCAATTCATCGCTACCTCGGAGATGCTGTGTCCCATCGCTCGTGCGCCGACTATAATACCGCGATCGAAATCACTTAAATCTTGATAACCTGCCATTGTAGCAGCAGTAACCAATCTTACAACTGCGCCGGACTCTTGTTGTCTTATATAGGCGTTGCCGACAGCAGCGCCGTATTCTGCTTGTTTACATATCTCTGTATTTGAATATACATGCCTCTACCAGTTTCTTTGGCGCTTCAGAGTATAAAGCAACCTTAAATGAGAAATCCATTTTTGAAGACGACGTGACAATATCACTATATCAGGTACAGACCAATACTTAGCAAGCTTTCTGCTTCAGAGCGTATAATGGATATTATCATAGCATTCGCCCACAATTATTTGATAAATGTAAATATGCGTTTATTGAATTTAATTATATGTACAACAGATTCACGAGCCTATGTCACAATATGGCCGCTCTTTGCTTAACTTATGTTTAGCAGCAACTGTCCAGCTTCGTAGTGTGCGTCCTGAAAAAAACTGCTTATGCTAGCCACTAGTTATTCTCAGCTTAATTCTGGAGATACTTCTTCAAATTTTGGTTTAAAATTTTTCGAAGTTATTTTATTGCAAATATTTGTTATGGTGAAAATAGAAAAAGTGAAGAAAATTGCTTTACGCTTTAACAATGATGTGAAATGAACGTTGAACAAAGCGAACTTGACACTGTGGATGTAGAAAGTTCTCGTGTTTCCGAGCTTCAACGAAAATCGAGCTCTCAAACTCAAGTACATATTTTTCCTCAAAATCTTCTGCGTGTAGACTTTATCTAAGCAGAAAATCGAGCACTCAATGCAGACCTTGATATTGATGAAGTTCCATGTGAAGCAAATGTTCCGATGGACAATGCTTCCCGTGAATTTGATATGCAAACTAATTATTCGCCTGTCGATCCGATTATGCTAGCGTCAACATTTTGTCAATTGAAGAACAAGGTTTTCATAAAGGTTTTAAGACTGTACGACAAGAGTTACGTAACGATTTTTAAGACTTTTCAAACAGAACAGAAAAAAACAATCCATTGAATTAGTGATTTTAACTGCCAGTTTTAATAACTTGTCTTTACAATACAATAGTGTAGCAACTGGCGTATCACAGTTGAAAACAACTCATCATGATATTCCGAGAGTCATACCAGGTATGAAGAAATACGTGGGACTGTCAAACAATTAGAAAACAAAGTGAATACTTTCGTCAAGGAGCAGGGAACGAACGCGTAAAAGCAGTTTGAAGATCAGTGCAAAGTCATTGATGATGACTTTTTGCAATGGCTGGCAGAGAAAGACACGGGGATAAACGATGAATTAAATTTTGAACACGATCGCGTTGTGAGTGAAATGGTCAATGCCACCGTGTCAAATTGTGACAGTTCTGGTGAATCTAAGCAGAGCTCGAACTGTAAAACAAACTTGAAATGAAGAGTTAACAGAATAGTGTGCCCAGATAACTACGTAGATTTCTACCGTACAACAAGAAATATCTGCATTCAAGGTGCAGCACCGAGTGCAAATTCAGTACGTAATGAAAGTGCCAAAATACGGTAATGCTGTGACTTTTAATGGTTTGTTGTCGTGCGAGATGTAGCGTACGAAATACCGGGAACCTCTACGTTACACAATGCCTAGCGTGTAGAGAGCATTCTCAGATACAGATAATTCCAGCCTCATATCACAGAAAAGAATACTCCACGCCCAAATGTATTCAGTAAGTCCTTCAGAGATGTGTTACCGTCATCCTGGTCGGAGCAGCATAAGGTATGTTTCACGACAAGATATATACACTGAAGCGCCAAAGAAACTGGTATAGGCATGCGTATTCAAATGCAGAGATACGTAAACAGGCAGAATACGGCGCTGCGGTCGGCAACGCCTATATAAGACAACAAGAGTCCGACGCAGTTGTAAGATTGGTTACTGCTGCTACAATGGCAGGTTATCAAGATTTAAGTGATTTCGATCGCGGTATTATAGTCGGCGCACGAGCAATGGGACGCAGCATCTCCGAGGTAGCGATAAAGTGAGAATTTTCCCTTACGACCATTTCACTAGTGTACCATGAATATGAGCAATCCGGTAATACATCAAATCTCCGACATCGCTGCGGCCGGAAAAAGATCATGCTAGAATGGGACCAACGACGACTGACGAGAATCGTTCAACGTGACAGAAGTGCAATTCTTCCGCAGCTTGCTGCAGATTTCAATGCTGGACCATCAACAAGTGTCAGCGTGCGAGCCATTCAACGAAACATCATCGATATGGGCTCTCGGAGCCGAAGGCCCACTCGTTTACCCTTGATGACCGCACGACACAAAGCTTTACGCCTCGCCAGGGCCCGTCAACACCGACACTGGACTGTTGATAACTGGAAACATGTTGCCTGATCGGACGAGTCTCGTTTCAAATTGTATCGAGCAGATGGACGTGTACGAGTATGTTGACAGCCTCATATATCTGTGGACCCTGCATGTCAGCAAGGGACTTTTCAAGCTACTGAAAGCTCTCTAATGGTTTTGCGTGTGTGCAGTTAGTGATATGAGGCCCCTGATACGTCTAGATACGCCTCTGACATGTGAATCTTACGTTAGCAACCTGTCTGATCATCGGCATCCATTCATATCCATTGCACATTCCGAGCGATTGGGCATTTCCAGCAGGACAATGCGACACCCTATACGTCCAGAATTGCTATAGAGTGACTCCAGGAGCACTCCTCTGAATTTAAATACTTCCACTGGCCACCAAACTCGCCAGACATGAACATTATTGTTCATATCTGGGATGCCTTGCAGCGTGCTGTTCAGAAGAGATCTCTATCCCCTCGTGCTCCTCCAGATTTACAGCCCTGCAGGATTCATGATGTCAGCTCCCTCCAGCACTACTTGAGACACTAGTCGAGTCCATGCCAAGTCGGTTTGCAGCACTTCTGTGTCCTCGGGGGGAGGGTAGCGTCCCTACACGATATTGGGCAGGTGTATTAGTTTCTATGGCAACTCAGTGTACAAGGAGATGGTGCTCTATGGGCGACGACATAAACGGCTGAGTGCTGTCAGACTTATGAACAATTTGAACGAGTCTACTTATCAAAATATTGGTCTTGTAGTCATCAGGAGAAACCTGTTTTCAACCCAGAACAATTTAATTTTAAACAAGGCAATAATCGTCTTAACTTCGAAAAGCATTTAAATAAAACACTTTACTGGGATGAGCCAGCTTCTCACAAAGACAAGCTGGAAATTACCATTACCATTAGATATTCGTGAAAAGTTAGCACATGTACAGGAAGACGGCCTACAACATTTTATGTCAGTTCTAGACAACTGAAATTTCATAAGAAGATAGTAAAATTAATAAAAACAACAATAACGGCTGTAACAGTGCGGTGCACAGCAGCAATGAAACGGCCGATCGCACGGATTTCGTGATCCGTGAGCCCCCCGAGAAAGACAGGCCATACAGCGTCGTCATAGCACGTGACACTGCGGGTCTTATGAGTGCCAGCAGCCGTCTCCAGCGGAGAACAAGTTGCTGTTTCAGATGAGTTTATTAATTTTTGATTGAGTGTTTAAGTCTATACCAAGTTCTCCATAGCACACAACAAAATTAAGACCTTTAGTGCATACCTTTTCAATTAAATATTGATATACCCAGGCCCCCACAACCGCACTAGTGGTCGACTGTGAAGAGCGGACAAATTGAATAGCTGGCCGGCGGCCATTAGAGTGGTAAACTGACGCGCGGATTTCGAATGTTTATACATCGCTTTTGGTTATAAAATGCCTTCCCTAGAGTTAGGCCACAAACATAATGCCTCATTTAAATACGTTACTACAATATAGTTTTTAATTTATGAACAAACAGCAACTAGTCATTGTTTATGAATTTATATTACATAGTACATGGAATCAGCCGTAGCTAAAAGTTATGCGCTGGACCCCTAGCATTTTTCGTAGTTCATTTACGATAGATGTACGCAAAATGCATCAAAATACTCGAAGATTTGCCCACTATGTCAATAGATATTTTAAGACTCTACCTTGCTTTAGATTTTATGACGAAAAGTGCGTTATATATGGCGTAGTGCTTTGGCAACTCACGACCAAATTATCAAGTTTCAACCTAACCTAGAGCATGAAAACACTACCGATCAGACAGCTACAACAAACAAGACTTCAGGCAGGCATCCAGTATCGCATTAGTCACAATATTTACTTTCGAAGATGTACACTTCAGTTTATATGTGTGGTTTTTTTCATATAGTAAATAAAACTCAACAACTGTTCCAGCAAGAGAAGTTGTGAAATCAGATTACAATTACACACATTCAGTTGCATTTTATAACGATAAAAAACCTGCTAACTCAAATTTCCTGTTGCTTGCAACTCAACTTTTATATTTAAAATAAAATGTGGTTCACAAAGGAAAATTTATCTTCTGCTGTATATGGTCTGGAAAACGAAAGATGGATGGAACAGCATCATCTTTCAGCTTTCTGCGATTTACGTAATTTTCAAGGAAACAACTTTCTTCAAAATGATCGGAACATATAAAATGGTATTCTGTCGGTCGGAAATCTTGCCTCCTGACAGCGTGTAACCATTTTTGTAACAGTTGTGGTTTTGAGAAAGGAAACCTGCAAATACACTCCTGGAAATTGAAATAAGAACACCGTGAATTCATTGTCCCAGGAAGGGGAAACTTTATTGACACATTCCTGGGGTCAGATACATCACATGATCACACTGACAGAACCACAGGCACATAGACACAGGCAACAGAGCATGCACAATGTCGGCACTAGTACAGTGTATATCCACCTTTCGCAGCAATGCAGGCTGCTCTTCTCCCATGGAGACGATCGTAGAGATGCTGGATGTAGTCCTGTGGAACGGCTTGCCATGCCATTTCCACCTGGCGCCTCAGTTGGACCAGCGTTCGTGCTGGACGTGCAGCCCGCGTGAGACGACGCTTCATCCAGTCCCAAACATGCTCAATGGGGGACAGATCCGGAGATCTTCTTGGCCAGGGTAGTTGACTTACACCTTCTAGAGCACGTTGGGTGGCACGGGATACATGCGGACGTGCATTGTCCTGTTGGAACAGCGAGTTCCCTTGCCGGTCTAGGAATGGTAGAACGATGGGTTCGATGACGGTTTGGATGTACGGTGCACCATTCAGTGTCCCCTCGACGATCACCAGTGGTGTACGGCCAGTGTAGGAGATCGCTCCCCACACCATGATGCCGGGTGTTGGCCCTTTGTGCCTCGGTCGTATGCAGTCCTGATTGTGGCGCTCACCTGCACGGCGCCAAACACGCATACGACCATCATTGGCACCAAGGCAGAAGCGACTCTCATCGCTGAAGACGACACGTCTCCATTCGTCCCTCCATTCACGCCTGTCGCGACACCACTGGAGGCGGGCTGCACGATGTTGGGGCGTGAGCGGAAGACGGCCTAACGGTGTGCGGGACCGTAGCCCAGCTTCATGGAGACGGTTGCGAATGGTCCTCGCCGATACCCCAGGAGCAACAGTGTCCCTAAGTGGCGGTGCGGTCCCCTACGGCACTGCGTTGGATCCTACGGTCTTGGCGTGCGTCCGTGCGTCGCTGCGGTCCGGTCCCAGGTCGACGGGCACGTGCACCTTCCGCCGACCACTGGCGACAACATCGATGTACTGTGGAGACCTCACGCCCCACGTGTTGAGCAATTCGGCGGTACGTCCACCCGGCCTCCCGCATGCCCACTATACGCCCTCGCTCAAAGTCCGTCAACTGCACATACGGTTCACGTCCACGCTGTCGCGGCATCCTACCAGTGTTAAAGACTGCGATGGAGCTCCGTATGCCACGGCAAACTGGCTGACACTGACGGCGGCGGTGCACAAATGCTGCGCAGCTAGCGCCATTCGACGGCCAACACCGCGGTTCCTGGTGTGTCCGCTGTGCCGTGCGTGTGATCATTGCTTGTACAGCCCTCTCGCAGTGTCCGGAGCAAGTATGGTGGGTCTGACACACCGGTGTCAATGTGTTCTTTTTTCCATTTCCAGGAGTGTATATGCACAGACATTATGCTAATAGCGTGTTACAAAAACATTTACTAAGCAAGTGCACTGACATACAAAACAGCTTAAAATATCCACATACCTGTGAAATGTAATATTCGTTCCTTTATCGAATTTATTTGTACAATTAATCGCTGCACAACTCTTCACCATTGTACTTCTTTTGATTGGAACGTACAGACAGTAGAATTACGAGTAACAAATACTGTATGTACGCCCCAACAAATATACAACGTTGAATCAGGGTCTTCATAAACAACAGTGCTACACAACACATCAGACTACCACCACTATAATGGCGTCCAGCCGAAGGTTCAAATTATCCCGCGACTGCAGCGCCATCAGTGAGTCTAGTTATTTTTTACAAGGTCTTTGGATATACCACAGGCCCTGCATGGAGCCGAGCGTTCGCGAGGTACGGCGGACAAGACGACTAATGTGACGTCACAAGTTCATTGTAGGACCCGCGCGATCCGCCTGTGACGTCACAGTCGGCGTCATACGGGTATGACGCGAAGCCATTTGATCATTACCCGCCGAATATGAAAAGGAGTAATAATAGGGGATTCAATAATAACAACAAGTATCATCCCAGTTATCAGAAAAACGACATTGGACGAAATTACAGGAACAGTAATAATGGTTACTGGCATGCACACAAAGCAAACCAGAGCCAGAAAATGAAAATAGTACTTACCCACAGCAAATCAGGTACCACCTAGTCCACCTGACAATGCTGGTCCAATCAAGGTCATTCCATGAGTATCATTGAAGTCATGAATGAAATGCCACCCACTGTTCGCGATGAAGGTTCAACAAACTGGATTCGACATCATTAAGCCCTCCAATGATGGTTGTATAACAGGACGGGAGCAAGGTTTATAGTCACGTGAACATGTTTTGCTGTAATGAAGATAACGATATTAGAGAAGAATTGTACAATGCACAGCATACATATTCGAACGAAATGTAAGTTATGGTGCAGACCTATATAAATACAACTGCAGTAACAATCCCTATCACAATTGTCCTAGATACTGGTGCCTCTTTGAATGTCATCTCACAAAAATTATTTAAAAAAATTAAAGAAGTAAACTAAGTACCAAATTAGTGGTATATAACAGGAGCTTTTGGTGTAAGGTTGTATCAAATGGCGGAGTTTTAATGGGAAGCAGAGTGACTTTATGCACATTCCAAATTGTAAAGAATCTTTTGGTTGACTGTCTGGGAGGTATTGAGTTTCTAAGGGACAAGAACGCAACAACAGACTTCTCCCAAGGCAAGTCCTACTTGTGTATTGAGAGTTCTAGTTAAACCTGATAGATACTATCAAGGAATAACAGTACAATTTAAAAGACTACAAGTGCACCTGTTGATACATCTGCTTGCTATAGCAAGAATTATACGAATAACACTAGTATACTTGATGATGTACTTAAATCACCATATCTTGATGAGCAACGACAAAAATTGAAGGAATCAATAATGACACATTTACATGTATTCGATGAAAAACCTACAAAAACCTGGAGTGATAAACACTTATCCATATCACATGGATACAGTATGACTCTTTCTGTAGGAAGTCTGGTCCTAGGCACACGAGCAATTAATAAAATTATTATACCAACACATATACGACCTGTGAATTTTTTAGGAGCAATTACAAAAGTTACACTGTGTACACTATTTATCTAGTCTCAATCTGAGATCTTCCTACTGGCAGATACCTTTAACAGTAGAGTCCAGGAAATATACAACTTTTGTTGGCGCCCGCAGGAGCTATCAGTTTTGTATTATGCCTTTCGGTCTATAGACAAGGTAACATTAGATGCTGATGACATTTTTATTGTTATTGCCATGTGGAAAGAACCCTCGATTTATTAGATATAACTTCGTGCAAATATTCACAGCGTGGAGTGACAGCTAATTTACAGAAGTCGAAGTTTAGTAGAGAGAAAATTAAATTTTTAGATCCTATCATTTCCCCATCAAGTACAGTACCTAATCCAGACAAAATACATGCAATCAAGAATTTTCCTACACCATGCACTAAGCAACATTTAAAAGTCTTCATTGGCGTATATTATTTCTTTCATTATTTTGTACACAATCAATTACAGAACAGCCCATCGCTCTTAGGATTACTAAAGAAGAACACAGTTACGTTTTGGTCAGATAGTTATAGAACAGATTTTGATGCTGTTAAAAATGCACTTGTGAATTCCAATAGCCTACATGACCCTGACGTGAGGCTAGACTTTAACATTGCCACTAACACATCCTCTACAGGAATTGGATTTTGTCTGTTTCAGGTGGCAGAAAAATGTTTGAGACTGACATGATCAGCTTTGCAAGTGGGACTTTATCCTAATGTGAATGTGGATATTCAACTACTGAGCTTGATGCTCTAGCTGTCATATGGGCTTTTAAGAAATCTAATTATTACATTTATGGTAGACTTATCAAGGTGTACTGTGATCACCATGCACTTAGCTCTAATTAACATGTAAGTTACAACACTCTAAAATTCCTTCAGGAATTACTTTGAAATTATGCATATACAGGGTAAGGATAATGTCGTCGCTGATGCTTTATCACATTTGCCACAAGGAGTAGCTGAACTTTCTGATATCACTCAAAGACACCTGCTACACACAATACTGTTTCGACATGTGTACTAACATGGCAACTTTGCAGGATTCAGGTCTTACATAACATAACATAAGAATACTTCTATCAGGTAACCCATCAGAGAGGATTCAGCAACATTACAAGAATCATAGAGACGTATTGCTCTAATGACGCAATGTCAATAGTAATAACTGGTGTGTGTGTATCGCTACTACATGTAGAGAATCTTTAGTTTAGCATACTCACTTTGATTGGGTGTATATGGCGCTATTAAATGCTCGAGAACACTGAATTTATACTGCACTGAACAGCCTTTAAAAACCTGTCTCACGTCTCAAAAGGGTAAGTTAACAAACAAATGCTGCAGCACTGAATTATACCCACTACTACCAACACAACCAATGCATTTAGTACCTGTCGATACGTCTGGGCCAGCGCCGACTACACGAGGTGGTGTTAAATATTTACTAGCTTTTTATGATCTTGTCTCTAAATATGTTAAACTATATGTCTTGAAGTCAACAGCAGCATCTGGTATAACAAGAAAGATTCACAAGCAGTACATACCCACAGTTGACAAACCTGTTGCATTCCTCAGAAAATGCATCGAACTCAACAAGTAGCAAATGGAAAGATTTTCCGAAAAACAATGAAATTAAGCATGTTTTGGTATCCCATTTTCGCCCGCAAAGTAATCCCGTTGAACTTTTTTTAGAGAATTTAACCGATTTGTAAGAACATATACAAATATACAACAATAACGCAGGGTGAAGCTCATACAACTTCTCGAGCAAATAGTAAATAACTTGCCAATTTACACCACACCCTAGAAACTAGCTGAATTCCTGAGCAGCAACAAAAAAACAAATGAACGGATGGGATACTCTTTGCCACGTCTCTAGAAAGAAAAAGTCACTCTACAAGAAAAGGTGTGAGATACACTAATTGCACTGACAGAGCACGCCAGAATTCGAAAGAAAACTCACGATAAAAAGTTAGGATATACACTCTTGGAGAGACAGTTTTGCTAAATCACATCCGGCGTCTTCTGTTCTGCATAAACGAAAGAGTAAATGGCAATGGTTTACACCTGTTCATATAAAATTGTTATCATACCTGACCCTGGCACTTATATTCTGGCTTCTCACAGATCAGAGAAAATTAAAGATTTGTATCCCCATCAGCATTGGAAGAGATATTGACATAGTTAGCCACCAAGTTTTCAAGCTGAGAACCATCACAGGAATAAGTCCGTATACTACCAGTAGTTTATCGAATGGTATAATGGATTCAAGTTTTTGTATCTGTGGCATCCTTCTGTGAAAAGTAATTAATGTTAGTATACTGAATATATCGTACTCGACTGAAGTATTACCTGTGTGAAAGAGTAAAGAGTAATTTGATACTTAAGCATCCATTTTGTATTTCCGTTATCTTGTTTAGCAGGAAAAGACACACACTTATGTTCGGAGATAGCAATTTCATTTTAACTATTTGTTTGCATTATCAAGAAACTAGTAGTGGCTAGCAGCAAGATTTGTAAGCGAAAATGATGTATTGTTTGTATGATACTAATGTGGATCCGATGTGAACACTTTGAACAAACAATTTATCTGAAAAATACGTGTAGCGCCAGCCACCGAGCCGAGAGGATGCGCAGCAGAGCAGCAGCAGCACTTGTCTGATAAACTGTAAACTAATTTAGTCTTTGTTTTTGGTTCACGTGCTTCTGCAACGAAGTGAACTGTACATGTGTATTTTACTGTGTAGACTAGTGGTTAGAAAATTAATCGTAGTTTTTTTGTTGCATAAGTCTTGCGAATATCCTTGTCTAGGGCAGCTTCCTAGTGTAAATTTTCCGTGTAGAGAAATTTGTTCCTGTTTAATAGGTTCCGGTCTCAGAGTTAAGTGAGAAATCTGCACACCAACTTTTAGTGTTTGTAATGTTATGTGAGCCTCACTGCCCTTTTCTTAACTAATTTGTGCGCAATTTTATTCTGAGAAGCTCAGTAATGGATGTAAATACCGAGTGAAGTGCAGTTGGACAGCAAGAAACTCTTTAGCGCCAATCCCGTAAACGATAGTAGTTGTGACTCTTTGAGTATGGAGTCTAAAAAAAAAGACAATTGATTTATTAAAAAAAAGAGGACTGTTGATCTGTATCTTGTGGAAAGAGGACGTGTTGTTAGGCCGTCGCTCAGAACGTATCGTTCCATGTAATGAAAACTGCTATTGTAGGGATAAAACTGAGTAAAGTACGTGTAAGAGTTGCCAAACATTTATGTCTACAAATTTTCTGGAAGTGAAGAATAGAAATATCTTGTTTTTGGAAAAGGAGGTGAACTTCATTGTCGTCGCCGGCTATCAATCGACAGAATTGTAGGTGTACAAGGTTCACTAAAATACAGGAAAGGAAATGCATTCTCTGTAGTTTTCATTCAATAAGTAATAACCTCTCATAATTTCTTAATCACAGTAACTGGATTATGATTTTGTACAATAGTATGATGCTGAAATCCACTGACCAATTTTGATGTGGCAGGACGTGTAGTTTGAAGGTAGTTTCTCACGAAAACCAGATTGCTGTTTGATCTTATTTACTTAGGTATGATAAGCTACGAAAACTTGGGTTCAAAGCTATCCACAATACGGCCAAGTAACCAACAAAGTCGTGCTTTAAGTCTTAAAGAACAATAACTTCCTCCAAATACGTCACCAACTGGTGCAGAAGCTGATCATTTAAGGAGGCAGCAACCAAAATTCAGGTAATAGTTACGACTTAAAGTAAAGTCTCAATCAAAATCAATCTCTCTCTCTCCAAACACATACATAAATATTCATATTATTAAGATAAAAGTCATTTTATCTGCTACTTTATTCTCCTTTTGTATATTTTCAAACACAGTAGCGCCATTTGAGACCTTACATCCACTTTATACACAGTACGATATGGCTAGGGACTGTGCTTGTTGTGAGTGGACACAAGGAGAGTTGGCTGCTGTCCGTAAACAGCTGGAAGCTGCATTGGCTATCGTCGACGAGCTTCTAGTTAATGCCCGAAGTTGCGGTGACGTCGGGGCGCCATTGACGAGACCTGCGACACCTTTGGTGCCACTGGAATCCCCTGGTGTCTCGGACGTCGCTGCGGCTTCCGATACGCAACATCTGACCGGTCCCTCCTCACTCCAGATTGGGTGGCAGACAGTGGTGGGTTCGCGTGCCACTGGGCGGAAGGGGAAAGAGGGAGCAGGCCGTGCTACGTCTTAGTAACAGGTACGAGGTGCTACCCAGCGTTGATAATAACTCTGAGCCAACCCAGGACGCCTCTCCTGTTGGGCCAGCGCTCGATTTTCCTGCCCAGTCCGGACAAGTAAAGAGGGTGGGTATGGTAGTCATTGGGAGCTCCAATGTTAGGCGGGTGACAGAACCCCTCAGGGAGATAGCAGGAAAGTCAGGAAAGAATTCCAGTGTGCATTCGGTTTGTTTGCCGGGAGGCCTCATCCTTGATGTGGAGGAGCCCTGCCGGCGGCTATCGAGCGCACTGGGTGCAGCCGTAATGGCACATGTCCGCCTGGCGCTTGGGTTCTGAGGCCATCCTCGCCTCCTTTCGGCGGCTGGCTGATTTTGGTGAAGGCAACTAACAAGTCACGCGGGGTGCAGGCTGAGCTGTCTATTTGTAGCATCATACCCAGGGTAAATCGCAATCCTCTGGTTTGGAGCAGTGGAAGGTCTAAACTAGAGGCTCAGACGGCTCTGCGGCGGTATCGGATGACCTCCGCTATCGGGTTCAGAACTGTAGGGTTCCCCTTAATAGGTCAGGCGTGCAATACACGCAGGAAGCGGCTTCTAGGGTAGCGGAACCCGTGTGGCGTGCACATGGGGCTTTTTTTAGGTTAGAAGACCCCTCCCTTGGGAGCAAAGACGATTTGCCTGTTAAATCAGTCACAGCGACCTCAGAGAATGTTGGTCCTCACAGATCAGAGATGGAAAAGATTGGTATGATTTTAGTAAACTGCAGAAGCATTCAAGGAAAGATCTCAGGATTAGTATCGCTTACTGAAGGTTATAATGCACAGATAGCATTGGGAACAGAAAGCTGGTTGAAGCCAGACGTCGATGACAACGAAATCCTAAGTTCAGACTGGAATTTTTATCCTAAGGATAGGTTAGTCGCCAATGGTGGCGGAATGTTTATTGCAGTAAAAAATTCGATAAAATCTAGCGAGGTTATCACGGCTTCCGAATGTGTCTTGCCGACCCACCGGAGGAGAAACACCCCTCTGAAGATGTCCAGCACAGCTCTGGACGAAACGTTAGGAGCTGAAGAGTTTCATGGACCACGACCTTACATCCCGGAAGGTTTACCAGAAGATATGTCATCCGGTCGTGAAAGCCTTCATACTATGATCATTTGTGTGAAATTGAATATCAAAGGACGGTCAAAAATGGTAATCGGATAAAAATGGAAATGTCGTGTGGCTAGGGTCTCCCGTCGGGTAGACCGTTCGCCTGGTGCAGGTCTTTCGATTTGACGCCACTTCGGCGACCTGCGCGTCGATGGGGATGAAATGATGATGATTAGGACAACACAACACCCAGTCCCTGAGCGGTGATCGGATGATTTTATAGACCACCTGTATCAGGATTTGTAGTTGTAGAGCGTTACAGACAGAACTTGCAGAATATCATTAGTAATTTTCCTGATCATGCCGTTGTAGTAGGGGGTGACTTCAACTTGCCAGGTATAGATTGGGAGTGTTATGCCATCAAAACTGGCGCCAGAGACAGGGAATCGTGTGGTGTTGTTGTGGATGTCTTGTCCGAAGATTATCTTGAGCAGATGGTTAGAGAACCAACCTGTGAGTGTAACGTCTTAGACGTCCTGGCAACAAGCAGACTGGAACTTATCGAATCCGTTAACGTAGAAGAAGATATCAGTGATCACAAGGCTGTGACAGCATCTATGACGACGGGTCCTACAAGGAATGTTAAGTAAGGTAGGAAGATATATTTGCTCAGCAAGGGTGACACGATACAAGTTTCAGAATATCTCAGCAGCCAGCATCAAATATTCGGTGATGAGGGTGAAGATGTGGAGAACAAATGGAAAAAAAATCAAAGGGATCGTTCAGTATGCCCTAGACAAGTATGTTCTGAGTAAGGTTCTAAGGGATGGGAAAGACCCGCCATGGTTTAATAGCCATGTTGGAAAAGCGCTACGTAAACAAAGAGCACTTCAACTCAGATTCGAGAGAAGTAAAGACCTAGCTGACAAACAAAAGGTGAACGAAGCGAAAATGAGCGTATGGAGAGGAATGAGTGAAGCGTTCAATGATTTCGAAAGTAAGACGTTGTCAACCGATCTGAGTAAAAACACTAAGGGATTCTAGTCGTCTATAAAATCAGTAAGTGGATCAAAATCTTCTGTTCATTCTCTCAGTGACCACACTGGCACCGAAACGGAAGATAACAGAGAAAAGGCCGAAATACTGAATTAGGTCTTCCGAAGTTGTTTCACCGCGGAAGGTGGTAACACTGTCCCTCCTTCAACCGTTGTGCGAACGTCGAAATGGCAGATATTGAGATAACTGATTGCGGAACTGAACAGCAACTACAAACGCTTAGTAATAAGAAGGCTTCAGGACCAGATGAATTACCTATAAGATTCTAAAAAGATTATGCAAAAGGTCTTGCTCCTCTTCTAGCAGTAATGTATCGTAGAGCGCTTGAGCAACGGAAGGCACCAACGACTGGAAAAAAGCGCAAGTCATTCCCATTTTTAAGAAAGGCCGTAAGATAGATCCACACAATTATAGACCTATACCGCTGACGTCAATATGTTGTAGAATTATAGAAAATGTTTTATGCGCAAGAATTATGACGTTGTTGGAAAATGAACATCTCCTCTATAAAAATCAACTCGGATTCCGCTAACAGACATCCCGCGAAACTCAGCTCGCTCTGTTCCTCCATGAGATCCACAGCGCAGTGGACAGCGGCGGTCAGGTTGATGCTGTGGTCCTTGATTTCAGTAAGGCATTTGACACTGTCCCGCATTGCCGTTTAATGAAAAAAATACGAGCTTAGGGGGTATCGGAGCAGACCTGCGATTGGATTCATGAATTTCTTGCAGATAGAACTCAACACGTCACTCTTAACTAAACTAAGTCAACGGATTGTTGTTGTTGTTGTGGTCTTCAGTCCTGAGACTGGTCTGATGCAGCTCTCCATGCTACTCTATCCTGTGCAAGCTTTTTCATCTCCCAGTACCTACTGCAACCTACATCCTTCTGAATCTGCTTAGTGTATTCATCTCTTGGTCTCCCCCTACGATTTTTACCCTCCACGCTGCCCTCCAATACATCCCTTGATGCCTCAGAACATGTCCTACCAACCGATCCCTTCTTCTGGTCAAGTTGTGCCACAAACTTCTCTTCTCCCCAATCCTATTCAATACTTCCTCATTAGTTATGTGATCTACCCATCTAATCTTCAGCATTCTTCTGTAGCACCACATTTCGAAAGGTTCTATTCTCTTCTTGTCCAAACTATTTATCGTTTCACTTCCATACATGGCTACACTCCATACGAATACTTTCAGAAATGACTTCCTGCCACTTAAATCAATACTGGATGTTAGCAAATTTCTCTTCTTCAGAAACGCTTTCCTTGCCATTGCCAGCCTACATTTTATATCCTCTCTACTTCGACCATCATCAGTTATTTTGCTCCCCAAATAGCAAAACTCCTTTACTACTTTAAGTGCCTCATTTCCTAATCTAATTCCCTCAGCATCACCCGACTTAATTAGACTACGGATGTAAAGGTAATATCCGAAGTACAACAGGGATGTGTGATGGGACCATTGCTGTTTACAGTATATATGAATGACTTAGTAGAAAGCGTCGGATGCTCTTTAAGGCTATTCGCAGATGATGCAGTTGTTTATACCAAAGTAGCAACGCCAGAAGCTAGTAAGAATTTGCAGAACCACCTGCAGAGAATGGATGAGTGGTGCAGACTCTGGCAGCTGAACCTGAACGTAAATAAATGTAACATACTGCGCATACACAGGGAAAGAAATCCACTACAGTACAGCTACACTATTGATGACAAACATATGGGAATAGCATTTGCCGTAAAATATCTAGGCGTAACCATCCAGAGCGACCTTAAGTGGAATGACCAGATAAAACAGATAGTGGTAAAAGCAGACACCAGACTCAGATTCATCGGAAGAATCTTAAGCAAATGTAACTCATCCACGAAAGAAGTGGCTTATAAGGCGCTTGTTCGTCCGATTCTTGAGTATTGTACATCTATCTGGGAATCGCTATCAGGTAGGACTGATAGAGGGGATAGCAAAGATCCAACGAAGAGCGGCGTGTTTCGTGACAGGATCGTTTAGCTGGCGAGAGAGCGTTATAGAGATGCTAAACAAAGTCCACTTGGCAGACGTTACAAGAGAGGCACTGTTCATCACAGAGAGATTTACTATTGAAATTTCGGGACAGCACTTTCCAGGAGGAGTCGGACAACGTATTACTTCCCCCCACATACATCTCGCGTATTGATCAAAAGGAGAAAATTCGAGAAATTAGAGCCAATACAGAGGCTTACCGACAATCATTCTTCCCACGCACTATTCGCGAGTGGAACAGGGTTGGAGGGATCAGATGGTGGTACCGAAAGTACACTCCGCCGCACACCATTAGGTGGCTTGTGGAGTATGATGTACATGCAGATGTAGACTGTTGCGCTCTATGACCAACTAAAAGAGACATGAACTATACTGTCATTAGTAACTATCACGATTTTAAGTTGAAGAGTAGTTTGAATTTAATTTTATATAGCAGTTTATAAGTTTCTCTATGCAGCGTAATGTCGACTAACATGCTGTACATGCATGAATATATTTGACTTTTACGGGGAGCGCCGAAGAAATTTTCTTTATGCAAACGTATTACATTGAAGCAGTATTTTAAATGTATGTATTTCGTTCTTATGATAATTCATGCAACAAGTTTCAAAGCATATTTAAGATATTATTCTGATAGCTTTATGTAGAACAAGAAATTAGTAGTATCTAGTGGACGGAAGTTTTGATTAAGTTAATTGTATGTACATTGTTCAGTGATGCTCCATGTTTGAGCTTCCTTTGCTTTGACTTAGCTCACGCGTGACTTAAGCACGTTTTCGGCTTTTCTTGGTCTGTCATGTGCAGATGTTTCATGCGTGATATAGGGTTTGAGATAGTGTAGCACCGGTATCGTAATGAGTATTCAGAAAACCAGACCAGCCTGTTATTTACTTCCCTTTACTTAATGTAATGAGATACATATTAAATGCTTTTGTAAATAACAAGGATATGCTCACAAATGTAAACGAAAACCGTTACTGTTTCTAAGTTGAACATGCAAAATAATTTTTTTTCTTGCCTGAATCTGAGGGCACAAAAATGTGAACTGTTAGGGTGCCACGTAAGAAACTGTGACAAGCTACAAAGCTGAAGCATTATATGGGAACTAAAGTGAAAACTAGAGGAAAACAGAATGAAAAGCTGTGAGGATGGTTCGTGAGTTGTGCTTGGATAACTCAGTCGATAGAGCCCTTGCCCGCGAAAGACATAGGTCCCGAGTTCGAGTCTCAGTCCAACACACGCTTTTAATCTGCTAGGAGATTGCATATCAGCGCACATTTCGCTGCAGAGTGAAAATTTCATTCTGGAAACATCCCCCAAGCTGTGGCTTCCAGGAATGTTAGTTTTGCAAGTTTCGCAGGAGAGCTTCTGTGAGTTTTGGAAGATGGGAGATGATGTAGCGGCAAAACTGAAGCTGTGAGGAGGGGTCGTCAGTCGTGCTTGGGTAGCTCAGTAGGTAGAGCACGCGCCCGTGAAAGGCAAAGCTCCCCAGTTGGGTTCTCGGTTCGGTCCACGGTTTTCATCTGCCAGAAAGTTTTGTAGGAAACCATTTTGCGAGTCTATGTGCCTACCATGATGTGTTCGTGAAAGTAAAGATTTGGACATAGACAAGGGCGATCGTTTGGTGTTTACTTTGCTACCTGTGAACGAACTATTTCGCCGACACTCAAAGGAAGAACCAACGTTTTGCTTACTTGAACTACGTCTGCCAATGGACTGTTTATAGGGGCATCATCCAGCATTTCTCACTCAGGAACACGTAACGTACTCCGCAGCTGCACACAATCCACTCAATCCACTGCTCTGCTGTGCCCAGCGAAAATCCCAACAACGTGCCACAGGCTTGATTGTCGATCTGACTGCAGCCCGAGTATCGCTGTTGCAGACTTTCTAATAACGTGAAGTGTCGATGAAAGTAAAGAGAATGAATAACTTGGATGCTGAGACATAGGGCATGTTATGGATATTTATAGTGAATTAAGATGATGGAGACTGCGCTGTGTCGTATGGTAGCCACAGAACTTGCTTGGTTACGCCGCAACGAAAAGTAGTAAGCAAAATAAAGCAAATAAACTTTAAGAAAGATCATGTCCTTTGTTGTAAAACTTAACGGCCATCCAAAATAAATACAAAGACCATTTTCGTAGTATATCTCTAAACTTGATGTCGAGAACGACCAGTCTGGATTTTGTGTCTAATGTTTTTCTGTCAGCACAACCATCATGCATTGTGCTGAGGTATCACTGATTCTACTGAGTAATTATTCCATGATTTCTGAACCTACTGTATGACTAACGTTGATGGCACCATCTTGGGTAAAATATTTTGAAGGTAAAATAGTGGCCTATTTGGACCTTTCGGTGGGGACAACTGTGGAGGATGATGCCAACAGCAAAAACACAAATGGTGTTCTATGAGTGGGAGTATGAAATGTTAGAGTCGTTAATAGGGGAGATAGGTTACAAAAGATAGGTTACAAGACTTCAGGTCAGGCGAGTACAGGGTTATCAACGCAAAATCAAATAGGAGTAATCCTATATCACCTTGTGCAGAGTCTTCCGGTCCCAAAACATCTCACTGAAACTATCCAATGAGCTCTGTACTGGTTTATAATGAGACACAACATATTCAAAATCGTGTTGGACATTCTAACTCTCCATGTAGCAAAGGGTGTTCTCAATCTCACAGACATCTGCCAACTGATCAAGACTCTTCTGGTTAGACTACTTCGAGTACAGCAACTCCTTGAAACCCTTAATAAACTCTAAACTGTAGGAATTCCGAGCCCAATAACAGAAATTGTGTTCAAGAGAAGTAGTCAATGTTAAAGTAGAATGTCATCTGGAGACACATCCACAGTCCAAATCTATCATCATCTGTAAAGTCGTGGAGGTATCTAAGTAAAAATGGTAAAACAATCGTTTAATGCCATTCAGACTGTAGGTGACACATTCCGCAAGGATTGTGTGGTAATGGTTTCATCATCTCCAGTCACTCGATATGACGTCAACTCACCATGTAACGAATTTGTTTGCTGTGTACGTGGTTGCGGAGCATGTTTCAAGCAGATTTCCACTTGGAACCCGCAACCAACTAACTAACTAACTAAGAGGGTGTATCCAGACATCACCATTAGCCTGATGTAACAAGAAACGTGAGTCATCCGACCAGGCTCATATTTCCATTAACCCACTGCCCAGTCTCGATGATTTCGTGCCCACTGCAATCGTAATTGACAATGTCGTCGCCGTTAGCGAGATGCTGGTTTCCAGACGCCAGGCCATTACAATGTTCCCACTGTCAAAGTCGCTTATGTCAATGGATTTCGGTATTTGCTTTTTAAACTCCTGAAACAACTTAATTTAGTTACATTTGTACTTTGAATCACTGTAGATCTTGGGGAAAGATAACATATTTTGATCATTTGTTCTATGTTGTCAATTGGAATAATGTTCAAGGATAACTAACCTATAAGAAGGAAAAAATAAATAAATTATTCTTGATCACAAACGGGCTGTAAGAACAACATGCAGCGCCATCCACGATCATCTCATAAATATCTTTTTAAGGAGTTAGACTACAGCTTCAAAGTATATTTATTCCTTCGTGAACTTTGCTGAAAATACCTCACTGCAGTTCAAAAGGGAGAATGATATAAAAGAAGAAAAATGATTCTTTATTCCACATCAAAACTGTCTTTACAAAATAGGTACACAATGCTGCCACCGACATTTTTGATCATTTATCCAAAGATGCAAAATGTCTGACAGACAGAAAAGTTAAATTCGAAAACAAACTGAAAACCTTTCTCCTTGACAACTCCTTCTATTATATAGAAGAATTTATATTTATGTAATATGTAAAAAAATGGCAGGTGGAAATTATTCACATTCATATTTTTTAAACCCTTGCAAAAAGTCGGCATTAGTCCTGTTTGCATGTCACTGTAAACTTCAAATGTAACATGACTCATTCTACGCAGTTACAAATGGCCCATGGAACATAAAACTAACTAACTTAAAATGTCCATCGACACACAAAGATTTGTCTGCACGGATATCGCCACATATGTTGTGCATGCAATAGATTACTGCAAATGTACGATGTTTATACAGCACAAGTCTCAACCTACCGCTCCCCCAGTATCTTTTGCTGTAGAAAAGAAATTTCCTACACTTCAGTAACCCCAATGTTTATTTCATTTGTGCAGATATGGAGGAAATTCTTATTCAGATTTGGTGAAATTCTATTATGGAAAAAATGCAAATAAAATGTGAGAAACAGAAAGACAGATCATAATTGTGTACACAGTGGCTGCTTAAGCGAAGGTGTGTTTGCCAATAAATTTACTTCACAACTTGTAGGGCGAGCTCGACGACTGGTGTAATAATTTGAGGATGGCTTTAAAAAAGTATAATTATCTTTTGATAATCATAACTCATACCATGCAAAACTTATGTGAAGAGAGCAATTTCGTCACACTTGGGACTGATGGTGACATTAAGATTCATGATAATAGGAGCTACAAGAACCTGGAATTTTTCTGCTGCAATTTCGAAACAAGCAGTGAGTGAAATCATACCCTTCACATGCAAAGCTGTTTACTCTGTCCTCATTTCTGGCAAGTTAGAGATGGTATTTTTACAATTTTAAATGTATTTGAGGCATAGTATATTGTTAGGAGGTATATTCATAGCCAATGAGTTCTGTTTGTTTCTAAGTCAAGGTTTCCAGTTCCCCACCCGATGTCTACCAGCAATGTTCACACCCAAATACAAAGTTCCATTCTTTATATCTATTGGAATTTGCGCAGCTGAATAAGTATTAAGGAGAAAAAAAGGACATTTTACTAATAAATATATTTGCACATTCAGGAACAAATAATTTACAGCGAACACAACAGAATAATTAGCGCACTGAAAGAGTGTTAGACAATGCCAAAGAGGTCTATTTTACACAGTGCACTTTGCGCCGTCACACACGAAATATATTGTTCACACAATTCCAACACCCCTCCTTGAACTTATATTTTGTGTTTTGCTTCCACAAGATAAACCAAATAGTCCCACAATCTTCTCAAACTTCTCCCTTTCCAAGGCTTTGGTCAGAAGGTCAGCTAACATGTCTTCTGTGCACAGATAGTCCACGGCAATGTTCTGTCGCTCTATGTGGTCCCGAATGAAATGGTGCCATATATCAATATGCTTTGTCCTAGCACTAGTAACATCATTTTTAGCTAGGTTTATGGCTCCCTTATTGTCACAGAAGATGGTTGTAGGTTCCTCAATTAAATTGGGTTATATTTCACTTATTAATGTTCATAGCCATAATGCTTCCTGTGTGGTGTAAGATAGTGGCATATACTCGGCCTCTATGTTGCTCAATGCAACAGTTTTTTGCTTTTGACAGGACCATGATGTGAGGGCCCCCATTAATTTAAAACAGCAGCCAGTGGTGGAGTATCTGTCTCCCAATTCACTCTCCCAGTCCGCATCACTATATCCCTCTAGTTTTGTGTTACCATATCCATGGTATTTTAACTCATAGTTTGAGGTTCCTCTTAGGTATTGGAATATCCTCTTTACAGCTTTCCAGTGCTTTTCCTTTGGGTCTCTGCAATATCTGCTCACTGCATTGGTGGCAAAAGCAATGTCGGGTCGTGACGTTTGAGACAAATATAACAGACTCCCTACTGCTTCTAAGTAAGGAACATTCTTGTCACATTCCACATCAGTCTCATTTACACTTAACTTCACTCCTACTTCCATTGCAGTACTTATGGGTTTGCAATCACTCATGCCAAATTTCTTTAATATTTTTTCCGTGTATGATGATTGACTTATGCTCAATTCTTGTCTTTCTTCATCCTTAGTAATCTGCATACCTAAATAACGTTTGACTTCTCCCAAATCATGCACCTTAAACTTGGTTTGCAGCTGTTTCTTGAAAATTCTCATTTGGCCTTCACTTTCAGTCAGGATAAAGAAATCGTCCACCCCTATCGCCATTATTATTATTTCTTCTTTTCTCCCTTTATAGTAAATGCTGGGATTTGCCTTGGATTGCTTCATATTCATATTTATTAGAGTTTCATGTAGACATCGATTCCAGCAACGTCCACTTTGTTTAAGTCCATAAATACTTTTTCTCAAACGCAAAACCTTTTTATTTTCTGATCTGGTTTCTATGGCTTCCCTTGGTGGAATGACATATATCTCCTCCTCCAATTTCCCATTTAAATATGCCGTTTTAACATCCATATGATGAATTATTAAATTTCGTTTTACTGCCAAGGCTAAAAGATATCTCAATGATGCATACTTGACTATAGGTGAAAAAGTTTCTTCGTAATCTACCCCTTGTTTTTGTGAACATCCTTTTACCACAAGTCTTGATTTGTATTTTGGTGATGAGCTTTCAGGGTTCTTCAAATTGAATACCCATCTTGCCTGCAGTGGTTTCTTATCTCCTGGCATATCTACCCACTCAAAGGTTTCGATCTGATATAAAGATTCTAATTCTCTCTTCATCGCTTCTTTCCATTCTTGAGAGTTTGGGCCACTCATTGCTTCTTCTGCTGTTCTTGGCTCATCATTAAAAGACTGTGCTGTATACATCTCAAAATCCGGATATTCCTTCGGTTTTGGTACACGAGAAGAACGCCTTACATTGTTTTCTTCATTTTTTTCATCCTCTAACTCATTGTCATCATAAATGGTATCCATTTGTTGTTGGCTGTCGTCTTCCTCTTCTTCACTTTCTATTTCCTCACACAAGGTTTCACCTTCTGAACTAGGTGCAGTTGACTTAGTGGTTGTGCTCTCTTTTGAGTCCTTTCTATTTTCAAAGAATATTACATCTCTACTTGTGACAAAATTTTTAGTCAATGGATCCATTAATCGGTAGCCCTTTGAATTTTCACAATAGCCTACAAAAATATACTTTTTAGCTTTCGGATCCCATTTTCCTCTTAGCTGTTTTGGAATATGTGCCATTGCATCACACCCAAAAAACCTTATATTGCTTAGATCAGGTTTCTTTCCTATCCATATCTCATAAGGGGTTCTATTCTTTAATGCTTTTGTAGGTGAGCTATTGTTCAAATATACAGCTGTTGACACTGCCTCTGCCCAAAAATCTTTGAATAATTCAGCGTCAGTCATCATGCTCCTTGCTTTCTCAACAATGGTCCTATTAGCCCTCTCAGCAACCCCATTTTGAGATGGGCTGTACCTTATGGTAGTTTGATGCCTGATTCCCTTTTCTGCCAGAAGTTTCTTCAATTTCTGGTTAATATATTCTCTCCCATTATCAGACCTGATGATCTTGATCTTCTTTCCTGTCCACCTTTCAACCATATTGCAATATTCCTCATAGATATCTCTCACTTGGTCTTTAGAACTAAGAATATAAACATGAGTATATCGTGAGTAATCATCAATAAATGTAAGAAAATAATTACTCCCACCTATGGATTCACACTCCATCGGGCCACATACATGTGTGGATTAACTGTAAGACTTCTGTGGATTTACTCTTACTAGTCTTGAAGGGTAACCTTGCTTGTTTTCCCTTTATACATGTCTCGCAAGGATCCTTGGACACACTAAAATTCTGTATTCCCTTTACCATATCCTTTATTATAGACATACTCTTTCTATTTACATGTCCAAGCCTCCGGTGCCATAAAAAACCTTCTGCTGAATATACTGAATCACTAACATTTTTATGCTTACTGTCAATGGTATCCAACTTAAAAATACCCCTTTCGTTACTTGCTGTAGCTATAACTTCACCACTTTCACTGATTACTCTTGCACCCTGCATGTCAAAAGTGACTGTATTTCCTTTCTTGACAATTTCCCCTACAGACAGCAGGTTAGTTGCCACGTTTTTCACATAATGAACATTGTGTGCTGTAATCATATCTGATTCACCATTTACACTTACATGTAGATCTAATTTCCCAGCCAGGTGACACTGGAGCTTGTTGCCATCAACAGTAGATATTCCCATATGAGTCTTATCTTTGATGTCATAAAGAAGTGATTTATCTTTAACAATATGCACAGATGCACCTGAGTCTAAAATCCATTCCATATCACGATTACTCATCCCACCAAAAGAATAAAAACATGAGAGCGCCTTACCTTTGTTATTGGTCCTTCTCTCTGGGCTATCACTAACATACCTCTTTTGCTGAGTGTCTGATCTTGGGCTTACTTTTTCTTTGCACTGAGACGCAATATGTCCCATCTTCTGACATTTATAGCACCTCACCGGTTTCTCCTTTTTGTTTTTTGAGTAGAGAGCAGACGCACCTTCCTTCTCCAATGTACAACAGCTTGGAGCACTCTTTACGTCCTGCAGGATTTTCACCTTAACACTGTCCCCTGTGATTGGTATACCCGAACTTTCAAGTCCCATAATCATAGGTGCATACCTTTCGGGCAGTCCTGCCAACAGCAATGTTCCTATCCATTCGTCAGCGATATCGAATCTGATGTTTCTCAGTCGGTTCGACGTGGTTATTATTTTGTTAACGTATTCGTCTACACTCTTACATTTGTCCAGACGAGTGGTAATTAACTCGCATAATAATCCTACTTTTCTCGTAAGACCACCATCCTCGAATGCACTTCGTAAATTGTCCCAGACTTCTTTCGCTGTAGCAGCTTTTTCAACATGAACATAATTCACCAAATCAATCAGTAATATCAATTTTGATTTTGCTTTCCTATCCTTACCTGAATAATTCTGATCTGTGGATTTCATTATCCCATCTACCACGTCCCATAGGTCGTCTAAACGTAAATACACTTCTACTGCGAACTTCCAGGTTGCATAGTTTTCGCGACCTATAAGTCTTTCAATCTGTGGAATTTGTGCCACACTCATTCTTAACGGTAACTTGCTTTTTATTGCCGTAAAGAACACCGAAAAATTATGCGGGAAAAAAAATTTCGATTGTCTTGTAAGGATAACTCGCACTTCACGTAAATTGGAACTTTTCCAATACTTTTGTCCCTAATATTTTATTGATATACTTATTCCAAATGCAGCCTGGAAGTTCGCAGTAGAAGCGTATTTACGTTTAGACGACCTATGGGACGTGGTAGATGGGGCGCAGTGGAAGCGTGCTGGGCCCATAACCTATTGGAATTTGCGCAGGTGAATAAGTATTAAGGAGAAAAAAAGGACATTTTACTAATAACTATATTGTACATTCAAGAACAAATAATTTACAGCGAACACAACAGAATAATTAGCGCACACAAAGAGTGTTGGACACTGCTAAAGACGTCTATTTTACACAGTGCACTTTGTGCCGTCACACACGAAATATATTGTTCACACAATTCCAACAATATCCATAAAGTTTTACTTCTTGTATTGTGGTAGTGAATTCTATAGGTCACTTTTAAATTACTCTTGTTATGCACCACATATTATATTAGAAAGTAAAGAGGTGTAAAAATAACTATATCCCTAAAGGTGCTGTTCCAAGATCTTCCATCATCAGCTTAATGCAGTATTTTGACTGCACTCTTCTTAAGAACAAATAGGACCTCTTACTTTTCTTCTTTTTTTTGCTATGCTCTCACAGCTCTCATTAAATTATGACATAAGACAGTACTGAGTGAAAGTATGCTTGCAATCCCCCCAGCACCAGATCTAAATGATTTCATTACCTTGCTAACTATTTTCTGTGAACAGTCCACATCGAATTTCTTTACCTACTTTTTGTGGAGTAGGTCTACAGTGCAGTTTTTCTAGATCATCATCATAGAACGCTAAGGTGGGATCTTCCTTTAAAATGGACAAACAAAATCTTGTTTGTAAGTTCACAATTGGAAGTTTACCAATTCAAGATCTTACCGGTGATGATGATGTCTCTTACAGTCTCTCATAATTTTTTCGCACAGATAGTTAGTATGGACATATGTGGAGCATAGCAGTTCTTGTTTCTTCAAAAACTACAATTTCACAATGTACAGATGAAGTGATCATATGTTTATTCGTGTGTAGTTAAGTAGAAAGAGTCATGGAATGGTCACAATAGTCACAAATATTATTTCAACGAAGCAAAACACACACAGTTTAATTCTGATTGCTCATAACTATAAAACAAGTTCTCTCAGCCTGAATTAAACTAAAAAAGAGGGAACACAAATGATTCCAAAGCTGGGCTAAAAGAAGCTACACCATATGAAGACTAAGGGCAGACCAAACACAATGTCACTGACAGAATGAGTGAGAGTGCAGGCTGACTAAAAATTGTGTGAGCTTTGTTCTTGTAAAGACTCGCTTAAGAGTATTATTGAGCTTTGTTAGATCATAATACTTTACAAATTTTGTATCCCAGAAAGCTGAGCTTTTACTGGCTATTAACTTTTTGTTGTATTTTGTTTGCATATTATTTATCATAAGCAGCATTTATTAAAATTTGCAGTTCTAATATATGCTTATGCTGTTGGGAAGCCAGTGTTTATGACCAAGGGAACCATTTTGACAATTAAAATTTAACTATTGAAAATGTATTAATTTTTACTTCAGGACCCTTGCTTATTAATATTGGTGTCAATAATTTCAGAAAAATCATGCCGTCAAAAGTAGGTCAACAGATATCAGAAATTTACAGTAGTTTGGCTGTAACTGGCAATCTTAATTTGGACCACATGAAATGTTTAACTAACAATATATTTTAAGCTGATCAAGTTTGAGGTAATGTAACTACTTTATTGATAAAATGAAAAATAGCTCTTTAATTTGGAAGTGCTCTCTCCTTCCGAATTTCCCTATCAGTTCATAAAATTTTCTGCATAGCTAGATGTACGAAACTTTATAATCGCAATATCTTTTCATAGTCATCATTTCTGACGAAACTAATTAGCTCATTGCAATACAGGACAGCAAACTAAACGTTCTAAGTAATAAAGCTTTGTAGGAGGAATTTATTTCTATCATTTTGATAATAGGCTTACTTTATGCTTAATGGAGAGCCTTTAACATCAGAATCTTGAAAAGAAAGTTAACAACAAAAACTTCCTGACAGATTAAAACTTTGTGCCCGACCGAGACTCGAACTCAGGACCTTTGCCTTTCGCGGGCAAGTGCTCTACCATCTGAGCTACCGAAGCACGACTCACACCCGGTACTCAAGCTTTACTTCTGCCAGTATCTCGTCTCCTACCTTCCAAACTTTACAGAAGCTCTTCTGCAAACCTTGCAGAACTAGCACTCCAGAAAGAAAGGATACAGCGGAGACATGGCTTATCCACAGCCTGGGGGATGTTTCCAGAATGAAATTTTCACTCTGCAGCGGAGTGTGTGCTGATATGAAACTTCCTGACAGATTAAAACTGTGTGCCCGACCAAGACTCGAACTCGGGACCTTTGCCTTTCGCGGGCAAGTGCTCTACCATCTGAGCTACCGAAGCACGACTCACGCCTGGTACTCACAGCTTTACTTCTGCCAGTATCTCGTCTCCTACCTTCCAAACTTTACAGAAGCTCTTCTGCAAACCTAGCAGAACTAGCACTCCTGAAAGAAAGGATACAGCGGAGACATGGCTTAGCCACAGCCTGGGGGATGTTTCCAGAATGAGATTTTCACTCTGTAGCGGAGTGTTCGCTGATATGAAACTTCCTGACAGATTAAAACTGTGTGCCCGACCGAGACTCGAACTCGGGACCTTTGCCTTTCGCAGGCAAGTGCTCTACCATCTGAGCTACCGAAGCACGACTCACACCCGGTACTCACAGCTTTACTTCTGCCGGTATCTCGTCTCCTACCTTCCAAACTTTACAGAAGCTCTTCTGCAAACCTTGCAGAACTAGCACTCCTGAAAGAAAGGATACAGCAGAGACATGGCTTAGCCACAGCCTGGGGGATGTTTCCAGAATGAGATTTTCACTCTGCAGTGGAGTGTGCGATGATATGAAACTTCCTGACAGATTAAAACTGTGTGCCCGACCAAGACTCGAACTCGGGACCTTTGCCTTTCACGGGCAAGTGCTCTACCATCTGAGCTACCGAGGCACGACTCACACCCGGTACTCACAGCTTTACTTCTGCCAGTATCTCGTCTCCTACCTTCCAAACTTTACAGAAGCTCTTCTGCAATCTGTAAGTTAACAATAAATTTATGGAGATCTTAATTAATGAAACAATAGTGCATGCAAAGCAGGATGGTTTGAGTCAACCTGAATTGTCACATACCGTTTCCCTATTTGTGGTAGGATCAACTTCGCGTAATTTCTCTGTTAAAGTATTACAAACAACTGCCTTCTTATCTCTGCATTCCCTGCTTCTAATTTTCCACAAACAAGTATGACTCCTATACAGTTCGAAAAAGTTCGGCAGCGAACTATCTGGGAGACCAATGTGTATCTGTCATTTTAAAATTTACAATGCACACACAAACGAGAAACACCTGACTAACAAAACAGCTGACTCAGATATGTTTTAGCGTCAGATTTATGCCGAGGTACAGTCCACACTCTCCAACTTGTCTGCGCAGATGTGATTTGAACCCACAGATTTAAACAATTTCGCTCAAACTTCCAACTCCAACTGCCAGGTTTGCACACAACTCATATCTGCGCAAATCTTCAGTTCACACTTCACACGCAATGGCTTGTCTGCGCAGATGAGATGTTCGGTGACATTTACGCAAACATATCGTTGCTTTTAAACTGTTCTTCTGACCAATACTGCGCAAAGATAAGCAGCAGTCTCTCGATAAGCCACGACTCTGCCCCAGTCGAATTCCGACACGCGCTGGTAGATATTTTTCATTCATACACGAAACATAACACGAATCTGCTCACAAACATTCAGATACGATTTCTGTACGACATAACTACTTTGTGCAGTTGCGCAGAAATACTAATCATTTGCATTGATGCATATGGTACACTCCATGCCAATTTGAAGTTTGTTTCATGACGCTTTCATGGTGTTGCAATTTCAATAGCTACAACACAGCAAAATTTACCTCCAGCAGACACTAAAGATGACGTTTCGCAACCAAACTCTATAGAAACACTCTATAAAACCTTACTTTGAATTGCTGTGCGTACCCGCGTTATGTGTGTTTGAATCTTTCCAAAGCCGAGTAATATATTTGTAAAAAAGAGCTCAACAGCGGAACTTTTCAGTTAAGATAAACAGATTATTTATGTAGTTGATAAAATATTTTAACTGCTACTTCGATACGAATAGATTATTCAACTAAACAGAGAACCAATCGTAAATATTGCCTATATTTCTTTCTATATGGTGAGTGATTCTTGATGGAATATTATCGAGTTCTTAACGTCGATTGGTACAAACTTAAATCCTATCATCTTTGACTTACAAAGACATTAGGTGGTGGCTAATGTCAGGGAGTTTGTGTTTTGGTCTACTGTGGTGTTGTTGGAGCAGTGTAAAATCAGAAATGTATTTGTGTACGGAAAAATGTAGCATACATTCACTTTCTTAATACAGCGAACGAGGCAGTTGAATCGACGGTCCTGCGATGGGGACGTGCAGAAGTCGCAGTTTTGTTTACATATAAGAGTTTTGTTGTTGATATGGCTGATACAACTGAAGCAACATGGCTGCTGCGAGAGGTGTTTCATATTTACTTTTTGTTTTGACGGTATCACTGTGCACTGGTAAGTAGAAAGATGATGACGTAGCTGTTATTGGTATTTTAGTAAATTGCACATTTTACATTAAGTGAACGAAACCGAAATCGAGCGTAATGGTACTCAAGATTTGTGTATACTTTGTTCATTTGAACTAGGTAAACAGAATTATCCTACAATCAGTCACCTAAAAGAAGAAGGCATTGACAATGATAGTGAGGAACCTAATGAACCTCCAGATCAGCTTATTGGTGACTTTGGGAATTTTGAGTCGAAGAGACTACGGACAGATTCTAAGAAGAGATTCAAATGTCTTTCTTGTGAACCACCAGATTGTTCAGGACTGACGGAATGCCATGATGCTCTGCAGGTAATTCCATCAATTCACCTTCAAAGCAACTAGGGAAGTGTTGATATTAGCTTTTAAGTGATATAGGAATTGAACACTAATCTTGATCTACACTTGAATAGTTTCCACATGTCAATTTGTTTTGTATTGGTGTGTACTAACTGTTTTTTGGTTCTTTGTAGTAAGTCATTACTGCCGTAAAGCTGTTATTTCAGTTTTTATAGTTGTTAGTTCGTTGTTTTGTCTTGCAGTGGTGTGGAATCACACACACAAAGTGAGAAATCAACCATAATCGAGTTGTCAGTCAACACATGTGACTTTAAGTTGAATTTTATGTCAGGTAAATACTTAAGGATGTAGAATATTCTGTTTTATTGAGTGCGTTCCCTCTCTTGCATTATTTCTAACATCATTGTCAAGCGTTGTGCAGTACAGATTTTTTTTGCCATGAAAATCGTTCTCGACCGACAAAATTTTGTTTATGGATTCTAATATTCCAGTAAAGTGAATTGTTTCGGGTCCTTTGATTCACAGTGGCAGACCGTCTACTCTACTGTGTGTACAACAAGAAGAGAGTTACCTTAATATCGATTTGTGTAATGGATACTCCATGTTATGAATACGGTTCTCCATTGTGCAGTCTCTGTGTATTTTCTAATGTGACACTCTACATTTATTTTGTTAGATAGCTTGAATACAACTTACCAGGAAGGTTGCCAATTTCTTAATACCTGGCTTCTCTGGGAGAATACTGTGAACTGCATGTCATGAAATAAACTGTTTGACAGTCTTTTGGCCTTTAACATTTGTATACTCTAATTCATGAACTGAAAAAAAATGATATTTTCTGTGGAGAGCCTCTTGCTACCTTAGTTCTAAAACTGTCGGGCAATAGCATGTTTGAACCTGCGTGATAGTGAAGTAGATCTGCTGCGTATAGAAGTGAATACATTGCATAGACACGAAGAATGGGATGCTAGTAATTTACATAAGATACTGTCACCACTGTTTCACTTTTTGTATTTGAGCAAGTTCGTTTGTAATTTCTTTGACAAAGCATGGAGAAATTAGGGTTTGACAATATGTATGTGTTAGTGACTTTTATCCTTGCACTCTTTTCTTTATTGTGTCTCTTGAAATCTTCACATTAGCCTTTTCTGCTACTTCCAGGAAGTGATTACTTCGGTTTATAGGTAGAGGCCCAGGGATTGGGTTGGGTTGTTTGGGGAAGGAGACCAGACAGCGTGGTCATTGGTCTCATCGGATTATGGAAGGACGGGGAAGGAAGCCGGCCGTGCCCTTTGATAGGAACCATCCCGGCATTTGCCTGGAGCGATTTAGGGAAATCACGGAAAACCTAAATCAGGATGGTCGGACGCGGGATTGAACCGTCGTCCTCCCGAATGAGAGTCCAGTGTCTAACCACTGCGCCACCTCACTCGGTCAGGAAGTGATTATTAAATATGTTAGCTACCAGACTGCTTTAAATTATTATTATTTTTCTTTCTTTAATAACCAAAACGCACATTCTTTAACTGATTTTCTCTCTCCTGTTTCAACTATTGCTTCTAAAGATTGAATCTTATCACCTTCAGATTTTATACTGAGGTTTTCTTATTTATTTATTTATTTTTTTTTAAAATCACTTTCCTTAAGACAGTTTAGCCATTTACTGTGACTATTTTACATATTTCCTTCATCTTGCAACTGATACTGTTGCACAGCCATTTGATTTTTATGCTGTTGACAATGGTACCTGTGTGAATTCAGATTTTGTGCCCCCTAGTTGCTTGCTTGTCAAATGGATTTGTATAGTTGTCAGCACAGGGCTTGGTTTTCTGTGAGATATGTACTAAATTGCTAGTTTGCCAGTTGTTTGTGTAATAGTTTGAAGGAAAACAGGAATCACACTTCAATAATTCTTGTTCCTATTTGTTGAAATTACAATGCCATGTCCACTGACAATGATGGTATCAAAATACATACAGAAAAAGGTTTTTGAAACATCAGTACAGAAGTAAGCAAATAAATTAAGAGTTGTTTTTCTTAGTAACTGTTTACAACATTGTGCAGAAGGACCCTGATAGCTATTTTTTAACCATTATTGTTATTCGTCTGCAGTCCCATAAGAATTTGTATTCATCTAGTTGCACATGTGTAAAGTACAGGGTGTTTCAATAAGATTCGTAGATTTCTAAAGATTATATATTCTACCTGAATGAAGGTAGAATTTTAAATTATGCATAGGACTCAACTACTAAGTTTTTAGATATAAAGGAATGTTCAATGCAAGTTATCAGCTTTGACTGCCGACGTAGGAAACATTAGTATCACATTCATTGTCTTCACCAACTTAATGAAACTGAAACCTTCCAGCCTAACCTATACCTCAGGCTAAGCTAGAAATCAGTGTCACCATAAACAGCTCTTCCACCGACGAAATTCGTCAGCTTCGCCAACTGACAACAAAGCTGTGTACATGTACAGCAAGATGTGACTTGACAGCAGCCATTAACATATTATGCAACTGGCCAAAGCAGACGACTTGTATCGAGCATTCCTCTTGACTCAAGTGTTAGTATTCAGAAGAGCCATTCATTTTTACATGATGCATATAACCACAGGGTACTTCTTACAATTAAATTTAGGCTCAGTGGTTTTATTTGCCTTTCACTAAAGCACTTTTAGTGGAGGGCACATTGAACAACGAACATCCAAACCAGAGTTGGAGAGGCACATTGACGGGAGTCTTTCACAAACTATCAAAATAAAAAATCATGTACTGTGATATCAAATGGGCATGAATGCCCTGTCCAATGTGACATCCATACCTCTATTATGACTGAATCATTGAGACAGCTCACCATCAATTTATGCTCATGCATGCAAGTAGCATTGTAGGGGTGCTCTGTCCCGTTAAAAAATTATTGGCATGTTTCTCCAGTTGTGGAAAAAAAGTCAGATCAACATACCCAGGTATTTGATTTCTGTAGCTACCTTTTCCACAAAAAGGAATGGTCCTTAAATCTTTCTTGAGTAAAAGGCACAAATCGTGTGAATCTTTGGAGTGTGTCTATTGTGTTCGACAAAGATATGTGGTAGCTGTATTCTGCTGCATGTTCTCACATTGTGGTGGTTCTCTTTTCCACTTAAACTGAATGCAACCACTTTACTAAAAACTAAGTGTGAAATAAAATACAGTAATTGTTTTCCATTTCCACATCCAGAATGAATCCATAAAGAGTTACAAATTTTGTTGGGACAGAGTGATTAACTTTTACTGTACACACAATGGTTTCTTTGATTCTGTCACATGAAGATATCTTCAGATGATTGCTGTTGATGGTTAATACCAGTTCACACTGTAAAACTTGTGTGTAATTGCCTGGTACAAAGCTCTGTGAGTTGTAGTTAATCACCAGCAGAAGGCTTGTAATAGTTCTGCGTGGCTTGAACGCAAACATCACCACAAAACACCCAGACAGATGCACGAGGAATGGCGAATTATCTGCTGTCTTGTTGAGTAGGCAGACTTCTGGATACTTTGTGCAAAAAAATTTTGGACGCTCTCCACATTTTCACTGAGGGGTGACCTGTGGATTTCCCTGCTTATGGACAACCAGTATTTCGAAACTACTGGTGTCTTTGTTGAATGTTTTAAGCTATAAGGGATGCTGTGCCTTGTTCTCAACAGAAATTACTCCATGAAGTTGCAACTGATTTGGGCCTATTGAAATGAAGAACATATAACATCTTTTGTTGCTGTGTTGTTACCATCGTAACTTGACAAGTATTGGGTATTCTGTGAGTGAGCTAACTATACCAGTGAGGTCCTACTGGCAACTTACAACTGGTGCCAAGTTAAACTTTAAGTTTTGATGCATGAGGTAAATTTCATCACAAGCTTTTACACGAATCTCATACTAACAAAAGATTAGTGGTAATTTTCTCACACTAGCAGTAATGGGAATTAAGTCTAGATTCCTTTATTATATATGTCTGGAGAAAGTAGCTACATTCAGAGAAAGCTACTGGTGCTGCTCTCAGCACTGCTCAGCTACTGTTTTTATTTAACGTGCTAAACAAACCATTCATGTAACATTATGCGGGACAGTATGAGTTGTCTTTGTACTGCCACAAACTGTGCTGTACGCAGAGTGGTGCAGTAGTTAATGTCGCTGGTTGGTTTGCTGCAGGTCACTAGCTTGAACCCAGCCACTAGCATTTGTTATTTAGTATTTGTCATTTTGTGATGGTACTCAAAATTTATTATGTTTACATAATACATGTATATGCATATTTTGGAATAGTCATTGTTTATATAAATAGTTGTGCTCTCGGTGCTGGTTGTATGTTGGTATTGATAATAAACCTGCTTTCAGTGATAACTGTTGTACAAGTTGTCTCAAAGGAAAGTTTATATTTTAAGAAGTCTCCATGCATCCATGCATGCATGACAAATCAGAGGAGAGTGTGGGTATGTTCATTGCTTGCTTGGCATTTAGGAATTCAGTTGGTATGGAGTGCTTCTCAGGAACAGACTTCGGGTTCTGTGTGCGAAAATTTTACAAACACAGTGGTTCAGCGACTGTAGTGCAGAGGAAATTTTGCAGTGATTGTGGATTGGATAATGTAAATTATGCTCCGAGTGTTCCGATTGACTGGAAATGGATCAAAACATTTGAGGAGACTGGTTCAACACTGGCCAAACCAAAATCCAGTTGACTATGGTCATCAAGAATGGGTGAATTCTCGGAGAGTGTAAATAAATGCTTTTAGTGTTAACTGTTGTACAGGGTGTCTCAGAGGAAGGTTATATTTGAAGAGGTCTCCACACATGTGCAACAAATCGAAGGAGAGTCGAGATATGTTCGTGACGATCCTAACATCTCCATTAGTAAGCATGCAAGTTCTTTATATGTGCATAGATCATCAATACGCGGAATTCTGCAAAAAAACCTTAAACTGCACCCTTAAAAAATCCAATTGGTGCTAGAATTAAGGCCTCAGGATGCCAGACATAGGCTGCAGTTTGTTAATGATGTGACTGAAAGCCCTCCATTTAACATCGTCATCTTTTCTGACAAGGCTTATTTTTACCTGAACAGTCACATCATTAATCAAAATTTCCACTAATGGAGTGCTACGAATCCTAAACGGAAGTATGAGAAACCCCATCACTCAGCAAAGTTACTGTATGGACTGCAAGTTGGCTCAGGGGTAATTGGGCTTTTTCGACTATGAGAGTGGTCGTGTAGTTACAGTGAATTTGGAACATTATGTGGAGATGTTAAATGACTTTTTGGTTCATGAATTGCAATACTTTTCTGGTTGTAAGCAAAGATGATGGTTTCAGTGCTAAGACGGAACCATGGCACACATGTCCACTGTGTCTATACTGCGAGTTTGTGAAATTTTCCCTGGAAAATTGATCAGATAGTCCAAATTTGAGCCCCATGGATTTTTTCCCTGAGGAGATATGTCAAATATAAAGTGTATGTCAATAATCTGGCTTCTCTAGAGCAATTGAAAGAAAATATCTGCAGCAAAGTGGCAACCATTCCAATGCATACAAGCTGAGATGTCATGCAAAATTTTGTTCATCACTTAAATAAGTGCCTTTGACTTGCTGAATTGCATTTAAAGGACATTATTTTTAAGAAGTAAATTCTGAATCTATATATTTCAATAATAAATAAAAATTTGTTGATAGACTTTGACCTCTGTTTTATTTTGACAACTTTACCTCTATTTTATTTTGAGACATAAGTATAAACTTTCTTTTGAGATACTCTGTACCTCATTGATGACTTTGCTTTTGGATTTGAACTGAATTGTGGTTATGATGTGACATTGCTTCACAGAGAAGGCAGGTACTTCAAAATATCTGCATAACAGTGGCTCCAATTAAACAATCTAAGCGAACAGGACCTGGAATACAAGCAGTAAATCATTCTTGAGGTCCATATTTCAGGAAACCAATGGCTTCCAGAACAGCAACAAGTTGGCTGTACATCAGACATCCATCAGTGTTTTTAGAGACATTTCTCAGGGCCTGATGGTGTGCCTGAAAGGATTTGACTGAGTCACCGAATAAAACAGGACATGCTTGGCAAGTTTTTACTTTTACTTGGACTCACAACCCAGCAGTAGTTCGAGAGCAGTGGAGATGAACTCTATAATCGGGCACAAATTGCAGGCCGAACTGAAGTAAATGTTTGGGTGACAATCAGCAGCAAATGTGCTTAGTGAAAGAACAATTGAAGGACAGGGTCCAACGTCATGTGAGTGAATTTTCGGGATGGCTGTCCCCTTCTTCAAGAAGATGGACAGTAGCCTTTTCAAAATGTTTGTATTGACATTGCAGTCTTAAGCACCAAGAAAAATTGAAATATTGTTTTTATTTCTTTTTAACAGCAGTTAGCTGTACTTGTGTCTCCACTGTATACAAAGCATCAATCATAAAACAGTGGCTGAGTGTTGACGTACACAAATGCACACACGGGTTTCTCTGTTCATTCTGATCATGTTCTTGGTTTAAATAAAACTTGGAAGCAGAAGTCTTTCATGAAACAAGATTAAAAAGATATTCATGTTCTAATGTAAAACTTGTTATTGATAATGATTATAAAGTTACAGTAAATAAAACTTGCAACACAATGTTGGTTAAACAGTTAAGTTGGTAGCCTTCATAAACAGAGTACAATAGGCACAAAATCTACAGCTTGTTGCCACAAGGAGGTCACACAAACTCAGGGGCGTCCTCGAAGAGTTAGGGTGTGTAAACTGTATCATATTAAGGAGCATCTGCAGGAGAAACGTTTACGTCTGACATCAGGTTCTAACAACCAAAAGACTGAGTGAAATACCAGTGATTCAAGAAAGCCCATTATAGAGATGTCCATCGTCAAAATTGGTGTTTTTTTGTACAAATAACTTTGGAAATGACTGTGAAAAGTCACTGTAATACAGTGCAGTGCAGAAGGAGTGTATTGTGTGCGATTTTTGCTTCGTCCCAAGGCTGACTTCGAGCCAGAATACGGTGCACTTTTTTTTAGAAAGCTGTATGAAAATCAATGTCAAAGGTTGTGATAATTTCAAAGAAAACTTAAAACGTGGGAAATGTTATAGGCCCATAACACAGAATTGTTAATGATGGGAATGCATTATAGTGAAAGAATAGAACTTCTGTTGGAACTGGCAAAAAAGAATGTAAAATGCAGGAACATAAAAATGGTGTTTCACTGTAATTAGAATTATGTGTGGATGTTCACATGCATAAATCTTGTAGGCATTTCTTTAAACATCTCAACTATTAATCACCACTTCACAGTACATTTGTTCACTTATGAAATTTATCAACAATCCATTTGAGTTTGACAATAACAGAAATATTCACAAGTAAAATGCCAGAAGTAAAAAAGATCTGCTTTACCCTTTAAAGAATCTAACTTTATCACAGCAAGGAGTGAAATATGCAGCTATAGAACTCATTGATGATCTACTCACAGAAATAAATGTCTGACATTTAGTGAACTGGTTATCCAGATAGCAGGAACTAACTTTGTGACCGAGCGAGGTGGTGCAGTGGACTCGCATGCAAGAGAATGATGGTTCGAACCCGTGTCTGGCCATACTGATTTAGGTTTTCCGTGATTCCCTATATTGCTTCAGACAAATGCCAGGATGTTTCCTTTGAAAGGGCATGGCCGGCTTCCTTACCCTTCCTCCACTATGTGATTGGACCGATGACCTAAGTGTTTGGTCCCCGCCCCCAACCAACCAAGCAGCTAACTTTGTAAAAGTAGCACTCGTTATTACCTCGAAGTGTGAGCAGTAAAGGTGACTGTGGAAAATACTTTCACAGAAAGCCATGACATCTTGCTGTTAATGTCATTAAATTTACTGACAGAGAGAGAGTAAGAAATGCATAACAGTGCTGACAGAGCAAGCAACGGAAGGTGCAAGTAAATATTAACAAGCAAAAGTTATGTAAGTCATGATGTGCAAGTTACTGCAGAAGGGACCCAGTGCTGAATGGGGCAAGATGCAAGTGTCTGGCCCAACAAAAAATAGGTAAAATGTACCCAGTAAATATTTAACTGATAATATAGATAATTGTCTTGTTAGCAGTTTGTGTGATATTATGAACAGTTGAAGGCAATAGTGTATTTGCAGAAACATCACTGCTTTTGCCATACACAAGTGGGCTTCCAGGCTAGCTGAAAAAAAGCTGTTGTGTATATGTTATTTTATTTTAAGTGGTTTCCAGAATTAACAAGTCATTACACACTGACCAGGGAACATACTTAAATAAAAAAGAGCATACTGTATTAGATTTTTTAATGGAAAAATGAAGCATCGTAATTAAAGGAGCCTGTGGTTTATTTAGACAAACTGTGGATTCACACACTCTGCAGTCTGAATAAGTGTTGCAAATGACAGTGTTCGAAGACAGTTGTCAATCAACAGTACTAGGAAACGTTTCATTGTTGTGAATGCAGAGTTTCATTTCGTGTTTATTTCTCCTCTATGACTACAACAGGAAAACTTCGGACTGTCATGTAGGAACAGAGAGAAAAAGCTAAAAGTATGTAGAGACAAGGATACCTGGACTTTTGACATTAATTAAGGAGCACTAACCTTCTCCTCCTCATTCCATTTACAAAATTTTGCAAGAAAATGGTTCCCTTCCTACTGCCATCAAGCTGTGCTGCTGGAAAAAAATATATATATTGTACACCTGGAAAGAAGACGTCATTTTTGATCTGATGATGGCATATGCCACCTGGTGATAATAGAAGTACTATAATGCTTTTAACATTATCTGCCAACAAATAGTGTAAAAGCATAGCTACCAGAGTGCCATCAATGTCTACCTTTTAGTAGGGAATGCACAGCGAGAAGGCTCAGTGTGGTGCAAAAGTATGAAACCAGCAGGCAACCATGCAATGAAAATGCACTTGTTTTTCCTGCAGTCAACTAAGCGATATTGAAATGGCTCGGATTGTGGCCTTCGAAATGGCGGGATGGTTGTTTCAGAGAATTGCCACCCAAGTTGAACATGCTGTGTCATTTGCCCAACAGTGCTGATAACAGTGGTCACGTGAATGTTCTCACACCTGTAGACGATGTTCTGGACATGCATCCACCTCAGACACCCCCCCAGGATTGTTGTATTGAAGGGCAGCAGTAGAAGATTGTACAGCCACCACAGCACAGATAAAAGGACTTGTGAGCCCAGGCATGTCAACATGAACTATTGCAACCCAGTTATTAGCAGTGGGACCAAGTACGTGCACACTCACACCCTAGCATCGAGATGCATGACTCGACTGGTGCCATTTGAGAATCACTTTGGAAGATGAAATGGTGTGCCATGGTCTTCAGCGAAGAAAGCAAATTCTGCATGCGTGCAAGTGATGATTTTTTGCACATATGACGTAGACCTGGTGAGTGCTGCCTTGTAGAATGCATTTGTCCAAGACACACTGGCCTCATGGTCTGGTGTGCAATAAGCTACAACTCTCGTTCACCTTTAGTGTTTCTGAAGGGGATGCTAACTGGAGCTTGGTACATGCAGAATGTTGTTAGATCAGTTCTTTTTCCATTTTGTGGCAGGAAGGTTATATGTTGTTCCAACAAGGTAATGCTCGCCCACACAGTACCCATGAAACTTCACACGCGTTGCAAGACATGCAGTAACCTCATTGGCCAGCATGATCTTTAGGTGTCACCAATCAAGCCTCTGTGGGATACGGCTGAAAAGTGACTTGTGTGACATGTCAACAAACAACTCTTAGAGAACTATGTGAACAGGTCAAGCAGATGTAGCGTAACACATCCCAGGACAGTATTCGCCATATGTACGATTGACTGGGTGTCATAGTCAGCACCTTGATTGATGCCCGTGGAGACTAACAATGTGCTAGTATGGGTGTTCCAGCGTGGGTCGATACCTGTTACCTCAGAACTGCTTGTGCTATTAATCTGTAAATGTAATCATTTCAGGTACTCGATATGCACTGTTGCAACAATGAATCTTGAGTGAATTGGAAACCTCTAAAAGGGTGTACTAATTTTTTTCCGCAATGTATATGGACCTAAATTGTATAGAACTGGTCTGGAGCCTTGGCAAGAATCAGGTCTGCAGTCGTCATATGTTGAGTGCCGTGCTCTCAAACCTGAAAACATAACGGCTCATACTTTTACTGTACATAAACTGTCTGTGTAATGCAGCCTGGTGAAAACTTTAAATATGACCCTACTTCGACAGCTTGGACATCGATTTTACTGCTTTTATATTCGAGCAACCTTTCTCCCGGCCTCACAAGGCTGAATGGGCCTCCTCCCACACCTTGTCAGCAAAATTTGAGATGATCATCTGGAATCAAACCCCTAACCTCCTTGTTACTAGCAAAAGTGCTAACTACTGGACCACACAGTCAGTGTGCTTTTGCTGCTGTGACATTAGCTTTTACTGTTTTGGCACTGGAAGACTAGACATGCCGTGCATCATGCCAAAAAAATACGTGGTGACTCGTGGAGGATACATACTTTGATAGACAAGGAAGCTGAAAATATAATAAAATCAGTAGGCACACATTTGAACGGAGTGTCTACATTACTATCTGCAATTGAAACTACAGATGAATTAACAGACATAGCTGTGGGAAATATCAACATCATTGGGGGAGGTAGTTTCATGGATACTGCCAGTGAAGTGTTGTGAACAACCAAGGTGAGATGTACAAAGGTAAGTTAAAAATTACCCACAATGTTGACATAACTCTTCTTACGCTCTTCATAAAGATCTGTGTCCTTGTTTGTGTTATTGATTTGCTGTTGTGGTACTTTATGAAAGTTTGATTATAATTCCTCGATTTCTCTTCCTCTTGTTGTCACTGCTTTGTTAGAAGTTTGCACCAAAGAGGAATATCAAGCGGTGATCTGGTTTTTGTGGTCGGAAGGTGTATCGGGGCCACAGTCCTCAGAGACATGTGACTCAATACAGAAACAGTGTCTTGCCACAACAGAGTGTTTACAAATGAATCACAAAAATAAAAATCGGTCATACAAGTGTTACGCAAGAGGAAGGAGCCGCAGAATCATCCACGCCACAGATGATGATGACATTGAATGTGCATGTTACAGTGTTCTGATTGACAGATAAGTGACTAGTGCAAGTGCAGTCTGTGCAAGATGGGTCCCAAAATGGCTCACAGTGTTGCTTAAACAAATGCACATAGGGACATATGTGAAAAACATTTGGATCGCTATGGTAATGAACATGACAGCTTCTTAGACTGAATCGTCACTGGTGACACAATGTGGCTCCACCATTACGAGCCAGGGAGTAAGTGGCAGAGCATGGAATGGAAGCATCCATAATCATCCAGCAGGAAGACGTTCAAAACCCAACTATCCACACGAAAGCTGATACTTACTGTTTTTCGGGACCTAAAAGACCCAGTACTGGAACATTATCAGGATAGTGGCACAACAATAAACAGTTCTCATTACAGTGAGATGCTTACTGACAGGCTGCAATTCGAAGCAATCAACGAGGACTACTATCAAAAAATGTCATGTTATTGCACGATAATGCCTGTCTACATACTGCTGCCCACACTGCTCCGGAAACTCCCTTCCAACTACCACATGTCTGGTCCTCTCAAAAAGGCATTAAGGGGCTGTAAATTCACCTCGGACTAAGAAGTTAATGTTGCAATGTGTACGTGGCTTGCTGCTCAGCTGAAAATCTTCTTTTCTGAAGGCACCAGGAAAATTGTGCAACAGTGGACCAAGTGCATTAAAAAGCAAGGGGGCTATATTAAAAAAATATATTAATGTATGTGTCCTATTTATATTGCAATAAAAGGTGTAGCTACATTGTCGATAATTTTTGGCTTACCCTCATACAGTCAAATCTCGCTACAACAAATTTCATGGGACCATGAAAACTAAATTGTTGTACAAGGGTTATTGTTATAATGAGGTTTTGTTATTGGGACGCGGAGCGAGGAGCCATGTTTTCGTGACTGAGAAGTACTTTCCTGACGAAAAATAACATAAAAAGCAAATAGTGAAACACATTTTGTTCACTTCCTTTATTAATACTGTAGCTGTAGAATATCTTACTTTTGTGTACAGAAATATTCACTTTTTTTCCCAAAAAGATTCTCTTGTGAATACTGTCTTTATCAACCGCTGCACTGAAACACTAGGCATTGAATATGCTGCTGGCTGAATTGTTTCCAGCTGATCTATTAGCTTCAGCAGAGGAGGGGAATTTGCACTTACCACATCACTATCATCATCAGAATCTTCAGCAGGCGAATTACCCTTCAATTCCTCGATGATAGGTTTGTCAGTATTTGCTTCACATACCAATGCCTCGTCATCCACTAACAAGTATTCAACTACTGAAGCATCTATGGTTTTACCAGTAACTGCTGAACAAATCTCCGGATCACTTTGAATATCATCCTGCATTATTTCATCCACCACAACTTTCTCACCTACATCTTCACTTTCGGAAATTCTTACATTTTTCCAGCAGGTCACAATCGCATTTGGCTGTACACTGTTCCAGTAACAAGCAATCATGTCACAAGCCTGCTTCACATTGAAACTGGAGGGATTCCTCAACCTTCTTCCAATGTTTGTGATTACGGGTTGAACTAAACGTGAACGGTATTTTGTCTTAAAGTTCTTAATTATTCCCATATCTAGTGGCTGAAGAATCAAAGTTCAGCTCGGGGGGGAAGTAGCATAGTTCAGTGTTCTTCAACGCTGGCATGTTGCTTCAACGCTGGCATGTTGCTATGCGCACTACAGTTAATCACCAGCAATGCAATTTTCTTATTCTTCATTGACATCTCTATCAAGCGAAAGCAGCTACTCACTAAAAAGAGTAGACATCATCCATGCTTTGCAATTTGCTTTGTAATTGACTGCAATAAAAGAAATCACATTTATAATACGACTGTAGCAAAACATTACAGAAGAAGCTATACTGTACTGAATTAACTTATAAATTAAAGGAAGGTAAAGTAAAATGTATGTACCATGTACCCTCTTACCTGGTAAGCTAATTACACATTTTTGAAGTACCATAGGTTTGCTGATCACCAGTGGTGTCAATTTATATGTCCCTGAAGTGTTGTTGCAGAGAACAGTTAGACGTACTTTTAGATTGCTTCCCTCCTTTACACAATTCTCCTCTAAAGGCCATCATCATATCTGGATTCATTTTATAAAACAATCCCGTCTCATCTGTGTTGTACAAATTTTCAGAACTGTATTTTCCTAACAGTTTGCACATTGTGTTTTTCCTCCAAAATTCTGCATCACGTAAAGGTGCTGATTTTCCTTCATCTGAAATCACTTTAAAAATGATCTTTGCAACCATCTGTTCCTTACCTTAAAATTAGAATTGCCAAGCAACTTAGCGAAATCTAAGGCTTTTTGACATATCAATGGACCGACCATTAATTGGTACATTCTGCACATGCATCTCATTAAACCACCCAGTGTAGCACTGTCCACATCGTCAGCAGCAGCCATCATCGTTCTTCTTCTTCTTGAAGGGTTAAATTTACCACATACAAAGTTTTCTTCAAATTATTTTCTTTTTTTTTAAGGAATGTAGCTAACGTCGATCGTGGAAGTCCATACTCCCTTGCTGCATCTACGTGTTTCATTCCATTATCAATGTCTTTGAAACCTCAATTTTTGTCTACAACCATATTTGTTTCCAACTTCCAGCCATTGTCCAAATCTTAGCGAATTTCAAAGCATTTACATAAACTAAAAACATTTGCAGACCGCAAAAATCGCGGATATAAGCGTCTTATGAGCCCAACAAAACACTTCTGTCTGCTATTGAAGCTCAACAATGGACAAACTAAACACTCATTCAAACAAAGGAGCTCTTTGACGCTTGCCGCTCAGCACAGCTCGCCCGCGGCTGTACGCTATTCTCTTTACCGCTAGAATAAATACAGTACTGTAGTATGTAGTGAAGCTTCTGGAAATGAAGTGCCACAAGTCTAGTAGCTAAATAAACAATACCTACCGCTGTAGTGAGCTTCTTAGAAGTAGGAAATAGTAAATTCCTCGAAATTTTGTCTTTGTTATAACAGGATGTTGCTAAACTTACTTCATCGTTGTAACGAAGGGTAATTAACATAGTACATATAGGAAATCAGCCAGGACCATATAAAATTATTGCTGTACCCCGGTTTATCATTGTATTGGTAATCGTTATATGGAGGTTTGACTTTATTATATGTGCTGTTTTTGTTCTTATTCTAAGTGAACTCAGTATTCAGTGGTGCATACAGACATGTAGCATGTGATAGCACTCCACATGTAATACTATTAGAATGTACACTGGTACTTACTATGTCCCCTCCCTGCTTATCAGGTGTAAATATGATGGTGCTGCCATCCTGAAGAGGTTATCAGTTCACTTTGCTGGACAATATTTACATCTTTCTGTTTTCAACCTCTGCTTTTCATCATTTCCCATAAAGCAGTTCCATTGTTTTTTGTCATAGTTTCTCTGCCATTATGCTTAAAAAATAAATGTACAGTACCTGTATTTAAAAACAAAATGCGTGAAAAGATTTTGACACATTTATTAATTTTGACACACAATTCACTGACTTCGACACACCCATCTCTAAATTTGAAAGCTGACTGAAGAACTTCAACAGTGGCAGTACCGAAAGACAATCAGTCAGCAGTAGCAACTGATGTTCACGTTGTTCAGTGTGATGAACAAAAAATAAGGCAATAAATCTTAGTGATGTTGCAACTCCTGAAAGCAGGCATGTGTCCATCCTAGAACAACAATCTTTCCTTTTTAAGTGATGATTGTGTCATGTGAAAAGAACAAAGAATCTACAAAATTATATAGTGTTTTGCTGTGATTGAATTAAATGTTTTCATAAATGTACTACCCAGTAAGATGTTTAGATGATACACTGATACTAACTGTTGCCTTAAATGGAGGATATGTTTATGAAATAAATTGGATGTAGAGACTCATATTCATTCACCCCAATGGGATTTAGAGTGCTGGTAGTGAGTATTAGATGAAAAACAAATCATTATAGAGCTAATATGTTTACAGTGTTGGAAATCTCGAGTCCGTGATTCTGATGGCGTGGAACGAGTTTCGCGAGGTTGTACAACTGTTCCTGACCATGTACCTTTCATTTGTGGATCATCTTCGAAGTCTGGCCATACCAAACGCCACACAGGGGGCCAGTATGCAATGGACTGCTGTGAAGGAGACTATTGTAATAATGGCTCTTTTCCATATTTAGCAAATGCAAACTTTGTTGGTGAGTAGCGGAAGTTTTTTTTAAATATACTAACTTGTTTGTGGAGAGATCATTTTAGTTATTTCTTGACTGCACATTTCTCTTGTCATAATACAGGAACAGTTAACAGAGTTTCATCAAAGAAACTTATTACATATGACCTCCTGGCAGATACACAAGAAGATAAATAAATGTGAAAAAAAATCACTGAATAGTAATGTGGAATGAAAATTCCAACTATAAGGGGTGTTCAGCAAGAAACAAGCCAGAGGCATAATTACATAAATCAGTACCTATATGTTAGAAGTATTGACCCTGGCTGTTGACGCACTTGTCCAACTGTGACATAAGGCGGCGAATGTCTGTCTCATAAAATTCCCGGGGCTATGCTGTTAACGAGTTTCGCACATACAACTGGACGTCATTGTATGAGGTGAATTCTTTGCACCTCAGAGCCTTGTTAGGGGACCAAAAATGGCGAAATCACAGGGGGAGAGGTCCAGACTATATGGAGAGTGGCGGAGAACCTCCCATTTTAATTTTTGCAGGAGGGCCTTGACTATGTTGGCCATATGAGGCTTTGCATTGTCATGGAGCAGAATGACCCCATGGATGAGATTGCCTGGTTGTTTTGATTTGATCGCTGGGTGAAGAGTGGTCAAGGTTTGCGAATAATGCTGGGCATTCGCTGTTGTCCTGTCCTGCAGGTAGTAAATCAGTAGGGGGCCATATTGGTTAAAGAAGAATGTCAGCATAACTTTTCCTGCACTCGAGTGGATGACGACATCCAACTGTACATGCAGAACTTGTTAACATCGCAGCTCCGGGAATTTTATGAGACAGACATTTACTGCCTTGTGTCACAGTGGGACAAGTGTCTCAACAGCCAGGGTCAATACTTCTAACATATAGGTACTGGTTTATGTAATTATGCCTCTGGCTTGTTTCTTGTTGAACACCCCTTATAGTTGGAATTTTCATTCCACCTTACTATTCAGTGATTTTTTTCACATTTATTTATCTACTTATAACATACAGGTATTGGTTTCTGTAATTATGCCTCCAGCTTGTTTCTTTTTGAATGCCCCTTATACGTTAAACTTACAGTAGCCCAAATTTCCAGTATAACAGTTGACAATGAATTGCAGAAAATAAGTTTTACATTTCCGAACATGATGGCTATTTGAGAAGGTGTGTTAAAACTGCAGGCAATTGGTAAAATGTGTGTAAGTGGACAGTGTTAATTGGTCCAGGAGGAAAATGTTCCTAGAGGATATGATAATCACTGTGATGAATATACAAGATGGAAAGGGCTAGTAAGGAAAAGAATGCTAAATATGAAAGAAGATAAAAAATTGTGGGAAAGAAATAGACGTCTACAACACAGTAGGAGAGGGATAGTTGATCAGAGCATTAGTTGCAAAGTATCAGAATGCATGAAAAAAGGCCAATTGGGTTAGATGAGAAAAACTAGACATACGCAGAATAATAAGAAGCTGAAGTAGTTCATATCAAAGATGAATGAGAAATAAGTTCTGTACTTCTGATGAGAAAGAGCAGTTGGATGATATGTCCTGCAATATCTATACAATATCGTGAAGACTCCTGGTGGATTAAACCTGTGGTCTGGATCGGGGCACAAACGTGGAACATTACCTTTCGCGGGAAATGCTCTTACCGATTGCGCTACCCAGGCACAACCAGCAACCTGCCTTCACAGCTTTTTTTTTCCACCTAACACCTCTCTCCTACTTTCCAAGTTTCACAGATGGTCTGCTGCATACCTATTGGAACTAGCAATCATTGAAGAAAGGATATTGCAGACAGATGGCTTAACCACAGGTGCCCAGAGCTTACCAGAGGTCTGTAAGCAGTAGAGTGCATCACACAGTGTGCAATTTGATCACTATGAAATTTCTGCTTTGCTAAGTCACTCTTACAGAATTTTGAACTGGGATATCCATGATGTAATGAACTAATCAGCTTTGTCATATGTGGCTCTCTTCATAAAAAAAAAAAGGGGGGTGCCATATTGGTACATTGTCTCCGTTATTGTGCATTAACTGAGAATGCTTATTGGGAAGCTGGGTGTCATTTGACACTATCAAACACTCCCTTACCTCCATCCGTTTACCGAAGCAAACAGTCTCTACCAGCAAGCATCCACAGTGGACACTCGGCCGTGTGAGCTAAGATTTTGACAGCAGTTGAGATGCTGGCAGCTAAATTCAACAAAGGTATTCCAAATTAAAGAGGCCAAACTGTGTTGTAGTCCAGTGAATGTGGAAATGTTTCATGTCTGTTATACAGGGTTTGAACAATATGATGCAGGTGTGTTGTTGTGACAGCTACCATGATCAACTGCTCCACATGGCTTACAACAACAGAGGAAATAGTAGACAACAGTTTCCTACCCCAGAAGAGAAGTAGGACTCTGCAACACCTACCCAATGTCTCGTGCAGTAGTCATACACAACTTTATTCTCCCTAACGTTCAAAAATTCATTCTGGAAAGTTAAAACCTGAACACAGACATGTGAGAATAGTGCTACAAGTTTTGGAAATCAGGGAATTTTAAATATGTCATCGAAATTTGAAAGAAAATTGAAAAATGTCGTTTTTGGCGAAGCAGATGAAACAATTTGTTTTACGGAGATGCCACACAACATCGCTGGCTGGGCACAGCCGAGTAGTTGCTGGGTGTTGTGTGCTCTCTCCTTACTCCGTCCTTCCTACCGCTTGTCCCCTCCCCACTGCTCCTCTCAGCGACCGCTCACCACTAGCTGAGCAGCTGGCGACAGGAATGGCAGGGAAGCACGAGGAATGGTGTTTTTGGATCCTCAGACTATTTGCACATGTTATTCATTGCACAGATTCATCACCACGATCTCGTTCATCAATAGCTCATGACTATGGGCATGAATAGTAAGCCACACAAGTGGATTTCTGTGACAGACCAGAACTGCATTCCGGTTCTACAGGTATCTCTGGTGGACTGGGCCAGCCTATCTGGGGCCCATTATTTTCCACTAACGTGCAGGTTCTGTCTGATCTAGTCTCTGCAATCTATACTGGCCAGGTCCATTCATGTGTGGTGTAAATAGACAGATTTTCATGATTTATCTTTGAACACAGGACTATGGAGCATGCTCAACAAGCCAGAGGCCACAGGCGACGGATTTCAGGAGTTGTGACTGAGGCTCACTGCAGTAATGTTGTACAGTGTTGTGTTATAAGCATTTTATTTATTGTAATACATTTTTGTACTTTGACAGTAGTTAATATATTTGAGAAAAAGTAGGAATGATACTAGGAAGAAAACTGTGGCCGTTGCCGATGGTTTGTAGACTATGTACTTGTGTATTTATCGGGGGAAAAAATCAAACAATACTTCAAAAAAAAGGGGCATAACACAGTAGGTAATAGTCTACAGTAATGAACACAGTACAAGCAAACGTTTTATTGACCCTCACTGTAGTGTTGGTTATACAAAACTTGCCCTCCTTTTGTACTTCTTCAAAAGGGCTAAATCTTTTTAACTCATTTCTGAAATTGTTCAAGATATTTTAAATCCATCTTTGCAACTAAAAGAATATGTATATTTTTGTCACCAAGTGCTTTTTTAAAATATCATCAGTGGTCTGAAGTGACACATATTTACAATCTGGCTTGCTTTCTGGATCTAAAAACAGTTTATTACAAAAGCTGTTGATGTTACTTACGATGTATTATATCTGATTTTTGCTCACATCAGAAATGCTGTCTGCTTTCACATTTTTTAGGTATTTCCTCATTTATCACTGTTGTTTTTTTTACTGCAGTTACAAATATGGATTTAAAATACTTTTGATTATTATAAAGCATCTATGGGCAATGTGGTCAAACAACTAGAGAATTTTTTTGTGAAACTTTATTTCAAATTTCTTAGCTCAGTTTTTAGTACAGTGTGGTCCACAGTTGGAATACTGTCTGGAATTGTATCAATTATCCCTTTGTACACTGTTGTTTACATTCTTGTTTGCGTACTGTTCATATGTCACTTTTGACAAACTAGGTATTTCACGATACAGTTGTATAAGTGTGGTGTGCGTACTGTAAGACCTTCGGTACACACACCATCAGATTATTTGACTTGTCGCTCTAACGAAGTAGGCGAGTGTGAGCAATATGTCTCGTGGTCTTATCGTGGCGTCCATTAGGTGAGACGATAGAAATGCCACTTGCACGCTTAGAGTAGCAGATTGACGGTGACCAACTTTAAACAGAACTTGATTAATTTTCACACACATTTATTAAAATAATAAAAAGGCATAGATATTATGTAACTTGATTCTGGATGCTGTTTACAATTGACAATCTGAAGTTCCTTTGGTCTTAGTACGTTAATCTTATTCTCACATATCTCTGATACTTGACAAAGTGTCTATTCATTTATCTTCATGGCTATGTACAGGAATATGATAATCTTATTAGGCACAGACTGAAACTTGACTATAGACTGGTACAGACTAATGCAGACTGACTAATCAGAGGTCTGTACACTCGTTATAATACCTCACGCGTTCAGGTATCACTGCGCGAGTGTGATCCGCGAGGAGAAAAGGTTCTACGTTAGCAGCAATCTCATTGGCTGCGTTACATATTAATACGCGGATCGGCGGAAGCAGAATTTGGTCCGTCTCTAAGACAGTGCCATTTCGTAGTGCGGAGATGGACGAGCGCTGCGCCTGCGCTGTTGTGCTTAGCGGGGCGCGCTCTAGTGAGAAAGTTGTGTACATGCTGACTACACAGAACTATGTACACAACAATAAGTTTTTCGATGTGGTTGTTGGTCCAGTCTCTTCGTTAGACTTGTAGCAACGGAAACTTGCTGTCACCTGAAAACCACTCATTTATCAGTGGTGAGTTTTGAGTAACTTGTATATTTCCCTTGTTGCCATGTTAAAATTTTCTTCTTTTGGCAAAAAAAAAAAAAACCTCACAAACATACTAATGCAGTTGTGATTGCCACAGAATCCTTGAACACTGGTTTGTTAAATGAGGACAGTTCAGATCAAATGTTTATGAAAAACTACATTCTTGGTATAAAAATAAATGTACCTTGTTGCAAAGCCACACTAATTCTCATTTCACCAGCTATCTCTCGGACTCTTAAAACATTACATTATTCCATTGCAGAAGTCTACAGCTACTCATATATCACAGTAATGAGAAAATTTTGCATGTTTATCATGTAGCAAAATACTCTCCACTTTAAATGCCATCATTCATCAAAATCTTGTTTTGATATTTCGAACTGTTTGAGGCACAAGGGAGATTGTGAGTATTTCTTTCTCGCACCTGTGCGAGCAGAAGCGAACACATTATATACAATCCATTTTCTCAGGATTGTCTGCAGCTTGTGGTCTAGCAGCTAGCATTGCTGCCTCTGGATCATGGGGTGCCAGGCTTGATTCCCGGCTGGGTTTGAGATCTTCTCCACCCGGGGACTGGGCGTTTTTGTTGTCCTCATCATTTGGGAAAAGTAGCAAGACTGGACAGTGGGAAGATGGGAACTTGTATGAACACTGACAACCATGCAATTGAGCACCCTACAAACCAAATATTATCATTATTTTCTCAAGATTGGTATTTTCTCGAGATTGGAAGTAACGTGTAGTTTGGGTAGACCAAGACAAACGGTATCGTTTATGGATTATCTCTGCACTTTAGGAAAAATGGGCTCACAGCTCTTGAAGGAGATGATGTACTCTCATTTGATGAGAGTCTTAACAAGGTGTCTGTTGCGGAAAATGGGTACTGCACTCAGATATTGCCACAAAGTAAACAAACAGGTTGCAATGCACTACTTTCCATCTACATTTTTAGGCCATACCACTGCCACTGATATGTTGGACAGTTTTAAGAAAGAAACTTCAGGCCTGACTGTTACCAACATGCTTAAAGTATCAATGGATGGCCCAAATAACAACTGGGCTTTCGTGAGGGACTTACGTCTTGAGCTGAAGATTATTCATGTGGACAATGCATCAACTTTTAATGATGTGGGGTCTTTAGTCTCCACACAGTTTGTCAGATTTTCAAGACTGCAGCCCTTAAAGACTAACTGATATATTATCTGCCATGAAATTGGTATGTGATGCACAAGTTGATGATGAAGCTAGTGTTATTCCTGCCAAATAAATTAACTTAGGTCATGCTGTATGGTTTGAGCTGAGAAATTTGAAAGTGTCTGCCAAGGATATTTAAATTTTCAGAGCCGAGTGCAGGGAGTTTGTGATCATAATTTGCTCAGTCCTCCTCCTAAAGCCACTGTTGAAGTATAACATTTGTAGATACATAAGCTTTTGTGATCCAGCTGTGATAAGTAGTAGCCAGGAACTAGGAACAGTAGAATCTCAAACACCTTGCACAAATTGATACTGAATTGGATGAGCACTAACAACTGTGATTAAGTTAAGAAGGAATTCACACAATTTCTTGGTAAACAAGAATATTTGGATCTCCGTGCAAGCTACAAGAGAAGTTAGACTAGAATTAATCACTTTTGGAGGACTGCCAGCATTTGCATGGCTTTCTTCAAAAGGTTCTCATTATGATTGATGGTCAAGCCATTGTAGAGCAAGGTTCTTTCATTAGTAAAGAGTGTATGATAGTCAACTAAGAAACAGAGTCAAGTATGTCAATTATATGATGACCTGAAATCAGCTGACGGTTTCTTCAAGATTTTTGTTGACAAGAGAATGGTTCTGGACTATTGCAGTACTCAAGATCAGTAAGGGGAAGCTTTAAAGCAGAAGGGTAGACGGAAGGGATCCATTGTCCAGCATGTTAATGAACTGAAGGGCAGAATGTCACAGATACTTGCAGAGAGGGCCACTGAACTGAGTGGAATTCATGAAGAGATTGCTTCTCCCACAAAGAAATTTTGACTGGTTTCATTGATTGATTTTAATTGTTTGTTTTTACTTTTTATTTTTGGCAAAACACTTAGTATTGTTTGGCAGGGAAAATGTCACTGTAAATACTCCAGTACTGTCTTTCTTATTTTTGAAACCTTAATGTTATGTTATGCAACATATTCCTTTTATGTTTTCTGTTCAGTCTGATGCATTATCTTTCCTGGAAAGTTCATAAATCCTGTGCTGGACAAGGAGCAAAAACTTGTTGTTAATTCAGAGTTCAAGTTAAATCTTTAATAAAAGCAGAAAACCTTTAACTAAAGTTGCTTTTACTCACGCAACTTACCTGTTTACTTATCCTCCAGATCATAAATCTTCTAAAGGAGACAATAAAGTGGTGTTCATTCAAAATTAGAATTAAAAACAACCAATCTAGGTGGCACAGTGGTTAGCACACTGGACTCTCATTCAGGAGGACAACAGTTCAAACCCACATCCAGCCATCATGATTTAGGTTTCTCGTGATTTCCCTGAATCACGTCACACAAATGCTGGGATGGTTCCTATGAAAGGGCATGGCTGTCTTCCTTCCCCCTCCTTCCCTAATCCGATGGGGCCAACGACTTCATTATTTGGTCCCCTCCCCCAGATCGACCAACCAACTAATTGAAAACACGTTCAGAAGTGCAGAAGTCGTTACATTTTTTTGTTAACTTGCCATTTTCCTTACTCTTGACATCTCTAAATTTGTCATGAAAAATTGCTAAAACTGTGTCTGGAAATCAGTGAAAAAAAAAAAAGGGAATTTCAATTTTGGAAGCTTGTGGCAACCCTGAATATTCACCTTCCATTTCCTCCAGTTACACAACACATGTTCACCACTTTCATAATTTCACCATTTTCATCAGAATAAAATATATGGCAGGAGTAATCTGAAACCAAGAACTTGATTCAAAACCATTACACTGTGCACATATTTTGTTTTGTTTGGTGGATCTAGTGATGAGTTTGCTACACAAATTGTCAACTAAGAAATTTCAAGATTCTCACTGGTCATTCACAAAGTGTTGTGTCAATAAGTTGGAAGTGAAGTTGCTGACATTCACAGAGTGAGCAACATAAAATCAAACCCACAACGAGACCACCACTTGACACAATTTATGAAAAACTCTCACACAATTAGTACAACTAGCAGATGTAAATATTAATACTGATTTTTGCTGCTGTTTGCCAGGTGGTTGTGTATCAGGACAGTATTACATTACATTTCATTGCAGTGCAGTAGTGCTTGTGTAAAATACTTATTCAGTTCAGGACATTTGTTATTTGTATTTGGCACTGGTTTTATGAAGGACTATCTTTCCTTTGGTTGATGACAGTTGATTAGGCTTTATAAATAGTCAATCTGTATCTACAGTTCTCTTTAATATTAGTTTCTTCTCCAGTGTTTCATTTGCTAGACAAGAATGTAATGGTGGTGGTGGTGGTGGTGGTGGTGGTGGTGGTGGTGGTGGCAGCAGCGGCGACTAGTAATGATATAGGTTCTCCTTGTAGGTCTAGTAAAAATTTCAGTGTTTTTGAGTCAGTCCTATTCTGTTTGTGACAGGCTGTTTTTACCATAAGCTTGTTTTGTTTGCATATTAATTTGGAGGGCGTATTCTGTGCATTTCAAAAAGACTATGAGCTTTCAGTTTTTATATGAATGTCTCATCAGTTCTCTAATTTGATTTCTTCCTATGTACTCTGTCACTATTTGTGTTCCAACATCTATATTTATGTCCTGTTGGAGGCTGTCCTAATTTCAGAGCTGTCTGTAGTGTGTGAGATAGGCCATGTCATTCTCTCAGATATCGTTCATGTACATCCTGTAGAGGAGTGTCAGTGTCGTGTTCAAGACACTTGGTGTCTGCCCTTGGAAACAGCTTGCTTTTAGGTCTACATCTGTTGTGCTGAAACCTCACTTTGATTTGTATTAAGTAATGACCTGAGTCAAAAACTCCTTTTTGTGCCTTTCAGGTGTATTTTCCTCCTGGAAACTGCAACAGTGTCGGTTTGAAATTCCCCTTGCAAGAAAATGTTTGATTGCTCTAAAAACATATATCAGACCCTAGAAGTGTCCAAAGCTCATCATTAGAGGTATCCTACTTAACTGCAAGATACAAATCACCCCACATTGTTGGTGAGAAATTCTTTTCATAGCCGTCAGAATGTGTGAAATAAAGCGTGGAGAAAGGTTTAGATTTTAAACATTAACACAAAACATATAAAATGCGAGAGGTACAATACAGTTAAGTAAACTTGTGTCACCAAAAGCTGTGTAATTATAAAACGGAAAATAAATAGTATTTTACGAGGGGGAAGTTTTAACATGTGTGGGGATTCTGAAAGTTCACCAAGAATGTTATAGAAAGTTGAATCTTGTAATTGGGATAATTAATAAACTAATGTTATTTTAGGAAAAGTACACATCTGTGGAAACTGGAAAATTGTGGTAACAAAATTAAAACGCAGGATTTTATACATAATTATATCTTTAAGATTGGAACATTGTACAACATGAAAATTCTGAGTACAAATAACTTTTAAAATATTGCATTTTCAAAAAAAGTTAAATATTTGCTCAAAAGATGTGAACAAGGATTTTCAAATAAACTGTGTAAATCTTAAATCAAAGAATTTCTAGTGTATTTGAATTTTGATGGGCACGTGGTTTACAGGCATTGTTTTCATGTGAACTGAATAGATTGTTGTCATCAGAAATTGGTAAACTGTGCTTTGAATAATGAAATTTAGTTAAGTGCTGCATGAATAGGAATTTGGCAACTTTGTATATACATGGTGTAAGCATTAGGTGTGTATATGAAAACAAAATTTTTTATATATTTATTTAAGTAGTAGAATGGTAGCAAGTGGAACTGCCCAAACTTGCTATAAGTCTACAAGATGCCCTCCATTTTTATTTGTCCTGGTGTGCTAGTTGGATGCCTACAATTGATATGTGTTTTTTTTGTCCTGCCCACCTACACATTATGATCACTCGATAAGATTTTGATGCTGTTTGTTGGGATATTGATGATGATGGTCTCTTGAGTTCTCAGAAACAGCTTTCTGTTCAGATTATCTTATTATTTATGTTGATCAAGGCATTCACTTTGCTGCAAGTACAAAAATTATTCCAGATGCAGAATTAAAGTTGAGTACTGAATTTACAATCATTTTACTTACTTCGGAGGCTGAACCAGGTATGGTTGGCATTCCATTGATCCTTATGGCTCGTTTTCCCATATATGTTCTGTAGTTTTCTGAATCAAAATGGGAAACGTGTGTCCTGTAGAACTATGATTTGAATTTGGAATTTGCCAAGTATGTGTAAGCTATTTAACTCATACAATTTTCAGTAGTGTGCTGACATCAGTTATGCCTAAAAAGGGAGTTTGATATGCTTTGATCCTTCTCAGCATGATCATCCATGTCTCTCAGAGCCCAATGATTGCATGTATTTAGGGTGTGAGGTTGTTGCTGTGATGGTGTTTGTTCCATTGTGCCACAGTTAGAAGCTGAAAATACATGCAAGAGGTGATTATTTGGTGTGATGATGAAATTACAGCTCGAGTGTTGAGATTGACAATTGCCTCCAGATATCCTCCAGCTAACTACTTTTTAATGGATTCTCTGTACATAAATCCTTATCCTTTATTCAGACTTGGATTGTCCTTCATAATGTGTTATATTTTTTTCTTCATAAATTTTGTAACCTTATATGACTGCTTTATATAAATATATTATTACATCATCATAGTTATGTTTATCACACATCACTTTTGAATCAGAATTACATAAATATTTGAAATTGGTTCTGATGTTACGCCTTGTGAAAACATGTTCAACACTGCTATTCAGAGTGATTCAGTGAGAGTGTTTCCCAAGAATGCAAATGTTCTGTAATATTTTACAGGAAAGTTGGTACATTGCTGCTCTTTAGTTTACCAACTCCAGTGAGTTTTAGCCCTTATCTTCTCATTATTATTAAAAAATTTTTTGATGTTGTAAAGTTAAGTCTGTGCTTACGTATTCTTAAATATAAGGTTTCTTTTGCCCAAGTATCATTGGAAAAAATGAACATTTTGAGTCTGTAATATGGCAGTTTCTTTTCCTTTTGGCAAAAGATTCTTTTATATTTCAGGCACAAAACAAAAAGTCTCCAGCAAGTTAATATTGCTTTTTCAAAGGAGACTCCATATTCAGTAGGAACCAAATCTTTTTGCAGTTCTACTTTTGTTTTCAATTTTTATTTCTATAAACTAAGTGATTACATGGTTAATTTCTTATTTCTTTGTTTCCAGTTATCTTGCTGCTCAATTTTATGCACCTTTTGTAATATGTATGATGTTTCTATGATCCATCAACTGTAATTATTGCTTTACAGAAAAAGTTCCACATGATGTTAGCAACGTAGGTTACATAGTGAAGCTGGCCCTTGCTATTCTGGGACCTGTCCTTGCTTTGGGTGCTATTGGGACAATAGTTCTCTTCTTGATGAGGAGAACACATCGCAAAAGATTGATGGCAGCCCGAGCTATGGCAGACCATGATCCATTCTATGCATCAGATGAAGTTCTCCGAGCAACTGCAGCTGGGGACAGCACGTTGAGGGTATATCCTATTACTCTATTAACATTGTAAAATTGTATAAATTATGAAAAGTTAAAGGCAATGATTCTAAAATGAGGAAGGCACCATTAGGACCAAGGTAGATTTTCTTAGACCAACTTGTTACTTTCATTGATACAGGTCATCCGTACATGTAAATGCTGCAGATGGAAGTTTGTCTTGGCGAAGAATCTGTCATTTTTTTATCTTTGTCCTGCTGACAAGTTGCACTTTGTAGCAGTTTGATGAATGGATCTGGGAATGACCTGTATCACATAAAGAAATCGATTATCTTAAGAAGACACACAAAGTGACCCAGATGGTGTCTTTCTCCAGTGTAATTACAGGTGGTCACAGTTCCCTAAAACATCATATCTTCAATTATGTAATGAATCTAGTTAGACTAACAGGGCAAAAGGTAGAGCCAATTTTTATCTTTGAAGTTCAAAGCTTTCAATTTCAGCACTCAAAGAGAAGTATGGAAAACATTGTAGAATGTTGTCAAGGAAAACACTACATCAGTTGGAACTCTTGGACATTTTTGTGGAAGAAGAAGAAGAAGAAGAAGAGAACAGTGCATCCAGATATTGTTCAACTGATTGTTGAACATAGATCAAATTGAAGTTGAGTTCAAGAAAAAAGGCAGTGAAGACAGGCACAATGAAAAGACTGTTACACATTGAGGTTTCACCCAAAGACTTTGTCAGAAAAGAAAACACACACAGACATTCACACAAGCAGGCACACCTCATGCAAAGATAACTACTGTCTCCCACCAGTGCGGCCAGAATGCAGCTCTCACGTTGAACGAACACAGCAATCTGGAATGGGTGGGGAAGGGGGAGATATAGCAGGGTTTGAAGATATTTAAAGTATTGCTTCATGAAATAGAGTGAGAGGGGGAGGGAGAGCCCCAACCACTCGCCCACCCCCAACCTCTGCTGCTCCCTTCAGCACAGACCCAGTCACACTTACACAGTTCAGGCTGCATACTTGTGCCTTGTGTTCCACAGTGAATGTCGAAAAAGCACAAGTGACATACATAAGTAACAAATACTTAAATGTTTCACCTAATCAAAATTGAAACTGAGATTCACTTATATAAACCGTGTGTTCAATAATGGTCCTCGAGTGATAATACTTATTGTTACAAATTGCATATCAGTGAAGTGACTGCTCCTCCGCCCCCCCCCCCCCCCCTCGCCCACTTCGAATCACCCATCTTTGGGGTATGTCAGATCAATCACTTCTTAGATTCTTGTGCTCTCTTTTCCTCCCAGTAGTTCTTCATTCTATCTGAATTCTTCTTTCTTTCCTCCACTGATATCTGAATCAGTTTCCTGGTGCTGATCTTAACTTGCAACCTCTTAGTGTTTTTTTAAAAAGATGTCAAAGATTTGTTTCGTTAGTCTGTCTGGATTTATTTGGGTTATGTGTCCATAAAAAATTTATCCTCCTTTTCCTCATGGTTTCTGAGTGTCTCTCCAACTTTCCATAGAGGGCTTCATTTCTATAGAAAACTTATTTGTTACTTTGGAATTTGGGACCCATGATCTTCCTCAAAATTTCTCTCATCTTGATTTCCAGTTTCTCCATTTCCCCTTTCATCCCCATGACTAGTGTCTCTGCTGCATAGAGTGCTTCCAGCTTAATTACTGTGTTATAATGCATTATTTTGGTGTTCCGAGAGAGAGCTTTGTTATTGTATGTGTTTTTGGTTTTCTGGAAAGCTAGTTCCATTTTGGTCCTTCTTGCTTCCATTGCTCTCAACTACAATGTTGTTCCATTCAATCAGTTCCCCTAGGTACTTGAAACTCCTAACCACCTCTATTTTTTGAGCTCCTACTTTAATTCTCTTAGGAGTATCTAGTATATTCATCATAATCTTCATTTTTTTTTCGTAACAAAACTTAAGTTCTGCCCTCTGTGCCTACTCTTTAGCTTCCTCCCACATTTCCACAAGCAGTGCCATGTCATCAGCAAATGCCAAACACTTAATTGTGATTCCTTTGTTTTTTGCTCCAAATCCTAATCTTCCTCTCGTTCTTGCATTCCATTCCCTCACAACTTTTTCGAGTGCACAGTTAAACAGCAGGAGTGAGAGACAATCCCCTTGTTGGACCCCTGTTCTGATCTCAGAAGGTTCCAATAGTTCACCCATGAATCTGACTTTAGAGGACATATTCATGATCATCTCTTTGATGATGTTTACAGTTTTCCCATCCAGGCTAAACTCATCCACGGTATTGAACGACAACACTCTGTCTATGGAATCGTAGGCTTTTTGGAAGTCTACAAAAGTCACTATATACAATTTTGCCCTCTGCTTCTGATGTGTTAAAATGTTTCTGAGGTTTAAGATCTGTTCAGGGCAGGACCTTCCTTTCCTAAACCCTGCTTGATACTCCCCAGTTTGGCAATCCAACTGAGATTCTGCTCTTTCTAGTAAAGCTCTGGACAATATCTTGTAGGTCGCATCCACCAGGGAAATCCCTCTATAGTTGTTGGGTTCAGATTTGGGACCTTTTTTGTGAAGAGTGTGTATCAGGGCCATTTCCAGCCCTCTGGAATGAGTCCTTCTTCCATATCTCTTCAAAAAGTTTCTGGAGTAAGACAGTTGCATTTTTGCTTGCATACTTCCATAATTCGGCTGTTATCTGGTTTATCCCTGATGCCTTGAAATTTTCCATATGATTTAGTATTGCCTGGATCTCACTTACAGGTGGTGGTTTAGACTCTGGTTTGGGGGATGACTTCGGTCCACCATCGAACGCCATCTTTTGGTGTGGTTGCTTGCAGTTTAGAAGTTCCCTGGAGTATTCTGCTAGTATCTTACTGTTGCCCCTATTAATACAGGGTGGAGCAGAGGGAACACATGTTTTTCACCATTGAATGACTGGGACACGGTTTGATAAAAATAATAAAAACAAGCATTAAGTGATAGATTTTATAATGCAGTTTTGAAATATACATCTTTAATTAGGTTCGAAAAATAATGACTTTGAGATGACATCCTTCTTGCTGGATGCAAATTTGGATCCTCTCCCAATGCATGGCTCTCTCCAACATTTCATTTGGCATGGCTTCAATTTCCTGACGAATGGAATTCTTCAGGTCCTCAATTGTGCGAGGCTTGTTCACGTAGACTTTTGATTTTAAATATCCCCACAAAAAGAAGCCACATATTGACAAATCAGATGAGCGAGGGGTCCAGTAAACATCACCATATCTCGAAATAACATGTCCTGGGAACATTTGTCGAACTGCTTCCATGGATGCTCTTGCCATGTGAGCTATGGCACCATCCTGCTGAAACCATATTTCTCTCATGTTCACTTGACACCTTTCAAGTTCTGGAAGAAGAAAGTTGTGTAACATTTTAACGTATTGCGCTGATGTCACGGTAACTGCAGTTCCTTCCTCTTCAAAAAAATGGGTCCAACAATCCCCATCGTTGAAATGCATCACCACACTGTTACTTTTAAGCTGTGGTGAGGTCTTTGGTGCAATTCATGTGGGTTCTCCGGTGCCCGATACCAACAATTTTGAACTTTGACATAACCATCTACATGAAAATGCGCTTCATCAGTCATGAAGACTGTAGCATCTGCATCTTCTGTAAAAATTTTGTCCATTACGCAACAAAACTCTCTGCGCAACACAAATTCCCCTTCACTAAGCTGCTGGACGATCATTATCTTGTACGGGTGAAACTTAAGATCATCATGTAAGATGCGGTGGAGTGAACGACATGATGTACCCAGCACTACAGCCTGTCGTCTAGCTGATCGTTTTGGACTAGCAAGAACTGCCGTTCTCACTCAGTCTACATTTTCCGGAGTACGAACTGAACAGGGAAGACCAGGTGGTTTCTTCTCATCGCAGATCCAGTACTTCTAAATGCTGCAACTCATCGGAGTACAGTATTTCGATCAGGCACTGCACCTCGACGTCCAACTCTAAAATTTTGTCGGAAAAGACATTGCACTGTGACTATGGAATCATTGTTTCTGAAGTTCTGCTCGGCAACAAAAACATGATGCTCTACGCTCCATAGTGACTGAAACTGCGTTGTATGGGCAGTCTGCAAACATTCATTCAAGGTCAGTACCCCCTGTCGTCTCCGCATACTAGTGGTTTAAAAAAATGTGTTTCCTCTGCTCCACACTGTGTTTGCCATGTTCTCCTTTTGGTCGTGAAGTTGGAGAGTTGGGGGGTCATATCTGTTTAGCTTCTCCCTGAAGATCAGATAATAGTTTCTCATGTTGTTCTTAGCAAAGTCATCATTTATCTTCCTGAGCAGTTGGTCTTCTTGCGCCTTCTTGGCTTTCTAGATCTCCTTGGACACCATTTTTCCAGCTCCCACAAAGTGCCAGGCACGCTTGTCCTTTCTGGTTTGCCACATGTTTCACGCCTTCTTCCTCAGACCTAGTGGTCTTATCACACTCATCGTTCCACCGCCTGTGCTGCTTCATCCTGGTAACAGGACCAAGCTGCTCTGCCTTGGTTATAAGGCTCTTCTTCATCTGCTTCCAGTCTTGATCTTCTAGGGTGCTGTTTAACTTGTCCCATTCCTGCTCCTCCTCTTTTGTTGGCTCTGGATCATATCTCCGTTGTGCAAGGTTTTTCCTATGAAAGTTACTCTTGGGGCTGATCTTCAGTTTCACTTTAGATTGGTAGTGGTCAGAGTCGATGTCAGCTCTTGTGAGAACCCTAACATTTTGAGTTTCCTTATGAAATTTCCGCTTTATCACGGCATAATCTAACTGGAATTCTCCCTGGAGAGGGTTAGGTGAAACCCATGTCTTCTGCTTTCTTGGCAATTTCTTAAACCTAATTGACTTCAGGACCAAACTGTGTGCCTGGCACAATTCAATGAGCCTGATACCATTGTGGTTCATCCTGTTACGTGCTGGGTATCTCCCCACTATATGCCTGAACCTTTTCTCTCTCCGCACTTGGGCATTAAAATCCCCTAGAAGGATGACATGATGTTTTTTGGATATCTTTTGGATCGTGTCATCTAGTTTGTTCTAGAATAGCTCCACCTTCTCCTTATTCTTTTTGTTGTCAATGTTTATAGGGGCATGAACATTTACAACAATATGTACTTTGTTGGTTGACTTAATTGTGAGTGTGGATAGCCTTTCAGAGGTAGACTCAAAGCTTATAATGGAGCCTAATACTTTCTTGTCAATTATGAAACCTGTCCCAAGGTGGGGAACATTTTTCATAACTCATGTCCCCGTCTTCCCGTAAGTATCCTGAACCCTCCAGATTCAAAGCTGCCCTCATCCAAGAACCTGGTCTCTTGCACAATCGTAATGATGATTGTATGTTCGTTTAATGTGTCCATTAGAGTCTTAAGTTTCCCCACTTTCAGAAGTGGATTTGCATTAAAAGTTGCTAAGTAGTTGCTTTCCTGTATTTTATTTTGTTTACGGTTCCAAGACGTTCCAATTCATTTTTGTGTGACGTTGCATACTCCCCAGAATCCGAATGTTTGCTTGTGCACTTATGAGCGGTGGATTGACCATCTGGGGTAATTAGTTTCACATCACACTTTTCCATGATTGATAATTCTTAGAGTTCTGAGGGTGACTTTTAGAGCCATAATTTCTTACATCCGAGGTTATTAGCCTCTGAGGATTATTCACAACTGCCCCTTATATGGAGACAGACACTGACCAAAGGCAGCCCAATTTGAGAACAGTCGCTTTTGGATTTTGATTTGATTTTTAATTCCACTAGGCTCTTCCACTCTCTCCACCGTTGGGAAGCATATTCCTCGTCCACCTTAAAGACCGTTGGCCAGGTTTCACCTAGTAACCCTAGGCAGGAGTCCTTACAGGATGCTACCATCCAGAGCCAGATGGACCCAGGTTTTTTAACGAGGCGTTACTCCTCCCTCTCCTCCTTCCTCATCACTTGCAAGATGGCCTGGGCTTGGGACCGGCAATGGCGGAGTTAGCTAAATTTTATTTATTTTTTATTTATTTATTTGTTCATTACATTTAGTTTTTTCACGACTTGTTTTGGGACCGCAGCCCTGGGGCTATTTGTGTATTATACGAATAATGTGACAGCTAAACTTGGCGGAGACGAGGGACGTACTACCAACCTGAACTCTTCAGATCTTTTTCCAGTCAGAACTAGGGAATTCAGGCACCGTAGTAAAGTGCACATTTAGTTGTATAAGTCATGGAAGAGTGAAAAAGATATGGAAAGTTTAATATTGAGTCAAATGTTAGGGCTGTAATATACACAATACTCTTTTGTAGAATTATAAGCATTATATCTTGGTTGTGCAACACGAATCACAATTTCATTTTCGGCACTGTATTGTGGAGTTAACCTAATTAACTTCATTAAGACCATGGATAAGTGTGTTGGTGTGCACTGCTTGACCCCAGTCATACCGTACTTGAAATGGATTTGTCAGCCTGGCGACATTTATCAGTAATTCTGCAAAAACCTCTATATTAGATTTTAGTACCGCTTGTGCCATGTGTTGTCAATTGATAAAGCCCTTACTGAGTAAGAAGGTTGTAGATGAAGTGCCTATTGTAAGATTGAAGGAGATTCAGTAGCAGTAAAATAACCTTTTCTATGAAGATAAACACTGTAAAACTCCATATTATTGAATTGGCTTCTAAAAAATTCCCACATATAATGAATATTCCTCTGGACACAGGGAAACTGCCATAAGAACAATGTTATTGAACCATATTTTTATGTAATCTTCACTTTTAAAGAATAAAAATGAAACACTCCCAAATTAAGACACTTGTTTAGTGAAATTACTGACGTGTGGGAGTTTATTGTTGTTAATTTCATTTTTGACCAGGTTACGATAAAATCCTTACAGAATAAATAATATGCATGATCCGTAGCAGATCATAAGTTGCTCAAAAACTAATTTCACCACATGAATAGTTTGGCCCATAGGTGTCCATTACAAACGACAGGACTAACTCCCACAGCACTTTGGAGCATGAAGAAAGTGGACAAGGGTACACCTGGAATGAAACCTGGATGTGGATCAGCGTTGTTGGTTTCTCTTCAGCAAGAAGTGCTGGTTTCATTTGACACCAGACGATCATCATGAAGTAGGCGAAAGTGGCCAGGGACCAGTGCGCATATCACATATGCAGTACTACAGGTTCAGCAGGGAAGTGTGCCGGCCATGTTTTGTGCAGATATAAAGTACACTTTGGATGCTTCTCATCTATATTGAGGATAGTTTGTGGGTCATGCAGTACCAGAACAGGAATCACTGACTTATTGTCCAAACTTGGTCAACATTTCAGCAGTGGTTTCACGTTTTCGAGATGATGATGCACAAGGCATACTGCCCAACCTTCACCCTCCTGAAGGAGCCAGGAGTCAATAAAATGGAATGGCCTGCCATAACTGATGACCTGAACACGACGAAGAGCGCTTGGGACCAGTGGAAACTTGCAGTGCAACGTCACAGCAACTCTGTTCACACACTGAATGGTGTCAGAATGACAGCAAGTAAGACTGGCTTGAGCTGCGATATCTCAGTTGCCTTATGGACAGCAGCCATGAAGAATCTGAGCATGTTACAGTGTTTTCACAAATGTGCACTTTCAGACAGATTGTCTTTGGTTTGGTTACTGTTGTGATTTATTCCTCAGTCTTTTATTTCTCTCTCGTAGAGTGTTTTATTTCATATCCTTCTTCTCTTTAGGGTACTGGGATCAATTTAATGAATTCAGTTGACATGTAAAAGTTTGGGTTGGTCCAGAAAGTGTGCAAAGATAGCTGAAGTGGCTAAGCCAACTGGTCATGATAAGTGGGAAACTTGGGTTTGAGTCCCCGCTGACACAAATTTACATATGTCTCTGTTGGGTAGTAATTTTCATATCTATTTGCTCTTACTTTCTCCAGAAGTTAATAAAGCTTTTACTTTTTCAGAAGTTAATAATCACACTATTTTCAAATTCTGGTGAAACTTTCCCATCACAAAATGTCATTAATGACCTTTTATATTTCCTGCTCCACCTTCGCTATGATGCCTACGAGTTCTGCTGTGTTCCTTCTGGGGCTGTGCAAAGCAACTGGAAATTCAGATTTGAGTCGCCCCTGTCATTTTCTAGCAACAGGTCCTCATTTTTCATAGTTTTCGGTAGAGTGCATCAACCTCCTGACCCCACCGACACCCTGCACCCCTACCTTCTACCTTCTTCCCAAAATTCACAAACCCAATCATCCCTGCCGCCCCATTGTAGCTGGTTACCAAGCCCCCACAGAACGTATCTCTGCCTACGTAGATAAACACCTTCAACCCATTACATGCAGTCTCCCATCCTTCATCAAAGACACCAACCACTAGCTCGAACGCCTGGAATCCTTACCCCATCTGTCACCCCCGGAAACCATCCTTGTAACCATTGATGCCACTTCCCTATGCAAAAATATCCCGCATGTCCAGGGCCTCTTGCAATGGAGCACTTCCTTTCACGCCGATCACCTGCCACCCTACCTAAAACCTCTTTCCTCATTACCTTAGCCAGCTTCATCCTGACCGACAACTTCTTCACTTTTGAAGGCCAGACATACCAACAATTAAAGGGAACAGCCATGGGTACCAGGATGGCCCCTTGTACGCCAACCTATTCATGGGTCGCTTAGAGGAAGCCTTCTTGGTTACCCAGGCCTGCCAACCCAAAGTTTGGTACAGATTTATTGATGACATCTTTGAACTCCAGAATTTCCTCTCCAACCTCAACTCCTTTGGCTCCATCAGATTCACCTGGTCCTACTCCAAATCCCATGCCACTTTCCTTGACGTTGACCTCCATCTGTCCAATGTCCAGCTTCACACGTCAGTCCACATCAAACCCACCAGCAAGCAACAGTACCTCCATTATGACAGCTGCCACCCATTCCACATCAAATGGTCCCTTCCCTACAGCCTAGGTCTTCGTGGCAAACGAATCTGCTCCAGTCTGGAATCCCTGAACCATTACACCAACAACCTGAAAACAGCTTTTGCATCCCGCAACTACCCTCCCGACCTGGTACAGAAGCAAATAACCAGAGCCACTTCCGCATCCCCTCAAACCCAGAACCTCCCACAAAAGAACCCCAAAAGTGCCCCACTTGTGACAGGATACTTTCCAGGACTGGATCAGACTCTGAATGTGGCTCTCCAGCAGGGATATGACTTCCTCAAATCCTGCCCTGAAATGAGATCCATCCTTCATGAAATCCTCCTCACTCCACCAAGAGTGTCTTTCCGCCATCCACCTAACCTTCGTAACCTCTTAGTTCATCCCTATGAAATCCCCAAACCACCTTCCCTACCCTCTGGCTCCTACCCTTGTAACCGCCCCCGGTGTAAAACCTGTCCCATGCACCCTCCCACCACCACCTACTGCAGTCCTGTAACCCAGAAGGTGTACACGATCAAAGGCAGAGCCACGTGTGAAAGCACCCACGTGATTCTCAACTGACCTGCCTACACTGTGAAGCTTTCTATGTGGGAATGACCAGCAACAAACTGTCCACTTGCATGAATGGACACAGGCAGACAGTGTTTGTTGGTAATGAGGATCACCCTGTGGCTAAACATGCCTTGGTGCACGGCCAGCACATCTTGGCACAGTGTTACACCGTCCGGGTTATCTGGATACTTCCCACTAACACCAACCTGTCAGAACTCCGGAGATGGGAACTTGCCCTTCAGTATATCCTCTCTTCTCGTTATCCGCCAGGCCTCAACCTCTGCTAATTTCAAGTTGTCGCTGCTCATATCTTACCTGTCTTTCAACAACATCTTTGCCTCTTTACTTCTGCCTCGACTGACATCTCTGCCCAAAGTCTTTGCCTTTACAAATGTCTGCTTGTGTCTGTGTATGTGTGTGGGTGGGTGCGCGCGCGCGAGCGAGCGAGTGTGTACCTGACCTTTTTTCCCCCCTAAGGTAAGTCTTTCCGCTCCCAGTATTGGAATGACTCCATACCCTCTCCCTTAAAACCCACATCCTTTCGTCTTTCCCTCTCCTTCCCTCTTTCCTGATGAAGCAACCGTTGGTTTTGAAAGCTTGAATCTCTTCATAAGTATTTATCCTATAACAATTTCTAGTGTATTTGCATTCATAGACATTACTTTTAGGGCATTATCCAGGGCCTGTTTCAATCCTAGCATTTTTTTTTGTGCATTTCCTAAATCTCTTTTAAGGCAGTTCTATTGGTTTTCCACACCAGTAATCCTTTGTTCTTTCTTTGGTCACATGTTCTGTTTCACTTCATAATTACTTCAGCTTGTCTGGGTTCCAGCTTTCAGTAGCTTTATCCTTAACTTCTAGATATTCAAATAGAATTTCGTTAATACTAGATTGTGGTCACAATAACTGTCAACACATGGTTAGCTCGTGCATTCCTTAACTTGATTCCTGAATCTTTAGTTTACCAAAAGTTAATCATCCTAGTATTTTATTTCCTACCCTGACATCTCCCACACTACTGTCTTCTCAAAGTGCTTTCAAACAATGTTTTTCCAATGACTAAATTGTGCCCAGCACATAATTCCACTAATCTTTCCCCCCTCTTAAAATTTGCTTGCGTGGACTATTCTCCTCCATTTTTTCCTTACTTTAACCAATGACTGCATTCCATTCGTCTACTACCACTAAATTCCAAACTATTTTGACACTTTTTTGACTTCAGTAGTCTTAGTAAAAGCTTCAACTTCAGGTCATTCGCATATGTAGTTGACATGTGTATTGATGTTTATGGTGTCTGTTGTAAGTCTGATTTCACCATGAGTGTTCTTTCTGTCAACTGCATATAACTCTATACTCCATCATCAGTTTCCCATTTCATTACCACCACCACCACCACCACTACTACTACTACTACTACTACTACTACTACTACTACTACTCTGACTCAACCGATATAAACTCAGTATAAGTAATCCTATGACTGCCTTTGCAGAAGTCTACCAATTGTCTTTGCATCTTGCTATTTAATAAACATATACTTCCATTGTTTCCATTTTTATATTTAAGATTTCTAGTTTTTCATATGCTTTAACATTGCAACAACTCACATGCCCACTCTAATTAGCATTCTGTTTTGGCCTGACAGCTCCTCCCAAGTGCTTTTTCATCCTAGGTAAAATACAGAATATATAGAGAATATGTAGAAACAGAGAAGATCAAAAGAAGAGCAATATGTGTTGTTACAGATTCATTTAGTAAGCACAAAAGTATCACGGAGATGATCAAACAATTCCAGTAGCAGATGCTGCAAGAAAGATGTTCTACCTCACTGTGTGGTTTACTGTAAAATTTCCAAGAACATAGTGCCTAGAAGAGTCAACCAATGTGTTGCTTCCTCCTACATACATCTTGCAAGATATAGAGGCTAAAATTAGAGAATCGACCTCACACATAGGCTTACTGGCAATCATTATTCCCATGAACCGTTTGGGACTGGCACAGGAAAGGTGGGAAGTGACAGTGGTACATAAAGCACCCTCCAACATACATACACCACAAGGTGGCTTGTGGAGTGTAGATGTGGATTTTCTTCATGCATAGTGTATAAATTGCTTTGTAACAATTTTGTACTTTACAATAGTGTTAGGAATTTGTAAAGCATAATATTAATTTTGTATTGATTTTTGGATGACAAAAGGTATACTAGTGCTATAGAAGCACTCCCCACCCTGCCAAGCATCATTTCGTGTACAACCCCCCCCCCCCCTCCCACACACACACACACACACACACCAGAGAGAGAGAGAGAGAGAGAGAGAGAGAGAAAGTGAATGAGTGAGTGTCAGTCCTTTCCACCTTCCTTTCTGATGTGGTAGTGCATTAATGTGTGAAATAAGTACCAGTTTTCTGGTTTGTATTATTCCTCTTGTCTATCATAGCAAAGTGTGCTTGCTGATGATCAACGGTGGAGTTTGGAAATGAGTGAGGTGCCATATGCCTGGGCATCTACATTTCATTTGCTTTTATATTCCTTCACTAGAAAGGAGAACAGAAGAGAGAATGTTATACTTTGTCCCATTTTTCCATTTTTCATTTGCCCTGAGTACACAATTTTTTTTAAAGTCACAATGTGTACAGAGTTTCCCTTATACATGTATACATAAGTGACGTGGTCATACTAGATTGTTGTTGTTGTGGTCTACAGTCCTGAGACTGGTTTGCTGCAGCTCTCCATGCTACTCTATCCTGTGCAAGCTTCTTCATCTCCCAATACCTACTGCAACCTACATCCTTCTGAATCTGCTTAGTGTATTCATCTCTTGGTCTCCCTCTACGATTTTTACCCTCCACGCTGCCCTCCAATGCTAAATTTGTGATCCCTTGATGCCTCAAAACATGTCCTACCAACCGATCCCTTCTTCTAGTCAAGTTGTGCCACAAACTTCTCTTCTCCCCAATCCTATTCAATACCTCCTCATTAGTTACGTGATCTACCCACCGTATCTTCAGCATTCTTCTGTAGCACCACATTTCGAAAGCTTCTATTCTCTTCTTGTCCACACTAGTTATCGTCCATGTTTCACTTCCATACATGGCTACACTCCATACAAATACTTTCAGAAACGACTTCCTGACACTTAAATCTATACTCGATGTTAACAAATTTCTCTTCTTCAGAAACGATTTCCTTGCCATTGCCAGTCTACATTTTATATCCTCTCTACTTCGACCATCATCAGTTATTTTACTCCCTAAATAGCAAAACTCCTTTACTACTTTAAGTGTCTCATTTCCTAATCTAATTCCCTCAGCATCACCCGATTTAATTTGACTACATTCCATTATCCTCGTTTTGCTTTTGTTGATGTTCATCTTATATCCTCCTTTCAAGACACTGTCCATTCCGTTCAACTGCTCTTCCAAGTCTTTTGCTGTCTCTGACAGAATTACAATGTCATCGGCGAACCTCAAAGTTTTTACTTCTTCTCCATGAATTTTAATGCCTACTCCGAATTTTTCTTTTGTTTCCTTTACTGCTTGCTCAATATACAGATTGAATAACATCGGGGAGAGGCTACAACCCTGTCTCACTCCTTTCCCAACCACTGCTTCCATTTCATGCCCCTTGACACTTACAACTGCCATCTGGTTTCTGTACAAATTGTTAATAGCCTTTCGCTCCCTGTATTTTACCCCTGCCACCTTCAGAATTTGAAAGAGAGTATTCCAGTTAACATTGTCAAAAGCTTTCTCTAAGTCTACAAATGCTAGAAGCGTAGGTTTGCCTTTTCTTAATCTTTCTTCTAAGATAAGTCGTAAGGTTAGCATTGCCTCACGTGTTCCAACATTTCTACGGAATCCAAACTGATCCTCCCCGAGGTCCGCTCCTACCAGTTTTTCCATTCGTCTGTAAAGAATTCGCGTTAGTATTTTGCAGCTGTGACTTATTAAACTGATAGTTCGGTAATTTTCACATCTGTCAACACCTGCTTTCTTTGGGATTGGAATTATTATATTCTTCTTGACGTCTGAGGGTATTTCGCCTGTCTCATACATCTTGCTCACCAGATGGTAGAGTTTTGTCATGACTGGCTCTCCCAAGGCCATCAGTAGTTCTAATGGAATGTTGTCTACTCCCGGGGCCTTGTTTTGACGCAGGTCTTTCAGTGCTCTGTCAAACTCTTCACGCAGTATCTTATCTCACATTTCGTCTTCATCTACATCCTCTTCCATTTCCATAATATTGTCCTCAAGTACTTCGCCCTTGTATAAACCCTCTATATACTCCTTCCACGTTTCTGCCTTCCCTTCTTTGCTTAGAACTGGGTTTCCATCTGAGCTCTTGATATTCATACAAGTGGTTCTCTTCTCTCCAAAGGTCTCTTTAATTTTCCTGTAGGCTGTATCTATCTTACCCCTAGTGAGACGAGCCTCTACATCCTTACATTTGTCCTCTAGCCATCCCTGCTTAGCCATTTTTCACTTCCTGTCGATTTCATTTTTGAGACGTTTGTATTCCTTTTTACGTGCTTCATTTACTGCATTTTTATATTTTCTCCTTTCATCAATTAAATTCAATATTTCTTCTGTTACCCAAGGATTTCTATTAGCCCTCGTCTTTTTACCTACTTGATCCTCTGCTGCCTTCACTACTTCATCCCTCAGAGCTACCCATTCATCTTGTACTGTATTTCTTTCCCCCATTCCTGTCAATTGTTCCCTAATGCTCTCCCTGAAACTCTCTACAACCTCTCGTTCTTTCAGTTTATCCAGGTCCCATATCCTTAAATTCCCACCTTTTTGCAGTTTCTCCAGTTTCAATCTGCAGATCATAACCAATAGATTGTGGTCAGAATCCACATCTGCCCCTGGAAATGTCTTACAATTTATAACCTGGTTCCTAAATCTCTGTCTTACCATTATGTAATCTATCTGATACCTTTTAGTATCTCCAGGATTCTTCCAGGTATACAACCTTCTTTTATGATTCTTGAACCAAGTGTTAGCTATGATTAGGTTATGCTCTGCGCAAAATTCTACAAGGCGGCTTCCTCTTTCATTTCTTCCCCCCAATCCATATTCACCTACTATGTTTCCTTCTCTCCCTTTTCCTACTGACGAATTCCAGTCACTCATGACTATTAAATTTTCGTCTCCCTTCACTACCTGAATAATTTCTTTTATCTCGTCATACATTTCATCAATTTCTTCTTCATCTGCAGAGCTAGTTGGCATATAAATTTGTACTACTGTAGTAGGCATGGGCTTTGTGTCTGTCTTGGCCACAATAATGTGTTCACTATGCTGTTTGTAGTAGCTAACCCGCACTCCTATTTTTTTATTCATTACTAAACCTACTCCTGCATTACCCCTATTTGATTTTGTATTTATAACCCTGTAATCACCTGACCAAAAGTCTTGTTCCTCCTGCCACCGAACTTCACTAATTCCCACTATATCTAACTTTAACCTATCCATTTCCCTTTTTAAATTTTCTAACCTACCTGCCCGATTAAGGGATCTGACATTCCACCCTCCGATCCGTAGAATGCCAGTTTTCTTTCTCCTGATAACTAGATACTAGATAAAATTAATATTTGTTCATTTTTCTGCAGGAATTTCTTGATCGCTCAATGAGCTCTGGTTCAGGATCCGGTCTCCCTCTTCTTATCCAGCGAACTTTGGCCAAACAGATATCATTGGCCGAGTGTATCGGTAAGGGCCGATATGGAGAAGTTTGGCGGGGTGTTTGGCATGGTGAGAATGTTGCTGTCAAGATATTCTTTTCCCGAGACGAGGCATCATGGAATCGAGAAACTGAGATTTACAGGTAACAGCTAACTTAAAGACCTCACTTCTCATTAGCATATGTAGGGATAAATGATATCCTACTAGTTACATCACACACACTCACCTATTCATATCTACTCTTGGCAAGAACAACATCTAAACTTTGTGCATTCTTTTCTTGGTGTCTCATCATAGAAAGTTCATCAGATTGCTGTAAAACTATCTTTATGGGAAATATTCCAATAACACCACCACACAATTTTTTAGTTAATGCAGCTAGTTTCACATTTACTGTCGATATTAACAGTGCTATGAGCAGATTCACTTCTCACGTTGGATGTTTTTTTCACAGGCACGTACTGCAGTATTCTAGTAATCAATATGAAGGTGTTAGATACAGTGCATTTTTGCGATATAGTTCTGACAGGATACTATCACAACACTGGTTTCAGTTTATGTAATCAGTTAGCATAACAGATTTCCAGATATAGGGCACCAATATATAGACATTCATGATGTTTACAGAAAGATGCGACCGGAACATATGTTATCCACTGATTGACTCAAAGAAATTAAAGATAGTACACGTTACTACAAAGGTGTTAATTGAATAATGTCAGCGGCAGATTCTCATGGCGATGATAGTGGTGTACAACTTCACAAGAGACTGAAGGGTTTTGGGTTGGGGTTGGCTTTATGTAGACTGGTGTATGAATATTTTAGTTCTTCAGAAACTAGGTAATTATTTGAAAACCTGCTAGGTTATAGTTTACTAATTTGACTGAGCTTTATGTTGGCATTTATATTAATTTCAGCAAATTCTTAAGTAATTACTAAAGGGTGTCACGGCCCAGAAAAATTAGAGCAACAAAAGTATAGTTGGAAGTTGGAACATAACAAGCACAATGGCATAATAGGCCATGTAGTTTTTGGTGTTTCCAAACTTTAATGGCAAATATCTTTTAAGTTAGCTACTTTCAGGAATATTAGAATACATTACTGTAAAATCTGGATTAGTGTCAATCTAGCTCAACTAAGGATTTATTCCAAAAGCCAGCACTTTCAAGAACTGGATGTGGGCAGTGGGAGTAATTTACTGAAATGAACATTTACTAAAGGTACAGAAGATAGAGTTGGGTCAATTTTCTCTCACCCTTGCAGTGTTTATAATTACTTGTGATTAAAATACAAATACAAGGGACATTCAGACAATAATGCAACATGTTTTTTCCTCAGCCCATTTTGGTTGAAAACATGCAGAATATGTGAGGGGCATCATGAAATATTCCCGCTTCAGTCCGTATTGTTTCATGAAGTTCCAGTAGGTGACAGCACTATAAGTGGCCTTCAAAATCATGTCTGTAATGGAAGTGCATTCCAAGCAGAGATCTGCCATTGAGTTATTTTTGGCAGAAAACCAGAGCATTGCAAAATGGTTACGGAGGCCTGGCAGTGAACAGAACAAAAGCACAATGTGTCTGTCATCATCATAGCAAGGTCACACAAATTTGTGTGATCACCCGCATGTCAGCTGGCCGCATACAGCTGTGAATCCTGCAATGCTGAAATGTGCACACACTCTCATTCAAGGTGATTGATGGATCACAATCAAACACCTCGTTGCTTGACTGAATGTCTCTGTTGGTAGTGCTGACACTCTCATCCACCAATTGGGATACTCAGAGGTGTGTGTCTGCAGGGTTCCTCGCTGCGTAATAGAAGACCATAAAGAGCAACAAAGGACCATCTGTAAAAAATTGCTTGCGTGTTATGAGGGCAGTTGTGACAATTTTTGTCGAACCCCTACACGGGTAATGAAGCATAGTTTCATCACTTTGAACTGGAATCAAAACGGCAATCCATGGAATGGCACCACACCACCTCTTCTCTGAAGAGAAAGTTCAAAGCCACACCCTAAGCTGGTAAAGTCATGGCGATGGTCTTCTGGGATTCTGAAGGGGTTATTCTGTTTGATGCCCTTTCTCATGGTGCAATGTTTAACTCTGAAATGTTTTGTGCTACTGTCAGGAAATTGAATAAACAACCTCAGCATGTTCATTGACACAAAAATGCAAGTGTTATCCAAGTCTGGGGAACCAAGAGGAGCTCACAAAACGTCATTGAACTGTTTTCTCATCCGCTCTACAGCCTGGGTTTCGGACCTTCCAACTTCCACATGTTTGGTCCACTGAAGGATGCACTCCATGGTAAGGAGTACATGGATAATGGAGAGGTTACTGATGCAGCAAGGCATTGGTCGACCATTAGAGTGGTACCGTACAGGCATACGGGCCCTCCCAGTAAGGTGGCTTAAAGCCATCCCAGTGAATGGGCCTCTAGTTGGAAAGTAAAGTTTTGTGGGCAAAAGAATGGGGAATAACATGTATTTTTTTAAAAGTGTTGCATTACTTATTGAATGCCCCTTGTAAAAAAAAAAAAAACCACGCAATGCAGCCAGTTGCTAAACTTTTTATTTACAATGAGTTTTGCAGGATTTGCTCCATCATCAGGTACTAGTCCAAGTGTTCACTGGAGGTGTGCTGCTTCCGGGAAAACCAACAGTGTTGAAATGTCGATAATGTTTCAAAATAAGGGATTTTCCTAGAAGCAGTGCACTTAAATTAAACACTAGGACTGCCACTTGATGATGGGGCAAAGCGTCTGAAATGTGTTGTAAATAAAAACTTAAGTTTAGCAACTGGTTACAGTGTGTTCTTTATTAGGAATCTGTACCTCAATCAGTAAAAACAGAATCCTTATAGGATCACTTTATTGTCTTTCTGTCTAACTGTTAAGCCCTGTTTTTGTCAAGATTGGGTGAGACATCAAGTGGAAATTTATGCCCTGCACTAATGTCTACAGTCCCTTGGTAGTGTGAAAAGTGTAAGCTTCTAAGTTGGAGTGATGAAACGATATGGTCATTTATGTCACATATTTTGATAATTGCAAACTCACGCATCAAATCCTATAGGTTACTTCCTGTTGATCTAGAATCATAGAATTTCTCAAGAAGTAAGGTTTCACAGTACAAGTAAAGGAAAAAACCTAAGAATAGTGAATTTGTAATTGCATCTTTTTTTGCCATTTGTTGTTTCCTGTTGTTTGTCTGTCTGCCTGTCCTTCTCTCTTAAGACCACTTTTTCCTCAGGAACAGGTAGAGGTATGAAGTTGAAATTTGTGTCAAATGTGGGATCTATGGTCCATTGACAATGTAAATAATTTAAGCTTATAAGTCATTGCAGTCAAAAGATAAGACAATGTATGTCACGTATTTTGATGCCCTCAAACTCACTCATCAAAACCTGTAAGATGAATTATCGGTGGTCTAGTGATACTGTGTGCCTGGAAATCGAGAAGTTGTGTGACCAAATCTTGGTCAGACCATGGATTTTTCAGTCTCTCAGTGACATCAGGAGTCACCAGAAAAAACACATGGTTCAGATTCCATGTTAAACTGTGGCTCCCCTTTCCCTGATTGGATAACTAGGGTTGGTTAGGGACAAGCAATTCACCAACGTTGCATCCGGTGAGAGACTTGCACTAGGTCATTGAGCCATGTGAAATTATTATTATGATTATTATTGTTGTTGTTAATATCTGTAAACGTAATTAAGTTTGTGTGAAACCTTCAGAGGGAGAGTCCTCCTTGCACTTCCTTTTTTTTACAAACTGACAGTCACCAAACAACAGCCTTCCAAACACATTGATGTGTGAAGTTACTTCTGACTGTCCAAGAGTGTTAAACACTAAATAAACTATCAATATTTGGAATGAGGCAAATTATCGAAGTACTTGTTCTTACTGTGACATGGTGGACAAATCATGCCACACAAATGCCTTACATTAAAATGAAGATTTAAAAGATGATGTGGATAAAATTGACAAACTATAGTGTGACATAAAATAATTTTAAATTGACAATGGAAAGTTCTTGTAGAATGTAAACAATTTAAGAGTAAAGATAAAAACTCATAGTAGAAGCAGTGAGCAATTGTGTATTCTGAGCTGGCATAAAATAATTTTATTTGTCTTCTACTTTCCTGCTGTATTAAGGAACTTTTATTCTTTTTCTCCTTTCCTAATTGCATATTTATTATTCTTCATGTTTCTCTGTTTATTTCTAAGCATTTTCTTCCTCGTGCTTTCCTCTGATATTTTCTATCTTTGACTCACCTTCAGGAGTACACAGTATACTGTTACCCAGCATGCTGTAGGCGTTACATGTGCTGATTAACGATTTGAAAGTCATTAGTTCAGTTCCTGCTTCCTGCAGATAATTATGATTTGAAGTTTCTGATTTCGTTGGATGGAAATTCTTGCAGGCACCACAAACAGTGATAGTCTGTATATGATTAGAGTTCCAAATTGATTAAGTTACTCCAACAAGTTGTGTTCTATGTGTACTTTGTGTGCTTTCGTCAATAAATGTGTTTGCAGAGTGAAGTGTTAGTTTGTCTTGGTGACTCTGCTCACAAAACCAGTACCTGACTCTTTAATCAACAATACTTTTTTTATTCCAAAGCAACTTATCTTTCTAATTCTCTGTCTCTTTTATTTCTTCATGCCACACACTGTTTTCACTAGACTGCATAAATTAAATGTTACCTTTAGGCATTGATTACTGAAATTCACTTACACTTAAATACTCACTTTTCAGTTTCAAGAGGGCTGATCAGAAAGTAAACTTACGTGGCTGATATTCCTGGAGTTTCATCTATTATAGAGGAATTAGTAATGTGTGGTAATTCTGATACGTACGGTTGCCCACTTAGCACTAGTTTTAACTTAAACGCACGAAAGATGATTTGTTTGGAAAACTGGTCTCGCAAAGAAATCTGCTCAATTGTTAAATTTTCTGTGGGTGAAACATGTAATTGTGGCTGAAATTCCCTGGCAGCTGGTTGAGGACTATGGAGAGACTGTAATGTCTTGTCAGCATGTTGCAGAATGGTGTTTGTAGTTTGAGGCTGGTAGAGAAAATATCACCTACAACACCCAACACAGCATCAACAGATTTGAACACAGCTCACATGGAGGAGCTGACTCAGGACAATAGGTGTATCACATTGCAGCAGGTGATGGTAGAATTGGGAATGTTATTTGGAAGATTCGTCATTTTGTTCATGATATTCTGGGGTACTGGCAAGTTTGTACTCGATAGCTTCCATGAAGTCTGTCCAACCAATACAAGGAGAGGTGCATGGGGGTAAGTCTGAAACTCTCACAGTGGTTCTCCATGGAAGGGAACAGTTTTCTTCAGTGCATTGCTGCAGGTGACAAAACGTGGATCCACCACTGCACCTCCAACAGTAAGTGATAATCAGTGAAGTGAAGCCCGTCTCTCCAAAAACAAAGAAGTTTAAGGTGATGCCATCTGCTGGAAAGATTATGGCCATAATGTTTTCAACAGTGCAAGTGTCATACTTGTGGACTTTCTGGAAAGATGGCAGACATTGGCAGACACTGCGAGACCTTCACACAGTTGGGCAAAGCAATCGGGAGGAAATGGCCAGGACTTCTCGCTGAGGGCTTCAGCTTCCTTCATGACAGTGCGCAACCGCATACAGCCTAGAAGACTACCATGCTGTTGAAACAGTTTTGCTTGGGTATCATCAACTACGCTCCCTACACCTCAGGCCTGACGCCAAGTGACTTCCACCATTTTCCTCATTTGAAGGAGCACACAGGAAGCTAATGATTCACTCCAGATGAGAAGGAGAAACACTTTCCAACAACATACATGGCACACAAGATCAGGATTTTCACCAGAGTGTATATTCAAACTTATCCAAGGACATGGCAAGGCCTAAACTGATATGGAGAAAATTAACCTAATGAATGTAACAATGTTGGGTGTATAGCTTGTATGAAATAAAATGTACATGTTTCCTTGCAGGCTTTGTAACCTTATAGTCTTGTTCACGAACATCGACAGTTCGTGCATGTTGTGACACAAACAGGGTTTGCAACATTTCCAGTTCCAGACGACAGTTGAAGAAAGCATGTATGCTGCAGATTATATCTCTTGCTTGCTTATGTAGAGTTTGTCACTTACCACCACCACCATCAGTGATGACAACTTGCAACAAATTGAATAAAAAGTCAGTAAATAACTCTCCGCACTCATGTTTAATGCTCACACTGCCTACGCCATTCACAGCAGACCGCTCAGAATATTACTGAACACTCCATGGCTGTTGGAGACTGCATGATGTAAGTGTGCAGAGCAAACACGAACTCAACTGCCATCATTCATGACTCCAACTACAGTTTCATATCACCCTTTGTACTTATTTTTACCGTAATTGAGGCTAGCTCCAAGTAAATGAGCACTTGGAGATTAGCTTCTAATAAAGCAGTTTACAAGGAAACAGAACCAGTAACGGTCACCATTGGAAAGAAATGCATTTAATTCTTTGGATGCCTGACCATAAAATGTAAATCAGTAGATTGAGTTATTCACCTTGTAAATTCTCAGAAACAGATATTTCTAGAACATAACAGTGATACTTCCAGAATAATAATAATAATAATAAAAATAATAATAATAAACAATAATAACAGATAAAACAACACCACATAACAAACCTGACATCATACTCACCAATAAAAAGAAAAAATTGACAGAACTAATTGAAATATCCATACCCAATACAACAAATATACAGAAGAAAACAGGAGAAAAAATTGAAAAATACATCCAACTGGCTGAGGAAGTCAAGGACATGTGGCATCAGGATAAAGTTGACATTATACCAATTATACTATCAACTACAGGAGTCATACCACACAATATCCACCAGTACATCAACGTAATACAGCTACATCCAAACGTATATATACAACTACAGAAATCTGCAATTATTGATACATGTTCAAGTACTCGAAAGTTCCTAAATGCAATGTAACACATACCGTACAGTTAAAAGGAAGTCACGCTTGATCAAGGTCTGCGTCACTTTCCATTTCTAACCAGACATAACGTCTGAGAAAGGGAAGAAATAATAATAATAACAATAATAATAATAATAATAATAATAATAATAATAATCGCCACCACCACCACCACCACCACCACCACCACCACCACCTTGAACAGTTTCCAGCACCAGGCGGGGTCCGTTTGGAACAGAAGCCTTACCATCTAGTCCTGTTTTCCCAACATCTTTCTTTCTTCACTCTAGCCCAGCCCTTGCCTGTGTTTTTTCAACGCACTTGTCCACACTTTTCAGCCATCTACCCATTAGTCTTTCCCTTGTACTTTTCCTTCGTGTATCCATTTCATGTATTTTCTTGGGAATTCTCTGGCTTCCTATTCTCTTTAAGTGCTCATACCATCTTAGCCTTGATGTTTCTGTCCTGCTCTGCAAATGCTCATACAATCTTAGCCCTAATGTTTCTATCCTGCTCTGCAGGTATTCATCTTTTGCTGTTTCCTGTACCTTTTCATTTCTTGTCCTCTCTCTCCTTGTTACTGCTATGAATATTTCTAAGGAATTTCATTTCATGTATTACTTCTTTGCTTCCAGAATATTGGAGATATTTCACAACATTTAAGATCATTCTAAAAATTTCATTTGACAATATTCTGAAATTTACAGATTTCCCAACAGAATCAGATGATTTCAGCACATTTTGAATCAAAAACGACATTGCTGCCATTTAAATCCTGTAAGAGTAAAAGGGACATCTGTTTCTTGCACCACTTCTCACTCTGATAACTTCCACAGTGTCCACCCAATAAAATGCCTTTATGCTTAGTGGAAGATGTGGGGTCCGACGTCCACAGTCGTGAGGTTGGGTGGCTGTGGAGAAAGACCCGTGCGTAAGACAGAAGACCTTACTTTTTATGTACATAATGTTCCTTGCAACATTTACAGCTGCCTAGTTTAGAGGAATACTTAAGAAATCCATTTTCAAGGTTTAGGATTAAAAAATAGCACCAGTTTGCTTTTTAAAAATAGTATTGTAGAACAAAAGCAAACTGGTGCTTTTCATTTATTATTATAATGTTGTTCTACCAAGAACCGACGGAAGATTCTGTTAATATGAAAAAATAGCAGTTTTTAGCAAAAGTTGTATTCATCATGTTACCGAGATGTGCACGTAAAGTGATGGACTAAGGCAGTGATTCAGTTCAGCAACAAATTGTATTAATTTTACGTTCATGAATGGAAACAAAACACAAAAAAGTGGTAAATAAGAAGGAACTTAAAATGTACCATTGCATCATTAGGAACAGTATTTTACTACAAAGCCCTGTAAACAATTCAAGGTACTAGAAAAACTATTGAAATTTGGTCACAATACCAGCCACAGTAATCACATTACCATTGTTTTGAATTACATCCCACCTGGTAAAACCGCATGGACCCTTGCTTTTACATAAAATATTGGAACTGTAATTCTGTTTTCCCTTGTAAAACACAACTAATGCATCCATAGCATCATATTGATGAGCATATGGGACACTATTGTAATGTAAATATTCTTTTGAGTCAAAGTTGGGCTCTGTTCAGCTTCATCAGTGTGGTGGAGTAGTAAATGTTCATGTACAAAGTCATACAACATGTCGATTGTCAGAAAGAAATAACTAATTCTTCAAAAGCAGCAGTTATATCAAAAACACTATGTATTATACTGAAACTTGTTCTTCTTAACAATATAAGTACACGCATATGTGTATATACACGTTCCTAATGCATGCACTAAACTGGTTCTTGTGTTAACCATCGGGCAACAATCGTGAATTGTATGACCGCTAGATCCGAGAACCATGCGCCAACTAACTGTGTCCTATTACCCAGCAAACCAAAGACCACAGTAAGACAGATACACCTTACATTCTCTCGTGGGTTTCTTTCTCAAATTTGGATAGAAAATTTGTAAAACACCAGACACAAAAGTAAACAAAAATACTGTAAACAAAAGTAAACGAAAATACTGTTCCTAAACATTTCACATCGTAATAATGTTATAGATAACTCATAAATCAAATAGCATAGACACAAACCATTAAGCAGATATATTTGTATACAAACACTGAGCAAACACATTTTACTCATGTGATTCTGTATCATTTGATTTTTAATGTTGCCAAACAGACAAAAACAATAAAGTACATTTAACCCTTAAACCATACAACTAGATGTGAGACACCAGTCACCTAATGATTCAAATCCACAGTATCCGTATTATCTATTACCTTACATCATTAGTTCAAACCCACTAACTCAGAGAAAAACTAAAGATAAATTGACAAATGTAAAGCACGTAACATGGATTACTTTTTCCGCACTTTCACTCACACACGTAAACACTTTTAGTTGACGCATTGGTTATATGCTGCTCGTGGTAAGGCACATGGCCCATCTTGGTAAACAGCTTTTAGTGTGGCGTAACCAGCTGGAGGTCAATGGCCGGCGGAGTGGCCGAGCGGTTCTAGGCGCTTTAGTCTGGAACCGCGCGACCGCTACGGTCGCAATTTCGAATCCTGCCCTGGGCATGGATGTGTGTGATGTCCTTAGGTTAGTTAGGTTTAAGTAGTTCTAAGGTCTAGGGGACTGATGACCTCAGAAGTTAAGTCCCATAGTGCTCAGAGCCATTTGAACCATTTTTGGAGGTCAGTGCTCTCGCCTGGTGCTGACTGCTCGTGGTGTCTGTAGCAAATCCCAGCAGATGTGCAGGTCATGCCTGGTAATCCTACATGCTGGTGTGGACAAACTGTGCTGCCCCACACCTACACAGTGCTGAAATCTGGGTGTGCAGTTTACAGTTACTCCCCACTTTCCAAAGATAGCAAGTCAAAACAATTTGTGCCTATTTTTTGATGGTATTTCCAATATTTTAACTTGGCACTTTCGGCACAAATTTAAGTTCTCTCTCATCTGAGGAATGTGTTCTTATTTGCTTTATTTTCCTTCACACACAAAACATGTCCAAAAAGAAGTTGCAGACTTTCTCTGTTTCTGTTAAGATGCATCACTGTTATTCCCATCTTCTGCCACTTCATTTGCTTCCTTTGCGTAGCATCTGTAGACGTTCTTGACATCATCTTTACCGTGAATAATCTTTCTTCTCACCAACTCCAGCTCCACCATATTCAGATCTTCAGTGCCGATGACTCTATACAGAACTTTTTAGATGTGAAAAAACTTTCTTGTCTCTCTGTCTAGCTTCTGGGATGTTTTATCCTGTATTGTCATGGGATCACCCACTTTATGTATGACTGGGTGCATTAATCAATCATAAGTTGCCTTTCCTCTCTCACTCTCCTTTATCAAATTCTGTTATCTTCTTTATTTTCTCTTAACACAGGAAGTTTTCATTACATAAATCTCCAAACACCGCCCTGAAGGTACTTTTTGGCTCACAGTTCATCAGTATTTCTACCACCACAAAACCCGTCAATTCAAGGGGCATATTATTTATCATCACCTCAAACTCGTTAGTATAATCCAACCAGCGTTCATGTTCATGGCTGTAATATGCATGGCACATATTGTTTATCTCCTGCAACAACCTCTCTGTTGAGTTTGATACTGGTCTGTATCAATATATATCGGCTCAGTGTGGTACCTCTCCAATTTCTCTCTCCATATTTTAGATGTGAACTGTATTCCATTGTCACTCAATATTCACTTATGTCCATACACTTTCTTAAAGTAGTCCTCTTCCATATTCTCTGCCATTGCCCTGCTGTTTGCCTTACTTAACGGGTAAAATCGAATCTCATGTGCTTTAGAGAGCAACTTGATGGCTACTAAAACTTCTGTCCACTGCAAGCAAAGAACTGTTGTGTTGGATGGTAGATCTCATTGTTGTACTGAGTTTAAGTGTCCTCTGTACTTCTTTCTCCATGGCTGCTTTCTTGACTTGCGGTATCAGGTACAGTTTTGTAAGGTATAGCTGATGTGGCTTTATAGTAGTAGGGGACCCATGTTACCCACGTCCACTATTTCTTTCAACCCAGTGGGTATTATGGCCATATTGTTGAAGACACATTCCTTGCAGATTTTTTCCTGCATTTCTCCATACCGTAATGTGCGTTACCTAGATGCACATATAAGTTTTTCCACTGCATGCTCTAATATGCACAGTTGCTAGTCTTTCCTGTCCACTTGGCTTCACCTTTGTAGTGTACTTTACATATTAAGCAATACAATCGCAATTTTTCTTGCCCCGTGCACTCATATTTTCTTTTGATCGAGATCAGCCACTCATCTACCTTCTGCTCACAGCAAATGTTTTTCAACAGCTTAATCATGAATTTTTCATGTTCCATGCCTCGCATCACATCTCTTATACTTAGGGTTCAGCCACATCTTCCTCTCCAAGACCTATAAGCATCCTAGATAATGCATAGCTGCTATGTTCTCTGTCGAATAACTTTCAGTTTGTCGGGGTGAGATGCAATATCTTCCTGTGTATCATATGGCTACTAAATTCAGGTTTCTCTAAATTCACAGTCATTCCCACTTTATTGAAACAATGTAGTATTTTTGCAGTGGTTTCCAGGTGCTCTCCCATGGCCTTGAGGTGATTAATACATCTTCAACATGAATGGTGATTTTTCAAAGCGGCTATTCCTCTAAAACATTATCTAACACGCAGATGAAGTGGCTGCTGATGTGCTCAGTCCAGATGGTAGCATCCTACATTGGTGGCATCTACCAGCGTAGAGGAATGTAGTATACTGCCATGATTCTGTGTGTAGCTGAATTTTATGATAACCTGCCATGAGATTCTTTGAATTTTTGCAAGAGCTCCTCAAGATTCTCTGGATGATCGAATTCTGGTTCACAAATACAGTTTGCTTTCCTTGAGTCAAGCATAAGTCCTTCACCATTCTTTTTGTCCACTGCAAGCAATGAACTGTTGTGTTGGATGGTAGATCTCTATGTTGTACCGAGTTTAAGTGTCCTCTGTACTTCTTTCTCCATGGCTGCTTTCTTGACTTGCGGTATCAGGTACAGTTTTGTAAAGTATAGCTGATGTGGCTTTATTTTTATTTTATACGGTGGTCCTTTGATTATGCCTGGCTTCCCAGAAAATTCTTCCTTAGCCTCCATTAGTAGTGTGGATAATTTATCCTTCATTGTGCTACATGTACCTTCCGTCACTTCCATTTTCCTGGATGATTTCCCTTTCTTTAGTTGTGCGTTCTTTTTCTTCAATATGCTGTTTCAAACTGCAGTAATCCGTTTGTACGTGCTTCCCAGTCTCCTTCTCTCATAGTGCCATGGTATCTTCTGCACTCCTCTTGTGGTGGTTCTTTTTACGTATGTATTGTTGGTATCCGTTTGTTATATAAGGTTGGAGTTAGTGTTATTCTGCCTGCTTTACAACTGAAAAACTATTTACGTCATTGACTCTGTTAGGGTACTTCTCGCAGTTAGTTTGCCCAACAAGCTGTCTTTATATCAAAAAATACCACTGACATACTATATTCCAAATATACAGCTACATAATTACTTTTGTTGAATTGCAGTGCTGAGAAGATTCTCGCAATTTCCGTTAAGCAGGGACTAAAAAAAAAAAAAAAAAAAAAAAAAAAAAAAAAAAAAACTGAAATCGCATTATATGAATATGGTTCAATATTAGAAAAACTGACTAATATTGTTGCTTCACAAGAAGAATTGCTAATCAAGAGAAATTCCTACTTTTACATTTATTTTTATTATTTGTTAAAATTAGCAAATATTAAAATAGTTATTACGACTCTGGGACATTATCACTTAGAACAATGGTGTTGACTTCTGCACCAAAGTTTTATGCATGCTTTCATTCCTTACTATTCTATTCTATGGCATAATCTTCTAGACAATGCAGCAAAGGTGAGAAAAAGATTTAGTGTGCAGAAGCCTGTGAAGTTGATAATGAAACATCTTCTGAAAGTGTCTTGAGAGAACTACGGATTCTTAGACTTGTGCATCGGTACGTATTCTTCCTAATGGTATTTGTGGTTTACTTCATGATGCTATTTATGGTTAATAACAAGGGTGAACAGAGACTCTTCATACCTCTTGTAGGGTTCAGAATGGAGTTTTATAGTCTGATAATTTGTTGTTAGTATACTATGCAGAAGTACCCAGCAGTGATTCTTTCTGCCTATTACATACAACTTGACAAGTTCCACACCCTTGAAGGTTCTTCTTCATGGTGGGACTTAAAGAACATGATGTGTGAATGAAAGTAATTACCTGTGGTTTTGTATGTGGTTATATATGGAATTAAGTTTAATTTTTTAAACATAGACTAAACTCATGCAGAAGTCTATCTGTACAGAAAAAAATGTGTTTTTAAACCGATGTTTCACATCATGCAAATAACGAATTGTGATATTTTTGTTATTCTGTGACTGTACTTTTACTCATCGCAATGTTTTTGTCTCAAAAAACATTGTGTGTTTGTTCCAGCACTGTCCTTTTGCGACATGAGAATATTCTTGGCTACATAGGATCAGATATGACCTCAAGGAACTCTTGTACTCAACTTTGGCTGGTGACGCATTACCATCCCTTGGGTTCACTTTATGATCACCTAAACCGCACTACACTAACTCATCATCAGATGATGAAAATTTGTCTTTCTGCCGTTAATGGATTAGTTCATCTCCACACAGAAATTTTTGGAACTCAGGTAACAATGCACAGTAGGACACAGCAACTTAAGCGCGTGTTCTGTAGTGATAAAAATGAGTTAACCTCTTGCAATATTAACTCTATTTATATTATTATTCACAATTTGCTTGTGCTGTTGCAGTTAATTAGTTTTTTTCTTGTGGGTTTTATGGCATGTGTATTTATAAAACATGTAAATCCCACTAAAGATTACAAAAATAATTTTTCTATTTCTGAGTGTAACTTGGATATGCAGCAGTTGAATATATACAGTAGTTCACATAGTGAAGTCATTGTGTTGCAGTTGTATTTGTGGGAGGAAAAGACAGAAAATTATTAGCAGATATTTTAGAATATTTTTTGCAATATGTTTGAAAGTGAAATCATTATACTTGTAAACTAGCAATGTAACAACAATATTAAACCAAAGGCTTGTTTTAAAACATGAAGAAATTTTAAAAAATGTTGATTAAAACGATGTGTTGTAATTTTTGTCTTATATTTGCTTCTTTGTATATTTGCAACAGTCCTCGTGGAATAGTTTTCTAATGACTTGTATCGGAGGTATTCTCATTATGATTTCCTAATGTGATACACTATTTGGATGACTAGTGTCATTGTGTGGAATCTGTTTGCAGGTGTTACTATAATATTGGTGGATAATTTGTCATACACAAGGTACTTGTTTTGAACGAAATAGACACCACATTTCAGACATTTGCTACCTTGCTCACCGGGATAGCATTGATGTAGTCATTTGTTTTGCAATATCCGGGAAAATTTTCTGGAGCAAATTGTCGATGTCCACTTAGTACGGGCACCTTGACAGTAATGTCAGATCTGTTAAAAGTTTCCTGAATGCTATTTTTTTATCAGTATATCATGCAAAATACAAAAGGGAGCATCCTCTACCGAATGCAAGCAGAAAAGAAACAGGATAGTTATTGTTGAGCTCAGTACATATCCACAGAACACTGATGTGTGAACTACAGTTACAACATATTCCAAGTAGGACTGTTGTTTTCAAAGCAAATGAATCTAGAGAAGAGCCATCATGGTTCAAGAGTCAGAAAACCTGTAATGTTGGCCAGTGGAAACATACTATGGTCTATAGGATCTATTTACACTGTTTGCGTATGTTTACATGGAGAAAACATCAGGAGTGGTTAGCAACTGTGTAGCCTGGCAGTGGTTCTATAATGGTCAAGGGATGTATGAAAATTACTGCCTAAGAAGTCATTTTAGGTGAACAAGTTCATTCAGTAGAATTGACTTTGTTCCCAGCAGGGAATGATAATGCCACCGCTTGACTGCACATACCCATGTTTGATTTTACTAGCATGAGAATGAAATTCAGTGTTGTAGATTTCTCATTCACTGGTTTTTTATATCATTTTGCCATTTTAGTTTACATTGGAAAACAGTTAAAAGCCTGTAGCTATGGTCCTGCTTCTCTGAAGATTCATTTCCTTTTTTTGACAAATGAAAAAAAAAAATCCCATCGATCATCATTTATATATAGTAAAACTTCATTTATATGTTTTTCTTACTTACACTTTTTTTTTTTTTTTTGTGGGTGTGTGTCCTGCTGAAATATCCTCAGTGTGCACAAGTTATGATGCAGTGTTTCAAAGTGGGTTGCCAGGAAGTGAATTGGTAAGGCCAATAGTGTAATAAGGAACTTTGTCAAAGTTAGACATTGGTCAAATTTTCTTTGATCAAATCTAGTGCGTCGTCTTAGATTTGATCAAAGGAAGCATTTGTCTTATGTTTACTGCATGGAGAAATCAACCACCTGGAGCGCTATTATCTCTAACACACAATGTTTATCAATATGACTCCCAAATTTACATGCTGCGTCGCATATATAACGAAATTGATAGAAATATTTGAGGCAGATGAAGCACTGTGTAGCTTACAACATCCCGAATACAAACACAGAATAAAAAGTGAGAGCTATTAAAAAATTTCGAATTTAGCCGTGAAGTATGGCCAGGATATACTGACGATATTTCAGCTAATGATGTTGAATGGAATCGACTTGAAGGGCAGGCATCATTTGAGGATTACATGAACATTGATAAAAACCTCTTGACTACAGAATCCATGACTATTGCTGAGATTGTTCAGTGTGCATCGCACAACCTGGATGAAGAAGAAACTGACGATTAGGATGATACAGAAGAGCCTCAGCATTTCTCCGTGACATTTAACACTGCAGTAAATGCGTTAGAAGTAATTACACAATTTGTGACACATCACAATGTTTCTGATGAAATAATGATAGAGTTATCCCATTTTAAGGGTACAGTGTATGCTATTGCCGCATCAAAGGGGGGGGGGGGGGGGGGGGGGAAAAAAAAAAAAGCAAAAATTGCAGATTTTTTTACGAAATGATGTTTTCTTCTGTGTAGAGGTTTACATTTTTCTTTATATCTTTGTTAAGTATGGTACCTAGTAAACCTATATAACGTTTTGTAGAATGTAGCTTCTTATTTACTGGATTTCCCATTTGTGTTTGCCAATTAATTTGATAGAATGGTGCTATATTTCATATATACACACTTACATGTTTTTTTCTGTAGTCTGTTGAAAAATGTATAAACAAAGTTTTACTGTACATCAACCCATAAGAAGATTCTCACTTATTTAAGTGTCAGACTTGGCCTTGCAACAAATCAGATCAAAATTTGTATTATTTTGTCCAGCTATTGTGCAGTAAATGTTCCTAATGTCCAGGCTAATGAGAATCAGAAGTGAATTTATATGTAAATGGTCTGATTGCTAGTAGGTGACATAATATTAATGACAAACTTTGTTTTATGTGATAAATTAGCGTGTGATGGAAGGAATTATTTGTCAACATCTTTGAGTAGTTCAGTCGTTGTATGTTTATCTATATGAGTCAGACAGAAAATGAAATCATTTTTTTCTTACATATCAAATTATAGGGAAAACCAGCCATTGCCCATCGAGATATCAAAAGCAAGAACATTCTCGTTAAACTGAATGGCTCGTGTGTGATAGCAGATTTTGGGTTGGCTGTAACCCACGTTCAGTCGACAGGAAAGATGGATGTAGGCTCCAACCCTCGTGTTGGAACCAAGCGATACATGAGTCCTGAAGTATTAGATGAATCGTAAGTCCCAAAATTTACTCATTTTACTCACAGCTCATTTTAAAAGTAAAACAGTGACATTTCTTGGATATCCTCTGTTCCAGGATCAACTTGGATTGTTTCGAATCTTACAAGCGTGTGGACATTTATGCATTTGGTCTTGTTCTATGGGAGGTCTGCCGACGAACAGTGTCAAATGGTATAGCAGAGGACTATAAACCTCCATTTTATGACCTAGTGCCAAGTGATCCCAGTTTTGAAGATATGAAGAAGGTGGTGTGTGTGGATCAGCAGCGCCCCATTGTGCCCAATCGATGGGCTTCGAATGCTGTGAGTAAACTTATTGCAATATCTAGAACGCTTACCCTCAGGACTGTGCTTATTGTTAAAATTGTCTCTTACATTCTTTTCTCACCATGTGAAGCTGACTCCAGTATAATTATATTACTGTATAAGAGAACTCAGCCACGTACAAAGACTGCATAGTATTCAACAGTAATGGTATTGCAAGTAAGCTTACATGAAGAATGATTGGCAAACAGCATACTTGCAGTACAGCAGTGAAGACTTGGCTGAATGTGTCCCTTGTGTGATCATTTTGAAATCATGATAATCATCATCATCATCATCATCATCATCATCTACTTTTTACCTATGTGTATTATCCATTGGGGTATCCGTTGCAGTATACTCCTTTCTATTCATTACATTGCTCACCTTTTCAAATACCTTTAAGAGAGGAATTCTTACTTACCTTGAGTGTGTCACTTTGAACTGTGTAAGTACTACTTGTTGCTATGTGTTCTAATTCTGCATCCTTCCCCAGAAGTATAGATGAGTTATTAACAATAATAACATAATTTGTAAATTTTTGGAGTTTTCTTATGTGACCAGTGCAATATACAAGGGCTATCCACAAAGTACATTACATTTTGGAATTAAAAATAAATAAAGTATTGGATATTTTTTTAAATTATATACAGATGAAAGCCACACTTAAATACTACTTTTCTACATAGTTGCCCTGTAAATTAAGGCACTTATCGTAGCGATGGACGAGGTTGGAAATTCCTTCGTCGTAAAATTCGGCTGCCTGCACCTTCAACCACGTGGTTACCTCTTCTTGAAGCTGTGCGTCGTCATCAAAACGCTGCATAGCCAACCACTTCTTCATTGCTGGGAATAAGTGGAAGTCGCTCGGTGGCAGGTCGGGACTGTACGGCGGATGAGGAAACAACTCCCACTTAAAAGATTCGAGAACTTCACGAGTGGCATTTGCCGTGTGGGCTGGGGCGTTGTCGTGAATCAGCAAGATCTCTGAGCCCAACTTTCCCCTGCGCTTGTTTTGTATTGCTCTTCTGAGGTTGTGCAGAGTTTGGCAATACCTTTGAGAGTTTATTGTAGTGCCCCTTTCCTTCCAGGAAATCCACAAAAATCACACCTATTCTGTCCCAAAAGACAGTCGCCACGTGGTTGAAGGCGCAGGCGGCCGAATTTTACGACGAAGGAATTTCCAAGCTCGTCCATCACTACAATAAGTGCCTTAATTGAAATGGCAACTATGTAGAAAAGTAGTATTTAAGTGTGGCTTTCATCTGTATACAATAAAAAAATTTCCAATACTTTATTTTTAATTCCAAAACATAATGTACTTTGTGGATAGCCCTTGTATATATTTCTAAGTGCCCATTTTATTAGTGTATAGTGTATAGGGAAAGCAGAAAGGTGGAAGGAGTATATAGAGGGTCTATACAAGGGCGATGTACTTGAGGACAATATTATGGAAATGGAAGAGGATGTAGATGAAGATGAAATGGGAGATACGATACTGCGTGAAGAGTTTGACAGAGCACTGAAAGAACTGAGTCGAAACAAGGCCCCCGGAGTAGACAATATTCCATTGGAACTACTGACGGCCTTGGGAGAGCCAGTCATGACAAAACTCTACCATCTGGTGAGCAAGATGTATGAAACAGGCGAAATACCCTCAGACTTCAAGAAGAATATAATAATTCCAATCGCAAAGAAATCAGGTGTTGACAGATGTGAGAATTACCGAACAATCAGTTTAATAAGCCACAGCTGCAAAATACTAACACGAATTCTTTACAGACGAATGGAAAAACTAGTAGACGCCGACCTCGGGGAAGATCAGTTTGGATTCCGTGAAATACTGGAACACGTGAGGCAATACTGACCTTACGACTTATCTTAGAAGAAAGATTAAGGAAAGGCAAAGCTACGTTCCTAGCATTTGTAGATTTAGAGAAAGCTTTTGACAATGTTGACTGGAATACTCTCTTTCAAATTCTAAAGGTGGCAGGGGTAAAATACAGGGAGCGAAAGGCTATTTACAATTTGTACAGAAACCAGATGGCAGTTATAAGAGTCGAGGGACATGAAAGGGAAGCAGTGGTTGGAAAGGGAGTAAGACAGGGTTGTAGCCTCTCCCCGATGTTATTCAATCTGTATATTGAGCAAGCAGTAAAGGAAACAAAAGAAAAATTCGGAGTAGGTATTAAAATCCATGGAGAAGAAATAAAAACTTTGAGGTTCGCCGATGACATTGTAATTCTGTCAGAGACAGCAAAAGACTTGGAAGAGCAGTTGAACGGAATGGATGGTGTCTTGAAGGGAGGATATAAGATGAACGTCAACAAAAGCAAAACGAGGATAATGGAATCTAGTCGAATTAAGTCGGGTGATGTTGAGGGTATTAGATTAGAAAATGAGACACTTAAAGTAGTAAAGGAGTTTTGCTATTTGGGGAGCAAAATAACTGATGATGGTCGAAGTAGAGAGGATATAAAATGTACACTGGCAATGGCAAGGAAAGCGTTTCTAAAGAAGAGAAATTTGTTAACATCGAGTATAGATCTAAGTGCCAGGAAGTCATTTCTGAAAGTATTTGTATGGAGTGTAGCCATGTATGGAAGTGAAACATGGACGGTAAATAGTTTGGACAAGAAGAGAATAGAAGCTTTCGAAATGTGGTGCTACAGAAGAATGCTGAAGATTAGATGGGTAGATCACATAACTAATGAGGAGGTACTGAATAGGATTGGGGAGAAGAGGAGTTTCTGGCACAACTTGACCAGAAGAAGGGATCGGTTGGTAGGACATGTTCTGAGGCACCAAGGGATCACAAATTTAGTATTGGAGGGCAGCGTGGAGGGTAAAAATCGTAGGGGGAGACCAAGAGATGAATACACTAAGCAGATTCAGAAGGATGTAGGTTGCAGTAGGTACTGGGAGATGAAGAAGCTTGCACAGGATAGAGTAGCATGGAGAGCTGCATCAAACCAGTCTCAGGACTGAAGACCACAACAACAACATAGTTTTTGCACAGTATTTTGCCTGTTGACCTGGTTCTGTCGTACATTGCATGTCTGTAGGCATGTTCACTTAGCTAAATTCCAGCACAATCTAAACTGTGGAGGCTGATAGTAACTCAAAACACGCAATGAAAATTACATCAGTTGCCAAAATATTATGTGAGAAATGGAATTGCCAACTAGGCAGGATACACAGTTTGCTGTTGAATCTTTTGGTTACCCTTTGTGGAACTCTTCCACACTGTTGTCATATGTATAAATAAAATATTTTTACAGTGAAATGTTGAAGGTCTTAGGACAAAAGTATGTATATGTATTATGTGATCAAAAGTATATGGACGCCTGGCTGAAAATGACTTACAAGTTCGTAGCACCCTCCATCGGTAATGCTGGAATTCAGTATGGTATTGGCCCACCCTTAGCCTTGATGACAGCTTCCACTCTCGCAGGCATATGTTCAGTGAGGTGCTAGAAGGGTTCTTAGGGAACGGCAGTGCTGCAGTGAGGAGAGGTATCATTGTCAGTAGGTGAGACCTGTCATGAAGTCGGGATTCCAAAACATCCCAAAGGTATTATATAGGATTCAGGTCAGGACTCTGTGCAGGCCAGTCCATTACAGGGACGTTATTGTGATGTAACCACTTCGCCACAGGCTGTGGGATATGAACAGGTGCTCGATCGTGTTGAAAGATGCAGTCACCATCCCCGAATTGCTCTTCAACAGTGGGAAGCAAGAAGGTGCTTAAAACATCGATGTAGGCCTTTGCTGTGATAGTGCCATGCAAAACAACAAGGGGTGCAAGACCCTCCATGAAAAACGACTACACCATAACACTACCACCTCCGAATTTTACTGTTGGCACTACACATGCTGGCAGATGATGTTCACCAGGCATTCCCCGTACCCACACCCTGCATCGGATCGCCACATCGTGTGCCATGATTCGTCACTCCACACAACATTTTTCCACTGTTCAGTCATTCAATGTTTACGCTCCTTACACTAAGTGAGGCATCATTTGGCATTTACCGGCGTGATGTGTGGCTTATGAGCAGCTGCTCCACCATGAAATCCAAGTTTTCTTACCTCCTGCCTAACTGTCGTAGTACTTGCAGATGTCTGCCTGTTACACATTATGACCCTCTTCAACTGTTGGCGGTCTCTGTCAGTCAACAGACGAGGTTGGCGTGTGCGCTGTTGTGCTGTACATGTCCATTCATGTTTCCATTTCACTATCACATTGAAAACAGTGGACCTAGGGATGTCTAGGCGTTTGGAAATCTTGCATACAGACATACGACACAAGTGACACCCAATAACCTGACCACATTCGAAGTGCGTGAGTTCCGCAGAGCACCCCACTCTGCTTTATCACGATGTCTAACAACTACTGAGGTCGCTGATGCAGAGTACCTGGCAGTAGGTGGCAGCACAATGCACCTAATGTAAAAATGTATGTTTTTTGGGGTGTCTGGATACTTTTGATCACATAATGTTGTACAGTGGCACTAATGTTGCCTGAAAAAAACCAAGGATGTGCCATCAGTACAGTCCTCTTTGAGATTCCTAATGTGTTTATGGCTCCATGATGAGATTTATGTTCTGTTGAATGGGAAATGGTAGCTGGAGAGAGACACCATATGTTCCATTTAAGAAAATCGTTAGACATTCAGTACTCTGGTATCCACATTGTTAATTGTGTTCAGTCATCACATCTCACTGAACAGGACAAAAATTGACCACACATAATTTATCTGATAACATCCCCATCAACTGGGGAGTGTGTGAGAGAATGTCAGTGAGATCACTGTACAACTGGTTAACACGGGGGAGACATTTCATGAGAAGACTGAAAAGTTTGTCCTTATTAACAGAAGAATGCTTATCTTGTGTGCAGAAATTGATACGTTGGAGTCTAGGTAACTGTAAAAGCATAGCTTTGACTCGTGATGCAAAATTTCAGTTGGTACCATTGATTGCAAGACTTGAAGTGCAGATGTCCTTAAGCAGTAAACTCCATTTGCCACCATAGCAGTTACGTGACTGACTGCTTCTCTGGTAACACTAAATCACTCATTGATTAACCATATGCGCATATGAGTATTTACAGCTACACAAGTACTCCACAAGTCACCATACAGTGCATGGCAAAAGGTGCCTTGTACCAGTCAGTCATTCCCCTTTCTGTTTCACTTGCAAATAGAGCAAACTAGTAGAGTAAAGAAAAAATGGCTGCTTATTTGCTCCTGTAGGAGCCCAATTTCTCTTACTTTGCCTTGGGTGTCTTTACACAAGATGTATATTGGTGGCAGTGGAATTCTTTTGCAGTCTGTTGCAAATGCAGTTTCTCTAAACTTTCTGAGTAGTGTTTCAGGAAAAGAACACATGTTCCAAATCCCCACCACCACCACCACCACCACCACCACCACCCCTCTTCCCCATTCTGGAATAACAGAATATAATAAGAAATACAAAAGCATGCATCCAGTTACTTGAATGTCTTCTGTAAATGTGGTGCAATGGGGATCCCAAACAATTGAGCAGTTCTTAATAATGTGTATCACAAGTGTTCTGAATGTAGTCCCCTTTATAGATGATCTACACTTCCCAAATCTGCCATTCACTTTCCCTACAATCGACTTAACGAGCTCGTTCTATTTAATGTAACTTTGGAGTGTTCCACCTAGATATTTAATTGACATAACTGTGTTAAGCAGCACACCAATAATACTGTTTTTGAACTTTACAGGATTGTTTTTCCTACTAATCTGCATTAATTACATTTTTCCACATTTAGAGCAAGTTCTCTTCCAGTAGACATTCATAGATTGCTGCTCACCGTATCTGTCAGATCGTTTATGTCTATAGCAGCACACTTCCCCAGGCACTCTTGACATTACCCTTGTCTCCGATGAACACTTGCTGTCCACAGCAACATACTGGGTTCTGGTCCTTATAAAATCTTCAAGCCACTCACATATCCGAGAACCTGTTCTGTATGCTCAGGTCTTTGTTAGCAGCATGCATTGTGTCACTGTGTCAGACACTTTCTGGAAGTGTAGGAATATGTAATTTGTCTGTTGCTCTTCGTCCGTGATTCTCAGGATGCTTATTAGGTAACAAAAGGGCAAGCTGAGTTTTACATGACTGATGCTTTTTAAATCTGTATTAATTTGTGGATAGAAGACTTTGGCCAAAAGATATAATATTAACAGTCTTTTCGTTGTGTGTATCTGCAATCCAGCAGGTCATCTTTATGGTGAGTAGCAATTCATCCTTTTCCTAATATTGTTGGTGTTACGACATGAAGTTTCCATTGTTTGACATACAATAAAGATTTCTTTTTGCACAAAATAGTTTGCCAGTGACAATCAGTTGTCATGGAGATAGATGACTATATACACTGCCGAAACATGGCTACCTGCGTAATAGTTTGTTGGTCCACTTTTATAATTTAATAAGCAACAGTTCTGTGTGACATGGATTTGGCAAGTCATTGGTAGGTTTTGAGAGATTTGTGGCACCAGATGTCTACACGAAAGTGACACAACTCCTGTAAATTAAAAGGTGGTGGTTTTGGAGCACAGGGCTGGCACCGAATAGGGTCCCAGGTGTATTATGTGGACCTCTGATGAGTAATAAAATTTCTGCATTTACTTGCAAAGGCGGGTCAGCAGCTAAGGCAGAGCATATACTGGGTGCAGATCGGGCAGCACTAGTAAACCACTTTCAATTTTAAATACTGATCATAGTAAATGAAATTAATACTGGCCTTGGTAAATTAGCTTTGTAATGGCCTTTTGGAGAGCAAGAGATTGAAAGCATTTGTGGTGGGCTGGTATGGAAAGATGTTGAAAATTGAGTGGAATGATAAGAAATAAGGAAGTTCTTTGTAGAATCAGCAAGGGAAGAAATATATGGAAAACATTTCAAGTTACCCTACTGGTACTGTAATGTTATGGTGTGATGTCATACACGTGCAAACGGGAAGGGAACAAAACACTGATGTGTATCCTCCTATACCCCCTTTTTTATATAGGTTTTAGTTACAGTCTGGTTCGTAGTGTAGCCCAGCGTATAGGTTACATCTGAAGAAAAATGCTCCTATCAGAGCACAAACAAGGCTATTAGGCTTCTTGTTTTAAAATATTCTGACTGAAAAGTGGGATACCAGCTGCCTCATTCTACTGTTCTGAGCACATTTAAAAATTGTAGCATCCGAACATATTCACACTGTTTTTAATATGTAACTTGCATCTTACTCTCACAAGTTCCCCTAACCGTAACGTATTCACGTATTAGACCATCACTGTAAGTTGCTCACACTCATCTACTCCCAGTTGCCTGTTCCCATTTACTCATGCCAAACTCGTTGTCATTGTCTCCTGTATCACAGCCACAGTCCCCACCATCCTATTATCACAATCTCCTCTCATGGCCACTGTCTCCCTCTTGCGCTCTCCTACTGCCACTGCTGCTATCTCTTGTCACTGTCTCACCTCTTGCGCTCTCTTACTGCCACTGCTGCTATCTCTTGTCACTGTCTCACCTCTTGCGCTCTCCTACTGCCACTGCTGCTATCTCTTGTCACTGTCTCACCTCTTGCACTCTCCTACTGCCACTGCTGCTATCTCTTGTCACTGTCTCACCTCTTGCGCTCTCCTACTGCCACTGCTGCTATCTCTTGTCACTGTCTCACCTCTTGCGCTCTCCTACTGCCACTGCTGCTATCTCTTGTCACTGTCTCACCTCTTGCGCTCTCCTACTGCCACTGCTGCTATCTCTTGTCACTGTCAGTATCTCTCTCTTACTTCTTGTAATTGTCATTGACTCTGTCTCTCATTACCACTGGTTCTCACCCACTTCCACTTTCTCCTTCTCTTTAATGCTCTCGCTCTGGCACTATCTCCTTCACTCTTTTCCTAGTTCTGTTGTGTCTCTGTCAACTTTGTTCCGCTGCCACTGTGTCACTCTCTTTCTCTCACACTGCCATTGTCTCCTTCGCTCTTTCCATGCCACAGTCACCATCTACTATCTTCCAGTGGCTCAGTTTTAGCATCCAAAAACCATGTTTTTGCAGTGTTTCTCAATAACAAATAAATATTTATGAAAATAGAGAGATGGTACTTCTAGATAAATGCCTAGAGAATATATTGTCAAGATATGAGCACTTTTCTGCTGGTATTTATTATTTAAATTTTACCTCGCACCAGATTTTACTTCTGTATGTTACATGTACGTCTAGGGTTACTTTGAACATCTGTAGCTTGGAAACAGATAAGACATCAAGAAAAATTTAATGTTTGGTTGAAATCAGGCTCTAACGAATATATTGTAAAAATTTCAGCCATCTTGGAATCTGTGGCTCACTTGTGGTATCCAAAAATCATGTTTATTGAGTTTTCTCGTGAACTGTCCATGAACTAAATGGTGTCTCCATTTGCTTCTTAAGGCGTACCATAGACAATATGTAATGCAAATAGTAAATTAATTAATGATCTGATTTGCTGCTTGTGTAAGCTGCAAGAAGTGTGTAACAGTCTAAATTTGACCCTATCCCGTAGAATAGCTACACTAAGACTATCCTTCTGTTGGCTATACAAATGGTCTGTAGCCCAAGGTATAGCTAGGACATTTGACCTTTCCTTTCTATCACCAATAGAATCCAAGGTATGAGCTCTCGAAAAATCCCGTTTTTATGCACAGCATTTTGGAATGCTGCATGCATACTGATTGAAAAATAACAGTTTGCTTGCGAGTTGGCAAAGCCAATGGATGTGAATAGGAAACCTTAGTCCTGATGAGATACATATCTGTAGCATAGCCTGAGGCCTAGATTATGTTGAAAGGTGACAGTTTGCTTGTGAGTTGGAGAAACATATGACAAGTTCTAAGATATCAGAGATAAACTTTCAAGATACTTTAGGGCAAAAATTGGAAGACAAAGATTATAATATATCCAATAAATTATTGTGGACAAGGTGTAAGTGATACTCTTAGATGGATGGTTTGGTACAGGAGAGGAAATTGCGGTTAGTCACAGTAAACTAGTCAGAAGAATGATGACTAAAAAAGAGAGTAGATACCTTTTCTGTTAGTTGAGGGCCATTGTAGTGTTTTAAAGTAATTCTTTATGCTGTTTCTTACAGTGAAGACATGCATTACAGCTCCAACTCTGAATGTGCCACAATGGACAGAGTTGATTGTTAGGTATTTCTAACATCATTTTAGTGTCGCAACACGGGAAGATCAATTTGTAAAACTTCCAAATTTTTTTTTTACCTCAGTGATTCATTGTCTTTGAATATTGTGTGATGCCCCCATTTTCTTCCCCTTGTGAATGCATATGGTCACATTTAATCTCCAACATATTTTGACACTAATGAGCATTCTGATAATACAAAATAACAAAAAAGGTATTGTATGTCAACAGAAAATAAATTACATTTTATTTTGCTTCTACAGAGTGTGTGTGTGTGTGTGTGTGTGTGTGTGTGTGTGGGCGCGCGCACATGTGTGCACGAGAGAGAGAGAGAGAGAGAGAGAGAGAGAGAGAGAGAGAGAGAGAGAGAGAGAGATGAAATTGTAGTGCATTGTTCTCATAGGTGTTCCTTTCTTTTTAGACACTGAGTGGAATGGGGAAACTTATCAAGGAATGTTGGCACCAGAACCCTAATGTCCGACTTTCTGCCCTTCGTATCAAGAAGACTTTGGTAAAACTGGCTTCTTCCGATGTTCACGTTAACTTGGACCTCGATTCGTAGTGATTCTCTACACATGGCCGTATGGAGGCCATATTTGCTCAGTGTATTGTTATGGTGTGAGAATTTACTTATTGCCCATACTTGCCAGTTAAATGTGTTTCATTCATAAACAGGCCAAATACCAACCTCTCCAAGATTCTTTGTTCTAAAAGAAATAAGGAAATTTGGCAAAGTCATAATCATTGTGAGATGACTGGTGATTTTTTTAGTGACATTCAACATGAATGGGAGTGGTGTTAAAATCATATTTTATTTAAACTCATAAAGAAGACATTCTTCATCAGAAATTTTGCGAAGAATCATAGTTTGTATAGTGTGCCCATAAGAGATGTTGCTGTTGATGTGTTTGGGGAAATAAATTGTTACTGTTGCAGTGGTTCTTTGTTCCATTTAAGAATGAACAAAGGTCCACTAAGTACTTGTTCATGTTTTATTGGTATGAATTATAATAAAGTTTACTTTATTAGTTTTGAATTGTTTCTGATATTAAGTGGCATATATATGCTGCCATCATATCTGGGGGATTCCTTCCAATGGCAATATTATGTGTAATGTGCCTGATTTTCTTGCTGCTTGAAAGCAATGTGAATTTTGTTCATATTGTACTTCAAAATAAGTACTTTTATCTTTACAACTGAATGTGCCATAATTAATTACAGTATTGTGCCACAGTTACAACTCAGTGGTCATGTCGAATGTGTGTGCATGTTTCAGTTAATGGAACTGTTTTAAATGTTAAGTATATTTTTATTTTAGAAACATTTTTAGAGTTGCATTTACAGTATATTTGTTAGTGACATGTATTGTGCAACCATTAAAATTTTTGTTAGTTAGAAGTTTAGTGCTAACTACCTTTTTGTATTGTGCTAGTGTGCTGGAGTCTTTTTCTTCTTACGTAAAAACAAGCTGCTAAGGAACTGAAAGTTTTATCAAGTTCAGTTTTGGAGGTATTGCAAGAAAGTGAAGATTTGTTTAGACAATAGACTTTTGGAAAAAAATTTAATGCATTAATTGCTCTTTCATAATCATGCAGTAAAATTCAGAGGTGGTAGTTATGTTTATACTTCGTAAGATAAAACCAGTTATATTATCACAGATTGTTTGTGAAGTTTCTGAACATTATTTTAGATTACCTGCAGTGACCTTGTATCTTGTCTGTTGTCTTTCCATTGAAACTATTTTTTTATGTTCATTTAGTCTTCTATTAATAATGAAGCATCATTTTTCCCTCTGGGATAGAATGCAGGCATACATCTTTGCATGCAAGCTTCCATTAAGACATTTTAATTAATTTCCTTCTCTCCTGCTTGCTGGCCATGGTATGGGAGTCAGTCTTGCAATTTGAGCACTTGTAGATCTTTTGGAATTTTACAATGAATTATGAACACCTAAAAGAAATATTTGTAGTCTTAATTTGTAATCCTAATAGCCAGTGCTGTAATTCACCAAAAGTGCTGAGATTAAGAAATGATCTCTGTTGTGTTATGAAGAAGACAGAGTATTTATGAATTTGCGCAAGTTATAAAAGTTTATGTCTTCAGCAAACATCTTTTGAATTTAAAAATAGTGTTGTTTTATGGCCCATCAAGTGTTGTGTTGATTGCTCATATTGTGCAGTGTGTAATTTAACAACCCTTTTCATTGTCTCGTCCTCAAAACCTTTTTAGACAATCAGTTCTACTCAGTCAGCCCAGCAAAACTTTGATTATACTGTTATGGCTAGCAAACAAGCATTATTTTGGATACTGCTTTAGTGTGTTATCACCGGACACAAGCAGAAGATTCAGATAAGCAGTTCAGTCTCTGACCAAAGACTTGCTATTGTAGAGAATTGTATTACTGTTGTAAGAGATTGTAAGGAAAGACAAAATATGAAATCTGGAAAATGAATGTTAAAAGATTGAAGGCTATGGTGCAGTTTCTTTGCACAGTTGAATAATAGGTATATGTAATATTTCTGACATGGATGAATGCAGAGGATGACTGTCTTATGTATCATAAAGACAAAACAGTATTATGGAGATTGGGGGGAGGGGGATGATAAACCAAACAGATTGTTTACAATCAGTGAAAAAGGCAAAGTAGTGTTTTTATTGTTGATCTGAAGCTGATGTACTTTTAAATTCAGTGTCAATTGCACAAAATTGTATATTTAATTACAGTAGCCTCTGCAGGTATTTTGAAGTATGAGGAAATGTGGTCTTCACAATATTGTTTGAGAATGAAAGTGTTGCGTCCCATTGTCTTTTAAAAGTAAGAGAAGCTAAGAGGAAATGAGTAGTAGACAGATGAATCTAATCAAAAGTTTTGTACAGAAGTTGCAATAAGAGTGGATGATACTGATAACTGAGATATTGTGGATAATGAAGATATTATAGTCTTTGTTTCAGACAAGTTTAGCCACATCCTGCTAAGTGGTGATGATTTTAAGTTGACTCACAAACCATAGATGATTTTTTTAATATTTGTTGTAAAAGTAGCAGATAGTTATGATACTCTGTGATGATAAGTTGGATGCAATCATTGTTTCAGATCTCCTGAAACCTATTAACTGGCGTTAAGGAAATGTTTGAAACGCATGTATGAGAAGTGACTGCACTCTGTTGACAAAGGATACAGTAGTAAGATGACTACTTACCCTCCTAAGCATATTAGTGTCTACCATCATATTGGCTGCTAGAAAACTGCACATGTTAATTTTTCTCCTGTCTTTTTGTTGTGACATAATTATGTTCTCACAAATTAATGTAAGTATGTGGGAATATACACATGAATCAGAGTTACCATACAGTGAACAAAATAAGTTTTAACTTTGAAACTTATTGCTGTCTACTTCAAAACAATAGATTGTGTGGTGCAGTCAGTTACTCTTCAGACATAACTAGCTCAATAATTAAAAGTTTAATCTTTTTTGATAACCCATTGTATTGCAATGTACAGTAATCGGTTCTTTGCAAGCTTTTCCTTCAGTGTTGTTATACTTTTGGCAGGTGTGCATATTTCAAAGAGAAATGTAAGGCCATTTATTGATGGTACAAAATATCCTTAGTGTGAGCAAATTATTGTGCTAAAAAAGCTGAGAATTAATGTGAATTTTGCTGGCATTCAATGCTTGTTCCATTTCAGTAGCAGTGATGCTCCAAATGATTTAGTGTGAGAATCTGTAGCACTGACACAAATAGTTTGCATATGCACAATGTTACATTATACCAGTGATGGTGTTCAATTTGTTATTATAACTTGTGTTCTAATTGCTTATTGATAAACTAGTATACTCTACAAAAACGTTTGGTATAATAGTGAAATATTTGCTTGATATCAGTTATACATCTGGAACTACAAATAGCAAAAGCAACAGCTTTAGGTATTTAAGTTATATTATTTTCACATGTAGCCACTTCTGCTATGTCACAAATATCAGTTATTGTTGAATATAGAGATATACTGAAAAATAATGAATTATTGATGCAGTATGACCACAGTCCTTAATTTTTTATTATCTTTTGTCTTTCTGTTAGGTTGTCTTTTTTTCCCCCTTCACTGTGCAACTTGCGTTTGCAAGGAAAAGGGACAGTGGTCGTGCGTGGATGGGTTGCCCATTTTCTTATCAGTTTTGTCAAGAAAGTATGTATGTGGCCAGTGTTGGGATTCATTATGGTTGTAGTATTTGCCTGCAGTTGTAGAAATGTGTTTTAGGTTTCATTTAGTTAAAACTCACTTTTCATTTTTTCTGAAACAAATCTAATTAAGTTTAGAATTGTTTGTCTGTGAATATTCTCTACGAATGTGTTCATTGCTTGCTGCTTTTTATTGGTTAATATTTCTGTAACTATTTGAAATTGGAATTTGGACATTAATTTGTACCTTAGTTATCGAAACTTTTTCTTCCTTCATTAGCCTTGCTTAAATAATAATTGCATATTTATTGTGTACTGTGATTCATCACCATTGTCAAAGGTGTGAACTACTGTATCAATTAGAACAACAAAACTAACAAAATGCATCAGTTTGTTTTTTGTTCATCGCACCTAATATTACTAAACTTTACTTAACCATGGTTTTTGTGTACAATATCCTAAGTAGTTAACTGCACACTCCATTAGTATGAGTTAATATTTTGATGACGGGTATTAGTATTGTAGCTACAAAAGTTCAGTATTTTTTTGTCATATAGTAATTATTGTGTTTGCCCCATGCCATTCTGGAATATTTATTATATTGTTAGCTTTGTCCTTGTTTGCTTTGTTCAAATTTTATGTCCAAGAATTTTTTTTTTTTTTTCTGGAACAATGTGATGCAATTTGTTGATTTATTGTTCTGCCTCAGTGTGTATTTCAGGTTTCTGTTATTCACACAAGGGGTGAGATAATATTGCACACCTCTGTTGTGCACAACTTATAAATTTGTGTGTCACCAAAATTTTCAGAATATGGCCTGATACATAGATATAATGGGATTCATCAGTGGGGAGTTGATATCAATTTTAGAATGAACCATATCTTTTAAATGTACAAACATTAGCCCCCATTAGTTGATTAAATAACAGAAGTCATATCATATATGTTTTTATGAATAATATTTTGTTTTAAATTATTTATCAAATGAAAGTAATATGCTCACTGTGGCTAAGCATACTGATCACACATGATTTTCTGTGGATTGCTATTTCCAGTTTATCAGAGTGATTCCTGTTCATTCTTCTGGTTTTTTATATGTAAGAGAATATAGAACCTTATCAATGACAAGAAAAAGGCAATATATTGTCAAACCTTTTGGTCTTCATGATGTACTTATCCTCCCAATATTTTTTGAAATGCATTAAAATATTTCCGAGAAAAACACTTATTAGCTTGTACCGTTAAATTAAATTTTATAGACTCATTGTAGTTAATGTTAATCATTTTTGTAAGTAACAAGAGTGTGTTCTGTGTTTGAATAGTTGTCTGTCATCTGACTTCCATTGCTAATGTGTAGATAAGCGCATGACATGCATAAATTGAAAGGTGCACCAGATAAAGTAAAATGAATTTATTTAATAAGCAAAGCATTATGAATGAAAGTCATCATTGCTTTGGTGTGAAAAGAAAAATGGATCTGTTACACAGACCTATGTAAAAGGCCAAGCATTGCAAGTCTTTCCATCAAATAATGCAAGTGCTACCAAAGTGTTCGCCTTTTCATAAAATGTTTATTTCATTCTGTATGTTTATAAACATTTAAATGTTACTCTTAGCATGTTTTACTGTTCATTGCATTTGACAGAATATATTTGTTCCACCCATGCATAAAAATATAATGAATATAAAGGTATATAACTTTTTGACGATTGATTATTAATGTTTGATGTTTAGAACATTTATTTGTCTAGAGAAGAACCGTGTGTGTGTGTGTGTGTGTGTGTGTGTGTGTGTGTGTGTGTGTGTGTGTGTGTAGGGTCGGGGGGGAAGGGGTGTGATTCACTATTTTGTGAGGGGCTAGGGAAAGCTGTATGTAATTGAATATGTCTGTACTTACTCCTATCACTATTCAGTTTTATTTTTCCTTTCTGAAGATCGCCGTAAATTTTGCTCATAGTTCTTGAAATGAATGTATATATGGTTGTTGCCGTGAAATGCATCAGTGTGATGTAGAAAACATATTTTTAGCAAAATAGTTTAATATGAGGTTGTAAATTAACATTTCAGTTGCTTTAGATTCCTGTGATTCCCATATTTAAAGGTTCATATTTGCTTATCAGAATGGAAGCGCTTATGACTATTTCCTTCACACTCTGTTTTACCTGGCTAGCAATGCAATAGTGACACCTAGACAGTAGGAACCTTCATGAGTGATGCCAGTCAAATGCAGTTTCTAGCATATAGTCTGGTCTACTGTATGAGGGATGATCTAAACTGCACTGGTTTCAGTATTTCTGAAGCATAATCAGAATACATATCTTCTGTTTAGTACCACTATTTAGTGGTGACTTATAATTTTAAAAGCTTCTGATATTTTTATAATCAAATATAACAATAAATAATAATTTTAAATATAACATGTCATATCGAATGTTGTATCATATGAGAAGTCTGATTTTGCAGTTGCCAGTGTAGTGGGTTAATAACTAATCATGCTTGCATTACTAGCCAGTATAATATATATATATAATCATGTAAATTTAATATTTTGAGGTATTGGACAATTTTGTTCCTCAGTAATCAGTATTAAATTTACATTGTCCTATCTGATGCGAAACTCAGATTTTATTGTATAACATTGAGATTATGTCTGTATTAAATGATGTTCACATTTTGTAACATTTACTTTATAATGTATTTTAAATTCAGCATTAATATAAAGTTACATATCAGGTTAATGAAATTATATTAATTTTGTTTAAATAGTGTTTTTTATTTAATTGTTATTCATATCAACAGAATCAATCAATTATAAATATATATCATCCACAATGTAAAATTCTTAATTTTAAAATCTTACAATAAAACAACGTATCAGATTCCTGTACAAAAAATTAATGATTAATATTAATAAAAGTATTTGTACATGAGAAGTACCCTATATCAGTCTCCAGTTTAATACTATTACTGCAAGTTATTTTTATTAAAACATTTGTTTGTTGATTTCATTCTTACATAATCACTATTGCAGTTGTTATTTACTGTGTATAGCTATAATCCTTGTATCATACATAGTTGAATAAAGAAAGCAATATGTGAGTTCTTAAATACTTATATTTCAATTGTGTAATTGCTAATCCTACTACCAGCAAGTGATACCATGTACATCCTGTTAGTTTCACAGGGCATACTTTGCTTACTTGAAACTAAATACACTTTTGTAACAACGGATTTACATATCATCTGTTTTGCAGAGGATATTTCTGCAGTTTTATGTTTGTTAAACTCATTTGACAACACAGTTGTGTACTTTGAAAATATATTAACTCACATGCAATCAGTTTCAGGATTTGTAAATCTCACTCTGGAGCACTTTTAGAGAGTACAATGCTAACCAACCCCAAAGTCTGCACGTGTCCCAAGAGCACAACAATCTCCAACCAACTGAATGACCATCAAGTGAGGTAAAACGTGCCCAGTGGCGGGATTTTTGTATCCGAAAATTGATTATGCAAGAGTTAATAAATTTTGATCAAACACAGCTGTATTGATAAATGAATTTAATAAACAGAAGCCAGTGTTACTGTTGAGCTACTCCCTTTCAAACTCGTTATTCAATCTGCTACATTTGTGTGTCATAATACCAAGCTACTTTGAGATATGAGAGAAGTGATAAACATTTTAGAATCATAACTCCCCCCCCCCCCCCCCCCCCCCACAATAAGAGCTAGACACGCATAGCAAAAATGGCTCAAAGGTTTTCATCACCTGCCTATCAACAAAAATGTGTAGGTCTTTATTGGAGGGGAGCTGGGATTCAAAGAATAAGCCTGAAGAAATAAATAAAAAATAACGTGAGTTAAAGACGAAACAACAAAAATAAAAGCAGTGAGTTCAAAAACCCACATGCATTAAATGAAAACAGTCTGTCAGGTTACCATGCTGCTCCACCTAACGCCTTGCAATGTGCTTGGATTCTTGGCATACTGCGCAAAATGTGCTCATGACATTGCTGCTTGAGCGTGTACCACATTATGACGACGGCCCTCCTGAGGATGCCAGACAAGTCAGGAGGGTCCCTGTGGTGAAGTGCTGCAAGTCTCTAACTGGTCCTAAGTGTGCTCAGGAGGGTTCGTACCAGCAGATATTGGAGGCATTCGATTTGATCAATTGCTGTCTCTGGAAGGAAAGTATTCACGATGTAGAGACAGTTTACTCGGGGAGATTGACATCTTGAAAGATGACCTCATCACTGAAATGTTACCTGTACAGTTAACAATAAGCTGCTAGTTCCTGTTCTAGTACTGCTCTTCCCTCAAATAAAAGACCAAACGCCCATACACAACATACAGGCTCAAACCGTGATTGTCCCACCTCCCTGTGGGCCTGCAAACCTTGGTCTTGCTTTGTAACTGGCCACCTCCACACATTTCTGTTATGATCACCAGGCACAGACAGATTTTGCAGTTCACTCAACAAAACCTGTAATCATTAATCCAAGTTTGTATTTCAGGTGTTCCCTTGCGATTCACACACTTAGTGCTATGAGCTCTGCACTGGATTTAGTAACGGAGGCCAAGAAACTAGAAGCAGTAGTAGTCCTAAGTGAAATACAACCAGACATACTATGTAACAGTGATCATGATCTAGTTGAAAGTCAGATAGCTAACTTGACAATAAAGGACTATATCTTATCCATATACTTCTGTAGATGTAAATGTGAAAGTGGTGGAGTTTCTATATATTTTAAAAAACAGAAAGCCGGTAAAGACTGAAAACAGTAAAGCTGTGAGGTTATCTGTAGCTAGAGAAAAAGATTTTGAAATTACTGGTGTAGTGACTGATGACGTTGGACAGTTTTGTGTGTGCAGATCGCCAAGTGACAAGATTAGCACCTTTCTGAAAAAAAATTGCCAACTTACTAAGAATTAATGTGAAGAAAAACATCGATATATGTGGAGACTTCAATACTGACGTGGGAAGAAGAGTCAAAACCAAATGGTTCAAATGGCTCTGAGCACTATGGGACTTAACATCTGAGGTCATCAATCCCCAGTACTTAGAACTACTTAAACCTAACTAACCTAAGGACATCACACACATTCATGCCTGAGGTAGGACTTGAACCTGCGACCGTAGCGGTCGCGCGGTTTCAGACTGAAGCACCTAGAACCACTCAGCCACACCGGCCGGCCGAGTCAAAACCGAGCCAAGATTTTGGAGAATTGTTAATATAATACAATATGTAGGCAACAATATCTGCCCCAACAAGAGTTATTTCTGAAAGTCAGACAGTTATTGATAATATCATTACTAATATTAGTAGGTACTGTATAACTATGAGTCACATGTAGTCCAAACAGAAATATTAGATTGTCATGGACAGCTGATCTGCTTCCACAGAAGTAAGGACATAATATCGGAACCAAGCCAAACAACCTAAGAAATCAAGAATATCAGTGAACAAAATATTAACATCTTTAGAACAACTGGAACAAAATTGCACAGATGCAAAATGTGAATGAAAAGTATAATTCATTTAATACAACAATTAAACACCATCTTAATGCAGCATTCCCCAAAGTAAAGAGACAAGAAAAGGGTCAGACAAGGTGGTTACCAGTGAAATAACAGAACTGCGAAGGAAGCTGCATGATCTGAGATGGGGGGGGGGGGGGGGGGGGGGGGGGGGTGAAGCTGAAAATTATAAAATGCTATGAAAGAAGTATAGAAGAATAATAAGAGAGGCAAAAGCAAGAGCAATTAATGCCACCATGATGAACTCAAAAAAACAAGGTAAAGGGAACTTGGCACAAGGATAAAACTGGATCAAACAAAGAAACAGATGTCAAGGGAATGAAAATAGACAGCACAGTGGTTACAGATGGTAGAGAAATAGCTAAAACTGTATAAATGTGGTAGAGAACTTAAAATTGGAAAGAAATACTCTACAAAAGAAGGTTACTGAGTTATCAAAAAAAATCGAGCAGAATCATGTTCTCGAAACCAGTCACAGAGGACAAACTCGGGAAAACTATACAGAAGCTGAAGTCCAAGAAATCAGCTGGTGACAAAGAAATACTGAATCATATAATAAAGCAAGTAAGTGAGATAATAATCTCACCTTTGCTGGACATAGCAAATAGCTCTTTTAGAGATGGAATTTTTCTGGCAAAAACTGAAAATAAGCAGGGTGGTACCAGTGTACAAGAAAGGGGATAAGGATGTCCCCAACAACTACAGGCCAGTTTCACTAGTATCAGGTTTCTTAAAAAACCTGGAAATGCTTATGCGTAATAGATTAGTTGATTATCTGGACAAATACAACATTCTTATACCATCACAGCAAGGTTTCAGAAAGAGTAAAGCTACAGAATCAGCTGTTTCCAGTTTGACAGAGTATATTACAAAGTCCTTAGATGAAAAACAAGTTGTATCTGCAATATTTCTGGATCTCTCCAAAGCATTCATCACTACTGACCATGAAATACTGCTAAGAGAATTAGAAGACTATGATATTCGAGGGCAAGCAGGTGAGTATGCAAAATCATAGTTACGCAACAGGAAACAAAATGTATCAGGAGGGAATGCATACCGGTCAGAAACCAAAGCCATCAAATATGGAGTACTGCAGGGATCCATAATAGTACCATTGCTGTTTAGTCTGTTTGTTAATGGCTTAGGTGTTGAAGAGAACGAGAAGAAAATATTGTATGCAGATGACATGACAATACTGAATATTGACCAAACTGTGGTACAGCTTGAGAGAAGCACATACTTATCTGCAAACACCACAGCTCAGTGGCTTGTGGAAAATGGACTTGTTATAAACTTAAAAAAGGGCTATGTATGCAGTGTTCAAAAATAAAGAGAAGGCTGTGCACATGGGTTTAGGGTGGGGTGAAACAAGACTGGAAGAATTAGAATCCACTAGATTCTTAGGTATTACTGTGGATAACAAGCTGAAATGGAAACAATATATTGATTCTGTCTGTAAGAAACACAGCTCCATCACATTCATAATGAGGGAGTTTTCATAGTATTTGTATTTATTTATTTATCCTGTGGATCACATATTGTACAAAGTACACATGATATAGGACAAGTCATTTTTCTTAACAATATGTAGTTTGGAGAAAAAAATAGGCAATGGACTGCCATTTAAAAAAATGTACACAAAATTGTTCATTGATGAATATAGTAACTTCACATACAGAGAATACAAACAATTTACATGGGGAACTAAGAAACATGTAGGCAATATAGTGCTACTTTAAATTTACACAAATAATCACTGAGATTACAGAATAGTGAAAATGTCAACTGGAAACACAACAGAAGGACAATGTCATTTAAAAACTACATTAAACGTGAAATTAACATTGAGATTTCACAGACAATTAAATTTTAATACTAATAGAATGTGTACTTGTACATTCAAAAAGTGAGTTAAAAAATTTTGGGAAGTGAAACTGAAACATAGTTGTGTACAGTAAAAATTAGGTTATTATTTTGCCTACAGAATGTTTTACTCTAATCACAGTATTTTACAAAGGAACTTTATAATTTTTCATTTCCAGGAATTCTTGTACTGAATAGAAACAGTGCTTTGTCAGAAATGTCTTTAGTTTATTTTTAAATATTGGATCTGGAGCAGTTTTTAATTGTTCTGGAATTTTATTGTGTAATACGACACCCAGATGAGTTATATATTTTTGGTATGATGATGTCCTTGAAAAAATTTGATGGATATTAGATTGCCCTCTGGTATAATGAGCGTGTATATCATTGTTTTGGATTAATTTGCCTGTTCTTGAGAGGTATTCCCTGGTGAATAGGATTGTTTCTTGAATGAATAGGGATGGGATGCTTAGAACATTAAGTTTTATTAATTGACATTTACAGGATTCCAGCTTTTTGAGCCACAGATTATCCTCAGTGCTCTTTTTTTGTAGTTTAAATATATTTGTGCTGTGAGTTGAATTTCCCCAAAAGATGATTCCATAGCGGAGCAATGAGTCGAACTGCGCATGGTATGCTTGCATTAGTGTGGATTTACTTGTAGTAGATTTTAGTATTCTTAGTCCATAGCACAATGATGAGAGTTTCTTTGATAAGTTGTTTATATGTGTGTCCCATTTTAAATTTTGTTGGACCCATAGACCCAAAAAATTTTGTTGCATTTACATTTTCAATTTTATCATTGTTTAACTTTACTTGGATAGTTTTTTGATTGGATGTGGGAATTAGATGGAAGTTGATACATACAGTTTTCCCACTATTAACAATTAGGCCATTTTTGTTAAACCACTCAGAAAGTTTTTTCATAGAGTTATCAGATATTGTCTGAAGGGATTCAGGACTAGATCCAGTCAACACTATGCTTGTATCATCAGCAAACAGGATAGTTTTTTGTGGGCTCATACGTTCAACAAGATCATCTATGTAAATGAGGAAAAGTAATGGCCCTAGAACAGAACCCTGGGGAACACCATATCTTATTGTTCTTTCCTCCGAGAGAAAAACTGTGTTATTTATTTTATTCTGTACATTAATATTGTATTGAAGTGATACCTTCTGTCTGCGGTTTTGTAGGTAAGAGCATAGCCAGTTTGAGCCACACCTCTTATTCCTCTTCTTTCCAATTTATCAAGCAGTATTTTATGATCTAGTACGTCAAAGGCTTTAGAGAGATCTAAGAAGATACCTGCAGCTATATTATGTTGGTCAACTGATTTCAGTATGTGGCCAAACAGTTCAAAAATTGCTGTCTGGGTGGACAAAGATTTACTAAAACCATGTTGTTGAATGCTGATTGGTGCGTGGTTTTTTATGAAATTTATAAGCCTGTCATAAAAAAGTTTTTCCAGGATTTTTGAAAAGATGCTTAATATGGATAATGGTCTATAATTGGATACTAAATCAGGGGAACCTTTCTTTAGTAATGGTGAGACTTTAGCTATTTTGAGAGCATCTGGAAAAATGCCAGTTTTCAATGATTGGTTGCAGATGGTTGATAATGGCTTTACTATATGGGGAGCACACACCTTTAATATGAGGTCAGGTACTTCATCATAGCCACTAGAGATTTTATTGGGTAACAATTTTAATATGTTCCTAATTTCATCATGGTTTGTTTCATAAACAAACATTGTAGCATTAGTGCTGTTTGACGTATTGGTGGAATTGAAGAACGATACCTTGCAGTTTGCCTGAATGAGATCTTCTGCTGTGAGGTGAAATATTCATTGAACTTGTTTACAACTGTGTATGGATCTGTGACCTTAGAGTCATTAAGTGTTAGAGAAATGTTTTCCTTTTTAGGTGTTGAACTACAAGTTTCTTTTTTAATAACTTTCCACATAGCTTTCATTTTGTTTGAAGAGTTTCTTATGAAATTGTCATTCCATAAAAGTTTTGCCTGTCTAATCACTCTAAGATAAGTTTTTTTGTAGGCTTTACAATAGTCAGAAAATTCTTCAGTGACCATGTATTTTTTGGAGCAATATTGGAGAAATCTGTTTCTCTCACTAGAAATTTTGATTCCTTTTGTTACTCATGACTTTCTATTTTGATTGCTTGAAGTTTTTGTTTCAAAAGGAAATGCTGTATTAAAGTAATAAAGGAAGGTGTTATGGAAGCTTAAGAACATATTATCAACAGTTGTTTGCATGTAAACACTGTCCCAATTTTCCTTAGCTAATAGGAAGTTAAAAATCCTAATATTGCCATCTGAAAAGTTTCTTCTTTGAAATACTTTTTTGGGGCTGATTTTACTATTTTCCATGTCAACGCTCAGTAGCTGAGCATCATGGTCACTGTATCCCATGCTCAGTACTTCGCCAGTGAATTTGTAACCAGTATCAGTTATGAAGATTTGATCAATTATTGAATCAGTATGCTCTGTTGATCTTGTTGGAGAGCGTATTGTGGGGATCATATTAAAGGATTTGGTCATGTTTAACAAATCAAGTTTAACATTACTGTTTTTTGATAAATCAATGTTAAAATCACCACAAAGTATTATTCTCATATTTAATGAGCTGACACTATTCAGCAGAACTTCTAATTTGGTCATAAAATTTGGAATATTAGTACTTGGTGCTCTGTATACATTTATAATTATATAGTTTAGTTCAGGCAGCTTAACCATAGAAAGTTCAAATTCCTTATCTTCAGATAATGCAATCTGTTCATTTAGGCCTACCTCACTGAATTTTATCTGGTCCTTTACAAATATAGCAGTACCGTCATGTGTGGAGAAATTCCTACAATAAAAGCTTGTTAATGAGTACCTTGGAATAGAGGTTGACTGAATTTCTTCTTTAGACAGCCAGTGTTCGGTAATACATATCACATCTGGATTTATTTGAGACTGAAGTAACACTTCCAGCATTCCAGACAAACAGCTTCTGTGCACAGTATACTATGAACTCTTCAAACCACACGTGCAGTATGGAGTGTTATTGTGCACAGTATGCTATGGACTCTTCAAACCATACCTGCAGTGTAGTGTGGAGAAATCGAACATTCAAAAAATAAAAAGGGTGTTTACAATATAAGAAAAAACGATCAGGATCGTATTAAGAAGAAAGACTTCTGAATCATGCAGAAACTGCTTCAAAAGAACCAGCATCTTAACTTTTAGATCCTTGTACATATATAAAACTACGATATATGTCTCAAAAGATAGTGGAGAGTGGACTACAAATGTTTGTGTACCCCACCAACTGCATGACAATGTAAGTGACACTAAGTTTTCAAAGACTATCTTGTGGCGAAGGAATTTTACAGTGTTGAAGAGTACTTATCGCATTAAATTTGTATATAGCAAAAAACAGATTGCTGCTTACTATACAGAAGACACATCAAGTTGCAGACAGGCACGATTAAAAGACACTGACAAGAGCTTTTGGACACAGCCTTCATCAGTTAAGAGAGAGATACACACAACATTCACAGTCCAAGATGCTGGAGTTGGCGGTGAGGTGTGCTTGCTTGTGTGTGTTGTGATTGTTGTGTGTGCGACTCCCTCTTTACTGACGAAGGCTGTGGCTGAAAGCTATTTGTGAGTGTCTTTTAATCATGTCTGTCTGCAACCTGATGTGTCTTCTTTACAGTAAGTAGCAATTTATCTTTCCCTACAGTGTTGATATTCCTACACGGAGTTTCCATTGTTTGATTCAAATTTGTATATATTGTTACTTATAATCAACAATGTCAGAATGTAAGAAAAATAGTTAGGTAGTATGTGATAATGAATGTTTTCTATTTTTGACATGACATATGTTACATGTACATTCACGGAAGACCATGTAATCCTACAGGATCAAATATAATTTATTTCATTTCAAATCAAAGGAGGACAGACTGATCTGCATCATATCCTTAATCTTGGTATAATCAGTTCTTCCTGCTTTTAGAATGGAAACAACCTTCACTGTTCTCCAAGCATTAGGAATGATTCCTGCTGCTAGGCTAACTTTAAAACAGCCTACATAGGAGTCTCATTAAAATCTCTCTTGCTCAGGCCTGTTTAAGGAGTTCTGGGGGCACCATCGAAGTCTAAGTTTGGGACCCCTACTCTTTTTCTTGAATGTAATTTTGTGTACAATTTGTATGTTTTCATTATATGTATCCAAGCTGTACAGGAGTTTATTAAGTACTGACTTCTCATGGCTTCACACAGTAAGTGCATACTAAATCACGGGTAAGCTAGTAGAAACGCATTCAATTATTTTTTTATATGGAGTGTGTGGTGTCACCGCCAGACACCACACTTGCTAGGTGGTAGCCTTTAAATCGGCCGCGGTCCACTAGTATACGTCGGACCTGCGTGTCGCCACTATCAGTGATTGCAGACCGAGCGCCGCCACACGGCAGGTCTAGAGAGACTTACTAGCACTCGCCCCAGTTGTACAGCCGACTTTGCTAGCGATGGTTCACTGACAAATTACGATAGTTAGCATAGCCTTCAGCTACGTCAATTGCTACGCCCTAGCAAGGCGCCATTATCATTTGCTATTTATCTTGTGATGCATGTACCATCAGACCGATGTTCACTAATTATGGATTAAAGTTAAGTATTCCAGAAGCTACGTACTTTATTTGCTAGTCTTCATTACTTGTCCTGTTCCAGACCTCACACCATCCTGCGTGAGCTTAAACGCGTGCCTTTCGGCTTCCTCTATTGTGGGTTGGCGCTCTGGCCAATCCACAACAGAGTGTAACTTGTTAACCTTAAGTTGCAGGGATACTGGATGGTGTAGATTTCACAATACCTCCATTCGGCTTTTTTAAAATGTAAGCAGACAGTGCTGCTGCCCCAAGCTACATTGCCAGTTGGCTTTGCCATGTTAAATGTAAGCACTTTTGCATTAAAATATACACAAAGATACCCAAAATATACACTGAAACTAGGAAAATTTGCATCAAAAATGTACTAATATGCACTTCAAATAAATGGACCTGCATCTAAAACCAATACCAAATAGAACTGGAAAAACAGGAATGTAAAAATTTATTATGAATTTCTGACATTACAGTAATACTGAACAAATTCGGAACTGATTTTAGTTGTGTCTGTTATAGTAAATTACTAAATATTTTTTTTTCCAAATCTTTCAGAAAGACCACCCTTACATCTGTCAAAACACTTTTCACATTTGGAAAAATCCCCCCTGCATCACATTATCATATGAAGTAGAACTTCATTTTTGCAGTATTACTAGCAAAATAATCCTCATAAAGTATATCCAGAATATAATGCCTGGTATAATGTTTTTCTTTAACTCTCAAATTTAACAGTTAGCAAGTATATGGCAATTGTGAAATGTACTAAAAAAAACTTCCTTGCAGTATTTCGTATAAACTAGGGGAATCATAGATCAGTACAGATATGTAATGACTAAGTGTTTCATTGTAATTTTTGGTTGTTAAGAAGCAATAGCAGCTGGTTCAGTGCTGCATTTCCAGGTAGCATGATACACTGACCTATTTTTACATTCGAGATAAGCAGTTGGTAAGAGCTGTCATAGAAATAAATTGCATTTATATGCATTCTTAAATGTTGTTTTTGTGATCCTTTATCACTGATGATCACATCTTAGTAATAGTTCACAATAGTTGTGAATGAAGTCCGGCTGACTTGGTAATAGCAACTTTTACATACCCATTAGACATATAATTTAATAGAGTCTGTCTAATTATAAATAAAATGGGAACCATACTTTGGAAAATAACCGTAATGAAACCAATCTTCACCTCTTCTCTTCCTGATGAATTTGATCTTGATTTGGCTGATCAATTAATTTTGAGTTTTTGATTCTCTGCAGAAGCTCTTTCCATGTGCACATTTCAGTAATATGATTGCGTAAAAGTTCATGATTGGAGAGAAATTTGACAAGCTTTGCCAGTCTCTTCAACCGTTCCTCATGATAGCACCAGTGCTTAAACTGAATAGCTTGCAGCAAAAGCAATACACAACATCTTTTGTTCAAGAATATACAAGCCACATTTGCTTACCTTTTTTATCATTTGATAGATGATGGAAGCAACGAAAAACAATAGAATACCTTCTTCTCAAGCTATCCACAGGAAATGTGACATTTTTTCACTAATGTCTTGCAGACCTTCCTTAATTGCTCTTACCCTAAAATTATCATTTGTATTATCTGGCCAGGTTCCCAGACCCCTAAGATCATCAACAGCTTGAAAGCTGTTACCTTACTTAGATGATTTTCTTTTGTCTTGGAGAACTTTGCCTTTCTGGTTTCTTCCACAGTAACATTATTATTAGCTATTTCTGCCAGTGGAACAGTTTAATCAGCCACTAGTTCTTGCTTGCACAGACCATACGGTTCTTCAGCATTATCAAATGATGAAGCTTTAGTAACACTACATTCTTTCAAATCAGTCTGTACAGTCACTGAAACACTGTCAATTCAGTTTAATAAATTGTTTAATGAACCCTTTGCCACAACTGCTTTCCTTTAGGATGTCACACCTACTTTTTATTTTTTAGCACCTACACATATTCTACACTCTAGCGTAAAACAAATCACAGGCTCTGATAGTGCTGGACACAAACTACTGACTCCCATTATACTTCACACCTGGCTGAATTGCTGAATTGAGATACTGGAAACATTAGAGCCCTTTACTCAAAAGTGCCCACATGTGGATTAGCAGTGAAAATCCCAAACTGCTTGTTGGATTACATGACACACTTTGTCTAGCAGGCAAAGTGTGCCATGCTGATAGACAACATTAAACGTTTCCGGTATTTCCGCTTGGGCTAGTAACCGACTGGGATAGAAATGGAAATCCCTGTTTTCGTCATTTCACTGACAGAATGACTGCTGTGGTATTGATCAAAGCTGTCTGGTGTAATAAAAAATAGAATCAACAACAAATGTGTTCTGGGACTAGCATGAATGGAATCTGTTAACATTCTAAATTTGAATAATTTTTTTACTTTTAACAGAAAACCAGATATTATTAAGTAAGAACAAATATTTATGGGGCTCATGGCAGGGCCCCCAGTCTTTGGGACCCCCATGACTCTGGTGACTGCAGTAGCCTTTAACTGGCCACGTTCCTGCTTGTTGCAGTAGAGCTGGAAAGATTCGATCTGAGCCTGGTGACTTGAACAACTGAGCTGTTCTCACAATTCATTGGATTTTTTTGAAATCAACATATGCTTTGCCAGGTTCCCAGTTCTCCCTTTACCTCTCAAGAACTGAATCTTGGTCATTGTTGTCTACCAGAGTGCAGTGAGGGAAGTGAGTCTTGAGGAGCACATCCAGCTTTGGATTCACTGTCCTTGCATACTCACCATCCTCCTCCTTTAGGGTACATTTTCGATTAGTTAGGATTCTTGTGAGAATTTTGTGAAGTCCAGCACAACTGACTGTACCTTCCACTTTGTCACATAATATCTTCCACGCTGATAGTGTCACTTGCTTAATCATGAGGTTGTATTTGGCAAGATCCTCCTGATATTTTGCCCACAGTCCCGTCCTTCTTGCAAGATTGAACAGTCTTCTTACCTGCATCCTTTGCAGTTCCAGTTTATTGTTCCATCAGGGAACGCTCCTGTTGCGTGCTTCTTGGTGACTGGGCAGTTTTCTAAACACAAGGTCATAATAGCAGATGTCACTATGTCTGACATTTCCTCACAATCTACTGGATTCCTTATCAGAGTTCTGATTTCAGATAAGTGTGAGTTTAGGTCTTTTGTATATACGGCCCATTCTGTTTTCCTAGGATACCTATCAGACATGGTCTATTTAACATCCATTTCGACTTCAAACTTCATAAGCCTATGGTCAGATAAGGATAGCTCCAACACTACATGTCATTGTTTGACATAATCACCTATTAGAGTGGACCTAAACTTACGTCAATCACTACTTCTCTCTGCTGTTGGTGTTGCTAGTTCTCTACATGATCCATCTTGCTTCTTCCTTGCATTGTCTCATTCTGATGGTCTCTAAGTTCCGGGAACAGGAGTCCACCTAATGGCCTAATGGCAGGGGGGGGGGGGGGGGTTGGGGGAATGGAATATCACTTAACAAAAGGGGAGTTGGGGGTCCTCCACCGACAAATTGGTAAAATTTGGTGTTGCTTAAAGTAGTTTTTGGTAACTGTTTTGGAGTTCAGGGTAAAAACATGTCTACTAGGGTCAGCAGTTTAAGTGTTGGTAGGCATACCTGGCATATTTTGCTTTCTTGATTATTGTAAGTGGTACTCGTACATTAATATACATCCAAAGTATATTAATAAATAATAAGACGCTTTTTTAAGTTAAATGATGTTTATTGGTTTAGATAGTAAGCTAATTGTCACTCTTATTCTTTTGTTAAAATGTATTTGAAATGCATTTCCACCTATATTGCTACATAATTATAAAAAATTGAGTGAATCTGTTGAAAAAATATATTCACTGATTTCTGAAGTCATTTTATCCAATGTAATATGATACTCCATTTGGGCAGAGAGGGGGGGATTATAGCTCCCCATAGCTCCTCCCCCCCCCCCCCCCCCTGCCACCACCCCTGAGATTATTACATCCATTGTTTGTCCATGCAGTTTGTTTTTGCGAACAGTAACATGGTGAGCAATAAAGTTTGTTAAACATTGAGCTACCTGCAATCCAGTCTGTCCTGGTATATTGAGAAATTTTGAAATGTTGAACAATTGTTCTATTATACACTCTGCCTCCACCATACTGTGTAATTAGAGAGAATAAAGAAAAGCATAATTAATAAAATGAAATTTTTACGGGTCTTGAGACATTTTTACAGTTTTATACATCAGTGATATATGTACGAGACTGAAGCAAATTACAACTTTAAAAAGCTTTGCGCAAATATTAATTTGTGATATCAGTCTCATACATTTAAGACTGTAATTGTTTATCATATTGTAATCAACAGACCAACACAATGAAATGTGAAATAAGTAAATGACTACCACACTTACATTATACTGATATTGTGTTTTGAACTTTGAACGTCTTCTCGCAACAATTCTAATTCAAACTTCTCTTTCACTCCAAAGAAAAAAGTAGTGTTTTCAAAACTTGGGTTGCCTACAAACAATAACTTGAAAAAAATATGTTGCGATGCATTAGCTACCTAACTGGACAGCAGAAGGCTCAGAGCTTGCCTGCAGTGCATGCGCACGTCACACGTGAGCTAACTAACAGGTCAGCGGAAGCCTCACAGCTTCCCTGAGTCGCTCAAAATCTCGCCTATGCCATGCGCACGCGTATGCACTCCACATTGCGTATCGCACGACATCAGTTCTTAGCTCAGCGGTAAGGGTTGCAGCTTTCCCACTGCAGAAGCACAAGTTGCAGAAGAAACATTTATGTTTCCAGAACACAGAGGAGTGATAACAGAAAAATTAGAGTTATTTTCACTACTGAAAATTCGTATGGGTAACCAGAGCTTACCTAGCATACTCAGAATGCATGCCTCTGGTTCTCAGCATGGTAAGTTGCTTGCCAAAGTAGTGTACACCACAGTGATGTCATCTGAACATTCAGCCACTCTTATGAGATACAAAACATCATAAGTCTGTATTGCCTCCAGACAATGACATTAGATTATGACTATTGTCTACAAACTACCATGTGTATGTCACCTCAGGGAGAATACAAAAGAACTGTGTGCCACCTTCTCGGATGCAGATGGGAGAGCTGTACTGATACAGATACAATGTCTAAGCAGAAAGTAGATTAAGTTTTTGACTACAGCAACAATGGGTAGAGCTAGTGCTGCCATATCGTTGTCTGAGCATTTGTCTGTTCAGTTGGCATCCAGACATGTCAGCATGAGGTTCATGTTATTTCTCATTATTTCACAATAAAAGTTTTAAATGTGTGCTGCAATCAAAAATTCCATGAGCTGTGAAATACTGTCAATAATAAGGTTTTTGTTGGCAAAAGAACATAAACTGATTGAAATATGTAGACAGCTGTTTGAAGTGTATAGAAATAATGTAATCATTGAAAGTGGGGTGTGCCAGCAGTGCAGTAGGCATAAAAGTGGCTAAACTAATGTTCATGATGAAGAGTGAGGTGGACAACTGAGCATTGTGACTGGTGAAGTGGTCACAAAAGTTGATGAGAAGGTTCAAGAAAACTGCTGTTTCACAAAGACAAACTTGTGTTTAGTTTTCCACAAATTTCACAAAGTTAGTTGCATCAAACTGTTGCACAGAAGGCGATCACAAATTTTGTGCAAGATGGGTACCAAAAATCTGGAGAGAAAAACCACAAGAACCAGAGTATGGCTGCATCACTGACATTTCTGGATTCGTATGAAAAAGATGGTGACTCATTACGTAATCAAACTGTAACTGGAGATGAGACTTGGATCAAACATGTGAACTGTGAGACCAGACTGCAGTCTATGGAATGGGGGCACACAAATCCCCCCAAAAAATCAATAAAATGCTTGCTAGAGGAAAGTCAGACTAAAAAATTTTTTCTTCCACAACAACACTCGACTATACACAGCAAATCGCACTCATGAAGGACTGAATGCTTTGAAGTGAGAGGTGTTTCCTCATCTGCTGTACAGTGCAGATCTTTCACCCAGTGACTACCGGTCTATTGTCCACAGTTCGTGGTCTTGTGGCTAGCATTGCTGCCGCTGGAGCACACGGCCCCGTTTTCGATTCCTGATTGAGTTGCGGATTTTCTCTGCTCAGGGACTGGGTGTTTATGTTGTCCTCTCCCTCCTCCTCCTCATCATCATCAGTGACAGTCGCTCAACTGGACTGCGTAAAAATTTGGACTTTATACAGGCACTGGTGACCGCGCAGTTGAGTGCCCCACAAACCTATCATCATCATCATCATCATCATCATCATCTTCATCTTACCCACCTATTTCAAAAGATGAAGACCCGGTTTACAACAAATTGCTGTGACAATGACGCAAATCAGCAGGAGAGCATGACTAACTGATTGATGTCTCTGTTGGTAGAATTTTATGACAATGGAATTTCAAAGCTTGTTCACTGCTATGGTAAGCGCCTAAATTTGTGTGGAGACTATGCTGGAAAGTACTACTTAAGGGCACTTTCAAATTAATAAAACCTTTTTTATGTCAGAATGTAATCTACTTTTTGGGTTGCCCCTGTAGCACCCATCCATGACTATACGATCAATGTGGCCTACAGGCATCCATTACAAGCAGCAGTACAAGAATCCCAGCACTGTGGTGCATGCAGAAGGTGGGCAATGGAATATCCGGAAAGGAACAGGGATCAATGGCATAGGGTTTACCTCACTGATGAGTGCAGGATGTGCCTGCCACACACTGCGCACTGCTCGTTACAGAAGAAATTGGAGGTGGCCGTGCACACCTTAGGCATGTATTAAACAGCAGGGAAGTGGGCCAGTACCATGTACAGATGTCAGACGTGTCATATCAGTATTGTAGATAGTTGAGATCTGTGTAGTAATGGGACAGGATCCTCCATTATATTATCCAACATTACAGTGAACAGTTTGGCAATGGGTTCATCTTTCAGTGTCATAACACATGAACAAACCACCAGTATCTTGTGGTTATCTTCCTCCAGGAGATGTAAATTGATAGTGGAAATTTCGAGCATCACAGTCAAAATTAAAGTGTTTAGTATGTGCTTCTCAGTAAATCTCTTCTGCATAAAACAATAACTGCATAATAAAAATCTAAGTCAGATCACTACTTCTTTTATTTTATTTCTCCAGTTACTTGTGTTTTGATTTTCACCGATTTTCAGTATTCAGATCCATGTGAACATTGATTTGGTGAATTCTCATTTTTCTGTTATTCATCGATCAAAATAATTCTTCCCTTTATGAACGTCAACGAATTAATATTACATATTACCAAGTCCAAACAACTGGTCTGAGCAGGAGCTAAGCTTGTACTAAACTGAAAATCTTGCTGTTGTTGTCATTGTTGTGATCTTCAGTCCTGAGACTAGTTTGATGCAGCTCTCCTTGCTACTCTATCCTGTGCAAGCTTCTTCACCTCCCAGTACCTACTGCACCCTACATCCTTCTGAATCTGCTTAGTGTATTCATCTCTTGGTCTCCCTCTACGATTTTTACCCTCCACGCTGCTCTCCAGTACTAAATTGGTGATCCCTTGATGCCTCAGAACTAGTCCTACCAACCGATCCCTTCTTCTAGTCAAGTTGTGCCACAATCTCCTCGTCTCCCCAATTCTATTCAATACCTCCTCATTAGTTATGTGATCTACCCATCTAATCTTCAGAATTCTTCTGTAGCACCACATTTTGAAAGCTTCTATTCTCTTCTTGTCTAAACTATTTATCACCCATGTTTAACTTCCATACATGGCTGCACTCCATACAAATACTTTCAAAAATGACTTCCTGACACTTAAATCTACACTCGATGTTAACAAATTTCTCTTCTTCAGAAACGATTTCCTTGCCATTGCCAGTCTACATTTTACATGCTCTCTACTTCGACCATCATCAGTTATTTTGCTCCCCAAATAGCAAAACTCCTTTACTACTTTAAGTGTCTCATTTCCTAACCTAATTCCCTCAGCATCACCCGACTTAATGCGACTACATTCCATTATCCTCATTTTGCTTTTGTTGATGTTCATCTTATATCCTTTAAGGACACTATCCATTCCGTTCAACTGCTCTTCCAAGTTCTTTGCTGTCTCTGACAGAATTACAATGTCATCGGCAAACCTCAAAGTTTTTATTTCTTCTCCATGGATTTTAATACCTACTTCAATCTTTTCTTTTGTTTCCTTTACTGCTTGCTCAATGTACAGATTGAATAGCATCGGGGAGAGGCTACAACCCTGTCTCACTCCCTTCCCAACCACAGCTTCCCTTTCATGTCCCTTGACCCTTATAACTGGCATCTGGTTCTGTACAAATTGTAAATAGCCTTTCTCTCCATGTATTTTACCCCTGCCACCTTCAAAAATCTTACAGGAATTATTTTTTGTTCTTCATTTATATCCTTATCCTGGTCATCCACAGTTTCACACAGAAGTGTACTACTCTAAGGTCCTCTTTGGTGTTGGGAACTCCAAGCAGCACCTGCTCTGTCATACGAATTTCGGTTGTCTAGCTCCCTCCACAGCATACCACCTGAGAAGTGCCTGAAATAAATTATAGAAATATAAAGCACATATCTGGAAATATATAGGAGTCATCTACATATAAATTACTACTTTTTCATCTACTCTTGTCCTATTTAACTATTACTAAAATTATAATAAAATTAGTTGTACACATGCTTGAAATATCATAAGAATAGTCATTCTTTCTCATTTCATGACAACACTGGAATGTTAATCCTGTTCACCCTTTTTCTTCTCATTAATTAATTATTAATCCACTCAAAAGATCTGTACCATTCTTGGTTTGATTTTGAAAGTGACTAGTTTATAGCGTATATCAGGTACGTAAAGTAATAGCCTTAATTTTTTTTTTCAAATTAAATACCCCTTATGGATTTTAATGCCATCAGTTCTGTTAATGCTGCAATAGCTCTAAATAATCATTTATCATTAGCTTTTCTTTTCTACTGAAACTTTATACCAAATGCAACAAGATTCTGCTTTAAGAGACATGGCACACCTGAACTACCACAATCTCCCACTTATTACAACAAAACCGTCCTGAGATGCCACCATAATCTTCCACTCAGTTTACATTATTACGTAAGATATTCACAACATACTTTATAGACAATATTGTTTTATATGAGTGTATAGTGTCTGTTCTTTCAGACAAGTCGAAAAGAACAGACAGCATGCAAAATCTGCAGCTATGATATGCATTATGGGGAGGGAGAGAAAGGGAAGAAACTATTGATGTCAGCTGCTTTGGGATTTAATGTGGAATCAGCAGTGATGAGCTAAAATGTGTGCCAGATTGGGATTCAAACCTGGGGCCACTTGCTTACTAGGCAATTGCATTAACCACTGTGCCACCCAAAAACAGTGTGTACCACAATTGTTTGGAGTATCCCAGAATGCCTCTCAGCCTCCTTTTTCTCCCCTCCACCTTCAGTTTACATACTATGTATCACACCTCAGATTCCACATGGTATCTGTTCTTTCAGACACGTCTGAATGAGAGCATGGCGCATTCATATAATTGATTTGTCTCGAGCAATGAATCCACCACCTTCAGTGCGGATGCACAATATGTTCAACCTCATGTGGGAATCTGAAAGTAGCAAGCATGGAGGACATGGACGGGAACTGCAGATCAGTGGTGCTAGGTGGGAGTGTGGGCTGACTGTGAGACGTGCTGAGATAGTCTGTTTTGTGGCGGTGTTCGTAGCGACAAACAATTCGCGGTAGAAACGGCTTACGAAGTCACCGCCACACTTTTAATAGCGGGCCGACCGGTCCGCTGGAACAGTGAACAGAAAGATGAAAACCCAAACACTCTGATTAAATAAAAGTCAGTACTTATCTTTATTAACGAAGATACAGAAACACAGTGGTGAACTCCGTGTCTACAGAAATCTGTCTAGTTCGAGTCAGAGCGGCTAGGTCAGCGTCGGCTGACGACAAACAACAACTCTGCTGCGATGAACACACAACTGACTAGCAAGTACACAATTCAGTGGCGAGTATACAACTGAGCGGCGAATACAGAACTGATGCAATGCATGAAGTAACTTCTGTTTGACATTTGAACTAGACTATGAAGTGGGCTGATTGTCAGTTCTTCAGCTAAGCCAACCACCCATACAAAATTGCTCAGACATAACTATATTATCATTCAGAGAATTCCAAACAGCACAAATTCCATTTCTACAAAACCTGTACCATATTAGTGTTACTATCATACAGAAAAATGTACAAACCATAACTGGTTGTCACAGCACAATAAATTAAGCCTACGAAATCCAACTATAAATAAATAAAATTATACATTAGTAACCTTTATCTAGAAACTTACAAGGGATTGATGCAACAATAAATTTAGAGCATGTCTCTCATAATGGAAGACTCCCAGAGGATGTTATACTTTCTCTAGCATCACCAATACTAACATTAACATTTCTGGTGGACTCTCCTACATGAGCCAAATTCCAACCAGTAAATTGGTATGTTCTGTAACAAGGTCACAGAGGATACAGTGTACTAAGACTCAGTAATTATTTTTGTAGACTTTTCCTGAGTCTGCATTCCATTACACTACATCAGTACACACATTTATCCATGCCATCCCCTTAAAGGGTAAAAACCTAGTTCCAAGACTACAATGTCACATACCACAGCTCTTAATGAGTTTTCATACAACACAACCAGTTGCAGTAAACAGAATTGTTGCCATCCCATAGCATGGGCAAAAGCATTCTCATACCTTCAGATGAATAAATAATGTGCCATGTATAAAAACAACATCCTTTTCACTCCCAGATAGTCAGCTTTTATGCTCTTCATGCTATAATTATGCACTCCATTTTCATTCTCTAAGAATCCCCTACAGTTAACAGATGAAACAAATGCAGTTACCTGTGAGACTTCCCCAAAAATATCCTCTCATATCATTACACTGTCAAACATTTATTTTATTCTCCCCTCCCCAATTTTCCATCCATGATTTGCAGATCCTGAAGCTACTTCAATGCTCAAAATTTTGAGATTGTTTCTCTACTCTTTTTTTTGTTTCTCTAGTCTTTACACTTTTATCTGCTAACCTACAAATAACTTTATGTCTTGTGTGCCAAATATTCTGTTGATATTTCCAGTAGTGGGTTTGACTAGCACTGTTTTGTTGGTGTGTGGCACTTGAAATGCTTATTTCCACAATAAGTTCTACAGAGCTGGCCTTATTCACACATAATTCTTTGCACTGGTTTTGCTTGTGGGTGGTACCTGAAAATCAAGAGACTGTTTACATTTTCCCATGTTAAAAACTATTTCTGTGGACTGAGATCCGTTATCAGACAATAACTTGCTGAGTTTCCTTACATTCTTAAAATAATCATGCCTCAATTTTTATTTTACAAAATAGAAGTAGAAAAAACACACAGATTCACACAAGCACAAGAACAAGTTACAAACACATGGCCACTGTCATCTTGGGCCACTAAGACTGGATTGTGATGGCATGTGAGTGAGCAGCAGCCTAGCTGGGGTGGGCAGCGGAAGTATGGAAGAGGTGCGGGACAAGGAGAGATGGGATAGCAGGGAAGAGATGGGGAAAATGTTAGTGTTGCCAGTGGGAGCGTGCTGGGGCATGGTGGGGATGAGACAGGGCTGCTAGATGCAACATGGGAGGAAATTATAGATGGGGAAAGATCTCTGTAAATATCTTAGCAGAATACAAGGCATGTACAGAACTGGAGTGAGAGCAAGGAAGGAGACAGCAAGTGGAGGACACTGACTGATGATGATTGAGTTCAGGTGGACTACAGGTACCTTCACTAGTCCTCCTTTGTAGGAGAAATGCACTATCAGTGGCCTGGCCTATATTATGCAGGCACAATTGTGAACAAAGTCAAGCCTGTACTGTGAAGAGGAAAAGTATGTGATGGTAGAGAAACAGGTGTGCTGTTTCTTCAAGACAACACTTGACATCATATGGCGCAACCTTTAAGATACAACCCTTTGAATTTTACTTTAATTCTTTTAAGTGTTAATTTTAAATCTACATTTCACCAGGAAGTCAGATCTAATGCAGATGCTTTTGTTGTGTTTGTGAATGTGACTTTTAAAGTAATGTGAGCTATTTATATTTATGTAATGCTACATCAGCTCTGCATAAAAAATAGTTAACACAACAACTGAAAAGATCCACTGAAGGATCCTCTGAAAAGATGACTGAAAGCAGTGTCAGTGGTGTTGAGAAACAGCTAAAATTGTTAAAATGGAACAAAGCTCCAGGGCCCAACGTAATTCCTGTCAGAGTCTATATGTAATTTGTGGCTGAGTTAACCCCTCTTCTAACTATAATCATTACAGACCCCTTGAACAAAAAAACCATGACCAGTAGTTGGAAGAAAGCACAGGTAACACCCATATACAAGAAGGGTAATAGAAGTGATTTACAAACTACTGTCTAATATCTTTGGCATTGAAACTTCCTGGAAGATTAAAATTGTGTGTCAGACTGAGACTCGAACTCGGGCAGAAGTAAAGCTGTGAGGACGGGGTGTGAGTCACGCTTGGGTAGCTCAGATGATAGAGCGCTTGCCCATGAAAGGCAAAGGTCTGAGTTTGAGTCTTAGTCCAGCACACAGTTTTAATCTACGAGGAATTTTCATATCAGTGCACACTCCACTGCAGAGTGAAAATGTCATTCTGGATCTTTGACATTGATTTTTTGTAGAATCTTAGAACATATTCTGAGATTAAACATAATGAGGTATCTTGAAGAGAATGACCTCCTCCATGCCAACTGACATTGATTATGAAAACATCATTATGTGAAACCCAACTCCCACTTTTCACACATGACATACTGAAAGCTTTGGATCAAGAGAATTAGGTAGATGCAGTATTTCTTGATTTCTGAAAAGCATTTGACTTAGTACCACACCAGTTTGATCATATGGGGTATCAAGTGAAATTTGTGATTGGACCAAGGATTTTTTGGTAGGGAGGACACAGCATGTTATCTTGGCTGGAGAGTCATCATCAGATTAGAAGTAACTTCAGGTGTGCCCGAGGGAAGTGTGTTGGGACCCTTGCTGTTCATGTTGTATATTAATGACCTTGTGGACAATATTAATAGTAGCCTCATACCTTTTGTAGATGATGCAGTTATCTATAGTGAAGTACTGTTTGAAAGAAGTGGCATAAATATTCAATCAGACCTTGATAAGATTTCAAAGTGATGCAAAGATTGGCAATTTGCTTTAAATGCTCAGAAATGTGAAACTGTGCACTTCACAAAATAATAAATAAATAAAAAAAAAGGTATCCTATGATTGTAATATCAGTGATCTACATTTGGAACTGGTCAACTCATACAAATACTTCAGTGTAGCACTCTTTAGGGATATGAAATGGAATGATCATATAGGCTCAGTTATGAGTAAAGCAGGTGGTAGACTTCAGTTTATTTGTAAGATACTGGGAAAGTGCAATCAGTCTAGAGTGGAGATTGCTTACAAATCACTCGTGTGATGCTTCTAGAATATTGCTCAAGTGTGTGAAACCTGTACTAAATAGGACAAACAAAGGATATGGAACATATACGGGAAGGGCAGCACGAATGGTCACAGGTTTGTTTAACCTGTGGGAGAGTGTTGCAGTGATGGTGAAGAAACTGAACTGGCAGACTCTTTAAGAAAATGTAAACTATTCTGAGACAGTCTACTAACAAAGTTTCAAAAACTGGCATTAAATGATGACTCTAGTAATATACTACAGCTCCTTACGTATTGCTCAAATAGGGTCTGCAGAGGCAAGATTACAATAATGGCAGCACGCAAAGAGGCATTCAAACAATCATTCTTCCCACATTCCTTGCATGGATGGAACAGGAAGAAACCCTAATTATTAGTACATTGGGACATAACCTCTGTCATGCACTTCACAGTGTTGCAGAGTTTGGTTGTAGATGTAGAACTAGACACTGAAATAGGTGATTTTTAATAAAAATTTTTAGTGACTTTAAATTTATAAAATGAACTGTGGCTTTAAAACTGTTTGGTTTATTATCAAAGCAATCATATTATTCTGAAGCATTCAGTGTGTTATGAAATGTATCTCTTTCCTAATCACTTTTCACATATGCTGCACTTCTTTTCTCATTCATTACTTAAAAGACAGCCACTAAACCAAAGTGCTTGTGTTCAGCACTGGGACAAGAAACAGTACAACCTTACCTATTGATTTTTCCACTTGAAAACACATACTATTTTCTGAAGAATATGGTCATCAGGCCTGAAGAGACAAAATGTGAGAGTTGTTTCTGTATATTCCCTCAAAATCATTAACAGGATTTTTCTTGAAATTTGACTGACTTTAATGAAACATTAATCAAGGTAGCATAGTTATGTTTTTTTTTTGTTTTTTATTTCAACGAACATTACTGAATTATTCAAAAAGAAATGAGAACATTTGTTAATTTTGCTGCTGTTTTTTTGTAAATTTTGTAAGATCCTAAAACTCAGATTAAGCATGAGCCATGGTAAAGAGTCCACTCAGTAAATGAACAAAACTTTTGTTTATCTCTGATCTATCTCTTTTAGTTATTTTTAAGATTAAAATGATAACAGTTAACAATAAGAAGTAAAATAATCACATTTTCTCTTTGCTGAAGCCATAACATTTATACTTCTGTCATGTCACAATAGCATTACTGCACAAAAATTTACCCTGCCTGTAATTATTCTTTGATTACCAATATGCCGCAAAGCAGACATGTTTATTGGCACATGTGCCTGGGATTTGTTGTCCTGTTATCCATGCTCTCCACTTTCCTTCAATCAGCATGTAGCTCTTCACATTTTATGTGACTTTTACTGATATGACAAGCCCTTGATTTTTGGGGGCCTTAACTTTTACAAATGGATGTACAGATTGTTGCCGAAACATTTCCTGTGGCAATGTTAGATCACTTCACTAACCGATTGTTTGCTAATGTGGGGTTTCTGTCCCTTCTGAAAAATATGAGCTTAAAGTCAGTGAAACCATGGTTAAGGCTAACTGAAAGCCACCATTTATTGCAACTGGTTGGCTGTCTTATTCACTTGCTCTTCTGTAACCATTGCTGAAGTGCAGCCAGGTTCAAAATATTTACCAATATAGCTTTGAAAAATGACACAGGAGGGAGGGAATGATAAGCTTTTATGTAATACTAAATCATATTATTACACATAATTTCAACATATGGTTCAGAAGTAATTAATGAGACTGACATTTGGATTTGCTAGGGCACCAAGTTTGTTCAAGCAATACTTAGAACAGTTCCTTAAGAAAGCACCTAAATGGTGAACTATCTGGATTATATCATTGTGTCAGTGATAGCTCCTGAAGTGCTGTGTCATAATTTGGAATGAATATTTAAATTTTACGGAAAGTCAATCTGAAATGTAACACAGAAAAGTGCATATTCATCCAGCAGTAGGTCCAATACTTAGACATATTCTGTCACAAGGAATTAGTCCAACATTGCAACACTCTGAAGCAACTGAGAACTCACCAGCTCCTAGAGAACTCAAGCAATTATGTGTCATTTTAGGAAAAATTTATTACTACAGAAAATTCGTCCAACATTCAGCATCCATAAGCAAACCACTTCACAAACTACTACAAATGGGAACAAAATGGGTCCAGAACAATAACTGCCAACTTGCATTTGACAAATTAAAACAAAATTTACTAGAAACTAAAAGCCTCACTACATACAATCAGGCTAAATTTTTAACTACTGTAGCAGCTGTTTCCGAATATGGAACTGGTGCATCTGGTCACAGGACATCATGGTTTTGAAACATCAACCATGTTTGTGTCGAAAAACAATGACAATAGCTTAGGGGAAGAGTACTGTTGAACGTTTTCCATTAAATGATAGTGAAACTTGTGCCAAAGGATCCATTGTTATCCAAAATAGCACAATACTTTCATTTGGAGTGACCTTTGGGTAAAAAAATAACTAATCGACCAGGAATTAAATCATACTGGTACAGGAGACATGCTCTCACTGCCAACAAAGGCATTATTCTAGTACAGTCAGAATCAGGGAAGAGAGAAGTCTTGATTCCAGAAGTGCTAAAACTCAAAATGTTTCAAATGCTACATTAATCGTATGTACCAAACACATAGCCAGAGAGCACTGCTATCGGAGAACTATTGATAGATACTGTACGTGGAAGTGACACTGGTTAAATGTCACTTATGCCAGAAACATCAGTCACCTTCCCTGCAACAACTCTTTTTTGGCCACAAGCATCAAAACACTGGTCACATTTACACACATGCAACTAGACTGTATTATTTTTGGAAAGCTACTGGCTGATCGTCACAGAAGAATTTTCTAAATTTCCATATATGGTACAATTGTCATTAATAACTTGTATTGTAACTATTCAAGCTCTTTCAAGAACTTTCCCAGTAGAAGAGTTGTCAAACTCAATAGTTACTGATAATGGCACACAGTTTTAATTGCAGCAGTTCAACAAAACCGGTGAGCTTTAGACCTTATTGTGTCCTGAGAACTAAATTTGGCAAGAAGTACACATAATTTATCATACCTCAAATGTTTTTAAAAAAAGACTGCTTTTATACCTACATGTATTTATATAATTAATACAAATATGAGCAACTTATTCTCAATTCAGCAATTTGGAATTAGTTAATTATTACTATTAAATCAAATGCCCTATTCACAAAAAAATATTTTTATTCATACAGTGAGAATTGACTCTAAAACTTAAAAATTTTAATTACCCATTGTGAAACCATCATATAATTGTCTCATGAATGGTACTGAGAATGTTATGCTGCCAGTTGTCAAATGTGTGCTATTTTTATCACATGTTTCAGGACAACATTATCACATTATCAAGTGCTACAAAACGTTTTATCATATGGTTTCCTTGTTTTGTAGCACTTGATAATGGGATAATGTAGTTCCAAAATGTGGCAAAAAGCATGACACATTTGGCAACCAGTGGTATAACCTTCTCAGTATGTAAAAAAATTTTAAAGTGGAAAAAAATCAGAATAACTGACCACATCCTGTTGAATTAACCAGCAACAGATGCCACTTCTCCAAGTGGAAAACAAGAAATAAACTTTAAAAAAAGCTTTTTCTATTTTGACGCTGTCTGTATCTTGGTTTCATTTCGAACTTTGGACATGGCTTTGTTAAAGGGTTTGTTGCATTTTCATATTGTCTGTATTCATATAATGTCTGTATGATTAAAGTTGAACCAAACACGCCTCAAAAAGCAGTTAATTTCATAAATTATCTGGGAGTAGGCATTAGGAGTGATTTAAAATGGAATAACCATATAAAATTAATCATCGGTAAAGCAGATGCCAGACTGAGATTCATTGGAAGAATCCTAAGGAAATTCAGTCCGAAAACAAAGGAAGTAGGTTACAGTACACTTGTTCGTCCACTGATTGAATACTGCTCACCAGTGTGGGATCCGTACGAGATAGGGTTGATAGAAGAGATACAGAAGATCCAACGGAGAGCAGCGCGCTTCGTTACAGGATCATTTAGTAATCGTGAAAGCGTTACGGAGATGATAGATAAACTCCAATGGAAGACTCTGCAAGAGAGATGCTCAGTAGCTCGGTACGGGCTTTTCTTGAAGTTTCGGGAACATACCTTCACCGAGAAGTCAGTATATTGCTCCCTCCTATGTATATCTTGCGAAGAGACCATGAGGATAAAATCAGAGAGATTAGAGCCCACACAGAGGCATACTGACAATCTTTCTTTCCACGAACAATACGAGACTGGAATAGAAGGGAGAACTGATAGAGGTACTCAAGGTACCCTCCACCACACGCCATCAGATGGCTTGCGGAGTATGGATGTAAAAGTAGATGTAGATCTTGTGCACGTTATAAATGCGGCATTTTTACAATCATTTTAAAGTTTCTGTAGAAAAACAAATTTTGTTTACATTCGTAAGAGGTTCTCTCCTCTCTCATCGTGCAGTTTCATTGTAAACTATGCGGAATGCATGATTTCGTCAAATATTGGCGACAATATCTGATGATGTACAATGGAATTATTTTGGTGCAGTCTCCCCTAATGTGACTTATTTTTCTCTCTTGACAAGAACAGCTTTTTGATCACATTCTTTACCTGACGATAAAAATAGACATCGCACGGTTGCATTAGCTGCCGAGGGTTGCTCAGAGGCCAAAATGAAGCTAACGGGATACAACATCCTGTACGCTTTAATTACCATCCGTTCTTGGAATGTTATTTGCAGAAACCTTGGAAATGTATATGCAGTTCGATATTTTCTCTTGCCTTTCCTTTTCTTGCCCTTTATGAAAATATTAATGAATACAATACATTGATCATTATTTTCTTATTGTATATATGGTTCTCGGGCGAGACGTCGGATGTCATAGTGCAAACTCCACAATATTTCGTCAGCGCAACTGGCCGACATCTTCAGGTGCGACGAACACACTGCTAAGGCAGGACCAGGGCCCCCTATTTATGCCAGTATTAGACAGGAAGTGCGCATGCGTGGAGGCGCCAAATTCGATGGCCAATAGCGACGATATCAGCTAGTAGCTGGAAGGACAGTAACGCCACCAACAGGATGAAGAACCAAATACTTCGGCGCACGCGCGGAGGCTGCCGCCGCTGCTCTGCGCTGCCATCGGCCGCCCCAGCGACCTCTGTCGGAGGCCGCAAGCGCGGAGGCTGCCGCTGTTACTCTGCGCTGCCATCGGCCGCCCCAGCGACCTCTGACGGAAGCCGCAAGCAAAACTGCGCGTCCACGTAGGCGCCTTGATTATTCTCCCGTTGTCAACAGAATATTTATGTTGCTGGCGAATCGTCGTCAGTCTCATGACCAATAGTATTCCTCTCTGCTCGAAGCGACTTCAATATGGCCAGTGCTGGATCCCAAGCTGTACTAAGCTGAAAGCCCGTGTCTCTGTTTACAAGATTCGTCGAGTTACGTATTTCCACTGCTTCCTTAATAACACTGTCCCAGTACGAACTCGTCGATGCGAGGATTTTTGTATGTTGATAATTCATAGAATGGCCTGTACTGAGACAATGCTCGGCCACTGCAGACTTTTCTGGTTGCTCCAGACGAGTGTAGCGTCGGTGTTCAGTGCATCTCTCTTCTACAGTGCGACAAGTTTGTCCGATGTACGACATGCCGCAGCTACAAGGAATCTCGTAAACACCGGGTTTTCTTAGGCCAAGGCTGTCCTTAGATGAGCCCAAGAGAGCTCTGAGTTTTGCCGGCGGACGAAAAACACATTTAACTTTATGCCTCTTCAATAATCTTCCTATTTTTGAAGAGACACCGCCGATGTATGGCAAGATGACCATTCCCCTTTGTTCTTCGCCTTCTTCCTCTTCCTCACGTTGGGTAACCCGCTTCGGTTGTAAGGCACGGCGAATCTCCCGTTCGGAATATCCATTTTGTTGGAAAACGGTGCGCAGATGGAGTAGCTCATTGGATAAGCTGTCTGAGTCTGATATGGCTCGTGCTCTGTGGACCAACGTCCTCAGTACGCCACTTCGTTGCGAAGGATGGTGACAGCTGGTGGCCTGTAAGTATAAGTCCGTGTGTGTTGGTTTACGGTACACTGAGTGACCTAACGTGCCATCTTCTTTTCTCCGTACCAACACGTATCCACAAAGTACAATACGTTTTCGTTTGTGTCCGTTATGGGCGGGGCTAGCGCGGCCATCTTGGTGTCACGGCATTCCGCCGCTCAGTCGACATCCTGCCGTGCTAGTGAGAGGTTCGTGCTGTACTCCGTTGAGTTACTGTGACAGTTTGAAATGTCAGCATTAATTGAAAATGCCGCGAAGTGTGAAGTGCATGCTGTAATAAGGTTTCTGACTGCAAAAAACTGTACACCGATAGAAATCTGTCGGTAGCTTTGTGAAGTGTATGGGGACAATATAATCACTGAAGGTGGAGTGCGTCAATGGGTCATAAAATTTAAAAATGGCCGAACTAACGTTCACGATGAAGAGTGAAGTGGAAGACCCAACATAGTGACTGCCGAACTTGTCGAAAAAGTCGATGCCGCGGTCCGTGAAAACCGTAATTTCACAATAACGGAACTCTCTATGAGTTTTCCACAAATTTCACGAAGTTTGTTGCACGAAATCATTACCGAAAAGCTTGGTTACCACAAGTTTTGTGCAAGATGGATACCAAAAATCTTGACAGAGATTCACAAAAATCAGCGAATAGCTGCAGCGTTAACGTTTTTGGATGCTTACGAGAAAGATGGCGACTCATTACTCGATCGCATCGTTACTGATGACGAAACATGGGTTAAGCATGTGAACTGCGAGACAAAATTGCAGTCAATGTAGTGGGGGCACACAAATTCCCCCCAAAAACCCAAGAAATGCATGCAGACAATGTCGCGAGGAAGGTGATGGTGACTGTCTTTTGGGACAGAAAAGGTGTGATTTTTGTGGATTTCCTGGAAAGAGGCACTACAATAAACTCTCAAAGGTATTGCCAAACTCTGCACAACCTCAGAAGAGCAATACAAAACAAGTGCAGGGGAAAGTTGGGCTCAAAGATCTTGCTGATTCACGACAACGCCCGGGCCCACACGGCAAATGCCACTCGTGAAGTTCTCGAATCTTTTAAGTGGGAGTTGTTTCCTCATCTGCCGTACAGTCCCGACCTGGCACCGAGCGACTTCCACTTATTCCCAGCAATGAAGAAGTGGTTGGCTATGCAGCGTTTTGATGACAACACACAGCTTTAAGAAGAGGTAACCACGTGGTTGAAGGTGCAGGCGGCCGAATTTTATGACGAAGGAATTTCCAAGCTCGTCCATCGCTACGATAAGTGCCTTAATTTAAATGGCAACTATGTAGAAAAGTAGTATTTAAGTGTGGCTTGCATCTGTATATAATTAAAAAAAATTTCCAATACTTTATTTATTTTTAATTCCAAAACGTAATGTACTTTGTGAATAGCCCTCGTATAACTCTTCATAATTGCTGAAAGGTTGAGCAGGCCAGAGTGGTGGAGTGGTTCTAGGCGCTTGAGTCTGGAGCAGCGCGACCACTACGGTCGCAGGTTCGAATCCTGTTTTGGGCATGGATGTCTGTGATGTCCTTAGGTTGGTTAGGTTTAAGTAGTTCTAAGTTCTAGGGGACTGGTGACCTCAGATGTTAAGACCCATAGTGCTGAGAGCCATTTCTTTTGCTAAAGGGTTGGTGCAGGATTTTGTGCACGAACTCATGTCTTGAGCATGTCCCACAAATGTTCGATGGGATTCATGTTGGGCAGGCTGGGTGGCCAAATTGTTTGCACAAATTGTACAGAATGTTGTTCTAACCAATCGCGAACAATTGTGGCTCTGTGACATGGCGCATTGTCATCCTTAAAATTCGATCTTTGTTTGGGAACACAGAGTCCATCAATGGCTGCAAACAGTCACCAAGTAGCTGAACATAACCATTTCCAGTCAATGATTGGTACAGTCAGACCAAAGGACCCAGTCTGTTCCATGTAAACACAGCCCACACCATTATGCAGCCACCACCAATTTGCACAGTGGTTGACAACTTGGGTCCATAGTTCTATGGAGTCTGCTGCACACTCGAACCCTACCATCACCTCTTACCATCTGAAATAGGGTCTCATATGACCAGGCCTTGGTTTTCAGGTCATCTATGGTCCAACGAATATGGTCACGAGGGCAGGAGAAGTGCTAAGGCACTCACAGTCGTTTGCCATAGCCCACTGGTGCCAAATTATAATGCACTGTCATAATGGATACATTCATCGTCCTACATTGATTTCTGCAGTTATTTGATGCAGTGTTGTTTGATGGCACTGAGAACCCTATGCAGATGCAGCTGCTCTCGGTCGTTAAGTGAAGGTCTTCGGCCACTGCGCTGTCCACAGTCAGAGGTAATGCCTGAAGTTTGGTATTCTTGGCTCCCTCTTGACATTTTGGATCTCAGAATATTGAGTTTTCTAACGCTTTCCAAAATGGAATGTTCCATGTATCTAGCTCCAACAACCATTCCGCATTCAAAGTCTGTTAATTCCCGTCGTGCAGCCATAATCACGTTGGAAACCTTTTCACTTGAATCAACTGAGAACTCCGCCAGTGCCCTGCTATTTTGCATCTAGTGTACGCGATACTACCGCCATCTGTAAGAGTGCATATCGCTATCCCATGACATTTGTCACCTCAGTTACATGGCTTCTTCCTTGCCCGACCCGTGCAAGAAAACTGCACTGAAGCGCCAAAAAAACTGGTATAGGCATGCATATTCAAATACAGAGATATGTAAACAGGTAGAATATGGCGCTGCGGTCGGAAACGCCTATATAAGTCAGCAACTGTCTGGCGCAGTTGTTACATCGGTTACTGCTGCTACAATGGCAGGTTATCAAGTGTCTACTTGCCACCTGGAGGCGCTGCCCATCATCTCGCGCACGCGTGGTGCTCTCTTCATGGTGTAAAAAGGTTTCCGTCGTTGTGGCTGGAATTCAGTCCCGGAGAGGCAGTGCACTAGCATTAATGCACCAGAAGATGGCGGCCAGCTGGTCCGCCGAAATATTGTATCTGGATGACGACATTATCCGGCTGCAAACCCGTGAAGAATATCAGAAGTTATTACGACAGGGAAGTCTACGAAATCACAAGATTTAAATGAGTTTGCACGTGGTGTTATAGGCGGCGCACAAGCGATGGGGCACAGCATCTCCGAGGTAGCGACGAAGTGGGGATTTTCCCATACGACCATTTCACGAGTGTATCGTGAACATCAGGAATCAAGAAAATATCAAATCTTCGACATCGCTGCGGCTGGAAAAAGATCCTGCAAGAAAGGGGCCAACGACGACTGAAGAGAATCATTCAATGTGAGAGAAGTGCAAGACTTCTGCAAATTGCTGCAGATTTTAATGCTGGGCCATGAACAAGTGTCAGTGTGCGAACGATTCAATGAAACATCAGCGATATGGTCTTTTGGAGCCGAAAGCCCACTCGTGACTTGATGACTGCAAGACACAAAGCATTACGCCTCGCCTTGGCCCCTCAACACCGACATTGGACTGTCGATGGATGGAAACATGTTGCCTGGTCGGACAAGTCTCATTTCAAATTATATCGACATGTACGGGTATGAGGAGGAGGTGATGAATCCAAGAACCCTGCTTTTCAGCAGCGGACTGTTGAAGCTGGTGAAGACTCTGTAATTGTGTGGGGTGTGTGTAGTTGGAGTGGTGAAGACTGTAATGGTGTGGGTTGTGTGCAGTTGGAGTGACGTGGGACCCCTGATACGTCTATATACGACTCTGACACGTGACACATTCATAAGCATCCTGTCTTATCACCTGCATCCATTCATGTCCATTGTGCATTCGACGGTCTTGGACAATCCCAGCAGGACAATGCGACACCCCACACGTCCAGAATTCTACAGAGTGGCTCCAGGAATACTCTTCTGAGTTTAAACACTTCCGCTGGCCACCAGATTCACCAGACGTGAACATTATCGAGCATATCTTGGACCCCCTCTTATTCTTACGGAATTATGGACAGACTCCAGGATTCATGATGTCAGTTCCCTCAGACTATAGTCGAATCCGTGCCGTGTCGTGTTGCGGCACTTCTGCTTACTCGCGGGGGACCTACACGATATTACGCAAGTCTACCAGTTTCTTGGGCTGTTCAGTGTGGTTCTTTCTAAACGGTTGGTCACCTGGAGCTTCTACTTCCGTCAGTTTCATTACTGGCCAAGCCCACATATACCATAAATCTGGACGAAATCGGTGATGACAAGAAGGTGTGGGTCTCCTTTGACACGCACATAAGCATCCTGTCTTATCACCTGCATCCATTCATGTCCATTGTGCATTCGACGGTCTTGGGCAATCCCAGCAGGACAATGCGACACCCCACACGTCCAGAATTCTACAGAGTGGCTGCAGAAATACTCTTCTGAGTTTAAACACTTGCACTGGCCGCGAGACTCCCCAGACGTGAACATTTTTGAGCATATCTGGGATGCCTTTCAACGCGCTGTTCAGAAGAGATCTTACGGAATTATGGACAGCCCTGCAGGATTCATAATGTCAGTTCCCTCAGACTATAGTGGAATCCATGCCATGTCGTGTTGCGGCACTTCTGCGTACTCGCGGGGGACCTACACGATATTACGCAAGTCTACCAGTTTCTTTGGCTCTTCAGTGTGGTTCTTTCTAAACGGTTGCTCACCTGGAGCTCCTACTTCCGTCAGTTTCATTACTAGCCAAGCCCCACATATACCATAAATTTGGACGAAATCGGTGATGACAAGAAGGTGTGGGTCTCCTTTGACACGTACATAAGCATCCTGTCTTATCACCTGCATCCATTCATGTCCATTGTGCATTCGACGGTCTTGGGCAATTCCAGCAGAGCAATGCGACACCTCACACGCCCAGAAATCTACAGAGTGGCTCCAGGAACGCTCTTCTGAGTTTAAACACTTCCATTGGCCACTAGACTCCCCAAGCGTGAACATTATTGAGCATATCTGGGATGCCTTGCAACGCGCTGTTCAGAAGAGATCTCCACCCCTTCTTATTCTTACGGAATTATGGACAGCCCTCCAGGATTCACGATGTCAGTTCCCTCAGACATTAGTCGAGTTCGTGCCACGTCGTGTTGCGGCACTTCTGTGTGCTCGCGGGGGGACCTACACGATTTTACGCAAGTCTACCAGTTTCTTTGGCTGTTCAGTGTGGTTCTTTCTAAAGTGTTGGTCACCTGGAGCTCGTACTTCCGTCACTTTCGTTACTGGCCAAGCCCCACATATACCATAAATCTGGACGAAATCGGCGATGACAAGAAGGTGCGTTCCCCTGCGGCCGCCCGCGCCGCGTTATCTGTCCGCGGCGCCCCGCCTCCCACCACAGCAGCGATCGGCTGCCGGCGCAGCGGCTCCTGCTGCTACGGCAGCGACCAGTCGTCCGCCGGGGCCGCCGACGTTCAGTTTCCCTGCCGCTGCTGCCAGTGTGTCGGTGCGTCCGCGGCACACGCGCTCCTGTCGCCATGGCAACCGACGGCGACGCAGAAGCCGGCGTCGAGCTGTGCCCACTGCGCCTCAACCTCGAGTTCCGCGATCTCAGTTACGTCGTGCCCGGCGCCAAAGGTGAGCGCTCAGCACACGGTGCTTCCAGTCGTGATACAGCACGTGCCGAGTGAGGATCCTCCCCGCTCCGTTTACGTACGGAGTGCGGGAGGATGACTGCTTAAATGCGTCTGCGGGCGCTCTAAATAGTGTTTCCTAGGGTCTGTGTACATACGTGGATTCCTCACTTAATACTCCTTGTAGAAACTTTCTAACGAGGTTTTCGCATGCTAGGATGAAGCAAATATAAAATGGATTTTTTTAGAGTTTATTTAAGGGAGGTAGGACGTCAAACGAGCCGACTTGGAGCAGGAGAGTCACCACAGGACATTTTAATTTCTACTGTCTACACTTTTACAAATAAATTCATAAAACTTTATCACCATGAGCAGGATGGATTGAGGACTCATACTTATCGCAGTGGAAGTTCAAAAACGTAACAAAATACCTTTTTTTTACATGTGAAATTTCATCATTTTTTTCACTTATTACTGGCTGCATTTGTTGCTATACGTACACTTTTCTTCCTAAGTAAGAGAGATTCTTCGATGAATTTTTCATAGCATACAAACAGTAGTTACAAGTGTATAAAACTCTAAAATTTTCCAAATCTATTAAAAAACTGTGGAAAAATTTGAGATAATTAACTATAAAACTTGAAACTTCCTGGCAGATTAAAACTGTGTGCCCGACCGAGACTCGAATTCGGGACCTTTGCCTTTCGCGGGCAAGTGCTCTACCAACTGAGCTACCGAAGCACGACTCACGCCCGGTACTCATAGCTTTACTTCTGCCAGTATCTCGTCTCCTACCTTCCAAACTTTACAGAAGCTCTCCTGCGAAACTTGCAGAACTAGCACTCCTGAAAGAAAGGATACTGTGGAGACATGGCTTAGCCACAGCCTGAGGGATGTTTCCAGAATGAGAAACACAGTTTTAATCTGCCAGGAAGTTTCATATCAGCGCACACTCTGCTGCAGAGTGAATTTCTCATTCTATAAAACTTGAGTTTTTTCTAAACATGAAGCTTAAAATGTAACAGTTCTTTGATTTTTCATAAATTAAATAACTTCTAGAGTTTCATACACCTGTAACTATGGTTTGTATGCTGTGCAAAAGTCATCGAAGAATCTCTCTTACTTAGGATGAAAAGCGTACCTATAGCAACAAATGCAGCCAGTAGTAAGTGAAAAAATGATGAAATTTCACATGTAAAAAAATGTGTTTTGTCACGTTTTTGAGATTCCACTGCTATGAGTGTGAATCCTGAATCCTTACTGGTCATGTTGCTAAAGTTTTATGAATTTATTTTTAAAAGTATAGACAGTGGAAATTAAAATGTCCTGTGGTGCCTCTCCTGCCCCAAGTCGGCCCATTTGACGTCCTACCCTCCTTAAGCCTCAGAAAAACCCATACACATGAACTTATTTTTCTGTATATGTCCTCCTGAACGGGGAACGTATTTTTCATAGCCGATAGGCACTTTCTTGATCCCGTTTACGTAAGATGAACGTGGCTGTGACAGCAGCCAGTTGCACACGAGCACTTCGATAGCGCCATCATCATCAAATTTGTATCCTCCGACTGCTTCTTTTAGTGGCCCAAACAAACCAAAATCGCAGGACGATAAGTCCAGACTGTAGAGAGAATATTCTAGCGCTTTCCAAAGCAATTCCTGAATTTTTTGTTGAGTTCAGGCAGCTGTATGGGATCGAGCATTATTATGAAGCACCATCACTCCTCGGATTGGAAATCCGCGCCATTTCTGACGATATGCACAATTTGTTTGGTCCAAAAGTTGGGAGTAGTATGCAGCGTTCTCAGTACGACGTTCGTGGAGAAAATCGACGCGGAAAACTCCTTTAAAATAAAAAAAAGACTGTTGCAAGAACCTCCACCGAGGACAGACTTTTTGGCTTTTATTGGCGCAGATTCATCCTCTTTGCGCCATACCATGGCGCTTTTTTTCGATTCCAGGGCGTAATGGTACACCTACGTTTTCTCGCAGGTCACAATCCGGTGCAAAAATTGTTCCTCTGTAGTTTGTTAGAGAATCGGTGGCCGTTTGCACACCTCCAAACGATGAAATTTGTGCTCTGCGGTCAGAAGACGAGGCACCCACTTTGCAGACAATTTCAGAAATCCACGGCTGTCAGTAATAATAGCCTGAATACTACTATAGTTTAAGCGAAAATCTGTAGCAATTCCAGCACCTGTTGGCCGATCGTCTTTATTAATCTTGCTACCAATGCGAATATTCTCCTTAGGCATACTGGTCCTTGGGCGACGTCAGTGAGCTGCATTCTCAATTGTTTCTCGCCCTCGTAAAAACTGTTTGTGCCGCGCGTGCACTTGAGTCTTGCTCAGGGCGATGTCTCCCAACTGTATCGCAAGACTTTTCAAAATTTCAGACCGTTTTACGCCCTCTCTTGTGAGAAACTTGATTATAATGCGTCGCGCAACAGATGACAATACCTCTTCCCCTGATATTATTATTCTGACTACAGAAACGGTACAACATTCTAGCCAGAGAACAATCTCTGGAAACGAAAGTAACTACGAGCAGAGATCGCGCCGGTGTCCGTTTAGATAAAGGCGCGTAAATCAAACATTACGGTTTATATCTGATTCGTTCTCGTAGTTGACGTCTCCAAGATTAAACTCCTGTCAATTCAGGTTTGTCACCGCCTTCCTGACACTCTCTGTGTCTGTGACCATTCGTGCTGGCGTTCTATGCACACTTTCAGTATCCCCTGATAGTCCTATTTGATGTGAGTTTCACACACCTGAGCAATATTCTAGGATATGTCTCACGAGTGTTTTGTAAGCAAATCATCTTTGCAGAATGATCACTTCTCCTCAGTAGCTTGCAAATGAAGTGAAGTCTTCCACACGCATCTGCTTCTCCTACGACAGGGCTTATATTTTCGTTCCATTTCACATCCCTACAAATTAGGGATGCTGGTTATCGCTGAAACAGCCAGTGTTCGATTATATCGGGTTTTTTTCAACGCCAGTTTAACCTGGCTGTTAAAAACGCTCAAGATAACCAGTTTCTGAAATAAACGTTTTTTGGTTTTTTATTCCTATTATTTCCTGTAATGAACGCAAAAATCGAACGAAGATTGAAATATTTTGACCCCTTTGAGTTTCAAGATATGTAGAATCAAAATATTAAATTAAATACATAAATAAAATAAAACTTATTCCATCCACCGTTCGCTGCTTTTTTTCTAAAAGTGTTAGGAGATTGAGTGCTACAAAAAAATCACTGGTATTCTCCTTTTGATTCCAGTTTTTTAAAACCCTGCTCAAAAATCATGTTGTAATCAAGATCGATAATATCACTATTTGAACGTTACGAATAGTAATGCTAAAGGCTGAAAACTGAGGTTGAAGGATTCTGTTTTTCGTGTTAATTTGTCCGTTTTTATGGGCTACAAGCAGATAAAGGCATATTATGTATTTCTTAAAATCAGTACCGCCATTGGACTGTTGTGTTTTTTTTTTCCCCCACTTACACAATCATGATTTCGGCTTCTAAGTGCCATTATCAAGTGTTTTAAGTGTTATAAATTGCCTGGGATGGCAGATGAGCTACTTTATATCTTTATTGTATACTATGAATGAATTGTTAAGTTTTAAATTTTCTCCTCAAATGATGTCGAAAGTTTGTTGTGGCTGCTCTGGTTTTTAATCTTTTAAAGCAAATGGAGCACTGTAGTTCCTTGGATCAGCACTTCGCAAAAGACTTCCAGACTAGGGGTGGCGCAATGTAATACAAGCGATGTCTGACGATGACAGTGAGAAACTACCATATAGACCAGATGGTAAGGTCTTGCACACTGCATACACACGCGTACCATCTAATAGGCTGCGCCACTTGATAACAGGTACAGTACCAACTCAGCAACTCTGTACCAAGAATGAGATTTTCACTCTGCAGCGGAGTGTGCGCTGATATGAAACTCCCTGGCAGTTTAAAACTGTGTGCCGTACCGAGACTCGAACTCGGGACCTTTGCCTTTCGCGGGCAAGTGCTCTACCATCTTTTTTTGTTTTTTTAATATATATTTTTTTCTTATTTATGATTTTTTTTTTTTTTTTTTTTTTTTTTTTTTTTTTTTTTTTTTTTTTTTTTTTTTTGAAGGTGCGTTGCTTCTGCAGCAATGGAAACGTTTCATTCGTTGTTGATGACTCTTTGCTGCAAAACTTTTATTTTCATCGTGTTTTAAATGGTTGGAATGGCTCTGAGCACTATGCGACTTAACTTCTGAGGTCATTAGTCGCCTAGAACTTAGAACTAATTAAACCTAACTAACCTAAGGACATCACACACATCCATGCCCGAGGCAGGATTCGAACCTGCGACCGTAGCGGTCAAACTGTAGTGCCTAGAACCGCACGGCCACTCCGGCCGGCAAAAATGGGGTCAAATGGCTCTGAGCACTATGGGACTTAACATCTATAGTCATCAGTCCCCTAGAACTTAGAACCACTTAAACCTAACTAACCTAAGGACATCACACAACACCCAGTCATCACGAGGCGGAGAAAATCCCTGACCCCGCCGGGAACCATCTGAGCAACCCAAGCACGACTCACGCCCCCTCCTCACAGTTCTGCAAGGTTCACAGAAAGTTTGGAAGGTAGGAGACGAGGTACTGGCAGAAGTATAGCTGTGAGGACTTGGCGTGAGTCGTGCTTGGGTAGCTTAGTTGGTAGAGCACTTGCCCGCGAAAGGCAAAGGTCCCGAGTTCGAGTCTCGGTCCGGCACACAGTTTTTATCTGCCAGGAAGTTTCAACTCTGTACCAATTCTTACATCATGCTTTTGTTGCTCGTTTCGGTCGACATTGTCATTAAAATAGCACTGATCGCTTTCCCCATTTGCTATAATAACGCAATATTTCGAAAGAATGGAAATTTTGTGAATAAAAGTTACCCTTTTCTGTTTTTTTAACAAAAGTTTATTTAAAAACTTTAAATAAGGTTTATTTAAAAACTGAAAACATTAGCACTGCTTCTGTGGCTTATTGTTATTTCCGTTTTCTTACCTCGTTATCAGTAAAAAAAAAAGCACTTGTTATAATCGAGACCAAACAACTACGGAAAAACTATCGGTTATTCAAATTCAAATGGCTCCAAGCACTATGGGACTTAACAGATTCAACATCTGAGTTCATCAGTCCCCTAGATTTAGAACTACTTAAACCTAACCAACCTAAAAACATCAGACACATCCATGCCCGAGGCAGGATTCGAACGTGTGACCGTAGCAGCAGCGCGGTTCTGGACTGAAGCGCCTAGAACCGCTCGGCCACAGCGGCCGGCTATAGGTTATTCAGAACTAAAATACCAGTATCGCTTGTAAGCAGCTGGTTTTTCCCACCCCTACTACAAATCTTTACACTCAGATATTTCTATCAATTGATACCACAGGCTTCATTCGTGATTCATTGATACTGCAGCTATGCGATACCACGTTTAAACGTTTTGTGAAGTGCACGATTTTACATTTCTGAATAGCTGAAGCAAGTTGGTACTCTTTGAAATCTTATCAGGCACTGACTGAGTATTTATGGAGCTCTTTTCAGGCAGTACTTCGTTATAGATAACTACACAACCTGTTGAAGTCCGTGGTTACTATGAACATCGTGTGGCAAGCCATTTACATGCAACCCGAGCAGTAAAGGTCTCAAAAGACTCCTCGGGGCATGCCTCAACTTACTTCTCCATGCTGCGATATCGCTACCAATAAATTAGCAGTTCAGTCACGGTACGCCATACGGTCGCACTTTCATTAGTAAAAGTTTGTGTAGTCTCGAGTCAAATACTTTCCGGAACTCAGGGGTTACTGCAGCCAACGGCCTGAATCTCGACTCAAGATGCCACCTGAACAGGGACGGCTACAAGGATTTTGCTGCCTGTGCGAAAATTTCAAGGGCCGTCTCCCCCTCCCCCTCCTTGAAGTCTCAGACATAGTCTACATCTACATCTACATCTACATTGATACTCCGCAAGCCACCCAACGGTGTGTGGCGGAGGGCACTTTACGTGCCACTGTCATTACCTCCCTTTCCTGTTCCAGTCGCGTATGGTTCGCGGGAAGAACGACTGTCTGAAAGCCTCCGTGCGCGCTCTAATCTCTCTAATTTTACATTCGTGATCTCCTCGGGAGGCATAAGTAGGGGGAAGCAATATATTCGATACCTCATCCAGAAACGCACCCTCTCGAAACCTGGCGAGCAAGCTACACCGCGATGCAGAGCGCCTCTCTTGCAGAGTCTGCCACTTGAGCATCTCCGTAACGCTATCACGGTTACCAAATATCCCTGACACGAAACGCGCCGCTCTTCTTTGGATCTTCTCTATCTCCTCCGTCAACCCGACCTGGTACGGATCCCACACTGATGAGCAATACTCAAGTATAGGTCGAACGAGTGTTTTGTAAGCCACCTCCTTTGTTGATGGACTACATTTTCTAAGCACTCTCCCAATGAATCTCAACCTGGTACCCGCCTTACCAACAATTAATTTTATATGATCATTCCACTTCAAATCGTTCCGTACGCATACTCCCAGATATTTTACAGAAGTAACTGCTACCAGTGTTTGTTCCGCTATCATATAATCATACAATAAAGGATCCTTCTTTCTATGTATTCGCAATACGTTACATTTGTCTATGTTAAGGGTCAGTTGCCACTCCCTGCACCAAGTGCCTATCCGCCGCAGATCTTCCTGCATTTCGCTACAATTTTCTAATGCTGCAACCTCTCTGTATACAACAGCATCATCCGCGAAAAGCCGCATGGAACTTCCGACACTATCTACTAGGGCATTTATGTATATTGTGAAAAGCAATGGTCCCATAACACTCCCCTGTGGCACGCCAGAGGTTACTTTAACGTCTGTAGACGTCTCTCCATTGATAACAACATGCTGTGTTCTGTTTGCTAAAAACTCTTCAATCCAGCCACACAGCTGGTCTGATATTCCGTAGGCTCTTACTTTGTTTATCAGGCGACAGTGCGGAACTGCATCGAACGCCTTCCGGAAGTCAAGAAAAATAGCATCTACCTGGGAGCCTGTATCTAATATTTTCTGGGTCTCATGAACAAATAAGGCGGTCAATCTTTCTCACAATGTCATTCATCCATAACGTATTATTTTCTCACATTACACTTACTAATACATATTTTTGACGTATCTGCGTCTTTAAGACCAGAGCCAGGCATATGGCCCCAGTCAGTGAAACATCTAATACGTTTTAAGTACAACTCTAAAATTAATTACGTTAACGAAAATAAAGTTATGTTGGACACAGAGTGCATAACTAAAACCTGTTCACGTTTTCTCGTTCCCTGAGCAGAGTGGAGCGTGAGATGCAAGACCTGTGTTGGTTGCTACTGTCGTTTCCAGATCATTAAACTAGGAAGACGAAAAACGAATATGTGTTAATGGAACATATGTGAACCACTTTTAGTTTTGCTGGTGACATTGTACTGTTTGCTTCTAGCCTCACGGACCACGAGTAAAAGATGACAGCCGTTGGGAAGTGTACCGAGGCAGACAGGTAGTCATTTGCCCCTAGCTCAGTGCGGTAATACAAGAGAAAACAAAAATTATAATAATGGCACTATGTACGCCCCGCTATGCAATGTACAGTGGCTTTCGAAGTATTTCGGTGATTGTTATAGTATTTTTGACGCATAACAAGTATTTGTTGGTAACTTTACAAATTATTTTACGTAGTAATTGTACTATCAAAAACTGACATTTAGAAGTACGGGGTGATTCAAAAAGAAAGAACAGTCAGGCCAAATGTGAAAGACAAACACATTACGCATGTCACTGGAGAGAGTAAGGTTCAGATTTTTTTGTTCCCGCAGGTACTATACCATACACTCAACATGAGCACCATGCGTTACTCGAGAAGCATCGGAACGGTAGTTCATTTCACTCCATGCACGAATCAACAGGTCCCTGTTTACTGTATCGACAGTTTCAACAATTCGATTTCTCAGCTCTTGAAGAGTAGCTGCCATAGACAGTGGCAGTTTTGGAAGCACTTACGTTTGTCTCTAGCACTTCCTTTCCCAAGATATTGATAGTATCTGACTCGCAAAGCGTTCTTAAAAACATTCAGTACAGTCGATGGAACAAAACAACCAACAGTTATATCTTAGATGTGATATCTGAATATATTCGCAGCACACGCACGGGCCGGACGATCCGTTTGTTGTGGGTACCTTACCACTCTGGTATCCTCTATAATGATGAAGTTGATGCATTAGCCAAACAAGCGGCAACCTTAGGCACCGTCCTGGATCTGCACCTTCCTTATACAAACTACTTACGTGAAGTCAAGGATCACGCAAGACAACAATGGCAGGAAATGTGGAACGTTTCTCAACAGACAAAAGGCCGTTATTACGCAGTGCTACAAACCTCGGATTCCTTCACAGCCGTGGTTCATGAGGACACATCCGGACCGATCCACGATTTCTACCATCATAAGACTCCGCTTCAATCATGCCTCTTTCCCATAACATCTACATCGAATCAACGTTTACAGTTCACCAGCATGTGAGTGTGATCCTGAGTCGGAAGCTGATGTCAACCACATCTTATTTATGTGCCCCAAATTTGACCGTGAACGGTTGGTCTTGCTGAAGACATTGTTGAGTATGGGCTATCATCTTCCTCAATCAGCTTCTTCTCTTTTGTGTACTGAAGACGTTCGTCTATATAAAGTGATAGTTAACTTCATCAAGAGTACTGGTCACAATATGTAGGTTTTAATGGTGTACGTAAATTATAAATATGTCTTGCTGATGAAGATATTTCAGAATTGGTGTGAATTGTAAGCCAAGGCACTTTTAATTATTTTCCAATTCAATTCAATTCAATTTTTAAAACATTATGTACAAACCTATATCAGTTAAGCTTTTTATTCTAGTAAATATGAATTTCTGTATTTGTTTATTCAATTATGTGTACATTGTCACTATGTGTTGCCGATGGCTAAATTGAGTACACACTCAAAGGCCAAATAAAAAAAAAATGGAACAATGACTCCTTTAATATACCCCCACAGAAATAAACGCAAGCTGTGAGGTCTGGTGACCTGGGAGGCCAAAAGCAATGGACAAGATCTTGTCCACCTTTTCCAATCCATCGCTGTGGGACGGTGTGGGAGGGTGAAAGTGAGGCGTCCGCCGTCATGTATAAAAATTAAATGCAATAGAGGAAACAACAAATTTTGCATCGTGTCGAGGTATGATATTCTTGTCAGAGTTTCCTCCAAAAAAAAGAAAGGTGCTTAAAGTCTGTGAACAGAAACGGCATAAAGCACATTCAGTTTCGGTGGATCCTATTCATGTTCGACGACGACGTCAGGATTTTCAGATCACCGAATTCTTACATTAAGGAGGTTTAATTTACCCGATGGATGAAACGTCGATACGCCCAAAAAGATGTTCGGAATAAGTGCCGTCTGTCATACCCTGGAGAAGTGAAACGCAAAATTTGTACCTTTGTTACGATCGCCGGGACGCAATTGCTGCAGTAACTGCAACTCGTAAGGCTTCATTTGCAGGCGTCGTTTCAGAACACGCCACACCGTTGTGTAGGGAAGTTGAAGTTCCTTGCCTGCTCTCTTGTGAACTGCCGATGGCTCCGTGTGAAAACAGCACTTTTCGGCGGTAGCGTCGGAGCTTGCACTGAACAGAGTGGGAGGCAATAGGACAGGGAGTGACTCACATATAAATGCTTTACTTGTGGAAAAAAGGTGTATACGTCACAATTAGCAGTTTAGTGTGTCCGTAGTACTAGGGCTATTCGCAGAGTAAGGAACGATCGGTCGCGAAATGGAAACCACAGTGAAAATCCTATGAAGTTTCGCACAGATGTGTTGAGCAGTGTCTGCAGCATGGCCGTAGATAGCGTCACGTCGCTCTTCTCAGATCAGAGCGCACAGTGAGCGCATAAAGATGCTTAGAAAATAATAACGTAATTGTCATGCATTTCCTTCTTCATGACAATTCTCGGCCGCACACTGCAGGGCCAATGAGGAAGCTCCTCAGCCCGGAATTGTCTCCCTCTGATTTTCGTTTTTATTCAGATGAACTGCTGGCTACGAAGACGATATTTTGGCACAGACAGTGAGCTGCAGTCCAGCGTAGTAAATTGTCAGAGAGCACAGGAGGCTCTCTTCTATGACGAGGCTACTGGAAAATTGGAACAACGTTACGACAGATGCCTAAGTTGGGGCGGCGACTATGTAGAAAACTGTGTGGAAGGTGTAGCTAACTGTGGCAAATAAAACAGTTTTGATTTTCACTGTGGTTTGCATTTCGCGACCGATCGGTCTTACTTTTCGAATAGCCCTCGTATATAACGAGAAACGGCTATGTTCGCATATCGAGAAGGCGTGTTTTCGAGCATACCACAATCACGATGGCTCAAAGCAAGCAATTTTGAAAGCAATTTCATTTTTCGTTGCGAAAAGTAACAATGAAATCCCAAATAAAGTTGTTGAAATGCGAACACAGCTTGAAATTCGACGATACTGGGTTGTCAGTTCGTATAGTGCAGTTTAGTTGCTTCAGCTCCAAAATAAGGTTTGATAGGTTTTCTTCCATATGATTTAATACACAGTATATTGCTTACGTCTTCAACACCGAGAAAGGAAAGGGAATGAGGAAAAACGTAAAAGAAGTTGCAGACGAAGCAGAAAAAATCAATTTAGTGGAAAGTGGCAAGAAGAAGAGGAATTAAATCGTATTATTTAATACACAGTATTTTCCTCCGCGATACTGCTATAGGCGATCACATGCCGACATTTATCTTTGTTTCTTTATTACGAAGTTTTTCTCTTCTGTAGAGGATTTCAAGCTGACGGAAGTACTTTTCAAGTATTGTGTAGAAACGTGATAGAAAATGCGTTGGCAAAGCTGTTACTAGCAAACTTTTTGTAATTTTGAAACATGCACCCAAGATGACCGACTACAGTATTTCATTTGTCATCTGTGTCACAATACAGTAGACACTTTCCAGCAAGACACTAGAGCCTTAGTTTCCAATTTATTCTCAAACTTTCATTGTATTATTTAATTTGTCCTTTTGGAGCCATATTAAAATTTATGATTTTGTCGTCCCCAAAAACCTGCCGCCCTAGGCGGTAGCAGGGTTCGCCCCCTCCCCCCTAAGAATCAGCTCTTCACGGCACGGCAGAGAGCACGGGTTGGCTCCCGCATGACCGATGTTTTCTGAATCCAAGCTTGTTGGTATGGCAAAGTGATTTCATCCGAGGTATCTCATTACGTTTGAACTCAGGGCAAGCGCAGCACATACCCGTGCCGCCTTTAATAGCCACAACGGATAGAAGGGATGTTTGAACTTAACGTGTCGTCTTAGCAGATATCATTAGAGGAGAAGCATCGCCACAGAAATGGAAGGATGGGTTCAGAACCAGCCGTGACTTCATTATTCGAAGACTGAAGCATTTTAATCCGTAGAAAAAAAACCACTTCCTGTGCCGAGTGCTGTCGTTGGGCGCAGCCCATTGCCGGCGTGGCCCTCTTTGCTCCTGTATCAAAAGAAGCCGCAGCAGTAGACTGAGATGTTCGTTCATAGGATAAAACAGACCCCGTATAAAGCATAACTGCATAAGGCAAGACATCTGTATTTTGTACCGGGTCATTCAAAAAGGAAAGAACAGATTTCAATTGTTTGTTACAAACTATAAAAGACAGAAACACACTGCGCATGTCACTGGACAGAGGAAGGTCCAAAGTTTTGACACAGCTGCGATGTTGTTTGTTGCAACACGGTGGCTACACCACAAGGGAACCCATTTTGTGATTTCAAGCCGCGCGGGATTAGACGAGCGGTCTTAGGCGCTGCATTCGTGGACTGTGTGGCTGGTCCCGGCGGAAGTTCGAGTCCTCCCTCGGGCATGGGCGTGTGTGTTTGTCCTAGGTTAAGTAGTGTGTACGCTTAGGAACTGATGACCTTAGCAGTTAAGTCCCATGAGATTTCACACCCATTTGAACTTTTTTCAATTTGCGCGTATTCAATCCATTGTTCAGGTGCAACGTGTATTCCGCCGTCGATTCAGCAAGAAGCCACCTCTGCACAAGCAGATTTATGACTGCCATACAAAATTCTTGGAAGTTGTTTGCATATGCAAGGGAAAGAACACTGGTCTGCCGTGCACATCTGATGAGTACATCGAGCGAACCCGAGATGCCTTCACACGGAGCCCGCGGAGGTCCACAAGCGGGCAGACCAGGAACTTCAACTTCCTCAAACAACGGTGTGGCGTGTTCTGAAACGACGCTTGAGTATGAAGTGGAGTGGTGTATAGCTATTACTGGCAGTGGTATTGAAAGACACCATAGGTCGTTAAACCTGAACAAAGCTCCAGGAGCGACGGAACCCCTGTCAGACTCCGTAAAGGATTTTCGACTGAGTTAGCCCCTCTTTTAACCTTAATACTCGTACACCGCAGATCCTTCGAACAAAAAACTTTGTCCGGTTGCTGTAAGAAGGTATCGGTCACAACTGTCTACTATGAATACACTCAAAAAAATGGTTCAAATGGCTCTAAGCACTATGGGACTTAACATCTGAGGTCATCAGTCCCCTACAACTTAGAACTACTTAAACCTAACTAACCTAAGGACATCACACACATCCATGCCCGAGGCAGGATTCGAACCTACGACCGTAGCGGTCGCGCGGTGCCAGACTAAAGAGCCTAGAACCGCTCGGCCACACCGGATTAATACACTCATTTTCAGAAAAAAACAGAACACTTGGACGACTAGAGACAGGACGTTCATATTCTCAGGACATGTACATTAGTATGTTCTGCAGAAATGATTAGAATTTCAGTCACCTCTGTTCAGCATGTGTCCTGTTGCCTAGTAGGCACAGGGTCCGCCGTGCTATCTGATAACTTGTTCCATGAGTGATGCCATCGACGCGTATATGGCGCGAATGGTGCCGTGTGGTACAGCCATCCATGCTGCATTCACGTGGTTCCAAAATTCATCTGTGGTGGTTGGCATTGGGTCACAGCCCACACATTTTCGATTGGCGACAAGTATGGAGGTCTGGCGGGCCAGGGCAAAAGGCTGGCATCCTGTGACACCAAGAAGACACGTGTTCGTGCAGTAACATGTGGTCATGCATTGTCTTCCTGAAAAATGGCGGTGGGGTGTTGTGCAAAAAGGGAATGGCTGCGGGTGGCAGGATGTCATTCACATACGTCACATTGGTCACAGTGCCCTGGACACGCACCAACTGCGATTTTTGATCGTACCCAATAGTACCCCCACACTACAATCCTCGAGATGGTGCTGTATGTCTTGTGATGCCGGTCCCCCCGAACGAAATGAGGCCATCATTTTCAAACAAGCAGAACCTGGATTCGTCCGATAACGCTACCTGACGCCATTCCTGTCGCCAGTGACGTCGTTCCATGCACCATTGCCGTCTAGCACGTTTCTGCACTTTCGCCAAAGGTAGGCGAATAAGTGATCATCATTTCATCCCCATCGACGCGCAGGTCACCGAAGTGGCGTCAAATCGAAAGACCTGCACCAGGCGAACGGTCTACCCGACGGGAGGCCCTAGCCACACGACATTTCCATTTTTTTTTCCAGTGGACGACGCGCACGTAACCCATGCCGTAATAAACGGCAACGGACTGTACGATGTGTTCCACTGTGCGCCAGAGCCGAGGAGGACGTAGATCCGTCTGATTTGTCATTCGGTTGAGGTGTCGATCTCATTGGGGGAGGGAGGGGGGAGCGGGGGAGGTCTGGATGGTGTGACCTGACCCATTTCGTCGTGTTCTACGGCCTACCCTGAATCAGTCTGCACACACCCGTTACACCGCCGAAACACTTCGTCCCACACGAGCGTTGCCGGATGGATGCATTGCATTCTGTCATGCCAATAATGCGTCCTCTTTCAAACTCACTGATTTGACGGTACTGACCAAGTCACACTGATCCATTACCTTCGGTTTACAGCGACAACAAGAGCTGCAGGCACATTTTATCGGTAGGTGGTGTTGCGCCGCGATATCGATGTTGACCTTGAACCCGCAGGCCGACGTGGTTCAAACGCTAATCATTTCTGCAGAACATACTGATATATATGCTTTGTGAATATGAACGTCTTATCGCTTGCTTTCAAGGTGTTCTGTTTTCCTTGAACATGAGTGTAGAAGGGTATCAGAAGTGTTCTACAAAACAGTGTCCAATAACACTGATATCTCTCTTTCGTAGAATCTTAGATCATATCCTGAGCTCAAACATAATGAGTTATCTTGAACAGAAATATATTCTCCAAGACAGCCAGGATTAATTCCGAAAACATCAGTATGTGAAATCCAACTCGTGCTTTTCTCACATGACATACTGCAGGGCCAACGATCAACGCAATCAGTTGGACAAGGTATTTCTCGGCTTTCGAATAGCACTACTAACGGATGTACGACCATTTGGGATATCAAACAGAATTTGTGACAGGATTAACGATTTAATGGTAGGCAGAATGCAGCACGTTATCGTGGATCAAGTGCCATAGACGGGCGAAATAACTTGAGGCGTGGGGCAGGAAAGTGTGTTCATCTTGTATATTAATTACGTGGAAGACAACATTAATAATGACTCAGACTTTTCGCAGATAATGAAGTTGTGTGTAACGTTGCACTGTCTGAAAAAGCTGCACCAATATCCAATTCTGTCTTGATAACGTCTCAAAGTGGTGCAAATATTGTCAACTGGCTTAGAATGTTCAGAGATGTAAAACTGAATAATTCGTAAAACGAAAAAAACGTAGTATCCTACGACTACAACACCAAAAAGTCTCAGTTGGAATCGGTCAACTTTACAAATACCTGGGTGTTCAAATGGTTCAAATGGCTCTGAGCACTATGGGACTTAACATCTGTGGACATCAGTCCCCTAGAACTTAGAACTACTTAAATCTAACTAACCTAAGGACATCACACACATCCATGCCCGAGGCAGGATTCGAACCTGCGACCGTAGCAGTCGCGCGGTTCCGGACAGAGCGCCTAGAACCGCTAGACCACCGCGGCCGGCATACCTGGGTGTAACCATTTGTAGGGATATGAAATAGAACGATCGCCAGAGATAGACAAAATAGTTTATTAAAGGTATTTGAATTCAAAATATAAATACTAGGTTATTTTTTCTATTTCAAATGTATATACAAGCTTGTTTTAAATAAATGTATTTAAATATAAAACAGGTGTTTCAAAATACCTTTATTCAAATAAAATACCTCCAGTTAGTGAACAATCTGCACGCTCTTTATTTCACTGGTTTTAACGCCAATAATTGTTCAGATATTTCATCTTTCATGTTCCGCCTATGTGGCGTCATTATTACCCACCAAAGGAAAATAGTCATTCAACAGCAGCAGAATTTGTTAAACAAGTATTATATTTAAAGAAAAAATTTTTTTACAGTTGCTTATCTCTTGTAGGAAACTAGACTATTGTCAATATCTTCTAAATATTGTGTGTTTCCAGATCTGTTGTAATGCTGTCACTATCACTAGCTACAAAAGAATCAGTCCCCAAAAAATATATCTTTTTGTTTTTCTATCAGAATGTTGCAAGTTCTTCCCGTCTTCTTCTTGTATCATCTTCTGCACTTCTGAAATCAACTGTTCTTTAATGTATCCTCTGCAAGCCTTCGGTACTCATTTCAGTTTCAGAAAGGATGAGATACAGATGTTAATATACCATCATTTATTTGAAAGGTCTGTTAAGACTTTCTTTAAGATCTTTTATCAGCACACCACAGTACGTAGGTTTATTCATCTGCAAGCTGCTTATCATTCTTTGCATTCTCATTAGTTCTGGCGGAAGACGTGCACAGTAGGTTTCGAAAAGCTAATGTATTCATTAAGAAAATGTATTTCAGTTTCTTTAAAAGCTGCTGCACGAGTTGCCTTACAGTTTCGTGTGGCGTATCTATATCCATGTGTAGATCTTAAAAAGAATTGTAGTATGAATTCCGTCGTGTTGGACTTGGATAGGTAGGAGATTTTGCAGTTGATTCTAAATAGAATACATAAACTTTAGGAGGCCATGAACAGAGATTCCAGAGTGCTTGACTTTTTGACATGGCTGCATTTTAAACTTTTCTGAACGAGTCACTTTGACATCTGGCCTTATATACATCTCTAGTAGCTATAAAATGTAATTTATGTGACCTAGCTCCCTCCTTCATTCAATTCCTTTGACGTTATCGGATGATTTCAGTACTTTGCACATTAAACAAACAATAATCATAAACATAGAAGATGTGTTCAAGTCTTACAGCCTTTTCTAATAATTAGAGTCATGGTCGTATTCACTTGACAGGTTTGACGCTTACTGTGCCATCTGTATCCGTTGCAGAACTACTTTTATTGAAACAAATGGCTCATTAAATAACGAAAACTTTGAAGTATGAAATTATAAAATCCAAGAGAAGCATTTTGCATTTTACAAAAAATACAAAATGTCTATATTTTAACTATTAAAAATAAAATAGGATAAGATTTAAAAAAAAAGTATTTCAAATGCAAAATAAAAATAGGTATTATGCATTTTGCATTTCCATTTCAAATACATGTATTTCACACAATTCACGTCTCTGACATTCACATAGGCTAAGTCGTAGGAAAAAGAGGTGGTAGACTTCAGTTTATTGATAGAAGGCTAGAGAAATGCAATGAGTCTACAAAGGAGATGGTTTACAAATCACTCATGTGACCCATTCTAGAATACTGCTGCAGTGTGTGAGACGTACCAAGTAGGACTAACAGGGGATACCGCATCTATTCAAGGAAAGGGAAGCATGAATGTCCACAGGGCTGTTTTAACCGCGTAACGCCGTCGCCGAGACGTGAACTGGCAGTTACCCAAAGATAGACACCAGCCATTCCACGGAAGCCTAAGGACAAAGTCTCAAAAACAAGTGCTGAATGAGGAATCACACATATTATAACAATCGTTGTGGGGTAAAAAGAAAAAAAAACCACCTACCTGCCAGAGTTCAGGGCATATGACGTCATAAACAATAGAATGCATGAAAAACTGCCACATCATGCATGATGTCTAAATTACTTCTTTGCTAGTAACTCTATTCGCAACATATGTTGCAAACAGCATCCCTATATACCACTGAATCTCAGCATCATTTGCTTTTAACCTTTGTCCCACTTCAACGCGGGGTCTGCCTTATTACTATGGATTTGGTGATGTTTGTGTCAAAGGGTGGCTGGATGCCCTTCCAGTCGCCACCCCGTACTCCCCAGGATGGAATTAGTGTACCCCATCTGTCTGCGTCTAGTGTGAGCTATGAAATAGTGTGAACATTTCGAAAAAGTCTGCGAGTCGTGTAATTGAGGTGGGAAGTGGGGACCAGCCTGGTATTCACCTAGTGGGATGTGTAAAACCGCCAACAAACGACATCCAGGCTGGCCGGCACACCTGCCCGCGACGTTAATCCGCCGGGCGGATTCGATCTGGGGCCAGGGAGCCTACCCGAGTCCAGAAAGCACCGCATATAGTGCCCTTGGCTAACGTGGCGGGTATATGCCGCTGAATCTACTTGCACAAATATATCACTGTGCGACACATATAACAAGATATATTATGTCATAAACACTGAGATGCGTGAAAAATGCCGCATCACGCTTGCAGTTTTCACACATATATTCTTTACTACTAAGACACTCCTACAGTCGAGTCAACTTAAGGAAGGAAATCCATGACACCTGGCAGTGCTTTTGACAGCTTTCAGCTATAGGCGAAAACAATAGCCGTCTATACAGCTATGAAGAGGCGTTGGCATAGAGATGTTTAAAAATCGCGTTGTAGCTCCTGGAGAATTACAAATATTCTGTATAATCAAGTTAACAGTTAAATAAAAACTACAGAGAATTTGTATTTTGCTTACTTTGTTTCTTAATATGGACACTGTTCAAATGGTTCAAATGGCTCTGAGCACTATGGGACTCAACTTCTAAGGTCATCAGTCCCCTAGAACTTAGAACTACTTAAACCTAACTAACCTAAGGACATCACACACATCCATGCCCGAGGCAGGATTCGAACCTGCGACCGTAGTGGTCGCGCGGTTCCAGACTGTAGTGCCTAGAACCGCTCGGCCACCCCGGCCGGCATGGACACTGTTCTTACTCATTTGTACATTAAGCACATTTCTCTGTGCGGCTGCTTCATAATTTCAAAGGTGTTTTCAAATACCTACGGAAATGAAATTTTGGCGATGTACGCTACAATCACGGTTCATTTTTTGTTTTCTTTTATAATAGAAAATTGGCAAAATGAATACCCTGTTCGTCAGCTAGTCTACGAATAAAATACAACTACTTTCCTCTGTTTCGCTCTCGTAAGGAGCGCTAAGACAAGATTAGATAACGACAATGCGCACAACGGCATTCAAGAACTTATTCTTCCCACGCTTCGTATGTGACTTACGCGCGACGGCATTCATGCAATTTTCGTTCCCACAGGCCATACGCGTACCGCACCGGAAGAAACCCTAACACTTGCTACAGTGGGAAGTACGCTCAGCCATACAATTGACAGTGATTTGCAGAGACTGGATGTAGATGCAGTATACTGTAGCATCCATTTTCAGTAAGCTACCACAATAATTCAAAAATCTCAGCAGTAATCCACGCGCTTTCAAATAGAAACTGAAGAGTTTCCTCGTGGGTCACTCCTTCTATTCTGTCGAGGAGTTCCTTGAAAAATTAAGCTGATTCCTATGTTATATTGCTGGTTGCGTTTAATTATACTTATGGCTTGTCTTTTTTTGGGTTCATAAACATTTTATTTTATCTGTTAATACTTTTATGTTGTAATTTCATATACTGACACGTTTCATGACCTTGGACATTTGCTCCTCAATGTGGACCTACGGAACTAGAAGTATACAATAAAATTTAAAAAAAAATGTAGTTGTAAACCACGGCGCAGTTTAATGTTGGATAACCGAGAACATGTTTTCCTTGACGAGTCAAGCAATATATTACTTCCTCCTACGGATTTCTCGGTAAAAGGCCACGAGCGTAAGGTTGGAGAGATTGGATCTCACACGGAATCTTATAAACAGTCGTTCTCCCCACGCAGCGCTCTCTGCTGGAACACTAAAAAAAAAGAGTGGGGACGAATACAACAGCAGAAGTACATGATTTTATAAGCCATAAAGTTCTTTTCATGTACGTGACATTTCTTGCTGTAGCAAAAAAAGAAGGGGACCAGAGGAAAAATGCTTCTATCGGGGCACATAAAAGGCGAATATTCTCCTATTTAAAAGACTCTGACTTGAAAGTGGGGTACCGGCTGCCTCCTTCTCCCCTTCTCAGCACCTTTACTAATTTTTCCAAAAATTTTCGTATGTGAACATACTCGTGATCTTTTTAACGTGAAACTCACCTCTCACTCTCAGGAGCTTCCCTAACCGTAACACACTCACATCCAGCAGTCCGCCACTGTAAGTCGCTCGTACCCATCCAGTCCCACTTGCTCATTCTCACTCACTCACTCATTGAAATAGATGACACAGTAAAAGTCGAATACTGAAGTGAGTCTTCCGCAATTGTTCCAGTTGGAATATCACCGCAGTAACGCCGAAATGGCAAATGTGACAAGTGAGTGCAGAATGGAAAATCAACTAAAATCACTCAACAGAGGAAAGGTATCTGGAGTGGATGAGTCACCTGTGGGATTCTACAGAGATTACGCAGAACAGTTTTCTCCCTTTCTACACGCATTTTATTCTAGGTCGCTGCAGCGACGAAAGTTATCAAACGACTGGAGAAAAGCGCAGGTCTTTCCTCCATATCGGTGAGATTCTAAAGATTATGGACACGTTCTACGGCCATGCATTATAACCTTTCCCGAGAACGAAAATTTCGCTTAGACAAGTCAACCTGGATTTTCCAAACACGGATATTGTCAAAATTGGCTCGCTCTGTTCGTCTATCAAATCCGCACCGCAACTCATGGACAAACAGACCGAGATGAACATCCAGGTTGATGCTTCAGGAAGGTATTCGATACCGTGACGTTCCGTAGTTTAATGAACAAGATACGATGTTTCAGAGTGTCTGACCAGATTTTTAGGTCGGCCTCTGTGGCCAAGAGGTTCTAGGCGCTTCAGTCCGGAACCGCACTGCTGCTACGGTAGCGGGTTCGAATCCCACCTCGGGCATGGGTGAGTGTGATGTGCTTAGGTTAGTTAGGGTTCAAATGGCTCTGAGCACTATGGGACTTAACATCAAAGGTCATCAGTCCCCTAGAACTTAGAACTACTTAAACCTAACTAACCTAAGGACATCACACACATCCATGCCCGAGGCAGGATTCGAACCTGCGACCGTAGCGGTCGCGCGGTTCCAGATTGAAGCGCCTAGAACCGTTCGGTCACTCCGGCCGGGTGGTTAGTTAGGTTTAAGTAGTTCTAGGTATAGGGGACTGATGACCTCAGATGTTAAGTTCCATACTGCTTAGAGCCATTTCAACCATTTTAACCAGATTTGTATCTTGTTTCATGACTACCTTGCAGATAGAACTCAATACGTCGTTCTTAACGGAACAAAATCGACAGACCCCAAGAGCGTGTTACAGGGCACTTAAATATTGCAGTGTATATAAATGATTTAGAGGATAACGTAGTCTTTTGGATGGTGATGCTGTTGTAAACGGCACTGCTGAAACGCAAGACGAACGCAGGAAAACGTCCAAAGATCTGATAGTTCAGGTACTAACAGCTGATCCTGAACATACATAAATATAGTGAGATGTGCATTAACAGGCGAAGAGACCCACTAAAGTACGATTACACTGGAGAGAACAGTAAAATATCGGTGAGTAAACGATCGGAGGGATCTGAAGTCGAATTACCACATAAAACACACTATAGAAAAAGGAGAAGTCAGCCGTTCTCCTCGCAGTCAGAGCGTTGCCAACTGTGTCATTAGTTCATTGTTATGAACACGTCGAAATCACTCGGAGCCAAGTGTGGGCAGCAGGCTAAGTTGCCAGGTATTCGGTTTTTCATCTAACTGTTTCAGCCGGACCTTTTAGAATTCCATTTATCTAATATTATTTATTGATTAGCAAAATCAAGTCAATAAGCATTTGTGTTTCTCTACCTGCCACTTGCCACTGTCTCCTGTGTCTCGCACCGACAGCCTCCTCCGTTCCGTCCTACTGCTACTGTCTCCTCTCGCTGTCACTGCCTCCCTCTTGCTCTCTCTTACTGTTACTCTTTCATTCATTCCTTCCCACTGCTGCTGTCTCTTCCCACTGTCACAATCTCTCTCTTCCGTGTTGTCATTGTCATAGACTCTATCTCTTTATCGCTGGCTCTCACCCAGTTCCACTTTCTCCTTCTCGTTATTCATCTCCCACTGGCACTGTCTCCTTCACTATCTTCCTACCAATGTTCTGCCACCGTTAACAATGTTCCACTACCACTGTGTCTCTGTTTTTTTCATACTGCCATTGTCTCCTTTGTACTTTCTCTACCGCAACCACTGTCTAATATTTGCAGTATTTTTACTTTTTCGTCTCTTTCCCACTGCCACTGTCTTCTTCTCTCTCAGCATAAAACAGCGCGAATATCTTCGCATTACAGAATTTTTAAAGGTTATTAGGATAGCAGAAGGAGGCAGCTGGCACCCCACTTTTAATCAGAGTCTTTTAAACATAAACATATTTTCCGTTTTTGCTCTACTATCGAAGCATTTTTCCGCTGGACCCTTTCTTTTCTACGCCACAGCAGGGCATACCACTCATATGAAAAGAACTTTATGGGTAGTAAAATTTTGATGGTTTAGTTACGTGAAATTGAAGTAACGCAAAACTAATTTTACACCTCAGACTGGATTTTACTTGCACAAAAAATTTTATATGTGCTGCAGTACTACAACATGGGATTCCCATAACTCTGCCGGCCGGAGTGGCCGTGCGGTTAAAGGCGCTGCAGTCTGGAACCGCAAGACCGCTACGGTCGCAGGTTCGAATCCTGCCTCGGGCATGGATGTTTGTGATGTCCTTAGGTTAGTTAGGTTTAACTAGTTCTAAGTTCTAGGGGACTAATGACCTCAGCAGTTGAGTCCCATAGTGCTCAGAGCCATTTGAACCATAACTCTTCTGACGACAATAGGGACACTTTACAGCGTATTTCTCCGTGCTACGTTACTTTATTGCCCCCTCCCGCCCATGAGCCATGGACCTTGCCGTTGGTTGGGTGGCTTGCGAGTCTCAGCGATACAGATAACCGTACCGCAGGTGCAACCATAACAGAGGGGTATCTGTTGAAAGGCCAGACAATCGTGTAATTGTTGAAGAGGGGCAGCAGTCTTTTAAGTAGTTGCAGGGGCAACAGTCTGGATGATTGACTGATCTGGCCTTGTAACACTAACCAAAACGGCCTTACCGTGCTGGTACTGCGAACGGCTGAAAGCAAGGGGAAACTACAGCCATAATTTTTCGCGAGGGCATGTAGCTTTACTGTATGGCTAAATAATGATGGCGTCCTCTTGGGTAAAATATTCTGGAGGTAAAATAGTCCCCCATTCGGATCTCCGGGCGTGGACTACTCAAGAGGACGTAGTTATCAGGAGAAACAAAACTGGCGTGGAATGTCAGATCCCTTAATCGGGCAGGTGGGTTAGAAAATTAAAAAGGGAAATGGATAGGGTGAAGTTAGATATAGTGCGAATTAGTGAATTGGCAGGAGGAACAAGAAGTCTGGTCAGGTGAATACAGGGTTATAAATGCAAAATCAAATAGGGTTAATGCAAGAGTAGGTTTAATAACGTATAAAAAAATAGGAAAGCGAATAAGCTACTACGAACAGCATAGTGAACGCATTATCGTAGCCAGGACAGACACGAAGCCCACATCTACTACAGAAGTATAAGTTTATATGCCAACTAGCTCCGCGGACGGCGAAGACATTGATAAAATGTATGATGAGATAAAAGAAATTATTCAGATAGTGAAGGGAGATGAAAATTTAATAGTCATGAGGAACTGGAATTCGATTGTAGGAAAAGGAAGAGAAGGAAACGTAGTAGGTGAATATGGATTAGGGGTAAGAAATGAAAGAGGAAGCCGCCTGGTAGAATTTTGCACAGAGCACAACTTAATGATAGCTAACACTTGGTTTAAGAATCATGAAGGAAGGTTGTATGCATGGGAGAGGCTTGGGGACACTTGAAGGTTTCAGCTAGATTATATAACGGTGAGACAGAGATTTAGGAACCAGGTTTTAAATTGTAAGACATTTCCGGGGTCAGATGTGGACTCCGACCACAATTTATTGGTTATGAACTGTACATTAAAACAGAAGAAAGTGGAAAAAGCAGATGGGACATGGATAAACTGAAAGAACCAGAGGTTGTAGAGAGTTTCAGAGAGAGTATTGAGGAACAGTTGACAAGAACAGGGGAAAAGGAATACAGTAGAAGAAGAATGGGTAGCTTTGAGAGATGAAATAGTAAAGGCAGCAGAGGATCAAGTAGGTAAAAAGACAAGGGCTAGCAGAAGAGATATTGAATTTATTTGATAAAAGAAGAAAAATAAAAATGTAGTAAATGAAGCAGGTGAAAAGGAATACCTACTTCTCAAAAATGAGATCGATAGGAAGTGCAAAATGGATAAGCAGGGATGGCTAGAGGACAAATGTAAGAATGCAGAAGCGTATATCACTAGGGTAAGAAAGATACTGCATACAGAAACATTAAAGAGACCTTTGGAGAAAAGAGAACCACTTGCAAGAGTATCAAGAGCTCAGATGGAAACCCAGTCCTAAGCAAAGAAGGGAAAGCAGAAAGGTGGAAGCAGTACAAAGAGGGTCCATACAAGGGCGGTGTACTTGAGGGCAATATTATGGAAATGGAAGAGAACGTAGATGAAATGGAAGATATGATACTGCGTGAAGAATTTGACAGAGCACTGAAAGACCTAAGACGAAACAAGGCCCCGGAAGTAGACAACGTTACGTTAGAGCTACTGGTAGCCTTGGGAGAGCCAGCCATGACAAAACTCTTCGATCTGGCGAGCAAGATGTATGCGACAGGCGAAGTACCTTCAGACTTAAAGAAGAATATAATAATTCCAATCCCAAAGAAATAGGTATTGACAAGTGTGAAAATTACCGAACTATCAGTTTAATAAGTCTTGGTTAGAAAATAATAACACGGATTCTTCACAAACGAATGGAAAAACTTGTAGAAGCCGACTTCGGGGAAGAACAGATTGGATTCCGTAGAATTGTACGAAGATGCGAGGCAATACTGACCCTACGACTTAGAAGATAGGTTAGCGAAGGACAAGCCTACGTTTCTAGCATTTGTAGACTTAGAGAAAGCTTCTGACAATGCTGACTGGAACACTCTCTTTCAAATTTTGAAAGTGGCAGATTTAAAATAGAGGGAACGAAAGTCTATCTACAATTTGTATAGAAAGCATATAGCAGTTATTAGAGTCGAAGTGTATAAAAGGGAAGCAGTAGTTGAGAAGGCATTGAGACAGGGTTGTAGCCTATCCCCGATTTTATTCAATCTGTATATTGAGCAAGCAGTAAAGGAAACAAAAGAAAAATTTGGAGTAGGAATTATAATCTATTGAGAAGAAATGAAAACTTTGAGGTTTGTCGACGGCATTGTAATTCTGCAAAGGACCTGGAAGAGCAGCTGAACGAAATGGACAGTGAAAGGACGGTATAAGATGAACGTCAACAAAAGCTATACGAGGATAATGGAATGTAGTCGAATTAAGTCAGGTGATGCTGAGGGAATTAGATTAGGAAATGAGACACTTAAAGTAGTAAATGAATTTTTCTACTTGGGGAGAAAAATAAATGATGATGGTCGAAGTAGAGTGGATACAAAATGTAGACTGGCTATCTCAAGGGAAGCATTTCTGAAGAAGAGAAATTTGTTAACATCGAGTATAGATTTGTCAGGAAATATTTTCTGAAAGTACTTGTACGGAGTGTAGCCAGGTATGGAAGTGAAACATGGGCGATAAACACTGTAGACAAGAAGAGAATAGCACCTTTCGAAATGTGGTGCTACAGAAGAATGCTGAAGATTAGATGGGTAGATCACGTATCTCTTGAGGAGGTACTGAATAGACTCGGGGAGAAGAGGAATTTGTGGCAGAACTTTACTAGATGAAGTGATCGTTTGGTGGGACACATTCTGAGGCATCAAGGGATCACCAATTTAGTATTGGAGAGAAGCATGGAGGGTAATAATCGTAGAGGAAGACCAACTATGACTATGACCTCTGTATCTGTGAAATGGATAAAGATATCAAGAACATTTTCAAGGATGCTCGAGATGGTGATGTTAGGAATATATCATAAAATTTGCTGCAGGATAGTTCCAGTAAGGTGATCCTTCTGTTGGGTATACACTAAGCAAACCTAGTTAAGCAAAAGTAGTTAATCGGAGTTGAAGAGGCTTGCACAGGGTAGAGTAGCATGGAGAGCTGCTTCAAAGCAGTCTCTGGTCTGAAGATCACAATAACGACACGTTACTTTACAAAGAACATATTCGTCTCACACCGGATTTTACGTGCGTATTTTACGTGTACAAGTAGGGTAACTATGACCTCTGTATCTGTGAAATGGATAAAGATATCAAGAACATTTTCAAGGATGCTCGAGATCGTGATGTTAGGAATATATCATAAAATTTGCAGCCATTTACTGTGCATAGTCGTCTTGGAACCCGTGGCTCAATTTTGGTACCCAGATACCATGTTGTTTCTCGGCTGTTTCTCGGTGATGGGTAAGGATTTTTCGAAACGGGAAAATGGCACTGCTAGATAAATTCCTAAAGAATATACCGTTATAATGTGAACAATTTGTTGTGGATAGTTATTCAGATATCCACTGCTGACAGCGAAAAAATGGTGAAAAACGCTTTTTTGAGTTTTCTCAGAAACCGACCATGAACTAAATGCTGCCACCGTAAGCCCCTTAAGGTGCACCACAGACCACGTCTAACAGAAAAAGAACCACCGGTTTACCCAATTTGTTTAAGCTGGTAGTGTGTAATATTCGAAAACTGACCCTGTGCTGCAGTAAGGTGATCCTTCTGCTGGGTATACAAATAGTCTCTAGCCCAAGGTCTGTGCAAAACACTGGACCCCAGCGTGTGGAACATATTGGTAGCGCATGCTGCCGTATGTGTACCGATTATAAAATTTCGATGAATTCCAAGGCTTACGTTGGCTCGAGTGTTCAGGCGTAGTGGACTACCTCGTTTCCTTCCTGCAAGAGCGTGAGAAGTTCTTCCCGCTGCACGAGAAGTTCTGTTCACGAGGGTGACCAACGGCTGGATGACTCCCCGGACCCGACGCCACAGCCGAGCCTGCGGACAGCACGTCGTAGCGTCGTGTCGCAGGCGGTACCCTTTAACCTATCCAGCCCATTAGCAGCGCCATCTAGCCGCGCTGAAGGACGCACACTGCTCTTCTGCGTCAGATGTGACAAACCAGTGATCCACCGGTCTACTGCGATGCGCTACGTATCTCCCCGTCTTACAATAAGTGTTCGGCATTTAGGGGAGAACAAGTGGCATTGTAGGCATGTATTCTGTCTTTCGGTGACCCTACTGGTACCGAAATACAATGAAGCGCAAAGAAACTGGTATAGGCATGCGTATTCAAATACAGAGGTATGTAAACAGGCAGAATACGGCGATGCGGTCGGCAACACCTATTTAAGGCAAGTGTCTGGCGCAGTTGTTATGTCGGTTACTGCTACTACAGTGGCAGGTTATCAAGATTTAAGTGAGTCTGAACGTGGTGTTATAATCGGCGCACGAGCGATCGACACAGTATCTCCGAGGTAGCGATGAAGCGGGGACTTTCCCGTACGACGATTTCACGAGTGTACCGTGAATATCAAGAATCCGATAAAACATCTAATTTCCGACATCGATACGGCCGGAAAATGATCCTGCAAGAACGGGATCAACGACGACTGAAGAGAATCGTTCAACGTGATAGAAGTGCAATCCTTCCGAAAATTGCTCCAGCTTTCAATGCTGGGCCGTCAACAAGTGTCAGCGTGCTAACCGTTCAACGAAGCATCATCGATATTGGCTTTCGGAAGCGAAGGCCCACTCGTGTATCCGTGGTGACTACACGACCCAAGCCTTTGCGCCTCGCCTGGGCCCATCAACACCGACATTGGGCTGTTTATGACTGGAAACATGTTGCCAGCTCGTTTCAAATTGTATCGAGCGGATGGACGTGTGCGGATATGGAGACAACCTCATAAATCCATGGACCCTGCATGTCAGCAGGGGACTGTTCAACCTGGTAGAAGCTCTATAATGGTGTGGGGCGTGTGCTATTGGAGTGACACGGGACCCCTGATACGTCCAGATACGACTTTGATCACCTGTATCGATTCATGTCCGTTGTGCAAAAAATGGTTCAAATGGCTCTGAGCACTATGCGACTTCATTTCTAAGGTCATCAGTCGCCTAGGACTTATAACTAATTAAACCTAACTAATCTAAGGACGTCACACACATCCATGCCCGAGGCAGGATTCGAACCTGCGACCGTAGCGGTCGCTCGTTTCCAGACTGCAGCGCCTAGAACCGTACGGCCACTCCGCCTAGAACCGCACGGCCACTCCGGCCGGCCCGTTGTGCATTCCGATGGACTTGGGAAATTCCAGCAGGGCAATGCGACACCCCACACGTCCAGAACTGTTACAGAGTGGCTCCAGGAACACTCTTCTGAGTTTAAACACTTCCGTTGGCCACCAAACTCCCCAGACACGAAAATCATTGAGCATGTCTGGGATGCCTTGCAACATACTGTTCAGAAGAGATATCCAACTATCGTACTCTTAGGGATTTATGGGCAGTCCTGCAGGATTCACGGTGCCAATTCCATCCAGCACTACGTCAGACATTAGTTGACTCCATGCCACGTCGTGTTGCCGCACTTCTTCGTGCTCGCGGAGGCTCTACACAATATTAGGCAAGTGTACCAGATTCTTTGGCTCTTCAGTGTATCTCCCTGTCCAACAATGAGTGTTTGGCGTATAGGGTCGAACATGGTGTGGTATTGTAGGTATGTTTTATCTTTCGGTGACCCAAGTGCTACCGAAATAGAAGATGACAGAGTAAAAGTCGAAATATTGAAATCAGTCTTCTGCAGTTGTTCCACTGGGAACATCACCGCAGTAACGCCGAAATGGCAAATGTTGAGACGAGTGAGTGCAGAATGGAAAATCAGCTAAACCCACTCAACAGAGGAAAGGTATCTAGAGTGGATGAGGCACCTGTGAGATTCTACAGAGATTATTCAGAACAGTTTTCTTCTTTTCTACACGCATTTTGTTCTAGGTCGCAGCAGCGACGAAAGGTACCAAACGACTGGAGAAAAGCGCAGGTCTTTCCTCCATACCGGTGAGGTCAATGTGTTCTAAAGATTATGGACATGTTCTATGAACGTGCATTATAACCTTTTCCGAGAACGAAAATTTCGCTTAGACAAGTCAACCTGGATTCTCCAAACACGGATATTGTCAAACTTGGCTCGCTCTGTTCGTCTATCAAATCCGCACCGCAACTTATGGACAAACAGAGCGAGATGAACATCTAGGTTGATTCTGTTTTTATTGGCTTCAGGGAGGTATTCGATGCAGTTACGTACTGAAGTTTAATGAACAAGATACGATCTTTAGGAGTATCTGACAAGATTTGTAGCTTGTTTCAGGACTTCCTGACGCCGTTCTTAACGGAACATAATCGACAGACCACAAGCGTGTGTTACAGGGTCCTTAAATATTACAGTGTATATAAATGTTTAGTGGATAACGTAGTCTTTTCGATGGCGATGCTGTTGTAAAGGGGACTGCTGTAACGCAAGACAAATGCAGGAAAACATTCAAAGATCTGATAGTTAGTGCAGGTACTAGCAGCTGATCCTGAACGTACATAAATATGATGTGTTGCGCATTAATAGGCAAAGAGACTCACTAAAGTTCGATTACACTGGAACGAACAGTGAAATATCAGTGAGTAACCGATCGGAGGGATCTGAACTCGGATTACCAAATAAAATACACAATAGAAAAAGCGGATGGCTGCCGTTTTCGGCACAGTCAGAGCGTTGCCACCCGTGTCATTAGTTCATTGCTGTGAACACGTCGAAATCACTGGGAGCCAAGTCTGGGCAGCAGGCTAAGTTGCCAGATATTTGGTTTTTCATACATCTGTTTCAGCCCCGCGTTCGGTCCAAAGTGTGAGGGGTTCGCCGGCCGAAGTGGCCGTTCGGTTAAAGGCGCTGCAGTCTGGAACCGCGTGACCGCTACGGTCGCAGATTCGAATCCTGCCTCGGGCATGGATGTTTGTGATGTCCTTCGGTTAGTTAGGTTTAACTAGTTCCAAGTTCTAGGGGACTAATGACCTCAGAAGTTGAGTCCCATAGTGCTCAGAGCCATTTGAACCATTTTGTGAGAGGTTCGGTCCTTTTAGAATTCCATTCATCTCACTAACAAATTTATTTGTTAGCAAAAGCAAGTCAATAAACATGTGGTGCGCTGTTGTCAGTCGGCGCATGTTGCATTTGGAACAATTAGGAAGTCAATGTTCTACGTCGAGAAACTCATGTTCGTGTAAAACGTTTTTGACCGAAGACATATTAGACATAAAAAAATTTTTGAGAAGGATAATGGCGGTTCATGCATCAATGCCTGTGTGGAAAAGTGTCTTCAGTCACATGAATCATTTATGGTCTGACGCTAGAAAAACTGAGTATCGATATGGCAAAATTAGTGTTATGTGTTCGTTGTAATTTGAAGTTTGCAAGACGCTACGACTTTTACAAAAAATTAAAGGTAACAAAAAAATTTCTTTAATGCTGTAACTAGCATAATAAATATAATGTTTAATGTTTGCTACGCATTTTTTTGTGTTTACCCTCAGCTCAACAAATACTTTTGCCAGGCAGTGTTCGGTAATTTTGTCAGTTAACTGTAGCAGTTCTAGCTGTAGAGCAGATGATCAGAAACGTTTCGTTTGAACTCGCGCAACAATTCTCGTGTTTGCCTGGAAGAGCACGACCGAGCATCGTCGTGCGAAGTCACGACATCGGTAGTCAAGGGCCCGCGTCTTTTGCCTTGAATTGCTTTTTTCAGTTTTCTTAACGGCTGACAGCAGGCTTCGAAACTAATTGTCCTTGCACGCTCTATAAAACCCAGAAACGAGATTTCTTTAGCGTCTAAAAACAGTAGTCATAACCTTTCTGGTTGACAGAGAATGCAGTAGGTAAAATTTATTCGGTTTGTTGGGTGAGGCGGTATTACTCCACACTATTGACTGCTGTTTTGTCTCTGTGACAGCATAGGAAAACGATGGCTTCTCACCGGTTACTGTTCTGTTAATTAGGCCTTCTACTTCCTCGTCGTAACGAAAGAATAAGTCGAGAGAAGCAGTAATCCATTGAATTTCATGTAGCTCAAAAACAATTTTTGGAAATCAACGAGCACAGATCTCGACTACCACAACTGTTTAGTCATCGTCTTGCGCAACAAATGGTTCAAATGGCTCTGAGCACTATGGGACTTAACATCTATGGTCATCAGTCCCCTAGAGCTTAGAACTACTTAAACCTAACTAACCTAAGGACAGCACACAACACCCAGGCATCACGAGGCAGAGAAAATCCCTGACCCCGCCGGGAATCGAACCCGGGAACCCGGGCGTGGGAAGCGAGAACGCTACCGCACGACCACGAGCTGCGGACCTTGCGCAACACACTCTGAGAAACATTCAAGAGGTCCTACGTTTGAGATATCGCAAAACGTCAGTTTTCACCATTTTTTCGTCAATTTTTTCCCCAGTTCGTTGTTGACCGTAGACGGACGACCGCTTCTGTTGTCATCATGATCATTAGGGCTTCTACTGTTAAACAACTGCATTGATCCACATCTTCAATCAACATATCTGTTCAAAAATTTCGCGATAAGTCAACAGCGTTGAGATATTTTTGCCACTAAAATCCATATTACGGAAAAGATTTCACGTGTGGGAGAGTTTTCAATCGCGTATTCACTTTTACCGGCTACTGTAGGCGAACCAGAAGCAACGTCCTTTTTCCGCTATCACTCCTCCGAGCACTTTGACCTACTGCGTGAGTCAATGTAGCAACTGTCCCCCTACCCACATATCCCCCTCCCCCCCTCTCTCTCCCACACTACTTACTGTGTTACATGAATACGGAGGCCACTTTCCGGATAGCATTCGTGTAAGTTGTACGAGGGTTGGAACTTTAATAGAGCCAACTATTTATTTACAGCTCGTACAAAATGGATACGTGTTTCAAAGTTTTACTGACCTTCTAAGTAGTCAGCAGTACTGTGTATAACCCGTTGCCAGCGATGTGGAAGTCGTAGGATACTCTTAGCAGAGCCATTTGTGTTGCCAGTTCAAGCTGTGCGGTCTATTGCCCGATGAATTTGTAGCAGTTCTGAAGCGAATGCCGTGAAGTGTTTCCTTCAGTTTAGAAATCGAGTTGAACTCACGAGGGCTTAAGTCAGGGGAGTGCAGTAGGTGGTATATCACTTAGCAGCCCCATCAGTCAAACTAATCAGTAACAGCTTGCACTGTACGTGCATGAGCATTGTCCTGCAAAATGATGGTCAGGGCCTGCAGAAAGTGTCATCACTTCTGTCTCTAAGCTAGTCTAGGTTGTGTTCCAAAAGTGAACAGCACAGAGACAGAAGTGATGACACTTTCTGCAGGACCTGACCATCATTTTGCTGGACAATGCTCAAGCACGTACAGTGCAAGCTGTTACTGATTTGTTTGACTGATGGAGTTGCTAAGTGCTATACCAGCAACTTCACTCCCCTGACTTAAGCCCTCGTGAGTTCAACTCGATTTCTAAACTGAAGGAAACACTTCACGGCATTCGCTTCAGAACTGCTACAAATTCATCGGGCAATAGACCGCCCCGCTCGAACTGTCGACACTCGCTGGCAACGGGGTTATACAAAATGCTGGTAACTTCTTTGAAGGGCAGAAAAACTTTGAAACACGTATCTATTTTGTACGAGCTGTAAATAAATAGCTGCCACTATTAAAGTTCCAACCCTCGTAGTAACTGGTTGCGAATGTTGTTTGGCTTACAGCTTCAACAGATTGCGTTACTAGTCTGACATACTACCTAGGAGTCTGTGACATGCCATAGCTAATAAAAGTAAACAAAATTATTTTATTGACGTGTAAAGTTAAAGATTTTATCGAGGAAGAAACGCAAATGCCCCAGGAGGTCGTTCTTTTTACAGTTTACAGCTGTCTTTAGCTTGGTCTTTTATCGCTTCGTTTTTCTATTTGGTCAGGTGTTTGAGCGCAGCGAAAACAAGACTCCTTAGAAATTACAAGATTTATAATTGAAACTACAGCCAATCACAAGGATGATTTAACAACGTTTATTTCGATCAAACCATGACCGATTTCGGATTTTGTTTTACAAATCCGTCTTCAGATGGTTGTTCCGTTGTTTTCTAGCTGGAGGCTCGTTTTGTATCCGTTTCTGGTTTGCTTCACTGGGATGGACAGAAAATTTTTTGCTCACAATTTGGCAAAGTTTACGATGGATTTATTTCTTATGACCTCTATCAGAGCATTTATAAAAAGGTTCTACAGTTATTAAAACGTGAAATGTGGTGAAAACATTCACCTTAATCAGTATTTTCCTTGTGTTTATTTTTCTACGGGATGCTCCCAGTTTGTATAAGACGTTCCTAAGATAACCATTTCCGCATCTTGTACCCAAAGGTGTATGGTAATTCCCGTAATAAATTCTTTTGTATAGGGAATAGACGGTTGATTGTCTTAAAGTAAAGTTTCCCCACTTACGCACAGACATTTTAGGTACACCGACGGCATTTTTCCTTCTGATGTCTAACAGTCGGCGTGGCTGGGGCCTCCACATCTGGCAGGATCTGAGTTCACCGGCTCAAGATTTAATTTTCCTTTTTAGAGCATTCCTTGCGCGCTAAGTGGTGGGAGTAGATCACACCAAAGCAGCACCGGCTCGGTAGAAGGATAGGCGGCGATATACAACAAATTGTAATGCTGGTCTTGTTGCAACAAGTGTTTCGCTGCACCCCACGCAGCGCACGTTGTTCAAGGGACTCCGCAACAGACGATCCCTACGTGTTACTATGTTGCCCCAACCACATCCGCAATGAGTCCTGGAATGGGTACGAGGTCATACACATTGCATCGTGTATGAATAGGTAAGTTCATGAGTCACATTTCATGTTGTACCAAGTCGAGGGTCATATCTGGATACGGCTTCATAGAGGCAAACGGCTGCTCGAAAGATGCACTGTACTACGGACGCAAGCAAATGGGGCCAGTACTACGCTATTGGAGACGTTTACCAGGGCTTCCATGGGAACAGTGCAGTTGTACTCAGAGGGGTGAGTGATCTCCAGTGGAGATACTGCTGACAATGAAGAATGCTGTATTCAATCTCATTTACGATCCTAGCAGAAGCGTCTCTGAATTCGTTCAGTGAGTGATGTTACGCCTATTTCATAAGGATTTCAAACACTGCACCAGTACTCTAGGACTTGTCGCACTAGCGTCTTGCAAAAAGCTAAGCCGTCTCTAACTCTGATTTTACGTGATGGTTCCATTTCATATCGTTTCTTAGCATTCCTACTACATACAGGGTGTTTAAAAAATGACCGGTATATTTGAAACGGCAATAAAAACTAAACGAGCAGCGATAGAAATACACCGTTTGTTGCAATATGCTTGGGACAACAGTACATTTTCAGGCAGACAAACTTTCGAAATTATAGTAGTTACAATTTTCAACAACAGATGGCGCTGCGGTCTGGGCAACTCTATAGTACGATATTTTCCACATATCCACCATGCGTAGCAATAATATGGCGTAGTCTCTAAATGAAATTACCCGAAACCTTTGACAACGTGTCTGGCGGAATGGCTTCACATGCAGATGAGATGTACTGCTTCAGCTGTTCAATTGTTTCTGGATTCTGGAGGTACACCTGGTCTTTCAAGTGTCCCCACAGAAAGAAGTCACAGGGGTTCATGTCTGGCGAATAGGGAGGCCAATCCACGCCGCCTCCTGTATGTTTCGGATAGCCCAAAGCAATCACACGATCATCGAAATATTCATTCAGGAAATTAAAGACGTCGGCCGTGCGATGTGGCCGGGCACCATCTTGCATAAACCACGAGGTGTTCGCACTGTCAAAAATGGTTCAAATGGCTCTGAGCACTATGGGACTCAACTGCTGTGCTCATAAGTCCCCTAGAACTTAAAACTACTTAAACCTAACTAACCTAAGGACAGCACACAACACCCAGCCATCACGAGGCAGAGAAAATCCCTGACCCCGCCGGGAATCGAACCCGGGAACCCGGGCGTGGGAAGCGAGAACGCTACCGCACGACCACGAGATGCGGGCTGTTCGCACTGTCGTCTAAGGCAGTTTGTACCGCCACAAATTCACGAAGAATGTCCAGATAGCGTGATGCAGTAATCGTTTCGGATCTGAAAAATGGGCCAATGATTCCTTTGGAAGAAATGGCGGCCCAGACCAGTACTTTTTGAGGATGCAGGGACGATGGGACTGCAACATGGGCTTTTCGGTTCCCCATATGCGCCAGTTTTGTTTATTGACGAAGCCGTCCAGGTAAAAATAAGCTTCGTCAGTAAACCAAATGCTGCCCACATGCATATCGCCGTCATCAATCCTGTGCACTATATCGTTAGCGAATGTCTCTCGTGCAGCAATGGTAGCGGCGCTGAGGGGTTGCCGCGTTTGAATTTTGTATGGATAGAGGTGTAAACTCTGGCGCATGAGACGATACGTAGACGTTGGCGTCATTTGGACCGCAGCTGCAACACGGCGAACGGAAACCCGAGGCCGCTGTTGGATCACCTGCTGCACTAGCTGCGCGTTGCCCTCTGTGGTTGCCGTACGCGGTCGCCCTACCTTTCCAGCACGTTCATCCGTCACGTTCCCAGTCTGTTGAAATTTTTCAAACAGATCCTTTATTGTATCGCTTTTCGGTCCTTTGGTTACATTAAACCTCCGTTGAAAACTTCGTCTTGTTGCAACAACACTGTGTTCTAGGCGGTGGAATTCCAACACCAGAAAAATCCTCTGTTCTAAGGAATAAACCATGTTGTCTACAGCACACTTGCACGTTATGAACAGCACACGCTTACAGCAGAAAGACGACGTACAGAATGGCGCACCCACAGACTGCGTTGTCTTCTATATCTTTCACATCACTTGCAGCGCCATCTGTTGTTGAAAATTGTAACTACTGTAATTTCGAAAGTTTGTCCGCCTGAAAATGTACTGTTGTCCCAAGCATATTGCAACAAACGGTGTACACTCCTGGAAATGGAAAAAAGAACACATTGACACCGGTGTGTCAGACCCACCATACTTGCTCCGGACACTGCGAGAGGGCTGTACAAGCAATGATCACACGCACGGCACAGCGGACACACCAGGAACCGCGGTGTTGGCCGTCGAATGGCGCTAGCTGCGCAGCATTTGTGCACCGCCGCCGTCAGTGTCAGCCAGTTTGCCGTGGCATACGGAGCTCCATCGCAGTCTTTAACGCTGGTAGCATGCCGCGACAGCGTGGACGTGAACCGTATGTGCAGTTGACGGACTTTGAGCGAGGGCGTATAGTGGGCATGCGGGAGGCCGGGTGGACGTACCGCCGAATTGCTCAACACGTGGGGCGTGAGGTCTCCACAGTACATCGATGTTGTCGCCAGTGGGCGGCGGAAGGTGCACGTGCCCGTCGACCTGGGACCGGACCGCAGCGACGCACGGATGCACGCCAAGACCGTAGGATCCTACGCAGTGCCGTAGGGGACCGCACCGCCACTTCCCAGCAAATTAGGGACACTGTTGCTCCTGGGGTATCGGCGAGGACCATTCGCAACCGTCTCCATGAAGCTGGGCTACGGTCCCGCACACCGTTAGGCCGTCTTCCGCTCACGCCCCAACATCGTGCAGCCCGCCTCCAGTGGTGTCGCGACAGGCGTGAATGGAGGGACGAATGGAGACGTGTCGTCTTCAGCGATGAGAGTCGCTTCTGCCTTGGTGCCAATGATGGTCGTATGCGTGTTTGGCGCCGTGCAGGTGAGCGCCACAATCAGGACTGCATACGACCGAGGCACACAGGGCCAACACCCGGCATCATGGTGTGGGGAGCGATCTCCTACACCGGCCGTACACCACTGGTGATCGTCGAGGGGACACTGAATAGTGCACGGTACATCCAAACCGTCATCGAACCCATCGTTCTACCATTCCTAGACCGGCAAGGGAACTTGCTGTTCCAACAGGACAATGCACGTCCGCATGTATCCCGTGCCACCCAACGTGCTCTAGAAGGTGTAAGTCAACTACCCTGGCCAGCAAGATCTCCGGATCTGTCCCCCATTGAGCATGTTTGGGACTGGATGAAGCGTTTCTCACGCGGTCTGCACGTCCAGCACGAACGCTGGTCCAACTGAGGCGCCAGGTGGAAATGGCATGGCAAGCCGTTCCACAGGACTACATCCAGCATCTCTACGATCGTCTCCATGGGAGAATAGCAGCCTGCATTGCTGCGAAAGGTGGATATACACTGTACTAGTGCCGACATTGTGCATGCTCTGTTGCCTGTGTCTATGTGCCTGTGGTTCTGTCAATGTGATCACGTGATGTATCTGACCCCAGGAATGTGTCAATAAAGTTTCCCCTTCCTGGGACAATGAATTCACGGTGTTCTTATTTCAATTTCCAGGAGTGTATTTCTATCGCTGCTCGTTTAGTTTTTATTGCCGTTTCAAATATACCGGTCATTTTTGAAACACCCTGTACTTACTCAATGTGACGTGCTGAAGATGTACACCGTTAATCTTGTACCGTCGGGTTCTTTCTCTTTGTTACAGGCATTGTGCAGCATTTATCCACATTTAAACATAGCTGTCATTTATTATACTAGCTAAAAATTTTACACAAATCTTACCGCATTTCCTTAGAACTGTCCGACAACGATACTTTCCTGTGTACAGTAGCATCGCCAGTGAACAATCTTAAAGTGCTGCTAGTCCCGTTTGATAAGCCTGTGTTTATTGGGATCATCGACGGTCCTATTATGCTTGCTTGGGGCGCGCCTGTTGATAACAGGTGCGGCAATGAACTGGGCGATTTGGCAGCCCTGAAAATAGCACGTTTCGCTAGAAATCAGAAAACGGGAGTGGTGCCATCTGGAGAACAAATCTTTGCCATTGGCCCTGCTATCGATGTTTAGTCCAGAAGGGGTCGTGTACCGGTGAACAATATGCTGTTGCCGTGAAGGTGTTTTACAGAAACAGCGACAGCTATGTGGCCGCGCAGCGTGTATTTCATGCTCATTACAATCTCTCACGTCAAGCCTCAGTGCCGTAGGTACACGCCGTCAAAGTGTGAATACGTAACTTTGAGGAAACGTGTGATAGGTGCGAAAGAGGGGTAGAAGTGCACAACGCGTGTGCACACCAGACAATATTGCAATAGTGGAAGAAGCCTTCAGCTGAAGTCCCAGGCCTTTTGCACGTAAGCATGCGCTCCAACTTGACATATCGGATTGCAGTGTAAATGGTTCAAATGGTTCTGAGCACTATGGGACTTAACATCTGTGGTCATCAGTCCCCTAGAACTTAGAACTAATTAAACCTAACTAACCTAAGGACATCCACACACATCCATGCCCGAGGCAGGATTCGAACCTGCGACCGTAGCAGTCGCGCAGATCCGGACTGAGCGCCTAGAACCGCGAGATCACCGCGGCCGGCGATTGCAGTGTAAGGCGAATATTGCACAAGGAACTGAAATACTACCCATACAAACTACAGATAGAGCAAAAAAAACTAAATGTGGACTACCTCCCAAAGAGACTGCATTTTTGTAGGGAATTCTTGGAACATATGGACGACATCCTAGGTCTGACAATCTGATCACGAGCGATGCGGGTAGCAAGGAAAACTTTTGATACTGGTCACATGAAAATCCTGAAACGCTTCATGAAGCTCCACTTCACAGTCAGGAAACTGGTAGTGTGGTGTGGCGATCATCGTTTGGAGAACGATCGTGGCAATGCTGTTACTGTGAGCTCAGAACATAGTGTTCGCAGGTTGAACCATTTCCCAGTGCAATAGTTTGCTGATCTCGTAACTGCATACACATTCTTCCAACAAGGCAGGACCACTTGCTACACCTCGCAGCACTCCATTAACGTGCTACAGAATATCTTTCCCGGTCATATCATCTCCGAGAACAGGGGCAATTCCAGGCCTCCAAGATCCCCTGATCTTTGAATGTCTTATTTCTTCCATTTGTGTCATCTGAAATCTCAGATCTTGTGGTGTGACCCACCGCACACCATCCAGGAACTGAAGGATCAAATTTGGGAGGAAGTTAATCGAGTTCCAATGTCACTTCTGCGAGATGTGATGTATGACTTCCGTAAAAGACTTGAAACGTGTATAAAGGAAAATGGCAGCCTCCTACTTGATGTCATTTTCAAATGATGGACATTTTAAATTGCTAGCAGCATAAATTCATGTTGTATGTATTTTATGTCGCTGTGGATAGATTTAAATCGCTGATGGATGTTTCACAATTGCCCGTTTCACTGCCGCACCTGTTACTTTCGTTTCTGTTGAATATTTACCAGTATAGCTTACCGGAACCATTGATCAAAAATTCATCGAGGCAACTGCACATCTGCAAAGATACTCTGCTGTAGACGATGTGGTACAGTGTCGGATGCCTGTCGGAAATCTAGGAAGGCATCAACTTTTCAAAAGATATCTTAGATGAATAAAAACAAGCTGTGCCTCACTCGATCGGTATTTCCTGAATATATTTCCGACTTTTTCAATGAAACATGTTTTCTTCCTGGAATGTTACAGTGGTTGAGGTTAGGATGAGCTCCAGGACGCTGAAACAAGCGGTCCTCAGTGATGTTGGTCTGCAATTCTGTGCATCCCAGCTTTCAGCCTTCTTGCAAACAGAAGTCAACTGCGCTCTTTTGTCGTCAAAAGAGACTTTTCGCTCTGCAAAAGATTCGCCAAAAATGGGCGAGTTCCGCTACTCATCCATTGTAAAACCTAAGAGGAATATATAATCTAATAATACAAACGTGATGAATATGAAAGAAGTTTCTACCACTGTTGCAAGCATTGTGCTTTCTCTTGTCCTGTATGCCGTGTCACTTACTATGCTTCTACTACATCACTGGTGTATTCCAGGAATAAGTTCACGCCGGCCGAAGTGGCCGTGCGGTTCTAGGCGCTGCAGTCTGGAACCGCGAGACTGCTACGGTCGCAGGTTCGAATCCTGCCTCGGGCATGGATGTGTGTGATGTCCTTGGGTTAGTTAGGTTTAACTAGTTCTAAGTTCTAGGGGACTAATGACCTCGGAAGTTGAGTCCCATAGTGCTCAGAGCCATTTTTGAATAAGTTCACAACGGCCGACTCGATTTCAAACGCTGCCACACTGAATTTGAGCTGTGATGGGGAAAGCAGACAGTTTTATGGACTACACTTTGTCGGCTGAAGGAACTTGTGTTTCTCCTCACAGATTCGATAGTATACTGTATGAGACAACTCAAATGCATCGCACATACACCATAAAAGAGAAACAAAATAAACTTTATTTTCACGCCGCACAAGAGTTGTTATTGTTTCTTGGGACAGAAAAAGCCAACTTTCCGGTGAATTTTTGCTTCGAAGACAAACAATCAATACGATTTTTACAGTGTACGCCACGGAAACCATATGAAGCTATGAAGTGAGTATGCCAACTCAGGGACATATTCCAGCACGATAACGCTCGTCCACACACACTTATCGTCATTCACACTGATCGTCATTCACAGCCATTCGGATGGCGAGGCGAGGAAATTCCAGTTTCCGTCGAGCAATTTCCTGTGCATTATAAATAAATCACTGTGTTTGCGATTCAAATGCTCGCGTCTGCAATAAAAAGTGGCGGCTTTATATAAAAAAGAAGAAAACTTCATGACGTGGATAAAGGAAAACTTGTGGCTAGATTGATGATTTCTTGGTACGGACAACGTAGGGTCGTCGATAGATCTAGAAGCAACCTCGGGCATGCCCCACAGAAGTGTGGTGGCGTCTTTGTTGTTCACGTTATACATTAATGATCTCGCAGAAAATACTGATAGTCGCCTAAGACTTTTTGCTACCATTGCAGTTATCTGCAACGATGTATTATCTGAAAAAGCTACACAAACATCCCCCAGATCCTGATAAGATTGAAAAGGGGTGCACAGATTGGTAAATTGCTTTAAATGTTCAGAAATGCATAATTACGCACTTAACAAAACACGGAAAGCTAGCATCCTGTGACTACAATATTAGTAAGTCATAGATTTAAACAGTTAACTCATAGCCGGCCTCGGTGGCCGTGCGGTTCTAGGCGCTGCAGTCTGGAACCGCGGGACTGCTACGGTCGCAGGTTCGAATCCTGCCTCGGGCATGGATGTGTGTGATGTCCTTAGGTTAGTTAGGTTTAAGTAGTTCTAAGTTCTAGGGGACTGATGACCTAAGATGTTAAGTCCCATAGTGCTCCGAGCCAGTTAACTCATACAAATACATGTGTGTAAAAATTTGTGATGATGCTAAATAGAATGATCAGATAGCTTCCGTTGTAGGTGAAGCAGATGCAGACGTCGGTTCATTGCTTTGATACTGGCAAAGAAGACTGCTTACAAATCACATGTGGTGCCCAGTTTAGAATATTTGTCAGCTGTGCGGTATTCAAACCAGATAGGTATAACAGGGTACTGAACTTAAACACACATAGTAGGGCAGTACGAATAGTCACAGACTTTTTTATCTACGGGAGAGCTTCTTGGAAGTACTGTATATCTCCAGCTACGTTATTACTCTGCAATTCACAATTTAGTGTCTGCCAGAGGGTTTATCGACTCAGCTTCAGATTATTTCTCGACCGTTCCAATCTGGACAACGCGTTGTGAACACCAAAATATTTTCGTGCGAGCTTTGATTTCTCATATTTTATTAGCACGATCATCTCTTCCTATGTACGTGGGCGTCAACAAAATATTTTAGCTTTCGGGGAAGAAAGCTGGTGATTGAAATTTCGTGAAAAGATGTCGTCGCATCGAAAAACGCCTTTGTTTCAGTGATTGCCAGCCCAATTCGCTCATCTTATCTTCGACACTCCCTCGCTTATGTTGCAATAATACAAAACGAGCTGCCCTTCTTTGGACTTTTTCGATATCCTCCGTCAGGCCTGTCTGATAAGCATACCATATCGCGCTGCAGTACTCCAGAACAGGACGGACAAGCGTAGGATATTTGTTTAGAAGATCTGCTGAATCTTCAAAATGTTTTGAAAATGAAGGGCAGTCTTTGGATCGTTTTCCCCAAAACATTATCTATGTGATCGTTACAATTTATGCTGTTCGTACTTGTAATTTCTTGGTATTCAGTTGAATCGGCAACTTTTAGATTTTTGTGATTTATCGTACAACGGAAGTTTTTTAGTAGTTATGTGGAGTACCTCACACTTTTTATTCTTTAGTGACGATTTCCAATTTTTGGCCCAGCGCAGATATCTTTTGCAAATGATTTTGCAGTTGGGCTTGAACTTCTAATGACTTTACACCTGCATCTAGATCTATATACATACTCCGCAAGCCACAGTACGGTGCGTGGCGGAGGGTACCCTGTACTACTACTACCACTGATTTCCTTTCCAGTTTCACTCGCAAACAGAGCGAGGGAAAAACGACTGTATATACGCCTAGGTATGAGCCCTGATTTCTCCTACCTTATCTTGTTGGTTCTTACGCGAAATGTGTCTTGGCGGCAGTAGAATCGTTCTGCAGTCAGCTTCAAGTGGCGGTTCTTTAATTTTTTTCAGTAATGTTCCTCGAAATGAACGTCGCGTTCCCTCCAGGGATTTCCATTTGTGTCCCCGAAGCATCTCCATAGCACTTGCGTGTTGTTCGAAACTACCGGTAACAAATCTAGCATCCCTCTGTGAACCGGTTTGTGCCTTCCTTTAATGTGACGTGGTGCGGATCCCAAACACTCGAGCAATACTAAGGAATAGGTTGCAATAGCGTCTTATATGCGTTCTCCTTTACAGATGAACCACACTTTCCTAAAAATTCTCGCAATGAACCGAACTCGAACATTCTCCTTCCCTATCACGACGCTCCTCTTTCCATTTCGTATCGCTTTGCATCGTCACGTCTAGATATTTAATCGATGTGACTGTGTCAATATACACCCTACTAATGCTGTATTCGAACTTTTCAGGACTCTTTTCCCTGCTCATCCGCATGATATTTAGAGAAAGTTGCAGGTCATCACACCAATTAGAAATTTTGTCTAAGCCATCATGTATCCTCCTACAGTCACTCAACGCCGACACGTTCCCGTACACCACAGCATCACCAAACAACTGTAAATTGATGTTGACCTTGTTAATCAGATCATTTATGGATATACGAGGTGCGGCTAGAAAAAAACCGGACTGATGCTGGAAAAAACATTTATTTACAATTATTTACAATTTCATGTTATCTCCTTCAATGTACTCTCCTCCTCGGTCTCTACACCGCTCCATACGAATTTTCCACTGTTCATAGCAATGCTGCAGATCATTTTCGGTAAGTCCATACATTACTTCCGTCGCTTTTTCTTTTACTGCTTCAACAGTCTCAAATCTAGTTCCTTTCAAAGCTGACTTGACTTTAGGGAAAAGAAAAAAGTCACAGGGGGCCAAATCAGGTGAGTAGGGTGCATGATCTAAGATGGGAATGTTGTGTTTTGCCAAAAACGTCTTCACTGACAACGCACTGTGAGCTGGGGCATTATCTTGGTGAAGGATCCATGACTTTTTTCTCCACAAATCGTTCCGTTTTCTCCGTACTCGCTCACTTAGGGTAGCCAGGACGCTAATGTAGTAATGCTGATTCACTGTTTGTCCCTCTGGTACCCAATCAATGTGCACAATCCCTTTGATGTCAAAAAAAAAAACAATCATCATTGCCTTGAATTTCGATTTTGACATTCGTGCTTTTTTTTGTCGTGGAGAACCAGGAGTATTCCAATGCATCGATTGGCGTTTAGTTTCGGGATCGTAAGTAAAAAACCACTATTCATCGCAAGTAATAACATTTTGTAAGAAGGTGGGATCACTTTCAATGTTTTCCAGGATGTCAGAACAAATCATTCTTCGGCGTTCCTTCTGTTCAATTGTGAGATACTTTGGAACCATTTTTTAACACACTTTGTTCATGTTGAAACTTTCATGAAGAATCTGCCTAACACTTTCCTTGTCAACTTCTGTTAACTCAGACACAGCTCTGATTGTTAAACGGCGATCTTGTCGAACAAGTTTACCGATTTTTTCAATGTTTGCATCAGTTTTTGCTGACAATGGTCTGCCAGTGGGAGTGTCATCACTGGTGCCTTCGCGGCCATCTTTAAATCGTTTAAACCACTCAAACACTTGTGTTCGCGATAAACAATCATCGCCGTACACTTGTTGTAACATTACAAACGTTTCACTTGCAGATTTTCCTGGTTTGAAACAAAATTTGATGTTAACACGCTGTTCTTTCTGTACACCCAACATTTTCCGACGACGCACAGACAAAACGTCAACTACTTAAAACAGACGCCACGGGCAGACTGAGTGCAGGAGGCAGATGAAACTCGAGCAGTAGGCGGAGCGAGAGTCACGTGACAGGCCACGCGACTTTCAGCCTTATTGCATTCGTTTTATTGTTTCACCAGTACTAGTCCGGTTTTTTTCTAGCCACACCCCGTAGATAATAAAAGCGGTCCTATCACACTTCCCTGGGGGCCCTTGTGTCTGACGAACACTCGCCGTCGTGAACGACGCACTGGGCTTTGTTACTTAAGATGTCTTCGAGCTACTTACGTATATTTGAACATTAAACCGTATTCTCCGACCTTCGTCAGCAATCTGCGGTGGGGAGCAATGTCAAATGCTTTCCGAAAATGTAGTAAAATGGAATATGTCCGTTGCCCTCTGTAGCGACATCGCGCAGTTGCGTAATGTTGCATCGCGCGTGTCATGTGCGTGTGTTTTGAAACAATCACGCCTCCTACATTCCCAGCCAGCCAGCCAGCAGAGGCGCCGTTTTTTATATGTGTGTGTTTTGGTTTTGTTGTTCTTTGATTATGCTTTTCATTTTTTTTGTATCTTCCGTGCTGGTAGTTAGTTCCTGCAAAGATTACGAGATAACTCTGATGTTTTGTTCTCTGCACGTTATTTTCAGTGCAAGACCGGAACGATCGAACAAGCCGTGTATTCTTCGCCGTCTCCTCTCGCTGTGATCAACGAAGCTAACGTTAATATTGTTCGAAGGAGTTTTTGTGTAGCGTGGTTCCGTCGTAGTAAGTACTACGCAAGTCGAACGACAGTCTGCCCAGCTTTTAACGACACACCCATCCATGGTATGTAGGATTACGTGTGAGAAAAGGGCAATCTGAGTTTCGCACATGTTCATATAGGTGTAAATGTAGGCACACAATAAACGACAGTATAAGCTGCAACAATCTAAAACGTCTGTTGAGATGATAATTTCCAAGAATGTTGTCTATCAGAGCCGCGGGCCCCAAACGATGGATATCGAACGTGCGATTTTAAATCGATCACGTGACTGTGGTGGCGGGAGTTATGAGCAGTGTTTACAGTGGTCACTACAGCAACGACAAAGAAGAACGTAGACTAAAATACTTGTAATTACAAAGGAATTACAAAGGAAATGACTTACCTCACTCGTCATCTACGTTGTCGTCATGAGGAAGTCCATTTGATGTGTATTCTACGGAAAGCATTCCCTTTTTGCCACAGCCTGTATAGACTCTGCCTATATCACTCAAAAATATGGGTGGTTACGTATGTCAACTTTTTCTTGCAAGCATAAGTTATGGAAATACAGATACTGAAACAAGTAGAGTTGGTCTCTTTCTCCTGGATGCCCTTCTCATTTAATTGAAGATTTCACTGTTTCCCACAGCCGCTCAATGTTCTGAGTGTGCACACTGGGATCATCTGAAGACACGAACTCTACACAGTGGTTCATGGACTCGTGCCTGAATCCTTCTGCTTTTAATGTCTTGTAGGACTGAAAGCCGTCTATAATAACTTTGCTACCCGGCAGTATAAAGTGCTTTATCATACCGACTAAAGTTACCTTCTCTCTGGAGAACACTCTTACTACAAAGCATTTCCGGGACTCTCGATCTATACCATCGAATACCCAAATATGTTCTATTTCATTCTTTGAAGGTCGTCCCCTCTGGTTTTTCCTTCTTGCTATGTGCGACTCGTCAAAATGGCTCTGAGCACTATGGGACTTAACTTCTCAGGTCATCAGTCCCCTAGAACTTAGAACTAATTAAACCTAACTAACCTAAGGACATCACACACATCCATGCACGAGGCAGGATTCGAACCTGCGACCGTAGCGGTCGCGCGGTTCCAGACTGTAGCGCCTAGAACCGCTCGGCCACTCCGGCCGGCTGCGACTCGTCCACATCAAAAATTTTATTTGGTCCACCGATAGGTACACTGTCGTTCGTCACCATTTCATGATAGACTTCTCTACAAAACCCGGAATGGTGGCACACGATATTGATACATAAGTCAGTTTCCGATGCTGTTGCTTGCAGGGTGTAGTCCCTAATACAGAAAGATACAAGATTTATGCTAGCCCGGATCGATCATTTTGAATAGTCAAACCGTGTATTTTTCCTGATAGTTGTTCGTTTACCACAGTTTCCACAATGAAATTGTAAAGGTATTTCACTATCGATACTCTTCGTACGAATCTTTACAGATTTCGACCCATCGCCGTCTACGCAATCTTTCCTTTCGTCATCCGATATTAGTCCGCATTTTCGACAAAAATTCAAACAATTTCAGTGTATAGCCCTGCAGTGTATAGTCGTCTTCAGCATTTGGATGTGCATGCAGGTGTAAGAGTATTGCAGTGTCATTCAAAAATCGATTGAATTCTCTGAAACAGAAAAGGTCTGCCGACATTTGGGGTTGGGTTGTGTTGGGGGAGGAGACCAAACTGCGAGGTCATCGGTCTTATCGGATTAGGGACGGAAGTCGGCCGTGCCCTTTTCAAAGGAACCATCCCGGCATTTGCCTGAAGAGATTTAGGGAAATCACGGAAAACCTAAATCAGGATGGCCGGACGCGGGATTGAACCGTCGTCCTTCCGAATGCGAGTCCAGTGTGCTAACCACTGCGCCACCTCGCTCGGTCTGCCGACATTTATTTTGTTCACTGTTGGAAGTCATTATCACACTTGATTTAGATAAGATCGTATTACAAAGGCACCAATCGTTGTGAACTAACTTACGAAGTAATTTGGAAAGTTATCTCCTGCATGAATATCATTTGTACGAGCTCCGACTTCCCTTGCAGAAGGCCGTCATCCAACTCGGCCTCGTTTCTTATATCATCGTTTTTCTTACGAAGTTCTTTGCGATACGCCACGTTTCGGAAAATCCGAAATCCATATCAACAGCCTGATGAAAAAATATTTCTGACCAATATTCCAAAAGCACTTATCAGCATTCGATGAGCACAACATAGTCTGTAACTGTAAACAAGCCGTGTGATTGTAAGGGCTTTGTTGGTTAAGGCCGTAGGATGTGTCGCAAGATAATTGAGGTTCTCCTAACTTATCTGAAGCAGTTTTTCAGAGCTGGAAAGTTTAATTTACATTCTTTTAATCTCGGATGAAAGTTAGGTTTCCTGAACGCATTACAGTTCCAGTTGGCTCCATGCGAGCCTACACCTTTCACACTGAGACAAATAATCAGCGTCTACTACACACTAAGTATCCACGAGAGATGTTCTTGCAATCATAAAACTCTGAGACCATTTTAACACTATACCAATATTCTGTCTACAATGTGTTTCGCAGTAAGTAATCAGTCTCCAGCTTTTTCTGTCATGCAAAGAAATTGCTGATATTTCCACAACCGATCGCATTTATCATTTACAATGTTAGACGGCAGATGCTCATAGCAGATATGTATAATGAACTTAATCTATTCCCACTTGTAAGACATCTGGAAGCAACAACAAGTAATAGCATTAGTAATTATTCACAGGAATGTGAATACTTCCACGCAAGTACACGTGATGTTACTTTTATTCACGACCGGTAACTTCAAGGATTGTTTTGCAAGAGAGTTGGCAGCTTTAAAAAAAAAAAAAAAAAAAAAGGAAGAAGAAGTAGAAGAAGAAAACTATCCGATTGGCGAGGTTGTGAGGATACGGAGTAAACGCCTGTACTCTGATGCAACCTTGTTTATGCTGCTTCAGATGTAAGATAGACTGCAAACGGGAAATTTAATTCCACCAACCATCGGTATCAGCTGACATCATTTATAATATAGTTAGATTATAGTCCTGCTTCTAGTGGTTCAGATGGCTCTGAGCACTATAGGACTTAACTTCTGTGGTCATCAGTCCCCTAGAACTTAGAACTACTTAAACCTAACTAACCTAAGAACATCACACGCATCAAAGCCCGAGGCAGGATTCGAACCTGCGGCCGTAGCGGTCGCGCGGTTCCAGACTGTAGCGCCTAGAACCGCTCGGCCACTCCGGCCGGATGCAACTAGTGCATGAGATCCTTTTATTTGGTATTCTTGCTTATGGCTCTATCAGGCTCTCTCAGTGTGTGTGTGTGTGTGTGTGTGTGTGAGAGAGAGAGAGAGAGAGAGAGAGAGAGAGAGAGAGAGAGAGAGAGAGTCCCGCTCCGAACTAATTGGGACCGGTTACTGTTCGGTTTAGCGGGAAGGCGGCTTTCATGAATAATATCAATATATTGGCTTGTTAGGCGTAAATTAAGTGCGGGGGATCTGCTAATGAACTTCGACGATTCATAGCGCAGATGGCCTACCTATTTCTCTCCCTCGCACTTTCCAAACATCATTGCAGATTTATTGTTAAGCCTTGTTCTGTGACTGTTGAGTGACTTTACCGAGTCAATGTGCCTTTTTTATTTATGTTCATAGCCCTCTACGTCAACTGTTAAACATTAAACATGGCAAGTAAACGACGTCGTTTTTCGACTACGAGGGTTGCCCAGAGAGTAATGCGCCGCATTTTTTTCTCAGCTGAAAACAATGCTAGGAATGCGAAACGTTACAAGCGTATCATTCGAAGTCTGCTGAATGTGTGTGTGTGTGTGTGTGTGTGTGGTTTGAGGTTTTCGGGCGCTAAACAGCGTGGTCATCAGCGCCCAAACGCATAGAAACAGGAACACATGCAGTGAAGGGACGAAGACGGACAGCGAACAAGGAGAACGGTTAAAAGACACAGACCTGACGCAGTTACAAATCCTCACATACAGAGGCAAAACAAGAGGAGAAGAAACGCACTAAAATAGGAAAGGAAACACAAGGAAAAGAGAACAGCAATCGAAGTGAAACAAGTAGGTAATCGTGACTGGCGGACCTCTTACCTAAAGCCTGGGTGAGCCAGTCACCCAGCAGCACATTAAAATCCTCTCCCTAAAATCCGAGGCAACAAATTGGACAGGACACAAAACCGTAAGACCTTAACCACAGTCGTTGCGTCGTCTTGCAAAATAGAGGGCAAATCCGGTGGCAAGGAAACCACCGCCCTCTGGTCAGAGAATAAAGGACAGTAATCTGGACGCCACAAGCACTGCAGATTGGAGGATGCTGCCGCCGGAGTAAAAAACCATGCGTTAAGGGACTGTGCCCGATGCGGAGGCGAGTGAGGAGAACCTCATCCCGCCTGCATGACTGGTAGGACGTACGCCATGGCCGCGTGGTGGCCTTGACCAGACGCAACTTATTTTCACCGACTGCCAGCCACTCCTCTTCCCATTGACGCATAACACGAAAACGCAAAAGGGAGGTAACAGCATGGAGGGGGACGGCACATTCAAGAATGTGAGGGAGGGAACATGCATCTTTGGCAGCCACATGCGCCAGTTCGTTTCCCCTAATACCCACGTGCCCCGGCACACAGCAGAAAGAAACCTCCTTCCCCTGCCGTTGCAGGTGGAGTAGGGCATCATGGATGTTCTGGACGACCGTATCCGCTGGGTACAAGTGTTGCATGGTCTGAAGGGCACTCAGGGAGTCGGAACAGATGAGGAACTTGCGACTGGGAACACATCTCACCTGCTCCAATGCCCGCAAGATCGCAAACAATTCGGCATCAAAAATGGTAAACGCCGCAGGAAGCCGTAACTTGACGACTCGATCAGGGAAAACAACAGCACAACCAACAGAGTCCCCTTGTTTAGAGCCATTCGTAGATACTGGTACATGGTCGGGATGCTGCTGTAAAATATCGGAAAATAAGGAGGTAAAAACAAACGCAGGAGTGCAGCTCCTCCGGTACTCCGACAAGTCTAAAAGGACGCTGGGCCTCTGGAGCAACCAGGGAGGCAGGCGGGTAAAACCTTGTCGTTGGTGGGCCACACGCTCCACACCAAGGGACTCAAGCAAATGCTTGGCACGAATCCCAAATGGTTTGCTGAATGAGCGGGCCGTTTCTGTCACTTCCAACAGGTAGCGTAGCTGCAGAACAGTTTCAATATGGCGTCCTTAGGTGATGTACGTCACAAACAATGTGCCCTCATTGAATTTCTCACTGCAGAGAAAGAAATTTTAGGGAATATTCACAGACGCTTGAGCAAAGTCTGTGGAGCATCTGCTGTCGAAAGAAGTATAGTCAGTCGCTGAGGACGGAGGGTGTGGTCATCAGAAGGCGGCTCGGCGGAGCTCCACGATTTGCCGCGGTCGGGGAGACCATCCACGGCTGTCACACCTGACACGTTGCAGCGAGCTGATGTTGTCATTCGCGAGGATAGACGCATTACGACTCGGCAGTAGGCGCTGCATCTGTCAGTCAGCAGAGCAAGTTCACACAGTGAAGCACTGGCTCCGCCACCAGAACAAGGATTAGTACCGACAGGGCAAACACGCTCTTGTTTCGCACTGGAATAAGGCCATAGAAATGGATGGAGCTTACGTGGAAAAATTAGGATGTGTAGATAAAACTCCATTCTTTCGTTCATGTAATTCTCATTATGTTCAATAAAAAATTGTTGAAGAAAGAAAATGTGGTGCATTACTTTCTGGGCAACCCTCGTAAGTTAAAACAAAAACCTGAAGTGCTAAAAAGACTGGAGAAGGGAAAGGTGCTGCTAAAATATCACGCGAATATGGCGTCGAAATAGCAGAAATTAGTGACTGAAAAACTATCACGTTAAACTGAACAGTTTTGCTCCGCTTTAAGTGAAATAACTCTTGAAAAGCGGCAAAAAACGACAGTGTCTTCATATGAAAAACTTGACGTGGCCTTATTCTTGTGGTTCACTCAAGAAAAACAGAAAGGAATCCTGATTTCTGGTCCTTCGGTGAAAGAAAAGGCGCCTCAAGCGTGTTCAAAGTTTATGGGTGGTGAGCCATCATTTTTAGCTACCTGTGGTTTTTTGGATCGTTGGAAGAAAAGACACGGAATTTGACAGCTTACGATTGCTGGGAGGAATCGATCAGCTGGCAACGAAGCAACTCCCAATTACCCAAAAGAATTTAAAGACTTTGCTTCTTCTCAAAACTGTTAACCGCAGCAATTTTACAACGTGGATGAAACCGGACTGAATTTTGAGGCTTTGCCTGCCAAAATTCTTGCCTCGCAGGAGGAGTTGTCTGTCCCAGAGTTTAAAATGGACAATGTCTAATTGGCTTAGTTTGCGGCAACGCGTTGGCAACAATCTTTCTCTGATAGTAATAGGCAAATCGGCGAAACCACAGGGGTTCAAAAAAAGACACTTCCAGTGAATTTATAATCAGAAAATAAATCAGAAAATGAGAAAATAAATTTTATTGGTAATAAGAATAATGCTTGGATGGAGCGCGACTTGTTCAAGGAACGGTTCGAGCACCAATTTGTCCCTAAAGTGGCTGCATTGAATACAGGAAGTGGACTTCCTAATCGTGCTCTGCTGTTTATACACAATGTTCCGTCCCACCCAGAAGAAACGAAACTTGTTTCTGGAGACATCTAAACAGCTTTTCTGTGGCTGGCTCTGAGCACTATGGGACTCAACTGCTGAGGTCATTAGTCCCCTAGAACTTAGAACTAGTTAAACCTAACTAACCTAAGGACATCACAAATATCCATGCCCGAGGCAGGATTCGAACCTGCGACCGTAGCGGTCTTGCGGTTCCAGACTGCAGCGCCTTTAACCGCACGGCCACTTCGGCCGGCAGCTTTTCTGTCACCGAATGTAACGTCAATACTTCAGACTATGGACTAGGGTGCGTTGCAGGCCATCAAACAGATATACAGAAAAATGGTGCTTCGCACCTTACTTGAAGAGGATGACAATGAGATCACAATGCTACAAGAAATTAGGAAGAAGTGATTTACTGCTTGGCTAAAGCATGGCGTAACACCAGTAAATGCAAATTACAAAAATCATGGAAAAATCTCTGGCCTACATTGGAATTTGCTGAAGCAACTTTTACACCAGTTAAAGACTGTGAGCTTGTTCCACTAGTCAAGAAAATTTCTGGCTGTGAAAACACAGAAGAAAGCTGTGTTGAGCAGTGGGCTGCTATCGACGACCATGGCCACCAGGAATAGGGAGCCGAAGACATCGTAGCGAGCCGAAGACGTTGTAATGGTGCTGGCCTGGTCAGCTGAGATCGACTTGGAGGTAAGCGAGGAGGAGGTGAACGCTCAGGCTGAACTCATATCGCACGCAGACGCGGCAGATACTCTTGACCTTGGCTTATGTTACGTCGAACAGCGAGCTTCATCAGTACCAAGTATGGCGATGGCGGAACATCGCGTCCTCGAGTCGACTCAGCGCTCTTCGTCAGAAAAAAATGGCTGACTTTACTTCTTAAGTGTGTGTAAACTGGTTGTTTTTTGTGTTTAGCAGTGATTAAATATTATTCTACAGAATTGTATAAATGGAACTGACATATACTGGTTCAAATGGCTCTGAGCACTATGGGACTTAACATTTTGAGGTCATCAGTCCCGTAGAACTTAGAACTACTTAAACCTAACTAACCTAAGGTCATCACACACATCCATGCCCGAGGCAGGATTCGAACCTGCGACCGTAGCGGTCGCGCTGTTCCAGACTGTAGCGCCTAGAACCGTCGGCCACCCCGGCCGGCGACATGTACTGTATGTACTGTATTGTAAGTAACCAGCTTTCATTCCAATTTGGTTTCAGGCCTTTTTAATCAAGTTTAGTTTCTGTGTATGTCTCCATTTTACTTCTTTGTACAATAATAAATGAACATTTTTTTCACGAATGTCTTTTTAATTTCTATTGTTTTTAAGTTAAAAAATCGGTATTTTTTTCTGAATTCTGTTCAGATTAGGAGGATTTTCGGAATAGCATGATTCGGAATAGAGACACTCTACTGTTACAATTTTAATATCTTCCCAAATCAAATAATGTAACAACTCAGGCACCTCGTAATAGCTATCCAAAGGGAGTGTCAATAAACTTCACTACATGAAACTAGTTTTGCATCGTGAGCCTAACAAATGATCACTTGAAGGTTGAATACTCAAGTTCAAATACTAGATTTTATACGCTTACAGCTTGCCTTTTTTCACTCCCTCATTTGCACTGACTTCAGTGGAATTGTTTTTTTCTACGTCTTTTGCAGTGAGACTGGTAACTCGCGGGAAAGATCCACCCTACCACTTAAGTTCGCTCTGGATAGTTACCCCTACATATTTTACGGCAGACGCCGTCTCCAGCTGTTTGTCATTAATAGTGTAGCTGTTCAGTAGTGGATTTCTTTTCATATGTATGCGCACTTTATGTTACATTTATTTACGGAGTCAACTGCCAGAGTCTAAACCATTCATCAAGTCTCTGCAGGTCGTTCTGCAAATTCTCACTATCTTGTGGCGTTGCTACTTTGATATAGACAACTGCATCATCTGCGAATACCCTTAAAGAGCATCCGACGCTTTCTACTAGATCATTTATAAATATTGTGAACAGCAGCGGTCCTCTCACACTTCCCGGTGGTACTCCGGATGTTACCTTTACCTTTGTCGATTTAGTTCCGGGGAAAAGCAGACACAAGACCCAGGTTCATCGGAAGAATCTTAAGGAAATGTAACTCAACCACGAAGGAAGTGGCTTATAAGGCGCTTGTTCGTCCGATTCTTGAGTATTGTTCATCTGTCTGGGATCCCTATCAGGTAGCACTGATAGAGGTGATAGAGAAGATCCAACGAAGAGCAGCGTGTTTCGTCACGGGATCGTTTAGCTGGCGAGAGAGCGTTACGGAGAAGCTAAACAAACTCCATTGGCAGACATTACAAGAGAGACGATGTGCATCATGGAGAGATTTACTATTGAAATTTCGGGTCAGCACTTTTCAGGACGAGTCAGACAACACATTACTTCCTCCCACATATATCTTGCATATTGACCACGAGAAGAAAATTCGAGAATTTAGAGCCAATGTATAGGCTTACCGACAATCATTCTTCCCACGCACTATTCGCGAGTGGAACAGGCTTGGAGGAATCACATAGTGGTACCGAAAGTACCTTCCACCGCCACACACTATTGGGTGGCTTGCGGAGTATGATGTAGATGTAGATGTAGAATAACAGGTGTCACGCTACAATGATGACTACAACCTTATAAATTTTTTCCAAAACAATAGAACCTACAATCTTCACCAACAAATCCAGGGCGTTAGCTACATATCATCATATTTTTATTCTCTAATTTTGAAATAAGCAACTCTAGAGCACATACTTTACCATTCGTCTAGTTACCTGGGTTCACAGATGATGACTGCCAATTTAGATCTCACGAACCCGAAATTTCTATCAAGAAACTGTTTATATCCCCACTAGCCCCGTTATGTAAGTACTAGGAGTACCTGTTCGGAGTGATTTACTGCCGAATGAACAAATAAGCCTAACCAACTGGAAGACAGAAGTCTTATGAACGTAGATGCTAACACTGCAAATTGGACAATAGATGGTGTGGTGCGTCTGCTGATGTAGAGGTCTTCAAGACTGCAGTCTGTGTTTTTAATTTGAAGAGCACAGTCGATCAGCTAGTGAAACAGTGCTGTTCCAGTTACGGAATGAGCACACGTGACTTCTGTGCGGGGACAAGCGAACGGAACCTGTAGCGAAGCTGACAGGTTGCATCGTGCCAAGTACCCACATAGAGTGTTCCAGTGATTTCGTACCACTATACAACAGCAGAGGACGACACTGAACTGTACGGACACCCAAAAAGACAGGGGAGAAACAGTTCTGGTTCGCGCGATTGACTTGAGTAAATTCCACTCACCACTCCATCCATCAGTCAGCGTGCGCAGTAATTCGTATTATTTTAATACAGGAACACCAGCTGCACACCTAACAGCCACAGAAAGTGTAAATTTGACTTCAGATCTCGCATCGTGTTGCTGCAGTCTTATGTGCTTGTCCACACTTTGCTACATGTAAACTTCCCCCAGGTGAAGAATGTTTCACAACAGATGGAATGCTCAGCAGTCGCAATAACCACGTGTGGGGCGTTCAGAATCCGCGCACTGCAGTTGTGAAGATTTGCAGTTATCCAGTGGGAGCAACCAGTGATCGGTTGACAGGCCTGTAACTGTTTGCCTGCTCCAGTATTCTATCCATCGTAACTCTGATAGACTGCTCCTTGTAAGGTCATGTGGAAAGCATTATGCACGATACCAGTCAGTTGGAAGAGGACTGCGAGAAAATTCCCTCTGACTGTGACTTTCTCGGATAGCACTGGGTTCTTGGATGGGTATGACCGAACTTTTGTGCAGTGATGTAATAACTAGGCCAACGGCCTTGCCGCAGTGGTAACACCGGTTCCCGTCAGATCACCGAAGTTAAGCGCTGTCGGGCTGGGCTAGTACTTGGATGGGTGACCATCCGGTCTGCCGAGCGCTGTTGGCAAGAGGGGTGCACTCAGCCCTTGTGAGGCAAACTGAGGAGCTACTTGATTGAGAAGTAGCGGCTCCGGTCTCGGTAACTGTCATACGGCCGGGAGAGCAGTGTGCTGGCCACATGTCCCTCCGGTGACGCCTGTGGACTGAGGATGACACGTCAGACGTTTTTTTTTTTACTTTTTTTACGCTTTTACGATGTAATAACTATATTGAAGTTAGGGGACACCGCTTTAAACAATTGTTATGAATGTACGAGAGCGTGCTGAAAAGTAACGGCTCCGAATTTTTTATGTGAAAACTCTTAAAGCTTTTTAAATAAAGCAGACTTTGTTAACATTCTTCGTCTTTATTCTTCACGTCTACAAGTTAATTACTCAAATGGTTCAAGTGGCTCTGAGCACTATGGGACTTAACATCTGAGGTCATCAGTCCCCTAGAACTTAGAACTACTTAAACCTAACTAACCTGAGGACATCGCACACATCCATGTCCGAGGCAGGATTCGAACCTGCGACGGTAGCGGTTGCGCGGTTAATGTCTGAAGCGCCTAGAGCCGCTCGGCCAGAGATGCCGACTTAATTACTCAACGCAGGCAACCTGGTGACTAAAACATTTCTAACAACGAAAGACTACTTCGTTGATAGCATCACTGCACAGTGTTTGACTTTCTTGAAGACACAACCTCAACCCTGCTTCGCTTAACCACAATCGAATTGAAGTCCTCGAAGGCGTTCGTTAAGTTTTGGAAACAGACGAAAATCGGATGGGGCCAAATCGGGACTGCATGGAGGATGATTCTCTGCAGTCGCTCGGCCGTGCTTCTCTATTCTGCGCTCGGCACTCAGCACACAATGCTACACAGCTGAGGAAGTGAAAGTAGCCTCTCGGACAGAAGAAAGATGAGAAAAGCTCGGCAGGGAGCCTGGCTAAGGCCAGCAGTGGAATAAGGAGAGTCATCTCGCGGCATGCTTTTCTCTGGTCCGCCGAGTGAAAGTACCGCCGTAACCTAAATGAGTTGACGGACGAGAGTAGGTGGTCAGTGGATACACAGTGTTCTACTGTAAACATTCGCAGCTAGATTTATTTTGGAGAGAAATTAAAAAAAAAATATGTCGTCACCTGCACTTATTTTAAAGCCTTCATCTTCTACTGAATGGGACAAAATCCAACTACTGGCTGAAAAGGACTACGCTCTCCTGCGGCCCACAATCTCCCTCAGATACAGTGGAAAAAAGGTCACAGGAGGCTCAGTCCATGGTGATTAACTCTCTCATAACCTTACTAACAACGAGATAAAACCAGTAACACATTTTTATCAGTTGACACTGTGCAGTTTTTTGCTCCGGAATACCAAATACGACGACAAAAGTTCTTTAAGTTTTTGCGTATGGCTGACAAGAAATTCGCAGTAAAAATTATACTAAAATAATTGTGTTTTCTGTTGTTTTTAGAAGGGTTTTAATGACGTTCAGAACGGAAGCTGAAGTTTGCTTCGTAAACTGGATTGCTGAGAAATGAACCAAAACTCTCTTTACGCGTCAAAAGTACAACAAAAAGTTTTGGTATTACCATGTTCGCTTATTGTCATGTCTGTCTCTCTACGCCAACATGCAAATGCCGCCATCCGATGTTTAGACGACTGTGAACGTACTGGACTTGTTTGGTATGAAGCATGGGAAAACACGATAGATGCTGCCACGATCCCTTCGAAAAACCTGTAATTTTGTTCCTTTCTTTCCCTGCAGGTTCGGTTTAATAGCACGATGTAAAAGATAGAAGACCTGTCAGAAGATGATAATTTTCAATTAAATATTCAGTAATGCTTTAGTCAAAAAAATCCTCTCTTTGTTATAATGTAGATCTTTAGACAGCTACCAGTCATTACACGGAATAGAAACTTTTTCCAAGTCTTGTAATGTAAGAAAACTGTACCAACAGCCGTTGCTTTGATAGTCATATTAGGCAACCAGTTTCAACGTGTGAATCACGCCATCTTCAGGCCTGTCGCATGAACGACACCAAGTATCATTCGTACATGTGTAAGATAAGGCACCAATATTCTTATCTAGTTCCGTGGACATCAGAGTTTCAGGAGCATGTATGCTCTTCACATATTGGCACCTTGTCTTATACATGCACGAATGATGCTTGGTATCATTCATGCTACAGGCCTGAAGACGACGTGATTGGAACGTCGAAACTGGTTGCCTAAGGAAGCAATATCAGAATAACGGCTGTTGGTCAAGTACGAGGGCAGTTCAATAAGTAATGCAACACATTTTTTTTCTCGGCCAATTTTGGTTGAAAAAACCGGAAATTTCTTGTGGAATATTTTCAAACATTCCCGCTTCGTCTCGTATAGTTTAATTGACTTTCGACAGGTGGCAGCGCTGTACGGAGCTGTTAAAATGGCGTCTGTAACGGATGTGCGTTGCAAACAACGGGCAGTGATCGAGTTTCTTTTGGCGGAAAACCAGGGCATCTCAGATATTCATAGACGATTGCAGAATGTCTACGGTGATCTGGCAGTGGACAAAAGCACGGTGAGTCGTTGGGCAAAGCGTGTGTCATCATCGCCGCAAGGTCAAGCAAGACTGTCTGATCTCCCGCGTGCGGGCCGGCCGTGCACAGCTGTGACTCCTGCAATGGCGGAGCGTGCGAACACACTCGTTCGAGATGATCGACGGATCACCATCAAACAACACAGTGCTCAACTTGACATCTCTGTTGGTAGTGCTGTCACAATTGTTCACCAGTTGGGATATTCAAAGGTTTGTTCCCGCTGGGTCCCTCGTTGTCTAACCGAACACCATAAAGAGCAAAGGAGAACCATCTGTGCGGAATTGCTTGTTCGTCATGTGGCTGAGGGTGACAATTTCTTGTCAAAGATTGTTACAGGCGATGAAACATGGGTTCATCACTTCGAACCTGAAACAAAACGGCAATCAATGGAGTGGTGCCACACCCACTCCCCTACCAAGAAAAAGTTTAAAGCCATACCCTCAGCCGGTAAAGTCATGGTTACAGTCTTCTGGGACGCTGAAGCGGTTATTCTGTTCGATGTCCTTCCCCATGGTCAAACGATCAACTCTGAAGTGTATTGTGCTACTCTTCAGAAATTGAAGAAACGACTTCAGCGTGTTCGTAGGCACAAAAATCTGAACGAACTTCTCCTTCTTCATGACAACGCAAGAGCTCACACAAGTCTTCGCACCCGAGAGGAGCTCACAAAACTTCAGTGGACTGTTCTTCCTCATGCACCCTACAGCCCCGATCTCGCACCGTCGGATTTCTATATGTTTGGCCCAATGAGGGACGCAATCCGTGGGAGGCACTACGCGGATGATGAAGAAGTTATTGATGCAGTACGACGTTGGCTCCGACATCGACCAGTGGAATGGTACCGTGCAGGCATACAGGCCCTCATTTCAAGGTGGCGTAAGGCCGTAGCATTGAATGGAGAATACGTTGAAAAATAGTGTTGTGTAGCTAAAAGATTGGGGAATAACCTGGTGTATTTCAATGCTAAATAAAACAACCCCTGTTTCAGAAAAAAAATGTGTTGCATTACTTATTGAACTGCCCTCGTATTATCACATTGAATCGACCAGCAGCCGTCCCACGCTCCTGAGGCGAAGATGGAGTAACATTCATTTATTTTCCAAGACTTTTAGCGTTTGCTTACGACCGTCCAAGGACATTACTCGTCTGCAGAAAATAGCACGTCAGCCAACCATACGATGGTGCTGCTTATGCTACGTAACAAATTGTTTAAGTTTGCTGAGGACACTGAGGACCTTATTGCGCTTTCTCGAGTGTAGTGTCCGACATGAGTACTGCTGCTGCGCCGCGTATGGTCCTTGGTTGTGAGAGCATGTTTACCAGCCAGACTGGACTTCGTCTCCGTCGAGTGGAGTAAGGGTAGCGAGATCGACTGCCTCGCGGCCTTTATCTGGCTCTGCTGATGACCTGCTGCCTGGCGCTGACCTATTTCAGACACGGTCGCGAACGGATGTGAGCAGTGGGCGAATGATAGCTACACGCCTGGGAAGAGGCTATATTTAAAAATTCGAACCTAATAATGTTAGGTGAGGATCTCAAATAAGACAACTTTACTGTTGACTTATTTCACAACGCGTTTCAAAGGTTTAAACTTCCATCATCAGGTAAATTTATATGTGTTACTATGACATCTGTCGTGGTGATGGAGGTTTCGACCTCTGAAACGCGTTGTGGAATAAATAAACAGTGACTGGTAACAGTAAACTTGTTTCATTCGATATCAATGACAGTCACGGTATAACGTACCTGTACTCTCCAGTGTATAAAGAGGTTTTTGTGAAACGTGTACCTAATATTCGTAATTAATGGGAACAAGGCATTTCATCCGAAGGTCAGTGCTTACCGATAAAATATTGAAGGGACATTTAATAAATAATGCACACTAATTTTTTTGGTACGGAATATCAGACCAGCTGTGTGGCTGGATTGAAGAGTTTTTAGCAAACAGAACACAGCATGTTGTTATCAATGGAGAGACGTCTACAGACGTTAAAGTAACCTCTGGCGTGCCACAGGGGAGTGTTGTGGGACCATTACTTTTCACAATATATATAAATGACCTAGTAGATAGTGTCGGAAGTTCCACGCGGCTTTTCGCGGATGATGCTGTAGTATACAGAGAAGTTGCAGCATTATAAAATTGTAGCGAAATGCAGAAAGATCTGCAGTGGATAGGCACTTGGTGCAGGGAGTGGCAACTGACCCTTAACATAGACAAATGTAATGTATTGCGAATACATAGAAAGAAGGATCCTTTATTGTATGATTGTATGACAGCGGAACAAACACTGGTAGCAATTCCTTCTGTAAAATATCTGGGAGTATGCGTACGGAACGATCTGAAGTGGAATGATCATATAAAATTAATTGTTGGTAAGGCGGGTGCCAGGTTGAGATTCATTGGGAGAGTCCTTAGAAAATGTAGTCCGTCAACAAAGGAGGTGGCTTACAAAACACTCTTTCGATCTATACTTCAGTATTGCTCATCAGTGAGGGATCCGTACCAGGTCAGGTTGACAGAGGAGATAGAGAAGATCCAAAGAAGGGCGCCGCGTTTCGTCACAGGGTTATTTGGTAAGCGTGACAGCGTTACGGAGATGTTTAGCAAACTCAAGTGGCAGACTCTGCAAGAGAGGCGCTCTGCATCGCGGTGTAGCTTGCTGTCCAGGTTTCGAGAGGGTGCGTTTCTGGATGAGGTATCGAATATATTGCTTCCCCCTACTTATACCTCCCGAGGAGATCACGAATGTAAAATTAGAGAGATTAGAGCGCGCACGGAGGCTTTCCGGCAGTCGTTCTTCCCGTGAACCATACGCGACTGGAACAGGAAAGGGAGGTAATGACAGTGGCCCGTAAAGTGGCCTCCGCCACACACCGTTAGGTGGCTTGCGGAGTATAGATGTAGATGTAGATGTAGTTATTTTTAAAATCTCTTCACAGTTCTTCTACATTGTCTCCTTGCTTCGCTGTGACTACATCCCAACGTCTCGGAAGCTCCATTACTCCATCCAGGACACAATTTCCGTTCATCTGTCGAATGCCTCTGGTAACGGTGGTAGAAAGCTTTTCCAGAGAAAGATAACCGATTCCACGCATACACGCATAGGTTTTTTCGACTCCGGGAAACAGTCGAAGTCAGATGGACTCATGTCCGGTCTGTAGGGAGGATGCACCAACACTTCCCATTCGTAGTCGGGCAGATTTTGGGCTGCAGCCTCTCCAATATGCAGGCGAGCATTGTCGTGGAGAATGAGTGGCCCAGCTTCGGGCAAGTGAGGTCGGGTTTTGTGCGTTTTTCTGCGCAGGTTTTGCACGAAGTTACTATAATACGCTGCTGTGACATTTGTTCCACATGGGACGCTGTCTGTCAAGATGATTCCTTGGTGATTTCAGGCAAAAATCATCATCTGCTTGAGCATGTCGAAATTTTCTTGGACGTGGAGAATCTGAAGCTCTCTTCTCATTGGACTGTGATTTCAACTTCGGTTCAAAGTCTCTATTCCACGTTTCATCAGTAGCGACAATTCGACACACAAAATCCTTGACGTTCGTGGTCGAATCGTTGTGTGAGCGAGTTTGCAGTGTCCAGGCATTTCTGCTTCTCTTCAGCAGTCAAACTGTGTGGAACCTATCTTGAAGATATTTTTCTCTTCTTAAAATCATTTATCAGAATACGGAATATTGATGTTGGAGGAATTGCCGTGGTTTCAGGGAGTTCCTTACAAGACATACTGCGATCTTCTTCAAGAGCATCTGCCCCAAGCTTCACACTTCGATCATGTGTTGACGACTTTGGCCTTCCGAGTCTAGGCTTATACGATCACCACCACAAATTTCACTTAACGCACTGTGGGTTTCTGTTGGGTTTTTGCCCTGGATCATTACGTCCGACCTTTGGTCTTCAGGAGTCACAGTATCCGAGACCCGTGTAGGGTCCATTTCTACCTCTCGCCAATTTTATGTTAGTGCACACGGCGAAAAAAAATAAACAAAATAAAAAACACGTGTTTCTTCCCCAAGCTCCCAGTTACATCTGACGTAAAATTGATTGTTGCATCAAACAATCTACATGAACACCAACCTGTGCATTATTTGTGAAATGTCCCTCGTTCATAGTTACCACCTGTCGCTCTTACACGAATGTTTACTGTGTACAACAACGTTCGAAATAAAATAAAGATAATAAGTTAAAGATTCACTGTCGTAATTTTGCTATCCAAAAATTGTTTGAATGAATTTCGATGGGAGACTAAAACGGTCGCCAGCACCAAAACGAACAAAAATTAAATCTCGTAAATGAGTGTAATCAGGTAAATACTGGACAAGAATGATAATGCGGCAACTGGGCAAAGCATACTCCCGCGAGCCTAGATAAAGAAAACAGTATGAACACTAAAGACGTTAATTTGAGATGCAGTGATGTTTATTACAATTATGAAAACCAATGAAATGCAACCACTAGCAACACTTCAAGGAAACTGCACTATATTACGTAACTCACGGTAAAACTGTCTGTTATTTGCATAATCGTTACCAAATGTAATTACTTTTCTTTACTGTTTACTTTTCAAATGATGCTGTGAAAACTTTCATTCATGACAAGTACTATGTATCAATAATTATGTTATGTAAAGCTATGTACATAATGTCTTTCACAGAACACAAAATAAAATCATTGAATTACTTTTACTGCAACTGAGTCAGCATACTTTGTTATAGAAGTATGATTTGCGTTTCAATCACTTAGTTTGAACTGAGTGTCTGAAGTAGTAGTGCAACACTATATGGACAACTATAATTACTACTGCTTCTATTATTATAATTATTTGATTGAAAATTAACTGTAAATTTAACTGAATCTCTTATTTCAGCTGTTTCTTTCACTTATGACTTTCTCGGCAGTTATGTTGAGGGGGATAGGAACATGCTGATGGTTAACGACTTCATTATGAAATTCATTGTTGGCAGTAGGCTGTTCTTGATAAATGAGCAACTTAAACAAATTTTGGCCACACGGTATTCTTCATTAATTCCAAAATCTACTTACGACCATGTAGCGTGCTCATGCTCTAGCTCGCTCGCTTGTATTTTGCCTAGCCACATATTATATCACCATTTTCAGGACAACCTACATTTGGCACTTACACGCCAACATACACGCCTGTATCACATGAGTCTTCGTAACTCTATTCTCGGCCCTCATCTCTACGACTGCGTGGTGCTCTCGCACGAACGATGTTATTGTTACATGAAAGATGCTCTTTATGTTTCGTACAATACAAATTTCCCTGTCATTGCCAGCTTGTTTCCTACAACGATTTGATATAATTATTTCTTACTTATTCTTTCAGCATACATTACATTTTCATAAACACTAATTACCGACAAAATACATAAATATATTTGGTTACAAAAAATAGTTTGAAACTCATGAAATCAAGTAGCTGAAAAATACACGAGGAGTTGGGTTTTAGTGTAACTACGATAAGGCCTAACCTAAAATATTCGCATTGTTAGGTGGCTTAACTTACATACAACTCCGTTTAACTTCAATGGTTGGTTACAAAAAATAGTTTGAAACTCATGAAACCAAGTAGCTGAAAAATACACGAGGAGTTGCGTTTTAGTGTAACTACGATAAGGCCTAACCTAAAATATTCGCATTGTTAGGTGGCTTAACTTACATAGAACTCCGTTTAACTTCAATGGTTCTTCAACCACTGGTGATGAAAACTGGGAAAACAATGCCCGTGAACTGAGGTAACAGTCAAGTTATTGGCTGACCGTGACTGGTGAGCGCTAGAACGCGCTAGAACATTCGAGAAGAGTCAATGCTCCTGTAATTCGACTGGCATTTGAACTGGCGTACATCGCAGTTACGAATGACATTTTAATCGATCACTGTCTACGAATAATAACTGTAGTTGTACATTTCAAGTTTGTATTATTACGACACAATCTAGTGAACGCAGTAAGATGGGAAAATTATCGCGACGGCTGTTTTTCCTCCATATGAAGTGTTGCATAATCTGATACACGATCCTGCATGCCACTACTATATGGGGAATTGTCAGTAAGTCGATGTTCATATACACCAGCATTTTGTTGGATGCGAGATGGATTAACTCTCTCGCTTTTGTAGATGTTCTCGGAACCTACTGACTGACAATCTTGGTCAGACTGACGCATATCGTCAATTTGTTTACGCACCTCTTGCAGACCTTTGAAAAATTCTTGGTGTGCAAGCTCTGTGTCTGTCAATACTTCTTCGAATTGTTTCCGAATTTTCAATAAGTCGTTTGATAATACTTTGTTCTGAGAATCTCTGTCATTTACTGTTTCGGTGACTGCAGACTGAACTTTCTGCTCAACAGCGTCCGCTAATTGCGAATCGCGCTCACCGAGCCACTGATTAAAAACATCGGAAACCTGTTCCATCTCATGTGTAAGCTGTTGCTTAACCACGTTAGCTTGCCCTATTGTAACGTTATGTAATTCCTGTGACAGTTCTGTAACTGTGGCCGATAGCTGCTCTTGCTTTTGTGACGCTTTACCAAATTCTAACTGAAGATTGTTATCCGCTTCGGGTAGGTGCTTGTGTGCTTCTCGAAAAATTTCAAACTCTGTTTTTAAACTCGTTATGAGACGCAGCTTGACTTTCTCGAGACATTTCCTCTATTCGTTTCAGTAAAACTGTCATTAGTTTGAGGGACACTAGTTTCATCCGATTGAGCCATCTTGGTCTGAGATCATGTCTTAACCATATAATCACACAATAATTAATACTAAATGATCCGTTAAAAACGTGTGTAACATATATTGTTTACTCAGCAGCTAGTGCCGTGCTAATGGTTATGCAGATGACCGTTTTGTGACACACAGTCGTATTGAACTGACACACAATTTATAACACAAACTACCGCTAATCTACTAAGGAAGTATGTACCTATCTACACTTAACTCTTTGCTACTATCCATAGACGAGTCAGCAGAATAGAATATGACAACGTACACTTACTCCTTATAGATAACTTCGATATAGATTGGCATATCTCCGCTATTTGTCTCCTTCGTTGTAACTTTGTTCTCTCGTTTCGTCACAAATGGTTACATGAAAAAGAAAATACAAATAACATCATACAATATTGATCACAATACACACAAAAACTTTTGTTGCTATGACAACCGTGTGTGTGTGCTCATGTATGGTGTTCGGATCATCTGTCGCCAAATGTGGTAGATTCTTTTATGTGTTTGTCTATTTTTTGTTTGTCTGTTGTCGATGTATTATGCTCGCAGTAAAAGGTCGTAACAACGTGATAAAATTGTCTCTGATAGTGCTGTTCAAAGAATTACTGTTTGTTGCGCGTATGAAGAGTCTTGGGAGAGACGGCTGGATATTTTTAGTAACTATTCATACATGAGATTGCAGGTTCGAGTGCTGTTGTCCACGTCTCTTCCCCTACACGTCGCATTCAATCTGAAACAATTCTGCTATTTCAATACTTCCAAAAATACTAATAAAGGTCGTGACGCTCACCTTTGTTCTCATGAAATAATAACGGTTTATTGAGTCTCTTGTACAATTCTCCACATAACATCAAAAGAAGCGAACAGAAAACTCTAGTTACCCTTAGTTACGAGTAAACCACAGAGAGAGAAAGTAATATTGCGAGTCAACGATATAATTATCATAGAGTCTCTCAGATAGCGTCTTTGCCACTCGATTCAGTACATTACATATGTATTACACTACAACACATTTTCGTATAAAGCGTTCTGAGTCTTCTCGCTGTGTCAAATCTGTCAACATCTATACTCTGTAAACCATTGTGAAGTGCATGGAAGAAGGTTCTTCACATTGTAAAAACATAGCGCGATTTCCTCCCGTTCCATTTGCGTGTGGAATGCTGGGTAAAAGACATCTTTAACGCACTATAATCGCCATAGCGATCCCTACGAGACCGATACGTATGGAGCTGTGGTATATTCCCAGAGACTTCTCTTAACACCTACTGGTCCTTCAAACTTTGTAAGTAAGCTTGCGCGGGATAGTTGACTCCAATCTTCAAGCGTTTGAAAGTTTGGCAGCATTTCCGTGTCTTTTCCGTGGCCCAAACTAGAAACAGTATTTGGTTGCGTGTACCCTGAGCTTTCTTCCAGCTACTGGATAGAGCTTTTTATTCAAGGGTTGTTCGGTATACTATAGTTAAGAGAGAGACTAACTCAGTAGTAAATGGTGAATAGAATCTGTTACAGGTAGCTGGACCACAATGGAAACGGGTGGAGCGATTGATTGAGAAGGGGCAATCTTAAAACTTTCAACATTTATTTTAAAATTACAAAGTGACACCAAACTTGGTCGCTAATAACACAACAATAGTACTCAGTATAGTTACCCAACACAGCATAGACACTTCTAATGAAATTATTTCCTCTATGAAATCAATATTTAAAGAAACATATTGCAACTATGCCGATACTAATAATAAATTTTGTAATTTAACATATTTAAAACTGAATCTTTTATGCAAGTCTTTCAACTACTGTTCTTCCCTAGAAATTTCAGTTACCATAGTCTTACATGAACCAGTAATTAACTGCCCCCTTTCCACACCTAATTCATGAGGCAGAATAAACATATCCAAATAAACTACCAGATTCTTAAATTTACGAGAATATACAAGTGAATACACAAATTTTGTGTAGGACTTACAAAAGACTGAACAGTAACCAAATGCTCTTAATATTCAGAAACATTGGTTTTGATACAATTAGGAAGTAATATCACTTCCCCTTTACGTCTGATTGAGCCATCCCCGCTACTCCATCACACACATTGTCCAACGATTTGTTTCATCCTTTACCTCAGTCTATATAAATCCAAGATAATGTCAATTCTTACACCTGTAACAGTTTAATATCAGAAACCAGAAACAATAGAATTTTCAGAAGTTTGAACTGCAGCCACTTGACGTCACAGTCCCCGCTAGAGGCCGTTACCAGCCTCATTAATAAACAATCAGACACAAATGAGCCGGAACTAATTCCGCTAATTAGTGACAACACCTACTTCCTGCATGTCTTTAGCACAACACACTCAAGCAACCATTTAGTCTCTAAATCAAACGTTGCAATATCCACAGAAACAAGGCTTTAACTACAAGGATGAGCAATGTGATACCGACGTACCACAAGTTAATGTATCAAGATTATGAGCATATAATAACGACGAATGACAGTATCTTTTGCAAACGTTCCATTAACCCAGCGGCTGCATTAACTCTCCAAGTATCTGGTCAATTCAGACTCGTTACCTGCACCACAGTCTGCTTTTTGTCACTGTGCAAATTACCTCTTCCGCGAACGAAGGTAGCCGCTCTTGTCAGAGTAGCTTCCGTCAAGTAAACACCGGTGCACACGTCTGTCGCCTCGTTTTCCACACAAATAGGTCCTTCTGTCTACATGTGTCCGTCCTCTCTCCTCACGACTCCGATATTTCTCCTTTCAAAGCCTCTTGTTCCACAGATAAACCGCCTTTCATCCTCAGAGGAGTTCCACGTACAACAGGCAGGGCAATCCGGCCAAACCAGATCGGCTAGGCCAACATCAATCATCGTGCCGCACACGGCACAAATCTGATAAGAGTAAAAAAATCGAGCTTTCGACGGTTTCTTTCATAAGCGGAGAATGGAGGTAGTCGTCTTAAGATAAGAGCTTTACCTCTAATCTTGATTCGTCAAGAAGGAAGAGAACGTTTTATATAATGCAGCGAGAAACTAGAGTCAAACCACACTTGTTAAAATTAAATGAAAACACGGAAAATATACCGAAATTATAATAATTTACCAAGAACTTACGAGGGATGTTGTCTATTATCTGTGTTATTCACGAAATCGTTTCTCTCTGTGCCAAATAAACTTAAAATGGAAAGTAACAAACAAACTCGTTATCGAATTCTCAGAAACGCAAAATGACCGTCATTTTTATTTGCTTACGTGTAGATACTAATGTCGAAAAGAGAGCACAACCTACAAAGATTTGTAAACAAATTTCGTAATGCACTCAAAAAGTGTAACATGAATACACTACTCGGAATTAAAATTGCTACACCAAGAAGAACTGCAGATGATAAACGGGTATTCATTGGACAAATATATTATACTGGAACTGACATGTGATTACATTTTACGCAATTTGGGTGCATGGATCCCGACAAATCAGTACCCAGAACAACCACCTCTGGCCGTAATAACGACCTTGATACGCCTGGGCATTGAGTCAAACAGAGCTTCGATGGCGTGTACGAGTACAGCTGCCCATGCAGCTTCAACACGACACCACAGTTCATCAAGAGCAGTGACTGGCGTATTGTGACGAGCCAGTTGCTCGGCCGCCATTGACCAGACGTTTTAAATTGGTGAGAGATCTGGAGAATGTGCTGGCCAGGGCAGCAGTCGAACATTTTCTGTATCCAGATAGGCCCGTACAGGACCTGCAACATGCGGTCGTGCATTATCCTGCTGAAATGTAGGGTTTCGCAGGGATCGAATGAAGGGTAGAGCTACGGGTCGTAACATATCTGAAATGTAACGTCCACTGTTCAAAGTGCCGTCAATGCGAACAAGAGGTGACCGAGACGTGTAACCAATGGCACCCCATACCATCGCGCCGGGTGATACGCCAGTATGGCGATGACGAATACACGCTTCCAATATGCGTTCACCGCGATGTCGCCAAACACGGATGCGACCGTCATGACGTTGTAAACAGAACCTGGATTCATCCGAAAAAATGACGTTTTGCCATTCGTGCACCCAGGTTCGTCGTTGAGTACACCATATCAGGAGCTCCTGTCTGTGATGCAGCGTCAAGGGTAACCGCAACCATGGTCTCCGAGCTGATAGTTCATGCTGCTGCAAACGTCGTCGAATTGTTCGTGCAGATGGTTGTTGTCTTGAAAACGTCCCCATCTGTTGACTCAGGGATCGAGACGTGGCTGCACGATCCGTTACAGCCATGCGGATAAGATGCCTGTCATCTCGACTGCTAGTGATACGAGGCCGTTGGGGTCCAGCACGGCGTTCCGTATTACCCTTCTGTACCCACCGATTCCATATTCTGCTAACAGTCATTGGATCTGGACCAACGCGAGCAGCAATGTCGCGATACGATAAACCGCAATCGCGATCGGCTACAATCCGATCTTTATCAAAGTCGGAAACGTGATGGTTTCAGTAACCATATTTTATATGAGACTGCAGACTTCCAGAATTTTGCAATTTACACACAAAACAAACAGCGAGAAGAATTCAACTAAGTATGACAAATTGAGGAGAATTTCAAAAACGGACATGGATTAACAAAAAAAAATCAATTAATGAGGGAATGTTTGCACAGTTGGAACTGAAGAACAATTTTTTTCGACTACTCTACCTGAGCATTAACGCGTCACCTCCGAGACATGGGAGGTGAGGCTTTTCCGCATTAAATCCACCTCGCCGATTAACGACGAGAGCTGGTGAACCGGACTGCCTGTATGTTGTTTTTAGGCGGTTCTCCACATCCCACTAGGTACATGCCAGGCTGATACGTCCCGTCTCAGACAAACGCTACGTAAACATTTAGAAAACGTTCTCATACTTCCACGTGAGATTTACTATAGACCCAGAGGTGGGGTTCACAAATACTGTTCCGAGGAGAGAAGACTGATGACCTTAGATGTTTACTCTCTTTACATCCGTTATCAATATCATCAATCAACTATGCTACGAGAAAACACTAAAAAACGATTTTAATAAAACATCACTGTTAAGCACACCAGTTCTATTTACCTCAGCTCACAGATGCAATATATTATTTTTGACTTTGTAACAATGGACACGGAAGCGATAAACCGAATGACCCTGAAACTCTACGTCGGATGTGCATTGGCCGAGACCAAACAAAGCATAAAAAAATTGTTAGAAACAAGCACAACTTACCGTCTGATTGATTCGTTGTTTCCTGATTTACATCTACATCTACATGATTACTCTGCAATTCACAATTAAGTGCGTGGAAGTGGGTTCATCAAACCACCTTCCAGCTATTTTTATACCATCCCACTCTCGAACAGCGCGCGGGAAAATTGAACAGTTAAATCTCCCCGTGCGAGATCTGACTTCTCTTATTTTATTATGATGAAAACTTCTCCCTTTGTAGGTGGGTGCCAACTAAATATTTTCGTATTCGGAGGAGAAAGCTGCCGATTGGAATTTCATGAGGAGACCCAGTCGCAACGAAAATGGTCTTTGTTTTATTGACTGCCACCCCAATTCGCGGATAATGTCCTTAGCACTCTACCCCAAATTTGGCGACAATACAAAACGAATTGCCCTTCTTTGCACTTTTTTGATGTCATCCGTCAATCCTAACTGATGCGGATCCCACACCGCACAGCAATAATCGACATGAAGGCGGACAAACGTAGTGTAAGCGGTTTCTTTAGTGGTCCTGTCGCATTTTCTAAGTGTTCACCTAATAAATCAGAGTCTTCGGTTTGCTTTCCCCACAACATTGCCTACACCATCGCTCCGGTTCAAGTTATACGTAGTTGTAATCCACAAGTATATAGTTAAATTAACACCATGTAGATTTATGTGATTTATTGTGCAAACGAAATTTAGCGGATTCATTTCAGTACTCATATGGATGACTTCACACTTTCCATTATTTAGAGTCAAATTTCACTTTTCGCACGATGCAGATATATTGACTAAACCATTTTGCTGGTGGTCTTGATCATCTGATGACTTTACAAGTCAGTAAATGACAGCATAATCTGCGATCAATGAAAGTGGGCTGCTCAGTTTGTCTCCTAAATCGTTGATCAGAAACATCAGAGAGCCTATAACACTTCCTCAGAGAGCCTATAACACTTCCTTGGGGAAAGCCAGATATTACTTCTAGTTTACTTGATGTTTTTCCGCCAGTTACTACGAATGTGTCCTTTCTGACAGGATATGACAAATCCTGTCGCACGAAAGAGACGATTCTCCATAGCCACGTAATTTGATTAGAAGTCGCTTGTGAGGAACATTGTCGAAAGCCTTCCGGAAGCATAAAAATATGGAATCAGTCAGATACACCTGTCGATAGCACTCGTTATTTCGTGAGAATAAAGATCTAGTTGCGTTTCACAAGAACGATATTTTCTGAATCCGTGTTGGCTGTTTGTCAATAAATCGTTTTCTTCGAGGTAATTCATAATATTCAAACAGAGTATATGTTCCCAAACCCTGCTGCAAATCTACGTTAGTGAAATGGGTCTAAATTTCATCGGATTACTCCTATTTCTTTTCTTGAGTATTGATGTGACCTGTGCAAGATTCCATTCTTTTGGTACGGATCTTTCGTCGAGTGGGCGGTTGTATATGATTGCTATTTATGGAGCCATTGTATCAGCATGTTCCAAAAGGCACTTAACTGCTACGCAATCTGGACCTGAAGCCCTGCCTGTATTGATTTAAGCTGATTCTCGAAACCAAGGATATCTCATGTTGGCAGTTATTCTCGATTTGAATTCTGGAATATTTACTTCGTCTTCTTTGATGAAGGAATTTCGGAAAACTGTGTTTATTAACTCTGCTTTAGTGGCATTGTCATCAGTGACATCACCGTTATTATGACCCAGTGAAGTTATTGATTGCTTCTTGCCGCTGGTGTACTTTACATACGACCAGAATTTCATTTGGTTTTCTGCTAGATTTCGAGATAGAGTTTCGTTGTTGAATCTATTAAAAGCATCTCGCATTGAAGTTCTAGCTATATTTCAAGCTTCTGTAAAACTTTCCCAATGGTTCAAATGGCTCTGAGCACTATAGGACTTAACATCTGAGGTCATCAGTCTCCTAGAACTTAGAACCACTTAAACCTAACTAACCTAAGGACATCACACACATACATGCCCGAGGCAGGATTCGAACCTGCGGCCGTAGAGGTCGCGCGGTTCCAGACTGAAGCGCCTAGAACCGCTCGGCCACAACGGTCGGCAAAACTTTCCCAATCTTGGGTGTTTTGTGTTCTTTTAAATTTGTTATGCTTTTTTCGTGGCATCTGCAACAGTGGTCTAGCCAGTTTTGTATACCTTGGGGGATCAGTAGCATCTCTTATTAATTTATTTGGTATATATTTCTCAATTGCCGTCGATATTATTTGTTTGAATGTAAACCACACATGTGGTATGTGCTTACGCAGTCAGATTGGAAAGAGTGGAGACTGTCTCTTAGGAAGGGGTCATGCGAATTTTTATCTGCTTTTTTAAATAGATGTACTTTGCGTTTATTTTAGATGGTTTAGTAGAAAAAGAAACTTCAAATACTTGTAATATTAGTTGGCCGAAGATTAACTAAATATTATTTATTGCCAAACTATGCTCGGGTTATTGAATGATATATGATCTAGTTCAGGTGTACTGGCCTCACTGTCAGATAAGTTTTTGTAACCTCTACTCTTGTAGTAGTTAGATACCTCGACAGCGGCAACGCGCTATCATTCTGTAAACACGAGTGACAAGGAAGCGTCCAGACTCCAGAGGAAGCAGCGTTTGTGTGCAGCCTGCTTTTTATCAGACGGGGTTTCACGTCTCTCCACGAGGAACCGCAACAGCGCGATTCCCAAGGGAATTCGGCGCTGATGCTAATGCAGCAACAAAGACTAATTCGTCGCCCTCATTAGGTGTTCCTACAACTCGCCAGTCTTCTCGCACTGCAACCTTGCTACAGATAATAGCATCGCCCACGAACAGACTTACCGAGCATCCGACATTATGCACAAGGTCATTTATACATACTGTAAAGAATAATGGCCTTATAACGCTGCCTTGGGCTAATCTACAAAGTTACCTTCCTATCTGTCGATTTCGTCCTATTAAGAATAACGTACTGAGTTCTACCTCCTGGGAAGTCTTGAATCCAGTCACAGATCTGGTCAGATACTGGCTTAGTTCGTGTTTTGTTCACTAAACGGAAGCGTCAAATGCTGCCTGGGCGCCTTCGTCTACTAAGCTCTGGATTTCGTGGACAGATAGCTCCAGCTGCGTTTCGCAACATTTCTGTTTACGGGATACATGTTGATTTATATATGGAACAGTCTAGTTTTGCAAAAAGATCTTAATGTGTCAGTACAACTTACAACAGTTCGACGCCAGAGGTTGTTGTTGTGGTCTTCAGTCCAGAGACTGGTTTGATGCAGCTCTCCATGCTACTCTACCCTGTGCAAGCTTCTTCATCTCACAGTACCTACTACAACCTACATCCTTCTGAATCTGCTTAGTGTATTCATCTCTTCGTATCCCTCAACGATTTTTACCCTTCGCGCTGCTCTCCAATACTAAATAGGTGATCCCTTGATGCCTCAGAATTTGTCCTACCAAGCGATCCCTTCTTCTAGTCAAATTGTGCTACAAATTTCTCCCCAGTTCTATTCAATACCTCCTCATTAGTTATGTGATCTAACCACCTAACCTTCAGCATTCTTCTGTAACACCACATTTCGAAAGCTTCTATTCTCTTCTTGTCTAAACTATTTATCGTCCATGTTTCACTTCCATACATGGCTACACTCCATACAAATACTTTCAGAAACGACTGCCTGACACTTAAATCTATACTCAGTGTTAACAAATTTCTCTTCTTCAGAAACGCTTTCCTTGCCATTGCCAGTCTACATTTTACATCCTCTCAACTTTGACCATCATCAGTTATTTTGCTCCCCAAATAGCAAAACTCCTTTACTACTTTAAGTGTATCATTTCCTAATCTAATTCCCTCAGCATCACGCGACTTAATTCGACTACATTCCATTATCCTCGTTTTGCTTTTGTTGATGTTCATCTTATATCCTCCTTTCAAGACACTGTCCATTCCGTTCAACTGCTCTTCCAGGTCCTTTGCTGTCTCTGACAGAATTACAATGTCATCGGCGAACCTCAAAGTTTTTATTTCTTCTCCATGCATTTTAATTCCTACTCCGAATTTTTCTTTTGTTTCCTTTACTGCTTGCTCAATATACAGATTGAATAACATCGGGGAGAGGCTACAGCCCTGTCTCACTCCCTTCCCAACCACTGCTTCCCTTTCGTGCCCCTCGACGCTTATAACTGCCATCTGGTTTCTGTACAAATTGTAAATGGCCTTTCGCTCCCTGTATTTTACCATTGCCACCTTCAGAATTTGAAACAGAGTATTCCAGTCAACATTGTCAAAAGCTTTCTCTAAGTCTACAGATGGTGGAAACGTAGGTTTGTCTTTCCTTAATCTATAAGGTATAAGCTTTCAATTATGCTCTCCAATTACGTCCATGTGCTTTGGCGTTCACTTCTTATGGAGCTGATAAAGACCACTAAATCATAATTGTTATTACTTCTGCTACATTGCACTGACAGTTAATTTTGTACGTTCCGTACAAGTTCTATGTTCAAATAGAAATTCTCTTTTTTCGTACTAGGGTGTACAGTTACATTATATTTAGTGGATGAAATAAGCCGGATACACATAAAGAGGCCTGATACGAGAAATTTTTCGCATTGAGCTCTGTGCTTGATTTTTTGATTTGTTTTATTGAGTTTCGTCACATTAGACGTACAACTTTTTGAGTTATAATTTTTATTATTGTAATTTTAGCTTGATTTATAGAAATCGCTGTATACTTCGTTCCAGTAACATTCTCCATGTTTAGATAGATGCATATGTACTGCTATGACGTTTATAACAGAGGTGCTCGTCCATCAAGGGAGGTTAAATTATCCTCGGACGAAGCGGTAAACTACAGTCTGGAGCCGAGGGACCGCTACGGTCGCAGGTTCGAATCCTGCCTCGGGCATGGATGTGTGTGGTGTCCTTAGGTTAGTTAGGTTTAATTAGTTCTAAGTTCTAGGGGACTGATGACCACAGCAGTTAAGTCCCATAGTGCTCAGAACCTTTTTTTTTTTTTTTTTTTTTGAAGCGGTAAAATGGCACAGGAGATAGGTTTGAGATTGTCCGTGGATACTGCTCGGATGGCCCAAGCTGGCACGAAACCCAGGTTCTTGGTTTTATCCTCCACAGTTTTAACCTGTCACTCTTCATATCTGTAGCCCCCGGTAGCTGAGTGGTCAGCGCGACAGAATGTCAATCCTCAGGGGCCGGGTTCGATTCCCGGCTGGGTCGGAGATTTTCTCTGCTCAGGGACTGGGTGTTGTGTTGTCCTAATCATCATCATTTCATCCCCATCGACGCTCAAACCGTCGAAGTGGCGTCAAATCAAACGGTCTACCCGACGGGATGCCCTAGTCACATGATATTGATTGATTGATCTTCATATCAATGAAATCCCCCCCCCCCCCACTGTGATTTAGAGATTACGGTATGATCTGTTTCCAAAATAGCCTCAAGTTAGCGCTCGGAATATAGTACTGCTGCGTCAGAGCGACGCCTTTAACAAAGGCCGATGCTCTGCTCTAGGAAGCACCGGAAATGCCTCTTCATAAGCGGAGCCAGTGCCTGGCGCATAGATTTAATGTTGTGGAGAAGCCAACCTCTGGAGCCCCAGTTGTTCAGAAAGTAGTAGACCCTCAGCACATTCGTGGGACACGTTATCATTTGTCTATAAAAACGGTAAATGAGCTAGTGAATAGTAATAGCGGGAACCCTTCCTTATTACCTGAGCTAATCAGCACTTGGAAATTCCCTTGTCACGCCTACCTGCTGTGTGCAACAAACTATCTACTTCTCACAAAGTATCATCAGTCTTTAACAACACATTCATGACAACAGCGCAGATGCAGATGCGATTGACATATTCCCTCACGACGGGAAAATACCTGATTGATCGTATGTGGGTAGCCCCTTATGTGAGCTGATCTCCCAGCAGAACTGCCACACATCCTGACTCGGAAAGTGTACGATCGGGTTTCTACACCCCCAGAAATATGTAGGATCTGCTAAGTTCAAGATGGGGCACGAATTGGCTGGGCCACGGAAGTGCGGAAATTCCAATGTCCATCCACCCAAATCGCAGTTCTTCTCAAAGGACGCAAAACGCAAAGTCAACATGCATAAATCAGATTCGAATGCATGCAACCATGTCCCTAAACTTAACGCGAGAGCGTGTAATTTTTGATAAGGAGAATGGGAAGAAGCACCACGGAGCAGAGATGTGAAATCTATTCCCCCCATGAGAAAGTGGTTTAAGGATTGCAGATAGACTTGATGACATCTAGCGTCTACCATAAAGCCAGGCATACGAGCCACCCCAGATTGTTCCCGAGACTCAACATACCGAGGCGATTTCAGTCTGCAGTTCTTTTGATGTCAATGGTACTGCGATAACCAAGTCACTTCATTCAAAATGATGGAGCACAGCAATCAGTCCTCGAACGTCAGTCCCACGTTGTCCGGGCCTCTGCCACAGACTACTGTAGTCTCGAACGAACTGTGATAGAAGCCCGAACAACAGGGGATTGACGTTGATGATATGAAATAGTGCATTGATAATGGCTAGGCACTAGCCGAAATCTATATTTGCTTAATAAAACCTCAAAGGAAAGGACGGCTGATTGCTGTGCTCCATCCTTTTGAAAGTCGTATCATAGTCGTCGAGTGCACCCACATTCCTTGCGGAAGGTGACTTGAAGTCAATTCGTGCAAGAGGCTAACTGAGATGAAACACCAGCTTCCCACCTGTATTACTACTGCCCTCGCCCCAGTGTAACCCGCAGCTGCACGTATAATTGAGTCAAATTGAACTGTGCGGTTCCAGAGACATTTTCAAGTCTCAAACAAGTATGAGCTATACATGGTGTTACAAAAAGGTACGGCCAAACTTTCAGGAAACATTCCTCACACACAAAGAAAGAAAATATGTTATGTGGACATGTGTCCGGAAACGCTTACTTTCCATGTTAGAGCTCATTTTATTACTTCTCTTCAAATCACATTAATCATAGAATGGAAACTCACAGCAACAGAACGTACCAGCGTGACTTCAAACACTTTGTTACAGGAAATGTTCAAAATGTCCTCCGTTAGTGAGGATACATGCATCCACCCTCCGTCGCATGGAATCCCTGATGCACTGGTGCAGCCCTGGAGAATGGCGTATTGTATCACAGCCGTCCACAATACGAGCACGAAGAGTCTCTACATTTGGTACCGGGGTTGCGTAGACAAGAGCTTTCAAATGCCCCCATAAATGAAAGTCAAGAGGGTTGAGGTCAGGAGAGCGTGGAGGCCATGGAATTGGTCCGCCTCTACCAATCCATCGGTCACCGAATCTGTTGTTGAGAAGCGTACGAACACTTCGACTGAAATGTGCAGGGGCTCCATCGTGCGTGAACCACATGTTGTGTCGTACTTGTAAAGGCACATGTTCTAGCAGCACAGGTAGAGTATCCCGTATGAAATCATGATAACGTGCTCCATTGAGCGTAGGGGGAAGAACATGGGGCCCAATCGAGACATCACCAACAATGCCTGCCCAAACGTTCACAGAAAATCTGTGTTGATGACGTGATTGCACAATTGCATGCAGATTCTCGTCAGCCCACACATGTTGATTGTGAAAATTTACAATTTGATCACGTTGGAATGAAGCCTCATCCGTAAAGAGAACATTTGCACTGAAATGAGGATTGACACATTGTTGGATGAACCACTCGCAGAAGTGTACCCGTGGAGGCCAATCAGCTGCTAATAGTGCCTGCACACGCTGTACATGGTACGGAAACAACTGGTTCTCCCGTAGCACTCTCCATACAGTGACGTGGTCAACGTTACCTTGTACAGCAGCAACTTCTCTGACGCTGACATTAGGGTTATCGTCAACTGCACGAAGAATTGCCTCGTCCATTGCAGGCGTCCTCGTCGTTCTAGGTCTTCCCCAGTCGCGAGTCATAGGCTGGAATGTTCCGTGCTCCATAAGACGCCGATCAATTGCTTCGAACGTCTTCCTGTCGGGACACCTTCGTTCTGGAAATCTGTCTCGATACAAACGTACCGCACCACGGCTATTGCCCCGTGCTAATCCATACATCAAATGGGCAGCTGCCAACTCCGCATTTGTAAGCATTGCACTGACTGCAAAACCACGTTCGTGATAAACACTAACCTGTTGATGCTACGTACTGATGTGCTTGATGCTAGTACTGTAGAGCAATGAGTCGCATGTCAACACAAGCACCGAAGTCAACATTACCTTCCTTCAATTGGGCCAACTGGCGGTGAATCATGGAAGTACACTACATACTGACGAAACTAAAATGAGCTCTAACATGGAAATTAAGCGTTTCCGGACACATGTCCACATAACATCTTTTCTTTATTTGTGTGTGAGGAATGTTTCCTGAAAGTTTGGCCGTACCTTTCTGTAACACTCTGTATATGTAAAGTTACGCGACAAATGAAAGTTTGTACCGAGGCCCGGATTCTAACTCGGGTCTGTTGCTCAGTAGACAGATGCGTTAACCACTACACCTCTCTGACACAGTGGCGTTGCAAAACTGCATAGACTATCCTAGCATGCCTCCCTCCTCAATCCAAATTCACATTGACACCTCTGTGCAGTTGCGCAAAGCCACTGTGCGAGGGTGCCATAGTGGTTGGCGCATCTGCCTAGTGAGCGGGAGACACGTGTTCGAATCCCGGACTTGGTACTGAATTTCATTCGTCGCTTCAGCTTGCATACATACATCACATAATTGAGTGACTATCGACAAAGGGACCTTTGTAGCTTCTCACTAACTGTGTGGTAAGTGACATCCATTTATCGTTTAATTCTTACCTTATGGAGGCCATAGTATAAACGGAAGATAATGTCACAACACCAATTGAAAACAAATTAGTGTATTTGTACTTATATTCACCGTTTGCTCGTCAATGTTTTAAAATATCGGTATTTGTATGTAGCTGTTGCGGTCTTCAGAACGAAGACTGGTTCGATGCAGCTGTCCACACTCGCGTGTCCTGTGCAGAACTTGTCATCTCCGCACGATTATTGCACCCACAGCCATTTGAACCCGCTTACTGTACTCAGCGTCTAAAGTTCTTAACCTCAGATTTCCCTCCATAACTACAGTCTAATACGCTCTGTACCATGCAGCCACAGTTGCAGTATGTATGGTTTCCTCCTAGAGGGTGGTGCTGCCGGCCGCGGTGGTCTAGCGGTTCTAGGCGCTCAGCCCGGAACCGCGCGACTGCTACAGTCGCAGGTTCGAATGCTGCCTCGGGCATGGATGTGTGTGATGTCCTTAGGTTAGTTAGGTTTAAGTAGTTCTAAGTTCTAGGGGACTGATGACCACAGCAGTTAAGTCCCATAGTGCTCAGAGCCATTTGAACCATTTGAACCTAAGCTAATTCCCTCAGCCTCGCCTGATTTAATTCGACTAATTCGATTCTATGATCCTTGTTTTATTTTGTTGCTGTTGATCTTGAACATCATCTTAAGATGCTATTCATTCTTCTCAATCAATTTTCCAAGACTTTTGCCGTATCTACCAGAATTAAAATGTCATCGACAAACAATGAAATTTTTATTTCTTCTGACTGAACTTTAACTCTCTTTCCAAATTTGTCGTCGTTTTTATTTACTGTGCGCTGTATGTACAAACCCAATAACATCGGGGATAGTTTGTTACCGTGATGTGTTACTGTGAACTGTTATCAGCTATTGCGTGTCCTGTGTAACCTCGACACAGTTTTTTCATCAAACATCAGATGTACCGCCTGTGTAATCAGACGCTGGCTGCAAGCCATGTACACCAAATTCCAAGACGAATAAAAATCTTGATCGACATGTCGTGGCCTCCGAAGCCGTCAGGGAATATATCGCGTTGTGGGCAGGGCGTATATCTGCCTTCCTGCCGCCCCCCACAATGCATTCGCGCGCCACACTGTGCTGCATGATAACGTACGCCGTTACCAGACCTCTGGGACTGTCGGTTCTGTAAGACGAAAGCTTCCAACCATGACACAGTCGTTGACGTTTTCATATCATACAAAAACAGAGATCGCACGTGCAGGAAGAGTCTGTCGCGGAAGCTAGTCGTAGTTACGACATGCGCAGTGCTGCGATTATATACTGCGGACTGCGAAACCTCGCACCTGAAAGGCACCTTAAGGACGTTTCCAAATCTGTTGTGTGAGATTACTGACGCTCCCAGTGTTTTAGTTTTGTATTATGACTTAGATTTCAGACGTTACCCTCGAGCGTTAACTTGATAAATATTTCCGTCTCTCCGTCAGACTAAAGAAAGCGCGGCCGGAAGTTATATCTATCCAATTTTGCAGTTGGATAGAAAATTTCTTGAAAGGTAGAAAACATTGCGATAACATTTTTTATTTAGCATGTGGCATAGCAAATAACATGTGATTATTTGTGTTTGTTAAAATACAAAGAATAGTAAACTGTAATCTGACTGGCCTGCTTAGCCATAACGGGCGGAATTAGCAGCACACCAACCGCTGGAATGGAAGCCTCCACTTCACCTTTGGGTCAAGATGGAGGCAGCAGCTGGGGCACACAGACTTAAAACTGGCAAACACTGGGTCTCATTCGGATATCCAGAATCACACACTAACATAGCGAGCGGCTGGGGAAATGTCTGCCGACTATATAATAACTCGCAACTGCTTCGCAAGCTTTACAACATAATAGTTCGAAGTAGGGAGCAGTGGGGAAAAACAGTTCGACACCGTACGGGGGTCATTGTTTGGTTCACTGATGGGTCGAAAACAGACTAAGGCGTTGGGGCAGGGGTGTACGTGGTTCAGCCAAGACTGGAGAGCATCATCTCTCTAGGAAAACTGGCCTCTCTATTCCAAGCTGAAATTACTGGAATCAGGACATGTGTGGAGGAGAATATGCGTAGGTGCTACCATGACCGTAGCATCTACATCTATTCAGACAGCCAGGCAGCCCTGAAATCATTGGCAGCTCCTGCAACAAGATCTAAGATTGTTGCAGATTGCCACAGGGCTCTGGTGGAACTAGGGGGAAGCAATAGGGTAAACCTAGTGTGGATTCCTGGCCACTCAGGGATCTATGGCAATGAACAAGCCGAGAGATTGGCTAGGATGGGGGCATCAACTCCATTTATTGGACCGGAACCTGTCCTGACAATCACCAAGGCTATGATCAAATTTGAACTACGGAACTGGCTTAGGAAACAGCACGTAGGGTATTGAACCATGTTCCATAAGCAAAAACAATGTAAGGTAATGATGCCCAAACCATGATTTAAAAGATACTCTGTAATCCTGGGATTGAGCAGGAAAGAGACCAAACTCATGACTGAACTGATGACAGCCCATGGGAATTTCAAAAAACACCTACACACAATGGGTATAACGGAAGAGGACCCTAAATGTAGGATCTATGATGAGGGTCTTTCAAATTCTAAAGGTGGCAGGGGTAAAATACAGTGAGCGAAAGGCTATTTACAATTTGTACAGAAATCAGATGGCAGTTATAAGAGTCGAGGGGCATGAAAGGGAATCAGCGGTTGGGAAGGGCGTGAGACAGGGTTGTAGCCTCTCCCCAATGTTATTCAATCTGTACATTGAGCAAGCAGTAAAGGAAACAAAAGAAAAATTCGGAGTAAGTATTAAAGTCCATGGAGAAGAAATAAAAACGTTGAGGTTCGCCGATGACATTGTAATTCTGTCAGAGACAGCAAAGGACTTGGAAGAGCAGTTGAACGGAATGGACAGTGTCTTGAAAGGAGGATATAAGATGAACGTCAACAAAAGCAAAACGAGGATAATGGAATGTAGTCGAATTAAGTCGGGTGATGCTGAGGGAATTAGATTAGGAAATGAGACACCTAAAGTAGTAAAGGAGTTCTGCTATTTGGGGAGCAAAATAACTGATGATGGTCGAAGTAGAGAGGATATAAAATGTAGACTGGCAATGGAAAGGAAAGCGTTTCTGAAGAAGAGAAATTTGTTAACATCGAGTATAGATTTAACTGTCAGGAAGTCGTTTCTGAAAGTATTTGTATGGAGTGTAGCCATGTATGGAAGTGAAACATGGACGATAAATAGTTTGGACAAGAAGAGAATAAAAGCTTTCGAAATGTGGTGCTACAGAAGAATGCTGAAAATTAGATGGGTAGATCACATAACTAATGAGGAGGTATTGAATAGAATTGGGGATAAGAGGAGTTTGTGGCACAACTTGACAAGAAGAAGGAACCGGTTGGTAGGACATGTTCTGAGGCATCAAGGGATCACAAATTTAGCATTGGAGGGCAGCGTGGAGGGTAAAAATAGTAGAGGGAGACCAAGAGATGAATACACTAAGCAGATTCAGAAGGATGTAGGTTGCAGTAAGTACTGGAAGATGAAGAAGCTTGCACAGGATAGAGTACCATGGAGAGCTACATCAAACCAGTCTCAGGACTGACGACAACAACAACAACAACATGATGAGGATGAAGAAACTGCATCACACCTAATCTTCGAATGCATGGCATTGGAGAGTAAAAGATACAGAATCTTCGGGACAACTCGACCTGAAGAAATTGTGTCTAACAAAAAACTGGAAGAGGGACTGCTTGCACTATTTAAGGGCACTGGTTGGTTTTACTAGATATACAGGGAGCGATACCGCACAATAAACCTAGTTTCGCTGCGGGCAGTGGCGGGTCAGACTTAAGCTCTTTTAGCTTCCCCGTTAAAATCAATCAATAAAACTGTAAACTGATTTGCTTTGCGATACGAAATAAGCTAATGTGGCAGCTTTCAGATAACCGATTAACGAGACTGCCAAATGCCCTCACTCTATGAGATACGGCAGGACGGTACACAATTACTCTGGCTTCTGGCGGGCTCCAATATTGAGTATGTAAATTAGGCACCCAAACGACCCGCCAGGGTAGCCGAGAGCGCGACCGCGCTGCTTCCTGGACTCGGGTAGGCGGGCCGGTCCCGGATCGAATCCGCCTAGCGGATTAACGACGACGGCCGGTCTGCCGGTCAGCCTGGATGTGGTTTTTAGGCGGTTTTCCACATCCTACTAGGTGAATACCGGGCTGGTCCCCACGTCCTGCCTCCGTTACAAGACTCGCAGACATTTGAAACACATTCCCACTATTTCACGATTTACACTAGACGGAGGCAGCTGGGGTACAGTACTGCCGTCCCGGGGCGTATGGTGTTGCGGCAGGAAGGGCATCCGGCCACCCCTTAAAATTAACCATGCCAATTCCGTACTTAACCCTGCCGAACCTGCACACAATGCGGGATAACCCTCATGACTTGCATAGTATTTTCAGAATACGTAGACGAATTGCAAGAATTACATGCGGCGTTAGCCTTACAACATTCTATAAAGACCTCTTCAGAAAACTTGCTGTTTTGACTGTTATTAATGGCGTAAACGCATACAGTCGAAAGTACACGACACTAGAATCTAAAAAGTCTCAGTAAACATAGAATCCAATATGCATACCTTAAGAGCTACGAGCAATTTTTCATCTTCGATACTGTGAAGCAAATCTCTTCTACTGCAAGTTCTTTGCTTTCTATGTTTTGGGAAGTGGTAGCATGGACCAAAAGAAGAAGAAAAAAAGTCCAGCAAACTTGTACTCTAAAACGCATATCTTAAAAGTTACGAGCACTTGGTCATTAGAAGACTTGTGTTTCAAAATAGCAAAGATGAATAAGTGCTCATAGCTTTTAAGGTATGCGTCTTAGAGCACATGTTTACTGGACTTTTCTTCTTGTTTTGGTGGATACTACCAGTTCCCAAAATATGGAAAGCAAAGAACGTGCAGTAGAAGAGATTTGTTTCACAGTATCGAAGATGAAAAATTGCTCGTAGATCTTAAGGTATGCATTTTGGACCCTATGTTTACTGAGACTTTTTTGCTTCTAGTATCGTGTACTTTCAACTGTATGCGTTTACGCCATTAATTATGATACACCCTGTATACTTTCATCATTGTACTTTGTCGTCTCTCAAAACATTGTACAAAGCACTGGTCTACTCCAGTTTTTGATTCAGTTTTGCCTAAGGCACCTCGGACTAAATGTGGATTAAAGAAACTTACTATAATTCATGCGCAGCACTAATTAACATCACGTGGTTTGATCGCATTTCACATGGAATGTGTCTGCATCGGTGGTTAGGTTCAGTTTAAGCGACAGGACTACATGACACAAAAAGTTGTTCCGCGAAGAAACTTCAAATCTGAGTTGTTTTTTTTATTGAAGTCAGTACTGAGAATGCTCACATGTTGCAGCTGAGTACTGTTTACTATCACTCATGTAATGCCATTTCTACATTACAATTCGTCTCACGCAAAATATGTTCACAATTAAATGAAATTTAGTAAACAGTTTTTGATGTGGCTGAGGAACAGTCATACAATATTTTTTAAAGGAATACACCGCCATTTGACTGTTTTATTGTTTATTTAAATACAACCCAGGTTTCGGCCATTTATGCTGTTTTCCAGTATTTGATTTTATGTGTTTAACAAAATGGTTCAAATGGCTCTGAGCACTATGGGACTCAACATCTTAGGTCATAAGTCCCCTAGAACTTAGAACTACTTAAACCTAACTAACCTAAGGACATCACACACACCCATGCCCGAAGCAGGATTCGAACCTGCGACCGTAGCAGTCCCGCGGTTCCGGAATGCAGCGCCAGAACCGCTAGACCACCGCGGCCGGCTGTGTGTTTAACATATATTGCAGGACACTTAAGATGTTGTCAAGCACAAAGTTGGCCATAAATTGAGAAAATTATTGGCTCCTCACGAAACGCTAGATGTAAAATCACAATCTTGTAAGAGATCAGTAAATAACCGTGGGAGCTCGTCGTATTTAGTAATATGTGTTAAAGACATGAAATCAAATACTTGGTAATGGCATAAAATGCCGAAACCTGGGTTGTACTTAAATAAACAATAAAACGCTCAAATGGGCGTGTGTTCCTTTAAAAAATGAAATTAATAGTCTCTCTAAAGTTAATTGGACTCTGCGTAACAACAACGTCTGGTTAGCGAACCTGTCCACAGTTTAATTATTTTTGACTGAGGCTTTAGGTGTAGGAAAATGGTCTGGTACACAGAACTAGTGATTAATCGTGATGTTCTAGACTGAAATAGATTTACGAATTAATTCAGTGGTCAAGATTTCTCCGAGGCATTACGCGTACTTTGGTCAATGGGAGTCATTAGATGAAGAGGGGGTTTCGTTCTGCAAGGGTGGTTACTGAACATATTTCGGACAACTTTTCGCGTACTTTGGCCGTAAAAGCAGTGACCAATCGGACCCTACAGTACCTGGAGGTAAATGTCCCACCCAACACAAGCGGCCAGTATACGACATTATCTGAAAAGCACTCCTTCATATCAAGTAAATTTCCAGCAGCATCGGAGTTCTCCAAGTTCGGTGTCTGTCAAGCGAAGTGCACGCTCGCACGGCCATGTAGACGCGCCAAGTGAGAGCCGTGCACAGTCCGACCAACACTAGGAGGGGGGCACGCTGCCTGACACTACTCGAGGTCGTGTGCGGGATGCCGCATCGACGGCTGCGATCCTAGACAACTCCTGCAAAAACGGGCTACAAATGTTCGGCATTAAGTTATGCATTGCTGAGGAGAATAAACACTTGCCCTTTCAAAGACCGTTGATTCCTCTTTAGGACATTGTGAGAAAACCGCTAAAGCTCTTTGACTGATCAGTATGATGTCATTAAGTTCGTAAAACATCCAAAATACACTGCTGGCCACCGTAAATGCAACACCAAGAAAGACAAGAGGTAGCACAACAAAATTTATTTTGTAGATAACATGTTGACCAAGTATCAAATGATTACGTTTACAGACATCTGTGACATGTGGTTCCTGCCAGAATCAGTAGCCAGAGTAGCCGCCATTGTTGGAGATCACCGCTGCCACACGTCTCGGCATTGAGTCAAAGAGACGTTGGATGTGTTCCTGGGGTACAGCAGCCCAAGCAGCTCCCACACGTTGCCAAAGATCATCTGGTGTGGCAGCTGGGGATGTAATCTGGGTCACTCGTTGAGCAACCATGGACCACATGTTTTCTATCGGCGAAAGATCCGGAGAGCGAGCCGGCCAGGGAAGCACTTCAATCTGGTTATTGACGAAGAACCTTTGGACAATGCGTGCCACGTGTGGTCACGCATTATCCTCTTGAAATATGGCTGTGGCCGAGCCCTGAAGGTAAGGAAGGACAATTGGCTCCAGCACCTCGGATATGTAAAGCCGGCTATTTAAAGTACCGGCAATGCGTACTAGAGGCGTGCGAGAGTAATATCCAATACCGCCCCATACCATAATACCCGGTGCAAGACCAGTGTGGCGGTGCATAATGCAGCTGTCCAGCATCCTCTCTCCACGGTGTCTCCACACTCGAATCCGACCATCGTGGTGCTGCAGACAGAAGCATGCCTCGTCAGTAAAGACAACGTCATTCCATTCTGCCGTCCACATCCGTCTGTCATCACACCATTGGCGACGGAGACGTCTGTGGTTCTGCGTCAATGGTAGACGAAGCAATGGACGTCTTGCGGACAGACCACTCTGCTGTAAACGGCGTCGAATGGTACGCGCAGACACTGGATGATGCGTTACAGACGCAATGTGCTGTGCTATGGTTCGGGATGTCACTGAGCGATCCGTCACTGCCATGCGCACAATTTCCCTATCAGCACGTGCAGTGGTGCACCGAGGTGAATGCGATCGACCACGTCGGTCCGTCGTACCCTCCTGCATCCAACGGTCACATATCCTCATTACAGTTGTTTGGTTTCGTCCAAAACGACTAGCGATTTCTCTGTATGATAATCCACAATCTCGGTAAGCCACTATCCTTCCTCTGTCGAACTCGGATACTTGATCAAACGATGTTCGCTGTTGTCTACGAGGCATAACTGATCGTCTTGTGAAACAACCACAAGGTAAACACACGTGCCGAACGTACACTCGTCGAAATCACCAAGCGTTAAATGGCGCTATGAGGTGGCGCCACAGGCGCGCGTGAAGTGCGTCTGCGCTCAAATTCTAATCAGTTGCATATCTCATCGCTGCAAACTCATGGTGTAAATTTCACTTGATTCGGATGCTTCCTTCAGGGTGTTGCATTTACGGTGGCCAGCAGTGTATAATTGCTGCTCCCCTTCTTGAAAACCGTAACTGAATGTCAACTTTCGTGGTACGCAGCGTAACCGATTTTGCGATAGCACATACATCTCGTGACATTTTAGATATCTAGTCACTGCCATATCGAGACACGGGTCGAGCACCGTCCATGTCGTTTAACGCAGCGCTCCTCTGCTTTCGAAATGGCATAGGATGGCTACAGTCTCAGTGCGTCTGCCCTTCTTAAACATATAGCTCAATATCCGAGCAGTGGTCACTGTCGCAGCACCATCGCCATTGACTGCTACAAGTCCACGATGAATTTAACGGGACACACCATTTTTCGTTGGCGAAAAGCAAACCGCGCAGTGAATCTCACAGTTGTCAAGTTGGACATGTACGTCAATTACAGTTATTTTGTCAACAGATGACACTTTGAGAGTTCCGTTGTTGTATGGTAAAATTCGTTTTACGAGGGGTGTTCAATAAGCAATGCAACCCATATGTTTCGGAAAGCAGATTGGTTTTATTCAGGTTTCGAATACACCGTACTACTCCCCACTATTTTCGCTACTAAACCCTATTTTTCAATATAGCCTTCGTCCGGTGCAACGGACTTGCTTCACCTTGAAACTTCCTGGCAGATTAAAACTGTGTGCCGTACAGTGACTCGAACTCGGGACCTTTGCCTTTCGCGGGCAAGTGCTCTACCATCTGAGCTACCCAAGCACGACTCACGCCCCGTCGTCACAGCTTTACTTCTGCCAGTACCTCGTCTCCTACTTTACAAACTTCACAGAAGCTCTCCTGCGAACCTTGCAGGTCCCGAGTTCGAGTCTCGGTCGGGCACACAGTTTTAATCTGCCAGGTAGTTTCATATCAGCGCACACTCCGCTGCAGAGTGAGAATCTCATTCGGGAAACATCCCGCAGGCTGTGGCTAAACCATGTCTCCGCAATATCCTTTCTTCCAGGAGTGCTAGTTCTGCAAAGTTCGCAGGAGAGCTTCTGTGAAGTTTGGAAAGTAGGAGACGAGATACTGGCGGAAGTAAAGCTGTGAGGACGGGGCGTGAGTCGTGCTTGGGTAGCTCAGATGGTAGAGCACTTGCCCGCGAAAGGCAAAGTTCCCGAGTTCGAGTCTCGGTCCGTCACACAGTTTTAACCTGCCAGGAAGTTTCATATCAGTGCACACTCCGCTGCAGAGTCAAAACCTCATTCTGGTTACTTCACCTTATTGGTAAGGCCTGTTTGCCAGCAGGGTACCACTCCACTGGTCGATGTCAGAGGACAACGTGTCGCTGCATCAGCGCCCCCATCGTCCACGTACTGGTTCCCGCGTAGGGCATCCTTCACTGGGCCAGACAAATGGAAGTGCGAGATCCCGACTGTAGGGTGGATGATGAGGAATAGAACAACGAAGTTTTGTGAGCTCCTCTCGGACGCGCAGACTAGTGTCAAGCCTTGAGTTATTATGGAGAAGGAGAATTCCCTTTGTATTTTTGTCGCGACGAACGCTCTGATGTTGTTTCTTCAGTTTCCTGAGTATATCACAATACACTTCAAAGCTGACCATGAGGGAGCACATCAAACCGAATAATTGGTTCAGAGACGCAGAAGCCCGACGTCATCACTTTACCGGCTGACGTTGTAGCTTTGAACTTTTTCTTCGGAGGAGGGATGGTGTGGCGCCACTCCATGAATTGCCGTTTTGCTTCTGATTTGAAGTGATGAACCCATGTTACATCGCCTGTGACGATTTTCGGGAAAAAAATGTCATGAGCAGCCTCGTATCGCGCAAGCAGTTCCTCACAGATGGTCCCTCGTTGTTCTTTATCGTCTTGTATTAGGCAGCGAGGAACCCAGGGGGGACACACCCTTTAGTGCTCCAGTTGGAGGGCCGGAGTATGAGCACTAGGAAGAGAGACGTCCAGTTGTGTAGCGAGGTGTTTCATTGTGACCCGATCTCCTCGAATGAGAGTGTCCGCACGTTCCAACAGGTCGAGAGTCACAGCTTTGTGTGGCCGGCCGCACGCGGAACGTCGGACAAGTTTGCACCACCTTGTTGCGATGATGACAGACGTCTCGCCCAACGACTCACCGTGCTTTTGTTCACTGCCAGGTCTCTAGACATTCTGCAAGCGGCTATGAATATCTGCGATGCCCTGATTTTTCGCCAATGACAGCTCTCTGCTTGGAACGCACCTCCATTGCAGACGTCATTTTGGAGGTGATGTATAGCGCCTCCACCTACTGGAACGTCATGAAACTGTAGGTATTCCACGATGCCCCACAACAAATTCTGGATTTTTCAAGTCGAAATTGGCTAAGAAAAACATGTGTTGCATTACTTACTGAACATCCCTCGTATAACAACTGACACCACTGAACTGTTAAGAAACATTTCATTGTTTTCTTTTACCATTACCGATTTCTAACCATTCGTTTATCATCAGGTTGCTGCATTGCGTTTACATGACGAGCTGTTAATTAGCTGTTCAATGTTTACAGTGCGATGGTGTCCTTCAGTGAAAAACAATTTGAAATTGAGAAATATTCGAAATGACAATTGTGTGTCTGTGAAATCTTATGTGACTTAACTGCTAAGGTCATCAGTCCCTAAGCTTACACACTACTTAACCTAAATTATCCTAAGGACAAGCTGGCCTGGGCGACCGAGCGGTTCTCGGTGCTACAGTCTGGAACCGCGCGACCGCTACTGTCGCAGGTTCGAATCCTGCCTCGGGCTGGATCTGTGTGATGTCCTTAGGTTAGTTAGGTTTAAGTAGTTCTAAGTTCTAGGGGGCTGATGATCTCAGAGGTTAAGTCCCATAGTGTTCAGAGCCATTTGAACCATTTGAACCTAAGGACAAACACACACAGGCATGCCCGAGGGAGGACTCGAACCTCCACCGGGACCGAAATGACAATTAAAACCGAGGCTAAACTCATCTTAGAAACAACAGCATAAACGTATCATTAATATGCTTACAATGAAAAGATTCTGTTATTTGAAACAGCTTGCATTTTACGTGCAGCACGAAATATGACGTTGATACAGTTAAAACTGCAATGTGTTCTCTTTTATGCATAGTCAAGAATGCTTCTACACAGTGAATGTACTGATCTCACATCAACATTGCGTCTTTTAATATTCACTGTCACAGCACACAGGAGCTAAAATGCCTACATTGGTTACACCAGGCGTCAGGTAAAGGTTGAAAGCGATGAAACTAACATCGATATTGGGGGTAGAAACTAATTAAACGTATTTGGCAAATACACTGAAGAGCTAAAGGAACTGGTCCCCTGCGAGCACGCAGAAATGCCGCAACACGGTGTGGCATGGACTCGGCTAATGCCTGAGGTTGTGCTGGAGGGAAATGATACCATGAATCCTGCAGGACTCTCCATAAACCCTTAAGAGTACGAGGGGGTGGAAATCGCTTCTGAACCGCACGTTGCATGGCATACCAGATATGCTAAATAATATTCATGTCCGGGAAGTTTGGTGCCCAACGGATGTGTTTAACTCAGAAGAGTGTTCTGAAGCCACTCTGTAGCAATTCTGGACGTGTGGGGTGTGGCGTTGTCCTGATGGAATTGCCCAAGTCCATTGGAATGCACAATGGGCACGAATGGATGCAGGTGATGAGACAGGATGCTTACGTACGTGTCACCTGTCAGAGTCGTATCTAGACGTATCAGGGGCCCCATATCACTCGAAATACACCATTACAGGGCCTCCACCAGGTTGAACAGTATCCTGCTGACATGCAGGGTCCATGGATTTATGAGGTTGTCTCCATACCCGTACACGTCCATCCGCTCGATACAATCTGAAACGAGACTCGTCCGACCTGGCGGCATGTCTCCAGCCATCAACAGTCCAATGTCGGTGTTGACAGGCCTAGGTGAAGACTAAAGCTTTGTGTCGTGCAGTGGGCCCCTTGGGCTTCGACAATCCATGTCGATGATGTTTCGTTAAATGGTTCGCACGCTGACACTTGTTGATGGCCCAGCATTAAAATCTGTAGCAGTTTGCGGAAGGGTTGTACTTTTGTCACGTTGAACGATTCTGTTCAGTCGTCGTTCGTCCAGTTCTTGCAGGATCTTTTTACAACCGCCAAATACGTTTAATTAGTTTCTTCCCCCAATTTCATGTTTTGCCGGATTCCTGATATTTACGATACACTCGTAAAATGGTCGTACGGGAAAGTCCCCACTTCATGGCTACCTCGGAGATGTTGTGTCGATCGCTCGTCCGCCGACTATAACACCACGTTCAGCCTCACTTAAATCTTGATACCCTGCCACTGTAGCAGTAGTAACCGATCTAACAACTGCGTCAGACTCTCGTTGTCTTATATAGGCGTTGCCGACCGCAGTGCCATATTCTGCCTGTCTACATATCTCTGTATTTGAATACGCATCTGTATGGATACTCTGCCTGCAAATCACATTTAAGTGTCTGGCAGAGGGTTCATCGAACGTATACTAGTTCCTTTGGTGCTTCAGTGTAAGAGTATAATATTACTATCGGTGAACGGTGTCCTTCAAAAGACTTGCGCCTACACCAGCATGATGTTCCGTCGTGAAAGCCACTACATATAGCTACCTATCCTGTTTAACAGAGCAGGCAAGCCTCCGACTTCAACCTTCCGGATGAGGCGTGGACATTCAACGCCTTGTCGTCTACTCGTGGTTTCCCTGCCCTTCAACTGCTTCCCACAGATTCTCACGATAGCAGCACGCGAATGGCTGACCAGTTTCGGCGTTTCTGAGATGTTCGTTCCCAGGCGCCGGGCCGTTACAGCGTGACCTTTGTCAATGTCGCTTATGTCAGTGGATTTCCTCATTTGTGGCTCTGTAGTAGGTGGGTCTGAAGGTGAGGTTGGTGCTAACTGCTGAAGATGTCATGTAAGTGAAAAAAAAAATGGAAACGAGCGAATGGCATCGTTGGCCCGGAGGCCCCATTCGGGGAAGTTCGGCCGCTACGTGCAAGTCTTATTTCATTCGACGCCACATTGAGCGATTTGCACGCCGGTGATGAGGATGAAATGATGATGAAGACAACACGACACCCAGTCCCCGAGCGGAGAAAATCTCCAACCCTGCCGGGAATCGAACCCGGGTCCACTTGTATGGGAGGCAAGTACGTTACCACCCAGCTAAGCAGGTGGACCATACAAGTGAAATTAATTTGCACGCAGCAAATATGATTGGTTAATTTATCTCTTGCACAAGCAATGCGGATTTTCCTATGTGCAGGAGAGGTTCGTGTCCTGTAATTTTGTTGATAGTGAATCTATCTGGCAAGGAATAAGGTATCCCTTCCCTACCTCCGTTACTGAACACCACAACAAGATAAATTGGTCATTAGAAAACAAGTATCAGAAGTTTATTACGTAGTTTAGAAAAGAATACATCGTTGGACTATCAGAGCCGTGTTCGGTATTTTCACGTCAGCGCCTAGCACGCAGCAAATATGATTGGTTAATTTATCCCTTGCACAAGCAATGCGGATTTTCCTATGTGCAGGAGAGGTTCGTGTCCTGTAATTTTGTTGATAGTGAATCTATCTGGCAAGGAATAAGGTATCCCTTCCCTACCTCCGTTACTGAACACAACAACAAGATAAATTGGTCATTAGAAAACAAGTATCAGAAGTTTATTACGTAGTTTAGAAAAGAATACATCGTTGGACTACCAGAGCCGTGTTCGGAATTTTCACGTCACCGCCTAGCTCTGGGGAAAGGGTGCCCTGAACTTGAAGGAAACAATAGATCGGTTCCGCTGAACAGATCAGGAGTTCACTACACTCAGCTGGCGGCTACACGGGTAGCGGAGGCTGTGTGGCGTGGACTGGGCGGTTTTTTTAGGTTAGAAGGCCTCGGGAAAGTACGGGGTGGGCTGCAATCTCAAAGGGTGCATGGCAAATACAGGACGTGCTTGGATCAAGGAACAGTCGGAATTGTAGTTGTAAATTGTTGTAGTTGTGTTGGGAAGGTCCCTGAGCTTCAAGCGCTAATAGAAAGCACAGAAGCTGAAATCGTTATAGGTACAGAAAGCTGGCTAAAGCCTGAAATAAGTTCTGCAGAAATTTTTATGAAGTCTCAGACGGTGTTCAGGAAAGATAGGTTAGGCAGAATTGGTGTGGAGTGTTTGTGTCTGTCAGTAGTGGTTTATCTTGTAGTGAAGTCGAAGTAGATACTCCGTGCGAATTGGTATGGGTGGAGGTTATACTTAACAGCCGAACTAAGTTAATAATTGGCTCCTTCTACCGACCCCCAGACTCCGATGATATAGTTGCTGAACAGTTCAGAGAAAATTTGAGTCTCGTAACAAATAAATACCCCACTCACACGGTTATAGTTGGTGGGGACTTCAACCTTCCCTCGATAGGTTGGCAAAAATACTTGTTCAAAACCGGTGGTAGGCAGAAAACATCTTCCGAGATTGTCCTAAATGCTTTCTCCGAAAATTATTTCGAGTAGTTAGTCCACGAACCCACGCGAATTGTAAATGGTTGCGAAAACACACTTGACCTCTTAGCCACAAACAATCCAGAGCTAATAGAGAGCATCATGACTGATATAGGGATTAGTGATCACAAGGACGTTGTGGCTAGGCTCAATACCGTTTCTTCCAAATCCACCAGAAACAAACGCAAAATAATTTTATTTAAAAAAGCGGATAAAGTGTCACTAGAAGCCTTCCTAAGAGACAATCTCCATTCCTTCCGAACTGACTATGTAAATGTAGACGAGATGTGGCTCAAATTCAAAGATATAGTAGCAACAGCAATTGAGAGATTCATACCTCATAAATTGGTAAGAGATGGAACTGATCCCCCATGGTACACAAAACAGGTCCGAACGCTGTTGCAGAGGCATCGGAAAAAGCATTCAAAGTTCAGAAGAACGCGAAATCCCGAAGATTGGCTAAAATTTACAGACGCGCGAAATTTGGTACGGACTTCAATGTGAGATGCCTTTAATAGGTTCCACAACGAAACATTGTCTCGAAATTTGGTAGAAAATACGAAGAAATTCTGGTCGTATGTAAAGTACACAAGCGGCAAGACGCAGTCAATCCCTTCTCTGCGCAGTGCCGATGGTACTGTTACCGACAACTGTGCCGCTAAAGCGGAGTTATTGAACGCAGTTTTCCGAAATTCCTTCACCAGGGAGGACGAATGGAATATTCCAGAACTTGAAACACGTACAGCTGCTAGCATGAGTTTCTTAGAAGTAGATAGCTTAGGGGTTGCGAAGCAACTCAAATCGCTTGATACCGGCAAGTCTTCAGGTCCAGATTGTATACCGATTAGGTTACTTTCAGATTACGCTGATACAATAGCTCCCTACTTAGCAATCATATGCAACCGCTCGCTCACCAATAGATCTGTACCTACAGATTGGAAAATTGCGCAGGTCGCCCCAGTGTTTAAGAAGGGTAGTAGGAGTAATCCATCGAACTACAGACCTATATCATTGACATCGGTTTGCAGTAGGGTTTTGGAGCATATACTGTATTCAAACATTACGAATCACCTCGAAGGGAACAATCTATTGATACGTAATCAGCATGGTTTCAGAAAACATCGTTCTTGTGCAACGCAGCTAGCTCTTTATTCGCACGAAGTAATGGCCGCTATCGACAGGGGATCTCAAGTTGATTCCGTATTTCTAGATTTCCGGAAAGCTTTTGACACCGTTCCTCACAAGCGACTTCTAATCAAGCTGAGGGCCTATGGGCGACTGGATTCGTGATTTCCTGTCAGGAAGGTTGCAGTTCGTAGTAATAGACGGCAAATCATCGAGTAAAACTGAAGTGATATCAGGTGTTCCCCAGTGAAGTGTCCTGGGACCTCTACTGTTTCTGATCTATATAAATGATCTGGGTGACAATCTGAGTAGTTCTCTTAGGTTGTTCGCAGATGATGCTGTAATTTACCGTCTAGTAAGGTCATCCGAAGACCAGTATCAGTTGCAAAGCGATTTAGAAAAGATTGCTGTATGATGTGGCAGATGGCAGTTGACGCTAAATAACGAAAAGTGTGAGGTGATCCACATGAGTTCCAAAAAAAATCCGTTGGAATTCGATTACTCGATAAATAGTACAATTCTCAAGGCTGTCAATTCAACTAAGTACCTGGGTGTTAAAATTACGAACAACTTCAGTTGGAAAGACCACATAGATAATATTGTGGGTAAGGCGAGCCAAAGGTTGCGTTTCATTGGCAGGACACTAGAAGATGCAACAAGTCCACTAAAGAGACAGCTTACACTACACTCGTTCGTCCTCTGTTAGAACATTGCTGCGCGGTGTGGGATCCTTACCAGGTGGAATTGACGGAGGACATCGAAAGGGTGCAAAAAAGAGCAGCTCGTTTTGTATTATCACGTAATAGGGGAGAGAGTGTGGCAGATATGATACGTGAGTTGGGATGGAAGTCATTAAAGCAAAGACGTTTTTCGTCGCGGCGAGATCTATTTACGAAATTTCAGTCACCAACTTTCTCTTCCGAATGCGAAAATATTTTCTGGAGCCCAACCGACATAGGTAGGAATGATCATCGAAATAAAATAAGAAAAATCAGAGCTCGAACAGAAAGGTTTAGGTGTTCGTTTTTCCCGCGCGCTGTTCGGGAGTGGAATGGTAGAGAGATAGTATGATTGTGGTTCGATGAACCCTCTGCCAAGCACTTAAATGTGAATTGCAGAGTAATCATGTAGATGTAGATGGGGGCGCACACACAGACTGTATACATGGCACAGTAAGAAAATAGGTGCGGAACATTGCCCAACTGGAGCTAGTTAGGAATTACTGTAGGGAAGGCGTTACACTCATGGTAAATGATGGAGAATGCCGCAAGGCAGATTAATGATGGACGGCTCACCTCATGGACACACATGTCGACACGCCCGCGGTGGAGACGGACACTGGACGGTCACGTGACTCAACTAAGGACTGCGAAAGACTGAGCCAAAATGAGCGACGACAACGGGATTCTGATGGTTTCATACACCTAGCATTTGAAATTTTCATTTGAACAAGTCCCTCTTGCCCTGGCTTCAGGACCAACAGAAGCCAGGTTGTCTGAAAGGAATGTCCTCGACTCTAGTCCAAGCCAATGGCGAGCAACATCTACAGTTGGCGAAAAGTGGCCAAATAGTGTCGAACGCGCTGGAGGAGCATTGTGTTGGGGCCCCCTCGTCGGGCTGTCGGGACTGTGGGGTATTCCTCCGCCTGACGGCCGAAATTTGTGTAATTTCTACCGACCTGAGGCTTTCGCGGCAGCGTTGTGGTTCACTCAAATAAATCTTCTATTAATGTCGTATGTCATGCAGTGATAGTAGAAGTGGGGGAGAGTTTAGTAGGGTGACTAGTTGCTCTGGCAATTTACAATTAATTAATTGGCCGATCAATTTTGATATTTAAGCGACAACTTTTAGGAAAGAGGACGGCAGCTCCTCTTTCGCACCCGTTTCAGAAAAGAAGTGTTACAGCCCGTATAATCGCTAGAACAACTTCCAATTAGTCTCTGCCTCGCTTGTATACATATATCAGCATTGTCACCAGGCGGCTGTCAGCCTTGCGGTGGGCAATGGTCATAATGTTTTGGCTCGTCATAAAGTGTGAAGGACAGGGTTCAAAGGTACGAAGAAACACAGCAGAGGAAAGGAAATACGGTACTAATCTGGCTATAGAAGATGTTGAAGTGACCACCATTCGTCTCTTGGCATGTTTGGGCCCTTGTCAGCAATCTGCTGAAGGTGCATCGAAGCTGGACTGCTGAAATTGCTGCAGTCTCATCCGAAATGTTCTGCAGCAGTTCTTGAAGACTATGAGGGTTGTTGCGATACACCATAGACTTGAGGGCTCCCCACGCAAAGTAATTGCACACTGACAGAACAGGTAACCTGGATGGCAAGCTAGGCCCCCCACCAGACTGATCTATGCTAACAGTTCTGTCAGGCATGAAGATTGTGTAACTGTGCCCCAAAGTTCGGCCGGCTGGCCATCGTGTTGGAAGCAACTGTCGGTCTTTTCCTCCTCCATTAATGCTGCCACCAATGGTTTCAAAATGTATCCACTTGACAGGGACATTTTTATTGCCCCACCTCGTGCTTAGAAATCCCTACAGAATAAGTAACAATATACTGGCACACCTGTAACACCCACAACGCGACCATTCGCAACATGACTGGTATAACGAAGCATCGACAAATGAGCTGAAAGAGGAAGAGGAGGAGGAGGAGGGAGGCCAGAATTTAGCCACTGGAGATGTAGCTAATCAGCTCGTACAGAGTGCCCTGTAACGTTAGTGTTAAAATCACACAGTTGATAAAGGGTTCAAAACTGAGTAATGTGAAGTAAGAAACTGAAGATTGGAAATGAGTATCTCGTTTTTTGTTGACGTAAACAACGCCAGCTTATTGCGAGCAGTGAGATGACCCCCAATCTCAGTGCACGCTTTCATCCACTGACAAGGCTGCAACCTGTGATCAAAATCGTGGTAGGGGTTTTTTAACTACTGCTCAGCTAGTACTCCCCACGCAGTATTTTTTGAAGTCCGCATTTCACAACTGCATGCAGGTGGATCTCCTGAACTTCATCTGCATGGACAATTGTCTAACGAGGACCTGGCCAGCTGTCCCTGTGGCCTGAGCGACACCGTTTCTCGGCAGGTGTCTGTCCAAGGCGACAAATTTCTGACAGTTAGAATGCCACCTGTTGCCTCTGCGAAGTCGTCTGGTTCTTCGGGCACTGCGCATAGCTGCATCGAATGCGCGCCTGCAGGTGGCTGTTGCGAGCGGGACTCCAAGGCTCCCACTTGGGCAGTCGGTCGCGCACTTTAAGTGGCACTATGCTCAGCCGTGCACGGCCTCTCAATGGGGCGCCACCAGCGTCGATACGGCACTGAGTGGTTTCTTTTAAAACGTGTGCGGTGTACCAACACGTGAGCTCAGAATAGAGACTATGCAGAACGGAAACTCGGCTGCAATCCGTGCCCCAGAATTTAACGCTCATGCGTGAAGCCTGCCATATTAAAACCGAGCAAACAACTGTGGTTGAAGGCAAAGATCAACGGATACGTTTTGTTTATTTTGTTAATTGTGCATTGCAGCTGCTAGGCTTACCTACAGGTTAGCAGTTGTTTGGTGTACTGTTGAAGTTAGAAATATATAATGAGCAGAAATTAGAGAAAAGACCAAACAGAAAAGTAAAGTGTTGTTCCCACAAAGCGACTGATACCAGTACATCAGAAAAAAGGAGTTTTCCTATTTTCTTGCTGTAAACAATGAAAGCTAATTAAACTGTAAAAAATACTTTTCCCCTAAAAAAATTAAAAACGAATTGTTTCTCATTTGCGCGTTTGCTTCACTACCATATATAATACCACTCTTTCGATTCTGAGGAAACTAATTGGAGCACAAAATTAATTTCTTTCGTGTCTTATAGTTTTATATCACAGCTAGATGATGAAGCGTCTATTTTTTCGATATTGATCATAATTACTGTATACTTAATTTTCTAGTACTCTGTAGCACAAAATTTGAATACTTTGCAGTGAGAAATGTGGTTACTGGCTGCTTTATGTTTGGTTCGCTTTAGATGATAAGTTGCTGTGTACTTAATGTAGCTAACAATCGAAACTGTTTTTAAAGTTGGAAGGAAAGCCACAACTCACTTCAGCATCGAGAACATAGAAGTTAAAAATGGTTCAAATGGCTCTGAGCACTATGGGACTTAACATCTGAGGTCATCAGTCCCCTATAACTTAGAACTACTTAAACCTAACGAACCTAAGGACATCACACACGTCCATTCCAGAGGCAGGATTCGAACCTGCGACCGCAGCGGTCGCGCGGTTCCAGATTGAAGCGCCTAGAACCACTCGGCCACTCCGGACGGCCATAGAAGTTATAGCAATTTATTTCAGCGAGCTGCCTGACGACGCCACATACAAGTAACCTGCAGTTCAGGCACGAAAATTTCGTACAAGGAGATGCACGTTTTTCAAATTAGTGAACACAGTTTATTGTTGTACTTACTACCGAAAGAAAATGATGAAGAAGACATTCCACAGCAACAGTTACATAATGTAAAAGCTGAAACACATCTCATTGTTAGGACAAAGCTTGGCAAAAGTTCCTTTGCGACACTTATCAATCATCATTTCTTTAACGAATATACACCGGCCGCGGTGGTCTCGCGGTTCTAGGCGCGCAGTCCGGAACCGCGCGGCTGATACGGTCGCAGGTTCGAATCCTGCCTCGGGCATGGATGTGTGTGATGTCCTTAGGTTAGTTAGGTTTAAGTAGTTCTAAGTTCTAGGGGACTGATGACCACAGCTGTTAAGTCCCATAGTGCTCAGAGCCATTTGAACCATTTTTTAACGAATATGATTCTTATTACATAATGTCTTAGAGTGAACTTTTTACGTTCAGGCACAATTTAAAAGATTTGCATAAATTAAATTTTAATGCAGTCTATTGTCTTCATTTAAAGTAATACCAGTGTTAATTCGAAATAAATTCGCCGACTGCAAATATCTTGGAATCAGTTGGGTTAGGTATGGATATGCTACCGGTATCTATTAGTGACACATGAAAATTTGTGTTGGACCAGCAAACGAAGCCAGATTCCCGCTTATTACGAGCCGTAACCTTAACCAATTCGGATATCCGTTCACGCCAATTTATTTCGAATTAATTTCTGACGGCTGTCAGTCGTCATTAACCGCTGTTCATGTAGGCATGAAAGTAGACGCGTTACTTTATGGCTGAAAACTTGAGTGAAAATTCCAGCACTAATACAAAACCCTGACTCTCCCGCATAGTTTTACATACAGCTATTTCTTTAGGAAGTGAAATTGATTTATCAGTTTACAGTCCCAGAAAAAAAAATTGAGGAGTAAAGTCAAATTGCTGCAAGGAAAAAACCGATTTTTACAAAACAGCGTAGCTTCATTGTAATCTGAGCTAAAAATCAATGGAAGTGTATAGCACATGTGAACATCTAATCAATTTAAAAATTTATGTGAAATGTTTTTAACTAAAGATTTATCACAACATTTTCATTTGCGTTTCCTTTCCTAAAAGTATCCGTTTAGTCGGTTATATTACTTCTGTTTCGTAAGAATGTCCATTTCCATCTGTAGCAGTAAGCATCTTTCGTTTCGCGTTTACTCGTTTTCAATACGGCGTCGAGCGCAACGCTTGACATCATGCAATCCAAGGAGCCGCACTCAGCTCTCTTTTCTGTTTAAGGGTTCTGTGCTGTGGCTCAACCGTGTGAGTCGTTTAAGACCTCTTAAGTCCGAACACTGGTTTCCTATCTCAAAATGGTGTGGGACACTCCGCCGACTGTATCATTTTACACTGCTGGCACCGTAAATGCAACACCAAGAAAGACAAGAGGTACCACAACAAAATTTATTTTGTAGATAACATGTTGACCAAGTATCAAATGATTACGTTTAGAGACATCTGTAACATGTGGTTCCTGCCAGAATCAGTAGCCAGAGTAGCCGCCATTGTTGGAGATCACCGCTGCCACACGTCTCGGCATTGAGTCAAAGAGACGTTGGATGTGTTCCTGTGGTACAGCAGCCCAAGCAGCTTCCACACGTTGCCAAAGATCATCTGGTGTGGCAGCTGGGGATGTAATCTGGGTCACTCGTTGAGCAACCATGGACCACATGTTTTCTATCGGCGAAAGATCCGGAGAGCGAGCCGGCCAGGGAAGCTATTCAATCTGGTTATTGACGAAGAACCTTTGGACAATGCGTGCCACGTGTGGTCGCGCATTATCCTGTTGAAATATGGCTGTGGCCGAGCCCTGAAGGTAAGGAAGGACAGCTGGCTCCAGCACCTCGGATATGTAGCGCCGGCTATTTAAAGTACCGGCAATGCGTACTAGAGGCGTGCGAGAGTAATATCCAATACCGCCCCATACCATAATACCCGGTGCAAGACCAGTGTGGCGGTGCATAATGCAGCTGTTCAGCATCCTCTCTCCACGGTGTCCCCACACTCGAATCCGACCATCGTGGTGCTGCAGACAGAAGCGTGCCTCGTCAGTAAAGACAACGTCATTCCATTCTGCCGTCCACATCCGTCTGTCATCACACCATTGGCGACGGAGACGTCTGTGGTTCTGCGTCAATGGTAGACGAAGCAATGGACGTCTTGCGGACAGACCACTCTGCTGTAAACGGCGTCGAATGGTACGCGCAGACACTGGATTATGCGTTACAGACGCAATGTGCTGTGCTATGGTTCGGGATGTCACTGAGCGATCCGTCACTGCCATGCGCATAATTTGCCTATCAGCACGTGCAGTGGTGCACCGAGGTGAATGCGATCGACCACGTCGGTCCGTCGTACCCTTCTGCATCCAACGGTCATATATCCGCATTACTGTTGTTTGCTTTCGTCCAACACGACTAGCGATTTCTCTGTATGATAATCCACAATCTCGGTAAGCCACTATCCTTCCTCTGTCGAACTCGGATACTTGATCAAAAGATGTTCACTGTTGTCTACGAGGCATAACTGATCGTCTTGTGAAACAACCACAAGGTAAACACACGTGCCGAACGTACACTCGTCGAAATCGCCAAGCCTTAAATGGCGCTATGAGGTGGCGCCACAGGCGCGCGTGATGTGCGTCTGCGCTGAAATTCTAATCAGTTGCATATCTCATCGCTGCAAACCCATGGTGTAAATTTCACTTGATTCGGATGCTTCCTTCAGGGTGTTGCATTTACGGTGGCCAGCAGTGTATTTACTTACTCATTTTTCACTCTGAAGGTATGTGAGACGCTAAAGTGCAACCACTTTTTACGCCGAACGAGTCTGGCAGTGCACAGGGCTGCTAAGCCGTTTTTTTTTAAAAAAAAAAAAAAAAAAAAAGGAGCAGTAATTTTGCGCTGGGCAAGTAGGACATGCCGTTTTCCGTCAGCAGGGACGCAAAACTCAAATGCGTCACGTATTCGCGTTTTTCCAGAAAAGTAAACTGCAACCACATGAACTATCCATTCCACAAGTGGGAAGAGCGTTGTTACTTTTACCTGACTGCTAATGTACTGTGCAGTATTGATGGATCACGAGAGACGATAAGAAAAAGGAAACTCATGTATTCCTGCGTTAGCTGATAGCTATAGACGACGAAGGAGATTTTTGGTTCCAGACTTACGCGAAGCTCAGAAAAATGTTTTGGAACCGAGTGAATGAGGGTTTGTTGGACAACCACTTTGCCACCGACCTCATCAGTTTGCATTGCTTTTGAGCTATGTGGAAGCGGACTTGCAATCAGAAGTTTGAGTATCTTCACTAAGAATTGTTGTAAGCGGGACAGTGGTGGACCCGGGGAACGATGCTCACAAGTGCTACGAAAACGAATAACTTTGATTCTAATCAACATTTGAACTGGAATCGCACTGACACTGTTAGCTTACACTTCAGTCTCTGTGACGATTCGGGAAACTCTAATCTTGGTCTGCGTAATGACATTGGGCTAACATTTTTCACATACCTTGTTTTTAAGAATATGTGTCTAGAATCAAATTTTCACTTTACAGCGGAGTGTGCGCTAATATGAAACTTCCTGGCAGGTTAAAACTGTGTGCCGGACCGAGACTCGAACTCGGGACGTTAGCCTTTCACGGGAAAGTGCTCTACCAACTTGCCCGCGAAAGGCAAAGGTCCCGAGTTCGAGTCCCGGTCCAGCACACAGTTTTAACCTGCCAGGAAGTTTCAAGAATATGTATATTTCGTCCACAGCTCTTCCAGTTTTTAAAGTGAAATCTGTCTTCTTTCTTCTCATTTAAATATTTGAGAAGGGCACCACATTCCTTCCTCTTTTTGGTCGGAGGATATTGGCATGTAGCTAAAAAAGGTGGTTGCAATGTTTGCTGAAATTCAGGGGAGAGTGTTCACACTGGACAATTATCGTCGGCGTTGCTGCGGAAGACACTGTAGCATTTTAGCAGACTTTGTAGCCATTTTGCACACGAACTTTACCTGACTTGCAGCAACTGCTTCATTAGAACGTAATGTACAACGCAGTAGACTTGTCCAGAACCAGTTGGCCTCACACATCCGACGTAAAGAGTTGCGCTCTCTCTGAATACACTTCCTATTTTGTCACTGTCGAGGGGACGATGCATCACGTCGGACACATTACTATTACGCGGCGGAAGATTCTGTTCCTAGGAGAACTCAGCTTTAACCCTTGAGGAATCAGGCGAGTGACATACGTCACCCAGCGATTTTCTTCTTGTTATGTTGTCGTCCATACGAGTTTTCCTCAGACATGAATTCGTACAGCCTCAATTACACTTTAAATCTCAGTATTCCACCACTGTTATTTGAATGTGGCTTTCGTTAGGGAGAAAAAAAAATAAGTTCATCCCCACTGTGTGCTCTGGGGCCGGCCGCGGTGGCCGAGCGGTTCTAGGCGCTTCAGTCCGGAACCGCGCTGCTGCTACGGTCGCAGGTTCGAATCCTGCCTCGGGCATGGATGTGTGTGATGTCCTTAGGTTAGTTCGGTTTAAGTAGTTCTAAGTTCTAGGGGACTGATGACCTCAGGAGTTAAGTCCCATAGTGCTCAGAGCCATTTGAACCATTTTTTTGCGTGCTCTGGTTGATAATTGTCACCCACGCGACTATTGGTGCTAACATTTCCGTTTCTATTTTGATAGGTAAGTTATTTATTTTTCAGGGTTTAGTGCCTCCATTACTGGTTTTATACCGAATATTGTATAATATGCTTGACACCTGCGCTGGTTCGCAGCCCGATAGACCTTATGAAAGAAGAAATAGCCGACCTGATATAGTAATAAGAATGATGGAGCCAATTGTGGGCACTAATAGAAATGCAACCGCCGACAACTGATTTTAGACGTATTCTCTTGCTAAAAGTCTCAAAGATAAGGGTCTTACTTATGTGGGAACACTTTCCCGAAACAAACGCGAATTACCTTTCGAGTATCTTCGGAAGAAACAAAGAACAGATAAATCTTCCGTTTTAGGTTTTTTTAGGACAAGACCTTTGTGTCGTATTGTCCCTAAGAATAATAAAGCTGCCCCTGTAATTTCTAGGCGATGTTATCGATAGCGATACAAGGGATGCGAAAAAGTCTAAGATCACTACATTTTACAACATCACAAAAGTTGAAGTGGAATTCGTTAACCAGCTGACCCAAAAAAAAAAATGATGTGGGTAGAAATACAATACACTGGCCGATCTTAGCGATCTACAGTTACTAAACTTAGCTGCAATAAGTGCATCTTGTATCTATAATCTTGTATAATAAAGCACTGAAAAGAACTACTTTCCTAACCAAACCTGCAAAGAAGAAGTCAAGCACCACAGTTTCCTAAGGAGATTAGGAGGCGTGTGGACTTCCACTGCTTGGAATGGAAGAGATTGTGGCCGGCCGGTGTGACCAAGTGGTTCTAGGCGCTTCAGTCTGGAACCGCGTGACCGCTACGGTCGCAGGTTCGAATCTTGCCTAGGGCGTGGATGTGTGTGATGTCCTTAGGTTAGTTAGGTTTAAGTAGTTCTAAGTTCTAGGGGACTGATGACCTCAGATGTTAAAGTCCCATAGTGCTCAGAGCCAGTTGAAGAGATTGTGTACAGGCTGCAAGAGGAAGCAAAGGGAAAAACAGAAAAATGTTACGTGTGTGGTAGGTCACGGACAAATCAACCAGGAAGTAGTGCGTTAGATGCGATAACTGGACGTGCCCTGATTATGTAAAGGAAGATTATGTCAATTGTTTGGGCAGAGCGGACTGAAATAATACGTGTCAGACATTAATTTTGGAAATGTTGGTTTAATTGTTGTATTAGTGGGGCTCGTGTACAGGTAACGCAGGGTATGGTTCACAGTCCACACTTAATGTTCATTTCTATTGCAATGTAAGTTCCCTCTTGTTTGTTATCATTAAAATAGGTTATGTGTGTATATTATAATAAATATAGCGCATTCAAGTGTGGAGTTCAGTAATTAATTGAACCCTATATCATTATGCAAGTACGTATCCTATTTTGTTCCATCGTTGTTAAAATCACGTTGTAAACAATAGTGGGCGACAGCCGTCACCCACGCAACCAATAACGTAACAGGAATCCGCGCGACTACTGCACGGTTACGCAGGAGAGTGCAGTCGCAATAGGAGAGTGGGTGAGTGAATGCTGACCACCAGCTGGGAGCCGCTTTCGCCGCGAAAGTGACCTAGATGGCCTTGCCGCAAGTCGCGGCTGCAATTTGCAGGGCGCAGCTAGCAGATGCCGTCAACAGCACACGGAAGCGTGACCTCTCATTCCCGCGGCTCCATTTACAATTCAACTGTAGCGCATTCACGTCTTCTTTTGAGTAGCCAGCACCTACACTTGTGACCGTTGTGGTTGTTCACTTACGTGGAGAACACGGCGCGTTTTGGTTGCTTGGTTGATCCGCGGGAAGGGACCAAACAGCGAGGTCATCGGTCCCATCGGATTGGGGAAAGATGGAGAACGAAGTATGCCGCGCCCTTTCAATCCATCCCAGCATTTGCCTTAAGCGATTTAGGGAAATTATGGAATACCTAAATCAAGATGGGCGGACGCGGGTTTGAACAGTCGTCTTCTCGGATGCGAGTCCAGTGTGGTAACCACTGCGCCAACTCGTTCGGTGGCAAATGCCATAACCTGATTTGTCAGAAATTTCGCTGAGCGGAAGAGGGGTCAAAATAAGCTCAAAAATTGTTCTAAGCACTATGGGACTTAATATATGAGATCATCAGTCCCCTAGATTTAGAACTACTTAAACCTAACTAACCTAAGGACATCACACACATCCATGTCCCAGGCAGGATTGGAACCTGCGACCGTAGCGGTCACGCGGTTCCAGACTGAAGCGCCTAGAACCGCACGGCCACACCGCCCGGCAGGATATCACACACATCCATGCCCGAGGCAGGATTCGAACCTGCGACCGTAGCAGTCGTGCGGTTCCGGACTGAAAACTAACCTAAGGACATCACACACATCCATGCCCGAGGCAGGATTCGAACCTCCGACCGTAGCAGCGCGTGGTTCCGGACTGAAGCGTGTAGAACCGCTCGGCCACAGCCGCCGGTTTCAAAATAAGCGAACACCTGTGTAGGCTTATCAGCAGATACTCGACTGTTTCTGTAAAACGACGGTTACAAAAAGGTACGGCCAAACTTTCAGGAAACAATCCTCACACACAAAGAAAGAAAATATGTTATGTGGACATGTGTCCGGAAACGATTACTTTCCATGTTAGAGCTCATTTTATTACTTCTCTTCAAATCACATTAATCATGGAATGGAAACACACAACAATAGAACGTACCAGCGTGACTTCAAACACTTTGTTACAGGAAATGTTCAAAATGTCCTCCGTTAGCGAGGATACATGCATCCACCCTCCGTCGCATGGAATCCCTGTGCGCTGATGCAGCCCTGGAGAATGGCGTATTGTATCCCAGCCGCCCACAATACGAGCACGACGAGTCTCTGCCGGCCGCGGTGGCCGTGCGGTTCTAGGCGCCCCAGTCCGGAGCCGCGCTGCTGCTACGGTCGCAGGTTGGAATCCTGCCTAGGGCATGGGTGTGTATGATGTCCTTAGGTTAGTTAGGTTTAAGTAGTTCTAAGTTATAGGGGACTGATGACCACAGTAGTTGAGTCCCATAGTGCTCAGAGCCATTTGAACCATTTGAACCGACGAGTCTCTACATTTGGTACTGGGGTTGAGTAGACAAGAGCTTTCAAATGCCCCCATAAATGAAATTCAAGAGGGTTTAGGTCAGGAGAGCGTGGAGGCCATGGAATTGGTCCACCTCTACCAATCCATCGGTCACTGAATCTGTTGTTGAGAAGCGTACTAACACTTCGACTGAAATGTGCAGCAGCTCCATCGTGCATATGGTTCAATCTTGTGTCGTCCTTGTAAAGGCACATGTTCTAGCAGCACAGGTAGAGTATCCCGTATGAAATCATGATAACGTGATCCATTGAACGTAGGTGGAAGAAACTAAAATGAGCTCTAACATGGAAATTTAGCGATTCCGGACACATGTCCACATAACATCTTTTCTTTATTTGTGTGTGAGGAATGTTTCCTGAAAGTTTGGCCGTACCTTTTTGTAACACCCTATATCAATTCATGACATCCATCTTTACAAATTTCCTTTTTCTGGCGGACACACGTTCAGATCGTCCGCTTATATCAACCTCTCAAAACTCTGGCATCTCTCTCTCCACATCCTCCACTGCTGGCGGCTCACCTCCAACTGCAAAACGCTACGCGCTGTTCACATCCAACTGCCCAACACTACAGTAGCGAATATTACAAGAATGCCAACCAGCCACAGAATGCACACAGCACAGTCAGTGATTTTCATACAGAGAGCTACGTGGCGTTACCAACATAAAAACCTAAACAGCCTACTTAAAGGAAAAGTTATCTTCTATACATTATTTGGCACGAAATTATTGCTGATGCTCATAAATCTTCACCAAGATTGAAGGCGTTTCTGTTCGCAACAAGAGTCATACGAACAAATGTTGCTGTTGCAAAACTGCCATCGCGCGATACTCGTGGTGTTCGGAATGCCTGTATTTCGAATGTTTCTACTATCGATATCATCCAGACGCATGCAGGAATTCTTCCTGAAGGACAAACATATAAATAAAATATAAGAATTAATATAAGATTTGATATGATAACGAAATATCAGAATATGTGAATTTAACAAGACTGTAACCCCTCAACATTCCATACACACATATATTACATCATAAATGTGTGACACTTATTGTTAAATCCAGTTGTAATTTTACAATTAATATTACGCGCCCTTGTGTCCCCTAATTCAATAAGACACATTCGTGTAGTAACCTTCTACGCATGTGCATAGATAAACGGAAACAATAAAAATAAAATAACTAAAACAATAATCAGTCTCCGTACACGGAGCGCAAAATGAGAAAAACCGCCACACTAACTGCTGAGCAGCCATTACGTCGGAGGATTTCGCCCTATAGAAGGCACATAAAGAACATCGAAAATACCTCGGAAACGTTGATGATCGTTTTTTCAGAAACGGTCGGGTATCTGCGGATAAGTGGAGATAGGTGTTCGCCTATTCTGCCTCCTCTTCCACTGAGCGAAGTTTCTGGGGAATCGAACGAATGCACATGCCGTGTTCTTCTCTTGTTCCATAGATAATTTGCACGGTTTTTATCTAAATTATGTGTGATGAATCAGGTTGCAGGCTACGTAAGCGTCATTTGTTCACGAGTACGACTACACTCTGGTCAATTACAGGTTACTAAATAACACTATATAAACTTAACTATAGCTTATATCTGCACGTGCTACCGATTCTTCATCAAGATTCGTCTACAGAACAGAAATTTTCCACACGAAATGAGCTTGGATTTAACTTACAATTATACGTTGCTAGGCATACGATGAAAGATTTTTGTGGCTGACTATTGAACCCGTTCCCCAGAAACTAAAGTTTCTTTTTTTAAAATTTTTTAATTTTGAGTCTTCTGGCTGGTTTTATGCGCTTCCTCCCTTGTGCCATCTCTTCATCCCAGAGTGGCGCTCACAGCATTCGTTCGCAATTGCTTGTCGCATATATATTCCAACACCTGCCTACAGTTTTTTTTCTCTCTACAGCCTCCTCTAGTACCAAGGAAAGTATTCCCTGACGTCTTGCCGGCCGCTGTGACCTAGCGGTTATAGGCGCTTCAGTCCGGAGCCGCGCTGCTGCTACAGTCGCAAGTTCGAATCCTGCCTCTGGCATGGATGTGTGTAATGTCCTTAGGTTAGTTACGTTTAAGTAGTTCTAAGTCTAGGGGACTGATGACCTCAGATGTTGACTCCATAGTGCTTAGAGCCATTTGAACTATTTTTTGAACTCTGGCGTCTTAACACTTCTCCTATCATCTTGACCATTCTTCTTGTCAGTGCTTTCCATACATTTCTTTCCTCACCGATTCTGCAGATAATCCCCTCATTTCTTATCATGTTAGCGCACTTCATTTTCCGCATCTTTCTGTAGCAGCACTTCTCAAATACTTCGATTCTCTTCTTTTAAGCTTTAGTAATGATCAATAAACATCAACTTTTTCGTCTAGTGGCGTACCTGTGAACATCACTATTCTTCTCAAACTGTGAATTTCAGTAGCAAATCCATACATAGCAGAGGAGCGGCTGAAATGCCTAACTCGCTCAAGATGTATCTATAAGATACTTGTGGATAATCACCATATATTATACTAATTATAAACTTTTCAGTAATAAATACTTTCGTTCTAAATGATGAGTTACCCCCGAAAATTACGTTATAAGACATTAATGAGTGGAAAATGTGTCAAATTGTTGATTTGTTTGTTTCGAAAACAAGCAATTATACGAAGAGCAGAGGTTCATCATATTAATTGTCTGACCAACTTAGTAATGAATTCTTACCGTTCAGATTTCCATCAACATGTACATCCAAAAATTTTAAACAGTATACCCTATTCTCTGACTCCTGTTCATGTATTATATTAGTTGCTCTTGTTATTCTGTATTTATTCAGAATCAAATATACTGTGTCAAAATAAAGATTTTGTTTTCATAGAAACACTCAATGAATCTTTGAGAATTTTTTTCAAGAATTTCTCTTTTTCCCTCTAACAAAATTAATTGTAGCTTTTGTGTCGTTTTCCGAAATTACAAACTGTCCTAGATGTATCTTAAACAGATTGTCACCCTCATTCATAAGAAACAGGAGTGGATTCAAAATTAAACCCTGTCAAATTCTCCCCAGTTTTCTCCGCAGTCTCTAGGACATTTCTCTCCTTCCGGCACGAATTCAGCGCAACCTGTGACATTTTTTTCGCTGTCTATTCCGTAAAACGTAGGCTACACTAAGAGAGTATCATTATCCACGGATGAAGGCGCCTTGAATGAATCACAAATTGACCAACTGGTGATATTTTGTTATGTAAAACTTGTGATATTTGGTGAGTAAATGTAGAAATGGCATTCTCGTAGAGCTAAAGTACTGATATAATGTTAAGTCGGGCCTTACTGTCTTCTGACAAGACCAAACTGCCTGTGCCACGTCCCTGACAATAATTTCAGGGATGTTTGAGGTAGCTACAACTAAAGTAATTCGGCTACTAAGCACAACAAAATAAAAAATGCTCATAGAGATTGGGAAAAATTAAACAGGATTATTACATATAACAAGACCACTGGCACGAAGCCCATTATTGACGTTAATAAACGTGGTGAGAGCGCAAAACCAGAGCGACAGGAATTGCACGAACAAAACATGCAGAGTTGATCTTGTCAGACCTCTTGTAAATTACGTAAATCCGAAGAAAAAGTTGTAGTGATTGCAAAAACAAAATATCTGCTCCATTAAAAAATCCATACGTAGGACACACGTGTATTTTTACACTATTCCCTACCGGAGGACGTGTTTCAAGTGGAGAATACTAGCAGAGGAGCACAGTCAACGACAGTATAAAATCCCATCAAGTTGACAGTTTATGAGCAGTAATCCCTTGGAGGGCTCAGGCTGTTTGAATGCCAAAGGTCATCCTCCTGAATCTTAGGTGTGCCCATCCCTTGTATTTTCGTGTCTGAGGCTTAAACAGAAGGGAGCAAAGTTAAGTTCTTCGGTTACTGCAGATTTTATACGAGTGTTGTGATGCTGCCGCGTTACACAGATGTTGATTTAGCACTACGCAAATACTGCGACATGCCTCGCCTTTCACGGCCACTTCTTTTGCGAACAGTGCGTAATGCTTTTCTATTACGTGTGCTTCTCGAACGTTAAATAAGGATGATCCGTCGAGATACCTCTACTTTTAAATTGAGTTGATGAGTGAAGAATATAGCGGCAAAGTCCTATCATTAAAACACTATTCTTACTCATATATTTTTTTCGCTTTCGTTTGGGTTCGCTCCTATACGTCTCGCCGTCTACTTGAAAATCCATAAGTTGCTCACTGTGAGGTCTATATACGATGCAGGTTGTGTCATCTGCATTCATTAAATGTTGTGTTTTGCTACTGAAGCTAATCCGCGTTTAAGTATTTCATTTAGTACTAGTGCTCAAGTACTCCTCTACAGAACTGCACAGGTTATAAAGAGGAAATGCATTCAACAATATGCCTTAAAACGCAGATTATAATTAAGTTCCAGTTTCAATACGCTGTAACAAAACAACCGCTGTTCAAAAATGACGTCAAATTTGAACGGAGTACTATCGAAGAAGGGGAAAACGTTATGAAAACAAAACAACACAAAATTACTGAAAATTTTACCACTAGGTATGCGGCAGAAAGTGCAAAATAAAAGACGCGAGGTACACGTCTATTCCTCAGTTTGCGTCTGAGGAGCTCGGCATGACTGTCTCGATGGAGGATCGCGCGCTTGTGGTAAAGCTCTTTTACAAGAACGGTGATATGCGTTGATGGATCTGCAGAAGTTCCAGACACTCAGTGGCATGAAGAAAGGTGTTGGCCGATGCCTGGCATGGTTCTGGATAAAATGATTGCGAAATTCGAAAAGACAGGTTCTTTTGAAGTGCAAGCAGGTGGAGGAAAACAATTGATCGGACGACTCTAGAACATGTGGTCACAGCATAGCATAGGAGGTTGAGTGGTGGTTTTCGAACATGCAGTGCAGAGGAAATTGCCCGAATTTTGGACATACCTGTGAGCACAGTGCATAATACACTACTGGCCATTAAAATTGCTACACCAAGAAGAAATGCAGATGATAAACGGGTATTCATTGGACAAATATATTATACTAAACTGACATGTGATTACATTTTCACGCAATCTGGGTGCATAGATCCTGAGAAATGAGTACCCAGAACAACCACCTCTGGCCGTAATAACGGCCGTGATACACCTGGGCATTGAGTCAAACAGAGCTTGGATGGCGTGTACAGGTACAGCTGCCCATACAGGTTCAACACGATACCACAGTTCATTAAGAGTAGTGACTGGCGTATTGTGACGAGCCAGTTGCTTGGCCACCATTGACCAGACGTTTTCAATTGGTGAGAGATCTGGAGAATGTGCTGGTCAGGGCAGCAGTCGAACATTTTCTGTATCCAGACAGGCCCGTACAGGACCTGCAACATGCGGTCGTGCATTATCCTGCTGAAATGTAGGGTTTCGCAGTGATCGAATGGAGGTAGAGCCACGGGTCGTAACACATCTGAAATGTAAAGTCCACTGTTCAAAGTGCCTTCAGTGCGAACAAGAGGTGACCGAGACGTGTAACCAATGGCACCCCATATCATCATGCCTGGTGATACGCCAGTATGGCGATCACGAATACACGCATCCAATGTGCGTTCACCGCGATGTCGCCAAACACGGATGCGACCATTATGATGCTGTAAACAGAACCTGGATACATCCGAAAAAATGACGTTTTGCCATTCGTTGTTGAGTACACCATCGCAGGCGCTCCTGTCTGTGATGCAGCGTCAAGGGTAACCGCAGCCATGGTCTTCGAGCTGGTAGTCCATGCTGCTGCAAACGTCGTCGAACTGTTCGTGCAGATGGTTGTTGTCTTGCAAACGTCCCCATCTGTTGACTCAGGGATCGAGACGTGGCTGCACGATCCGTTACAGCCATGCGAATAAGATCCCTGTCATCTCGACTGCTAGTGATACGAGGCCGTTGGGATCCAGCACGGCGTTCCGTATTACCCTCCTGAACCCATAAACTCCATATTCTGCTAACAGTCATTGGATTTCGACCAACTCGAGCAGCAATGTCGCGATACGATAAACCGCAATCGCGATAGGCTACAATCCGACCTTTATCAAAGTCGGAACGTGATGGTAGGCATTTCTCCTCCTTACACGAGGCATCACAGCAACCTTTCGCCAGGCAACGCCGGTCAACTGCTGTTTGTGTATGAGAAATCGGTTGGAAAGTTTCCTCATATGAGCACGTTGTAGGTGTCGCCACCGGCGCCAACCTTGTGTGAATGCTCTGAAAAGCTAATCATTTGCATATCACAGCATCTTCTTCCTGTCGGCTAAATTTCGCGTCTGTAGCACGTCATCTTCGTGGTGTAGCAGTTTTAATGGTCAGTAGTGTAAATGCAAAATGCAACATTCTGCATTGCTATCCATACAAAACTACCGATGTTCAGATGCTTCGTGCTGGCTACCAGTAAGACAAACGTTTGATCTAGAATTTAGTGCTCGCATGGTAGTGGACAATCATTGGCCACGAACGTTCTATGGACAGACGAAGCCTTTCTCCATCCCCAAGGCATCCCAAAACACAGAATTGCAGTATATGGGCAACGGAAAATCCGCTCGCACGTCAACCGGTACTTCTTCATTCTACAAATGTGACTGTGTGGTGCGGGTTGACGGCACCGTTTGTTGTAGGGCCGCATTTTTTCGAGGAGATTGCTCCTGCGGGTTCTGCTATCTGTACCGTGAGTGGCAAATGCTATGAGAGTCTTTTGCGCACCTACATTATTCCAACCCTTCAACTGCGTGGATGTGTGGGTAGGGTCATTTTTGTGCAAGATGGCTTTCCTCCACACATTGCACAGCTGGTGTAGCAACTGCTGCAGAGGCCCTGTGGAAATGCTAGAATTGTCAGCCGTCATTTCCCTATAGCCTGACCGTCCAGATCACCCGATCTTAATCTAGGTGACTTCTGGCTGTGGGCTTATCTGAAAAATGCTGTGTTCATTGTTCCGATTGCCAACATAGCTGAATTGAAGGCATGCATTGCGCAACGCATTCTAAACATGATCTCTGAGACACTCCGATCTCTTGCGAAACAGGCTGTTTCTCTACTTCGACTTGCGGCAAACACGGTGGACAGCATATTGAACATGTCTTGCACCAGTCTCGCGACGGCTGTAAACCGATGTCATTGTTGCTTCCTATGCGGTTTTTGGCCTCAGGACAATTAAAACTCATTTTTTCTCATCCGATGTGGCACAACCTGGTCGTGGTGGATGGGCATACAGCGCCACAACTGTCGAATGCCAAACTTGTGCGGTCATGCACATTGCACAATACGGTTGGTTTAACGTTAAACCGACGCCACAGCCATCGTATTACAATTCATCTTGTTTTTTTTTTTTTTTTTTTCTTCCATGACGTTTCTCCCCTCTTCTATAATATTCTGTTCAAAAATGTCGTCGTTCTGAGCAGCGGTTCTTTTTTACAGCGTTTTGAAGCTGGAACTTTAATTATAAGCACCCTGTATATTTATGCTGTACAACAGACTTGTTATTTTCCTAGATATACTGATCAATAGTTTCATGGCCATTTTATGTAATAGTGTTGCATCTTCGAATGTCACTGTAGATCCCGAACTTACAGGGATTTTACACATTTGCAATAACTGATGTATGTCCCATGGTTTCATATTCTGCAATGTCTCAGGTAGCCACTGCTAAGAGATGGGATTTTCGGAGAGGATGATGTTTATAAAGAGGCGCCTGGATATCCGGAAGGCTTTTGACACTGTACCACACTAGCGGCTCGTGGTGAAATTGCGTGCTTATGGAATATCGTCTCAGTTATGTGACTGGATTTGCGATTTACTATCAGAGAGGTCACAGTTCATAGTAATTGACGGTAAGTCATCGGGTAAACTAGAAGTGATTTCAGGTGTTCCCCAAGGTAGTGTTATAGGCCCTTTGCTGTTCCTCATCTATATAAACGATTTGGGAGACAATCTGAGCAGCCGTCTTCGGTTGTTTGCTGTCGTTTATCGACTAACAAAGTCATCAGAAGATCAAAACAAACTGCAAAACGATTTAGAAAAAATATCTGAATGGTGCGAAAAATGGCAGTTGACCCTAAATAACGAAAAGTGTGAGGTCGTCCACGTGAGTGCTAAAAGGAACTCATTAAACTTTGGTTACACGATAAATCAGTCTAATCTAAAAGCCTTAAATTCAAGTAAATACCTAGGTATTACAATTACGAACAACTTAAATTGGAATTAACACATAGTAAACGTTGTGGGGATGGCTAACCAAAGGCCGCGTTTTATTGGCAGGACACTTAGAAAATGTAACAGACCTACTAAGGAGACTGCCTACACCACGCTTCTCCGTCCTCTTTTAGAATACTGCTGCGCGGTGTGTGATCCTTACCAGATAGGACTGACCGAGTGCATCGAAAGAGTTCAAAGAAAGGCAGCACGTTTTGTATTATCGCGAAATATGGGAGAGAGTTTCACAGAAATGATACAGGATTTGGGCTGGAAATCATTAAAAGAAAGGCGTTTTTCGTTGCGACGGAATCTTCTCACGAAATACCAATCACCAACTTTCTCCTGTGAATGCGCAAATAGTTTGTTGACACCGACTTACATAGGGAGGAACGATCACCACGATAAAATAAGGGAAATCGGAGCTCGCACGGAAAGATATAGGTGTTCATTCTTTCCGCGCGCTATACGAGTTTGGAATAATAGAGAATTGTGAAGGTGGTTCAATGAACCCTCTGCCAGGCACTTAAATGTGATTTGCAGAGTATCCATGTAGATGTAGATGCCAGTTGAGTGTGTTAAAAAAAATCATGACGCAAAATTGTAAAATGGCTCTGAGCAGTATGGGACTTAACTTCTGAGGTCATCAGTCCCCTAGAACGTAGAACTACTTAAACTTAACGAACCTAAGGACATCACACACATCCATGCCCGAGGCAGGATTCGAACCTGCGACCGTAGCAGTCGCGCGGTTCCGGGCTGAGCGCCTAGAACCGCTAGACGACGTGTTGCTTTGGCCTACCAGATCACCAGATCTGTCTCCTGTCGAGCACATATACACATCATCGGACGACAACACCAGCGTCATTCAAAAACAGCGGTAACCAGTATTGACAGACCAAGGGCAATAGACGTGCAAATCCATCCCAAAACAACTGGCAGCTGTACGACACAATGCAAGCATATTTGCATGCCTGCATTCAACATTCTGGCGGTTACATCGATTTAACGTACCAGCAGTTCACAGTTGCAATGGCTTATCTCGCGCTTACAATAACCAGCCGTGTTAATCGCTTAAATGTGATACCAAAACAAATGTATTCCCGAAATTTCTTGTCTCTACATTAACTTTTTTTTTGTGCTGAGAATTTTTTTCCGTCAGTGTATGAGAACATACTGATTTTATACCTCAAAATTGCTAAATGAACTTATAACAAAATCTGCTAAACCCTGTTTTTGAGACCTTCAGGCATGATTTCAACAGTGTTAATATTATCAATGATAACCAGATACCTCTACTGATTAATGAGCATGCGGACAATATTGGCCATCCTATATCTTTTTATTGTTAATGAATTCGCTCGGCCTAGTGCGTATGACTTCGATATGCAAGGGTGACTGTCATTTTTGTTTTTGCGCAATGTGATGATGTTGTATTTGTGTTGCTACAGATATCGACTTGTACCTCACGCGATGAACGAATCGTCATCGGTAATGCCAAATACGATTGATCCGTACGGTACTGCGGGGAGGGCTGAGCTTCGGCAAATAACGTTGGGACACAGTCCACCGATAAGTGACTTCGTGACATCAGCTCTCCATTTGTCGTCCTCCAAAACCGGAGATGAAGTTAGCTTTCTCCATCATACTATTTGCCTTCACATAACTGCACCGGCGTGACTTAGCAGTGCGGTTAAAAAGCCATGTTTTCTCACCAACAGCCAAATGCTGTTTTCTAATATCTACCTTGTTTACTTAACCTATTAGCCGGCCGTTGCGGCCGAGCGGTTCTAGGCGCTTCAGTCCGGAATCGTGCTGCTACTACGGTCGCAGATTCGAATCCTGCCTCGGGCATGGATGTGTGTGATGTCCTTGGGTTAGTTACGTTTAACTAGTTCTAAGTCTAGGGGACTGGTGACCTCATATGTTAAGTCACATAGTGCTTAGAGCCATTTGAATCATTTGAACTTAGCCTATTGGTGTATTATACCTACTGGCGAAAATATATTTTTTTACTACAATTGAAAAAAGATTTTGTCTTTTCAAAGTTACAGACAAATCTTCAATGTGAACGCAATTTAATAATAGCCGTAAAACAACCATTTACAACTTAAGCGTGTCGACACTGCCAATCACTCTTGACTAAAATTTTAGTATCATTAGCAAAAAATAATTATTAATGTTTTCTGTTTGAAATAAAGCGGTAGCATGTTCAAATCTACATCTACATCAAATCGCGGAGGGTGCGTCTGGTACCACTAACTGATCCCCTCTTCCCTGTTCCATTTGCGAAAGGCACGTGGGAAAAATGATTGCCGGTGAGTCTCTGTATTGACCCTAATTTTGGTCGACTCTTCCCAGAAAGTACTCTCTCGAAATTTCAGTAGTAAGCCTCCTCGCGATACACAACGCCTCTCTTGTAGTGTCTGCCACTGGAATTTGTTGAGCATCTCTGTAATGCTCTCGCGCCTCCTGAAAGATCCCGTGAAGAAACGCGCCGCTCTTCGTTGGATCTTCTCTGTCCTTTCTATCAGTCCTACCTGGTAAATGGCACAGTAAAGAATCGGTCGGACAAGCCCCTTCTAAGTCAATTCTTTATTAGATGAATTACACTACCTTAAGATTCTTTCTATGAATCTCAGTCCCGTATCTGCTTTTCCTACCATTTGTTGTATGTGGTCATTCCACTTAAGGTGCCCTAGATAACTGCTCCTAGATATTTCAAGGTAGTTTCTCATCAACAGTGTAGTCCTACAGTAGTATCTTTCATTTTCTATGTACGCGCATTACGCTACATTTTTTACGTTCAGGGTTAAGTGACAAAGCCTTCTCTATTCATCAGTCCTGCGCAGGTCATTCCGCAAATCGATACTATCTTCTGGCGTTGTTACTTTTATACAGACTACCGCGTCATTGCCAATAGTCTTAAAGAGCATCCGACGCTTCCTACTAGCTCCATACTAATATTATAGACGCAAAAGTAACTCTGTCTGTTACGCTTTCAAGGCTAAACCCCTGAATCGATTTTAGTAAAGTTTGGTATGGAGATAGCTTGAACGCTGAGAAATAACATAAGGCCGCGCGGAGTGGCCGCGTGGTTAGAGACGCCATGTAACGGATTGCGTGGCCCCTCCCGCCGAAGATTCGTGTCCTCCCTCGCATATGGGTGTGTGTGTGTGTTGGTCTTGGCATAAGTTAGTTTAAGTAGTGTGTAAGCCTAGGGACCGATGACCTCAGCAGTTTGGTCCCTTAGGAATTCACACACATTAGAACATAGACTACTTTAGAAAGTGTGTAGTACAAGAAAATTATTGATTTGAAGAGTATAACGCGAAATCTGGAACAATAATTACTCTTTGAAAAAGCTATTTAATCTTTCATTTTTGTAACCTAACATGACCACATTATCATATGGGTGAAAATGCTTTTATTGTTTGATATGATGTACATAATTCGATTCAAAGTAATGAATGCTATGTTTATATAACCCTGTATATGTTTAAGCCATACTTCGATAGTAATATCCGTCACAAACCCGTCACATATTAGCCGCTGTGCGTTATGCGTTTGTTATAACTTCTTTGCGTTCAAGTTTGCGTGTAAAGCTCGTGGTCATGTGGTGAGCGCTTCTGTTTAACTACCCTGGGGTCCTGGGTCCAATTCCTGCGTGGTCTTTTTTTTATGCTCGCGTCTGAATCTGTGCGTTGTCCTCATCATCATTTTATGATCATCAAAAAAATGGCTCTGAGCACTATGGGACTCAACTGCTGAGGTCATTAGTCCCCTAGAACTTAGAACTAGTTAAACCTAACTAACCTAAGGACATCACAAACATCCATGCCCGAGGCAGGATTCGAACCTGCGACCGTAGCGGTCTTGTGGTTCCAGACTGCAGCGCCTATAACCGCACGGCCACTTCGGCAGACTTTATCATCATCACCTTGCAGCGGTGGGTAACAGCTAGAATACAATATTTACAAAATCAGTGCCAATCCATACTTCCATACTAATATTACAGATACGAAAGTAATTCTGTCTTTTACGGTTCCACGACTAGGCCGCTGAACCGATATGCATGAAATCTGGCGTGAGGTAGCTTGAACCCTGATGAAGAAGATAGGCTGTTTTACCAAGTGTATGGTACAAGATATTTATTGATTTGAAGAATATTGAGCAAATTAAGGAAAAATATTTACTCTGTCAAAACTTTGAGGTTTGCCAATGATAATGCCATTCTGTCACAGATAGCAAAGAAAGGACTTAGAAGTATCGTTGAACGGAAAAGACAGGAGGATGTTAGAGGAACATCAACAAAAGCAAAGCAAGGGTAATGGAATACAATCGAATTAAATTAGGCGATGCTGAGGGAATTAGGTTAAGAAATGAGACAATAGCCGTAGTTCATGAGTTTCGCTATTTCGGCAGTGAAATAGCTGATGTTGGCCGAAATAGAGAGGACATAAAATGTAGGCTGGCAATAGTAAAAAGAGCGTCTCTGAAGAAGAGAAGTTTGTTAACACTGAATATAACTACGGGCAGGTACTGAATAGGATTAGGGAGAAGAGAAATTTGTGGTACAACATGACTAGAAGAAGGGGTTGATTGATAGGACACATTCTGAGACATCAAAGGAAGTGTGGGGAACAAAAATCGTAGAGGGAGAGCAAGAGATGAAGACAATAAGCAGATTCAGGAGGATGTAGGTTGCAGTTATTCGGAGATTAAGAGGCTCGCACAGGATAGAGTAGCTTGGAGAGCTGCATCAAAACAGTTTTTGGACTGAAGATCGCAACAGCAGCAGCAGCAACAACAAAAACAGCACTAAAATCTATAAAATGTTTTAATAAAATAAATATAAATCGTTTAATTAGCATCAAATATTTAATACAATGATAATAATAATAATAATAATTTGTTTACACCAGCGCTTTGGCATAATATAGAAGAAATGGCAGTTCCAAAAATTTGAAAAGTACATGTCATACAGTTAATACAAGAACTATAATAGCAACAAATTATAAAGTCATAACTTACAAAATTACCAATATTTCGCTAAGCGCTACGATTCTGCAAGCTATGGCTGTACGAGAGTGTAGAGCTGGTGATTCTGTTTCTTACATTCGTTTCCGCCTACCTTCGGAAAGTTAGTTTTTTTTTGGGGGGGGGGGGCATGGAGTCTTTCCCTTTCGGTCTTGCCTTAGTTTTCTTTGGTTCGCCAGTCCTATTTGTAGCATAATTTTCGAGACTTAGTTTCAGTGCTACTTTATTCTCTAGACATCATGTGTGAGATGTGAAAATTGATGTGTAAGCTGTGTTCAGAAAGTAACGGAAATTTTGCAATTTCGCACGATATTTTCGATGTGTCGGTAAACACGCCTGAAAAACATTAGCACAGTGTCGGTCATATAATACAGGGCGAGTGATAAAGCCGGGCTCTGGAGGCCGAGCGGTTCTAGGCGCTTCAGTCTGGAACCGCGCGACCGCTACGGTCACAAGTTCGAATCCTGCCTCGGGCGTGGGTGTGTGTGATGTCCTTGGGTTAGTTAGATTTAAGTAGTTCTAAGTTCTAGGGGACTGATGACCTGAGATGTTAAGTCCCATAGTGCTCAGAGCCATTTGAACCATTTGAGTGAAAAAAGACTTTATAAATTTGAAATTTATTGAGATAACTTACAGAATAGGTAGATGTGTCTTTTTGTAGGAAACAACCTCAAGTCTGATTCACGAAGTGTATTAGCAGCCCATCTCGCCACCAGGAGCGCCAGCGTAGTGGGCAGTCAACATGGCTACTTTCATTGGTGCCGAGCGTGCTCGCTGTGTGTTTTGGTTTCATGAAACGAACTCTGGGACAACTCTTCGACGCAAATTTCATCAAAGAATACAATAAAGACTCTCCAAGCAGACCAACAATTTACTCTTAGCAAAAGTTCGAGGTTTCCTCGGCAATCGCTTCCAGATCGGTGGATTGGCCATGAAAGGCCAGTCACATGGCCACCTCGCTCCTCAGACTTGACACCACTGGATTTCTTTCTCTAGGGTTTCACTAAGGATCGCGTGTATGCTCCTCCCCTCCCAAACAATTTACCCACCTGAAAACTCTAATCCATACTGCCTTTTTACAATTTACACCCTATTTGCTGCAACGAGTGTGGGAAGAAAGTGATTACCAGTAGGATGTTTGCCGAATCACAAATGGTAGTCCAGCGAACCAAAATGACACTTGAGACTTCTATGTGAAAACTGAGGTTGTTTGCTACCGATTCTGTAAGTCATCTCAATAAGTTTCTATATCGTTCCAAGGTTGTTAAGTGGCTCACCCTGTTAGGAGTGTTTGGTGCGCTGCGTCCTCAGACACGCTTGTACTGTGCCCAGCGTTAGAGTCTGATGTTAGTTCCGCCACAGTCTGCGCAGCATGCGGCATCCGACAACTGTAATAAGGAATTGCCGCCCAACCGCACATCTGGACGTGGTTTCACCTTGGTTTCGCCACGTGTTGAAGACATTCACCCCAGCACTCCCCGAACACCCGAAAAGTCGTGAAGTTTCCGAAATGCTCGTGCCGACCCTCTGGGCCATGACAATTTGCCCTCGGTCGAACACAGATTTATTTATTTATTTATTTACATGTCAAGTTCCGTAGGACCAAATTGAGGAGCAAATCTCCAAGGTCATGGAACGTGTCAGTACACGAACTTACAACATAAAAGTAATAACAGATAAAAATAAATGTTCATGAACCTGAATGAAAATCAGTCCATAAGTTTAAGCAAACGCTATCAGCATTACAATGAGAATCAGCTTAACTTTTCAAGGAACTCCTCGACAGAATAGAAGGAGTGACCCATGAGGAAACTCTTCAGTTTCGATTTGAAAGCGCATGGATTACTGCTAAGATTTTTGAATTCGAGTGGCAGCTTATTGAAAATGGATGCAGCAGTATACTGCACACCTTTTTGCACAAGAGTTAAGGAAGTCCGATCCAAATGGAGGTTTGATTTCTGCCGAGTATTAATCGAGTGAAAGCTGCTTATTGTTGGAAATAAACTAATATTGGTAACAAGAAACGACAGTAAGGAATATACATATTGAAGGGCCAATGTCAAAATACCCAGACACGTGAACAGAGGTCGACAAGAGGTTCGTGAACTCACACCATTTATTGCCCGAACCGCCCGTTTCTGAGCCAAAAATATCCTTCTAGAATGGGAAGAGTTACCCCAAAACATAATACCATACGACATAAGTGAATGAAAATAAGCAAAGTAGACTAATTTACGTGTCGAAGTATTACTCACTTTCGATACCGTTCGAATAGTGAAAATGGCAGTATTAAGTCTTTGAACAAGATCCTGAATGTGGGCTTTCCACGACAGATTACTATCTATCTGAACACCTAGGAATTTGAACTGTTCAGTTTCACTAATCATATGCCCGTTCCGTGAGATTAAAACGTCAGGTTTTGTTGAATTGTGTGTTAGAAAACTGTAAAAACTGAGTCTTACTGTGATTTAACGTTAGTTTATTTTCTACAAGCCATGAACTGAGGTCATGTACTGCACTACTTGAAACCAAGTCAATGTTGCACACAACATCCTTTACTACAAAGCTAGTGTCATCAGCAAACAGAAATATTTTAGAGTTACCCATAATACTAGAGGGCATATCATTTATATAAATAAGGAACAGGAGCGGCCCCAACACTGATCCCTGGGGCACCGCCCACTTGACAGTACCCCACTCAGATCCCACATCACAGCCGTTATCGACATTGTGTATAATGACCATTTGCTGCCTGTTGCTAAAGTAAGATGTGAACCAGTTGTGAGCTACTCCCCTTATTCCGTAATGGTCCAACTTCTGGAGCAATATTGTGAGGTCAACACAGTCAAATGCCTTTGTTAAATCAAAAAATACGCCAAGCGTTCGAAACTTTTTGTTCAACCCATCCAGCACCTCACAGAGAAAAGAGAATATAGCATTTTTAGTTGTCAAACGACTTCTAAAGCCGAACTGTACATTTTATAGCAAATCGTGTGATATAAAATGATCAATTAACCTTACATACACAGCCTTTTCGATAACTTTTGCAAGCACTGATGGCATAGAAATAGGTCTAAAATTATCTACATTATCCCTTTCTCCCTTTTTATAAAGCGGCTTTACTACTGAGCACTTTAATCGCTCAGGAAACTGACCATTACAAATTACAGATATGGCTAAATACAGGGCTGACATGTGCACCACAGTACTTTAATATTCTACTAGACACTCCATCATAGCGGTAGCGTTCTCGCTTCCCACGCCCGGGTTCCCGGGTTCGATTCCCGGCGGGGTCAGGGATTTTCTCTGCCTCGTGATGGCTGGGTGTTGTGTGCTGTCCTTAGGTTAGTTAGGTTTAAGTAGTTCTAAGTTCTAGGGGACTTATGACCACAGCAGTTGAGTCCCATAGTGCTCAGAGCCATTTGAACCATTTGAACACTCCATCATAACCATGAGAGTCCTTAGTCTTCAGTGATTTAATTATTGACTCAGTCTCCCTCTTGTCTGTATCACAGAGGAGTATTTCAGACGTCAATAGATCGCGTGCCTTCACATTCTACATACGGACAGCACGCTCACTGATATTACATGCACCGTGCGTGTGTCTGACTGGCAGTTATTCCGCGCCAGGTGACGGTGGACGGGTTTATATCGATAGTAGGTCGATGGTCATAATGTTGTGGCTGGTCAGTGAGTGTGTTGAATGTAAGAACCTTTCAATCAGTCACCAAGCTTTCAATCACTACTTTCCTTTATGAGGCAGCGAGTTTGAAACTGAGTTTCGGAACCTCATTTTTGAGTTCAATGGGTTCAAATGGCTCTGAGCACTATGGGACTTAACATCTGAGGTCATCAGTCCCCAAGAACTTAGAACTACTTAAACCAAACTAACCTAAGGACATAACACACATCAATAAACGAGGCAGAATTCGAACCTGCGACCGTAGCAGTCGCACGGTTCCGGATTCAAGCGCCTAGAACCGCTCGGCCACCGTGGCCGGCTTTTGAGTTAACGAGGTGTGATTTCCTACGCACTTGAGTAACACTGCTGTCCATATAATCACTAAGCAGAATTTTCGTACAGATATCATTAGTCAACTATTTGATTATCTCCTTTTTATGAGTTGTAATCATCTATTTTAATGAAGAAATTGGGGTGTTTAAATAAAAGATTGTTTTTGTCAGACACTTTCCCGTCGCACAGAATTATTGTGTAAATTCCGCACTTTAGAATCTATGCCTAGGGCCTAAACATCGTGTAATCCATTAGAAGTTGTGCACATTAAATTCGTAGTATTGATGTTAAAGGAATGGCCTGCCCACAGCTATTTTTCTGGGTCACGGAAATTTTCCACGAAGATGGGATTTCGCAGATGATTGAGAGGGAGAGGGTGAGTGTGACAACACATCCCACCCATCCCACCCCCTACCCACTGCCCGCCACAACCCCCCCCCCCCCCCCACACACACACACAAATGCAAATTCGAGAGTCAACAGATATGTTGCTTCCTTCTATGTATATCAGCTCGAGATCATTTCTGTGTCTCTTGGTGTCATAAGAGGACATTACACGTAAGTTACCTTAGTAAGTCATAATCTGGTACTTAATTCCTAAAATGAAGGACCACATCTGCGGGAACATTCTTTCCACAATCGCGTGATTGTCTACGTTTGTTCTCAGCGAATCACTATCAAGAGCACGACGGAGGGCGCTTGTCATCAGATCATACACACTACCGGAAAAAAATTAGTACATCTGGAAAGACGATGTCGATTTTGATCCAATGACGGCATATGCTGCTTGGGGGAGAGTGGATGTACTGATAATAGTTTCAACGTCGGAGGTAACAGACAGCACATGGCATAGCTGCCAGAGTGCCAACTGGGTCTACCCTTTAATAGGGAATCCTCAAAGCCAGAAGGCTCACTGTGGTGCTGACGTGTGAAGCAAGCAGGCAACCATTCCATGGAGACTCACTCATACTTCCTACAGCCAACTGAGTGAGTCTGAAAGGGATCAAATTGTGGTCTTTCGACTGGCGAGGTGGTCCTATGGGGGAATTGCCACACAAGTTGTATGTGCTGCGTTAATTGTGCAATGATGCTGGTATCAATGGTCACGTGATCATTCTCACACCAGTAGACTAGGTTCTGGACATCCACTCAGCACAGACGCTTGCTAGGATTCTAGTACTGCACGTGTACCAGGGGCATATCATACAGCTACCACAGCACAGATAAAGGGCTTGTAAGCCAGACGTGTCAACACGATCTGTTGCGAACCAGTTGTCAGCAATGGGACTACGGGCATGCACCCCTCTAGCCCATCTTATACTCACGCAACATGTGTTCTTCCTGTCAACATATGGCAGCACTTTTGCCAATACGATTTATTTCCTCCTTCACCTACGGTACTCCATGCTCTGCACTAGCTGGTGGTAGGCCTACACAGCGTCCTATACACGTCCATCGTGGAGCCCGGGGTCGCAGTACAAAATGTAACTGTCATAGTGTTCATTCAATACTTCTTTGCCCAGGCAGTCATCCGTTGTATTGTCTGGTGTCGCTTTGGGATTGGCTTATGTTTTAATACACCTACCCCGACCACTGTTTTCAAAACAATTTTATACGGCACTTTTGTTCTCCTGTGATAACCAGTGTGTGGAAAAATTGTTATTAGCTTTGATCTCTTATTGTTTTCAGTATCACATCTGATGATGGGTAAGTAATATCTCAAAACCGGTTGTGATATAAGCACTCAAAAATAAAATAAAAATTATAACTGAAGCGGTATTTTCAATCTCTACTTTTTCTTTTATGTACTCTCGAAGAAAGAAGTTACATGGGTTTAGGTCTGAATTATTGAAACGACCTTGAATTCTGAGTGAAATGACCTGCATGTCGAAACGCTTGTGTAAGAAATCCAGCACAATGTTTACAATATGTGGCCTTGTCCGTCTTGCATGAACCACTACGTGCTGAATGTTACGCAGAGGCAACAAGCTGTGGAACGAAGTTATTGCAGAGCTGCGCACTGTTCACAGTTTCTTCAAAGAAACTACCACCGATATCGGTCTCTTTCCACAATGTTTGGATTCCGAAATCGTGACAGCCCTGCAGGATTCATAGTGACAGTTACCTCCAGCACTACTTTAGATATTAGTCGAGTCCATGGCACATCGTTTTCCGGCATTTCTGCGTGCTCGCGGAGACACTACACGATATTAGGCATGTGTACCAGTTTTCATGGTCCTTCATTGTTGATGGGTAGCTTTGAGGGATGAAGTAGTGAAGGCAGCAGAGGATCAAGTAGGTAAAAAGACGAGGGCTAGTAGAAATCATTGGGTAACAGAAGTAATATTGAATTTAACTGATGAAAGGAGAAAATATAAAAAATGCAGTAAATGAAGCAGGCAAAAAGGAATACAAACGTCTCAAAAATGAGATTGACAGGTAGTGCAAAATGGCTAAGCAGGGATGGCTGGGGGACAAATGTAAGGATGTAGAGGCTTATCTCACTAGGGGTAAGATAGATACTGCCTACAGGAAAATTAAAGAGACCTTTGGAGAAAAGAGAGCCACTCGTATGAAAATCAAGAGCTCAGATGAAAACCCAGTTCTAAGCAAAGAAGGGAAAGCAGGAAGGTGGAAGGAATATATAGAGGGTCTATACAAGAGCGATGTACTTGAGGACAATATTATGGAAATGGAAGAGGATGTAGATGAAGATGAAATGGGAGATACGATACTGCGTGAAGAGTTTGACAGAGCACTGAAAGACCTAAGTCGAAACAAGGCCCCGGGAGTAGACAACATTCCATTAAAACTACTGAGAGCCTTGGGAGAGCCAGGCCTAACAAAACTCTACCATCTGGTGAGCAAGATGTACGAGACAGGCGAAATGCCCTCACACTTCAAGAGGAATATAATAATTCCAATCCCAAAGAAAGCAGGTGTTGACAAATGTGAAAATTACCGAACAATCAGTTTAATAAGTCACGGATGCAAAATGCTAACGCGAATTCTTTACAGACGAATAGAAAAACTGGTAGAAGCCGATCTCAGGGAAGATCAGTTTGGATTTCGTAGAAATATTGGAACACGTGAGGCAATACTGACCCTACTACTTATCTTAGAAGCTAGGTTAAGGAAGGGCAAACCTACGTTTCTAGCATTTGTAGACTTAGAGTAAGCTTTTGACAATGTTGACTGGAATACTCTGTTTCAAATTATGAAGGTGGCAGGGGTAAAATACAGGGAGCGAAAGGCTATTTACAATTTGTACAGAAACCAAATGGCAGTTATAAGCGTCGAGGGGCACGAAAAAATGGTTCAAATGGCTCTGAGCACTATGGGACTCAACTGCTGAGGTCATTAGTCCCCTAGAACTTAGAACTAGTTAAACCTAACTAACCTAAGGACATCACAAACATCCATGCCCGAGGCAGGATTCGAACCTGCGACCGTAGCGGTCTTGCGGTTCCAGACTGCAGCGCCTTTAACCGCACGGCCACTTCGGCCGACGAGGGGCACGAAAGGGAAGCAGTAGTTGGGAAGGGAGTAAGACAGGGTTGCGGCCTATCCCCGATGCTATTCATCTGTATATTGAGCAATCAGTAAAGGAAACAAAAGAAAAATTCGGAGTAGGTATTAAAATCCATGGAGAAGATATAAAAACTTTGAGGTTCGCCGATGACATTGTAATTCTGTCAGAGACAGCATAGGACTTGGAAGAGCAGTTGAACGGAATAGATAGTGTCTTGAAAGGAGGATATAAGATAAACATCAACAAAAGCAAAACGAGGATAATGGAATGTAGTCGAATTAAGTCGGGTGATGCTGAAGGAATTAGATTAGGAAATGAGACACTTACAGTAGTAAAGGAGTTTTGCTATTTGGGGAGCAAAATAACTGATGATGGTCGAAGTAGAGAGGATATAAAATGTAGACCGGCAATGGCAAGGAAAGCGTTTCTGAAGAAGAGAAATTTGTTAACATCGAGTATAGATATAAGTGTCAGGAAGTCGTTTCTGAAAGTTTTTTTATGGAGTGTAGCCTTGTATGGAAGTGAAACATGGACGATAACTAGTTTGGACAAGAAGAGAATAGAAGCTTTCGAAATGTGGTGCTACAGAAGAATGCTGAAGATTAGATGGGTAGATCATATAACTAATGAGAAGGTATTGAATAGGTTTGGGGAGAAAACAGGTTTGTGGCACAACTTGACTTGAAGAAGGGGTCGGTTGGTAGGACATGTTCTGAGGCATCAAGGGATCACCAATTTGGTATTGGGGGGCAGCGTGGAGGGTAAAAATCGTAGAGGGAGACCAAGAGATGAATACACTAAACAGATACAGAAGGATGTAGGTTGCAGTAGGTACTGGGAGATGAAGAAGCTTGCACAGGATAGAGTAGCATGGAGAGCTGCATCAAACCAGTCTCAGGACTGAAGACCACAACAACAACAACAACAACAACAACAACACCGTAGATGCGACGGGGATTCCCCTGGCACGGACATTACGTACACTACGTGCGCATTCAAGAATCAACTTATGATTAGATCAGAAATCAACTTACGATGTGTTCAAAATGTTCGAAAACCAACAGCGATATGTTTCAAAATCATATGAATAATCGATAGACCAAAGTGTGCTGGGTGCTAGGCTCTTTTTGAAACAAGGCTTTTTTTCTTAAAGGATATGAATATGGCGCCCCTCTAGATGCGGGCTTGGGTACTGTGACTATCGCCAGAGTCTGAGGCTCAGCCTTGCAGCTCACACTGCGTCTCGTGTCCCTCTGCTTTTTTATGCACCCGTCATGCGGCATTGCGTCTTCTTATTGCGGGTCTGTTGGGTGCAGTCCAAGGACTGCCAGTACAGTTGCTTCCTTCTGCGTTGTTTTGACGCACTCCTCGCTGCATGACGAGTAGAGCTCTGACTGGTTTCCTTCCGACGACAACCTGAACACCGAGCGAGGTGGCGCAGTGGTTAGCTCACTGGACTCGCATTCGGGAGGGCGACGGTTCAATCCCGCGTCCGGCCATCCTGATTTAGGTTTTCCGTGATTTCCCTAAATCGCTCCAGGCAAATGCCGGGATGGTTCCTCTGAAAGGTCACGGCCGACTTCCTTCCCTGTCCTTCCCTAATCCGATGAGACCGATGACCTCGCTGTTTGGTCTCTTTCCCCAAAACCAACCAACCAACCTGAACAGGGTCGTTCGTCTGTATGGCGACAGTCCCCACTGGTGTCCCCACTCCTCGCGCTGAGGCGCCGCGCTCCTCAGGCATTCACCACCTGGCCCTGCCTCTGACGCTGGCGACATGACATGAGCTATATAATGCCTGCGGCCGTCTCGACAGCTGGAGGCCAGCTTCCCATCACGCAGGGACCTACGCCGCGCATGCCACCCATGTTGATCGTCATCTATACTCCGCGGAGGACATTTCTGCTGTCACTACCATGAACGCATTGAACTTTTTACCTATTTACTAGACTACTGGCCATTAAAATTGCTACACCGAGAAGAAATGCAGATGATAAACGGGTATTCATTGAACAAATATATTATACTAGAACTGACATGTGAATACATTTTCACGCAATTTGGGTGCATATATCCTGAGAAATCAGTACCCTGAACAACCACCTCTGCCCGTAATAGCGGCCTTGATACGCATGGGTATTGAGTCAAACAGAGCTTTGGTGCCGTGTACAGGTACAGCTGCACGTGCAGCTTCAACACGATACCATAGTTCATCACGAGTAGTGACTGGCGTATTATGACGAGCCAGTCGCTCGGCCACCATTGACCAGACGTTTTCAATTGGTGAGAGATCTGGAGAATGTGCTGGCCAAGGCAGCAGTCGAACATTTTCTGTATCCAGACAGGCCCGTACAGGACCTGCAACATGCGGTCGTGCATTATCCTACTGAAATGTAGGGTTTCGCCGGCCGGAGTGGCCGTGCGGTTCTAGGCGCTACAGTCTGGAACCGCGTGATCGCTACGGTCGCAGGTTCGAATCCTGCCTCGGGCATGGATGTGTGTGATGTCCTTGGGTTAGTTAGGTTTAAGTAGTACTAAGTTCTAGGGGACTGATGACCTCAAAAGTTAAGTCCCATACTGCTCAGAGCCATTTGAACCATTTGTAGGGTTTCGCAGGGATCTAATAAAGGGTAGATCCACGGGTCGTGACACATCTGAAATGTAACGCCCACTGTTCAAAGTACCGTCAATGCGAACAAAAGGTACCCGAGACATGTAACCAATGGCACCCCATACCATCACGCTGGGTGATACGCCAGTATGGCGATGACGAATACACGCATCCAATGTGCGTTCACCGCGATGTCGCCAAACACGGATGCGACCATCATGATGCTTTAAACAGAACCTGGATTCATCCGAAAAAATGACGTTTTGCCATTCGTGCATCCAGGTTCGTCGTTGAGTACACCATCGCAGGCGCTCCTGTCTGTGATGCAGCGTCAAGGGTAACCGCAGCCATGGTCTCCGAGCTGATAGTCCATGCTGCTGCAAACGTCGTCGAACTGTTCGCGCAGATGGTTGTTGTCTTGCAAACGTCCCCATCTGTTGACTCAGGGATCGAGACGTGGCTGCGCGATCCGTTACAGCCATGCGGATAAGATGCCTATCATCTCGACTGCTAGTGATACGAGGCCTTTGGGATCCAACACGGCGTTCCGTATTACCCTCCTGCACCCACCGATTCCATATTCTGCTAACAGTCATTGGATCTCGACCAACGCGACGAGCAATGTCGCGATACGATAAACCGCAATCGCGATAGGCTACAATCCGACCTTTACCGAAGTCGGAAACGTAACTGGTACGCATTTCTCCTCCTTACACGAGGCATCACAACAACGTTTCACCAGGCAACGCCGGTCAACTGCCGTTTGTGTACGAGAAATCGGTTGGAAACTTTCCTCATACCAGCACGTTGTAGCTGTCGCCATCGGCGCCAACCTTGTGTGAATGCTCTGAAGACTAATCATTTGCATATCACGGCATCTTCTTCCAGTGGATTAAATTTCGCGTCTGTAACACGTCATCTTCGTGGTGTAGCAATTTTAATGGCCAGTAGTGAATTATTTCCCTGCGATCAGCGACATAACACTACAGATGGGCAAACGGGAGGTTTTGCAGAATCACGAAAATTACTTCTACAAGGGTGTGAGAATTTTGTAATGAATAAGAACTCTGTACTTCGGGAGGAGGCAAGTGCCCCCCTCCTGGCGCCTTCCATCTTCAGTCACTAATTTTCAGTTTTTCGTAAGAACCATGTACCATGTACAAATGAACGGTGACCGAGTAAAAATGAACGGTTCCCGAAAAAGAGCGATCACCAGTGAACCAGTTCCCAAGGATGCACGAGTTTGCCCATCTCTAAACTGAACTTAAACGTTCACGACCGAGTGAGGTGGCGCAGTGGTTAGACACTGGACTCGCATTCGGGAGGACGACGGTTCAATCCCGCGTCCGGCCATCCTGATTTAGGTTTTCCGTGATTTCCCTAAATCACTCCAGGCAAATGCCGGGATGGTTCCTCTGAAAGGGCACGGCCGACTTCCTTCCCCATCCTTCCCTAATACGATGAGACCGGTGACCACGCTGTCTGGTCTCCTTCCCCAACCAACCAACCAACCAACCAACGTTCACGTCAACACGCAACGACACACACCAACGATACTACTGACGCTGGCTGAGATAAACGAAACAGAGGAATGTTGGGAGAGTCCACTTGAAGGGAAGTAACCCAGGCAGGCGAACAATCTTACGGCACGCTCGGCTAACAATCATACGCCACTGCGGAGAGACTTTTTGAACACCCCGTATGGTAATTACTGTATATTGAAAAGTCAGTGTTATGGTTTTCTTTTTTCTGACTGATCCTCGTACATTACATAAGAAAAGGAATTAAATCAGTCTGAGGTCTCGTTGGGCAACGGCTTTGCCGCTGAGGATACACCGGTTCCCGTCAAATCACCGAAGTTAAGCGCTGTCGGGTGTGGCCGGCACTTGGATGGGTGACCATCCGGCCCGCCATGCGCTGTTGCCGTTTTTCGGGGTGCACTCAGCCTAGTTATGCCAATTGAGGAGCTACTCGACAGAATAGTTGCAGCTCTGGTCACAGAAAACCGTCGTTAACGACCGGGAGAGGGGTGTGCTGACCACACGCCCCTCCTATCCGCATTCTTATCTGAGGATGACACGGCGGTCGGATGGTCACGATGGGCCAATTGTGGCTTGGCGACGGAGTGCTATGCTATAAAGTCTCGTTGGCTATAACGGCAGATAATAATAAAATTAAGGCCGAAATACTAAAAGCCAAAAACCTAAAATCTGTCTTCCCAGAATGCTTCACGGAAATTTAAAATAGCGCATTACATTTGACGACACCACAGATTCGAAAATCACAGATACAGAAATAAGCGAGAGCGGTTTTGGAAAAAAAAGAAAGAAAAGCTGAAGTCGCTAAGTAGCTTTGGCTGTGTAAGTCAATTCGAAGGTCAGAAGAAGGCCTCCTATACTGTCGCCGTAGCCAAGCAATGCCGTGCTCCGACAAACGTTCTGCTTGATGGGAGTCTTACCTTACGTAAACATACAACTAAGACATAAAAAATATGGCCAAGTGCTTATCACTCCATAAACTTTAATATCGAAGAAATAAATAAAATTTTTAATGAGAGACTTCTATAAGAAAGATGTCGTGATGCACGTAACTTACTTTTATTCTTAAGATTTCTACTGCGCATGTTTGAAGGGAAGGCGTGTCTTCCAGAAAATAAGAAAGCTTCTGGTTTTTTTTTTTGGAGACATACTTGTCCCAGATGGTGGCTGCCTGCAACAGTAGCCAAATCGTCGATAGTTTTTTCACATCGTGATACAGTCACAGATCCAGAAGAATTTTCTAGAAAAAAATACCCATTGTTTTTTTTGGGCTGTTATTTACGAATAGGAAAGGAATGAAGGTAATTGATAACTTATTGAATAATAATAATCGATTGCAGTAAAATAGAAATGCTGCCTTCCCACACGGCAACCACAAATCAGCCCAAAACTCAGCTCACGTGTTACTAGCACTGTCCAGTAATCGTTTCGTTGATAAGATAACAGCCACGCGCCCGCAGCGGATGTATGGCGTCTTATCGTCGCCTCTGACCGCTACGCTGCACTCAACTTCGATTCGTTGCAAAATTTCGCCGCGGACTCGGCAATTAACAGCCTCTCTATCCTCAAATACCCGCTGAGAATTCAGACATCTTTTAGGAAATACACTATCGGCATTCGTCATGGCAGATCAACAGTGAGCCCAGTCTTTAGTACGAGACTGTTGATGGAAACACATTGGGAGTATGGGAAAGATCTGGTGTGACATGTCTCGACCTAGTGAAAGCATATGACAGTGTTCCCAGGGAAAAGATATGGACAACCTTGAAGAGAAAGGGAGTTGGAAAGTAAACACTTGAAGTTATCCAGGCAATGTATGCAAAAAGATCTAGTTGTGTGCAGACACCAGCTAAAAGAACTGAATCGTTTAAGAATGTTACGGGACTAAGACAAGGCTGAGTGATATCACCACTACTGTTTATACTGGTTATGGATGAAATAGTGAAAGAGACTGAAGAAGCCCATAGAGGAAGTGAGATGAAGCTGTTACTATTTGCGGATGATATTGTGGTGTGGGGAACAAGCAGTAAGAAGGTACAAAATCAGATAGACATCCTAAATTATAAGGTCGAGAAATATGGAATGAAATGTAGTGTGGAGAAAAGCAAGACCTTGGTGGTAACCAGAGGGGATAGTGAGGGCAAGGGACAAATTCATATTGTTGTTGTGTTGTGCTCTTCAGTCCTGAGACTGGTTTGATGCAGCTCTCCATGCTACTCTATCCTGTGCAAGCTTCTTCATCTCCCTGTACCTACTGCAACATACATCCTTCTGAATCTGCTTGGTGTATTCATCCCTTGGTCTCCCTCTACGATTTTCACCTTCCACGCTGCCCTCCAAAACTAAATTGGTGATCCCTTGATGCCTCAGAACATGTCCTACCAACCGATCCCTTCTTCAAGTCAAGTTGTGCCACAAATTTCTCTTCTCCCCAATCCTACTCAATACCTCCTCATTAGTTATGTGATCTACCCAGCTAATCTTCAGCATTCTTCTGTAGCACCACATTTCAAAAGCTTCTATTCTCTTCTTGTCCAAACTATTCATCGTCCATGTTTCACTTCCATACATGGCTACACTCCATACAAATACTTTCAGAAACGACTTTCAGACACTTAAATCTATACTCGATGTTAACAAATTTCTCTTCTTCAGAAACGCTTTCCTTGCCATTGCCAGTCTACATTTTATATCCTCACTACTTCGACCATCATCAGTTATTTTCCTCCCCAAATAGCAAAACTCATCTGCTACTTTAAGTGTCTCATTTCCTAATCTAATTCCCTCAGCATCACCCGACTTAATCCGACTACATTCCATTATCCTCGTTTTGCTTTTGTTGATGTTCATCTTATATCCTCCTTTCAAGACACTGTCCATTCCATTCAACTGCTCTACCAAGTCCTTTGCTGTCTCTGACAGAATTACAATGTCATCGGCGAACCTCAAAGTTTTTATTTCTTCTCCATGAATTTTAATACCTACATCGAACTTTTCTTTTGTTTCCTTTATTGCTTGCTCAATATACAGATTGAATAACATTGGGGATAGGCTACAACCCTGTCTCACTCCCTTCCCAACCACTGCTTCCCTTTCATGTCCCTCGACTCTTATAACTGCCATCTGGATTCTTTACAAATTGTAAATAGCCTTTCGCTCCCTGTATTTTACCACTGCCACCTTCAGAATTTGAAAGAGAGTATTCTAGTCATTATTGTGAAATGCTTTCTCTAAGTCTACAAATGCTAGAAACGTAGGTTTGCCTTTCCTTAACCTAGCCTCTAAGATAAGTCGTAGGCTCAGTATTGCGTCACGTGTTCCAATGATTTTACGGAATCCAAACTGATCTTCCCCGAGGTCGGCTTCTACTACTTTTTCCATTCGTCTGTAAAGAATTCGCGTTAGTATTTTGCATCAATGACTTATTAAACTGATAGTTCGGTAATTTTCACATCTGTCAACACCTGGTTTCTTTGGGATTAGAATTATTACATTCTTCTTGAAGTCTGAGGGTATTTCACCTGTCTCATACATCTTGCTCACCAATTCATTTTCAGGTATGGGATATTGAAACAGTGCACAACTTTAAATATTTGGGAACTGTATTAATGGGGAATGCTCATTTGGAGACAGAAATTAGCAAAAGAATACAACAGAGTAGTACATTTTACCAGTGTGGGAGGGGCTTCGTGTGGGAAAGGGAAGTGCCAATGAGGTGCAAGCTGGTTCCATACAAGACTTACTTCACACCCATACTAATTTGCGCCTCAGAGACTTGGGACTATGACTAGAAGAGGGGAGAGTAGGACACAATCCAGTGAAACGAAGTTTCTGAGAAGTATGTTATGGAAGACGAGGGGAGACAGAGTGAAAAATGAAGATGTTTGGAAGGAAACTGCAGTGGGGAAGTTGACTGATAAAATTGAAAAGAATAGATTAAAATGGTTTGGGCATGTGAAGAGCATGGGAGAGGGGAGAATACCAAGAAAACTGATGGAGTTGAAGATTGAGGGCAAGACGCCTAGAGGAAGACCAAGATGGATTGATACAATAAAGTTGAGTTTAAGGAGGAGAAACCTGCTATGGAACCAAATTTTGGAAGAAGAATGGTGGAAAGACCGAGCAAAGTGGCGAAGTGTCATGGATACCCCAACCCGAGAAGATGTTGGATAGAGGGGAAACGAAGATGATGATGACTATCGGAAAAAAATAGCAGCACTACGGAGTTGAGCAACGTAAACGAAAGTGTTTCTACACCTGAAACATGATCTCTATTCAAATTTCGAGCCAGTTGCACAAGAGTGGACCTAGTAGCGATGCTATGAGGATTAAAATCAGCCGGCCGGTGTGGCCGTGCGGTTCTAAGCGCTTCAGTTTGGAACCGCGTGACCGTTACGGTCGCAGGTTCGAAACCTGCCTCGGGCATGGATGTGTGTGATGTCCCTAGGTTAGTTAGGTTTAAGTAGTTCTAAGTTCTAGGGGACTGATGACCTCAGATGTTAAGTCGCATAGTGCTCAGAGCCATGAGGATTAAACTCAGGTTTGCTTTAAATACACGCTGTAACGGTCATGAGCGTTAGTTACCTTTGCGGCTGGACGTGGTGAGTTATGTTAGTCAAGAGTGCCTTTAAGGCGACAAAGACGCCATTATCAACACCTCACAGACTTTGGACGAGGTCGTGTAATGGGGTTACGAGAGGCTGGCTGAAAATGGCTCTGAGCACTATGGGATTTAACATCTGAGCTCATCAGTCCCCTGGAACTTAGAACTACTTAAACCTAACTAACCTAAGGACATCACACAACCATGCCCGAGGCAGGATTCGAACCTGCGACCATAGGGGCCACGCAGTTCAAGGCTGAAGCGCCTAGAACCGCTCCTCCACTCCGGCCGGCCGAGAGGCTGGATTCCCCTTTAGGAATAGTGCAGAAAGATTTGGCGGGATGTGGCCACTATACATGATTGCTGGCAGCGGTGGTCACGAGAATGTATGTTTGGCTCAAATGGCTCTGAGCACTATGGGACTTAACATCTGAGGTCATCAGTCCCCTAGACTTAGAACTACTAAAACCTAACTAACCTAAGGACATCACACACATCCATGCCCGAGGCAGGAATCGAACCTGCCACCTTAGCAGCAGCGCGGTTCCGGACTGAAGCGCCTATAACAGCTCGGCCACAGCCGCCCGACTCAGAAATAATAACTCCATCGTACACCCAAAGTTCCACATTATATCCACAGAGTTTTTATATCACGAGTCAAAGATAATCTCTTTCTCTATCGCAGTCGTAATGAGCCTTTGAGCCATATAAATCACTTGCGCAGTTACGCATAAACATTTGCGCTACCAATGAAAAGTAACAGAAAACAGGTGATATTAGACTGTGACCGAGTGACTCAGATGAATCCAATTCTTTTATAAAACTCACTTTTTATTAACATTACAAAACGTCACACAGAATAATAACAATATTAATCAGAACTCTACAGCGGCGCCTGACTGCTCTAGTACACAACACGACAGAAACTGTCTCGGGTAACTTTCATTTTTCATCGGTATTTCCTGAATGGCAAATGAAGGTGAAGCGGCAGCAAGGGTATAAGCGCTCAAGTGAGCTGCTAATCGATTGCAAAAACAAATAACGCAAACCCTATCGTGAATTGCGTAGCTGAACAGATTATCTTAAATCGCAGCCGGAGTCCCGCCTTTCCGCAAACGCACTGCTTTTCCTTTTTACCTAAACATATTTCAGTGGGTTGTTATATATTGAAAACTGCAAAAAGTGAACATATTTTATGTTGTAACTGATCTAACAAAGTGATGCCTACAGAAAGTTTTTGTTCGTTTTGCCTCTTACCTTGATTTTACATTATATGGTTTTGCAGGACCGACTGTATGGTGTCCTGCACTGATAACTTGTCATCTGCCAACCGAACATGTAAATGTGAATTTAATCAAGGAGTTAACACATCCCTTGATTTTTAAGAAACGTGATTTTGTCTTGTCAAAATGACTTGTATGATTAGTAACAAATACATTTGCAAAACTTTTGTCACGCCAAAATTACGTTTTTGAAATATCAAGGGATGTGTTAACTTGTCGATGAAATTCACATTTACATCGTTTGATTTGCAAGTGTCAAGCTATCAGAGCAGGACACCGTACAGTCGGTCCTGCAAAATCATAATGTAAAATCAAGGCAAGAATCAAAATGAAAAAAAAACTTTATTTAGCCATCTCTTTGTTAGATCAGTTACAACCTAAAATATGTTCACTGTTTATAATTTTCAATAAACAAAAACCCACCGACTATGGCACACTGGTGCTGAAACATGTCTGGGTAAAAAGAAAAAATAATGTGTTTGCAAAGAGGCGGAACCAACATCCTATAGCTTTCTTCAAACATACAAACGCTTTAAACATAGGTTTGCCTTTCTTCTCAGTTCTTTTTGCTAAGGCGTAGGATCAGTATTGCTTCCTGTGTTTCTAAGTTTCCTCTGGGAAACAAACTGTTCTTCCACGAAGTTGGTTTCTACCAGTCTTTTCATTGTTCTGCAGATAATTCAAATCAGTATTTTGCGACGTGATGGCTCGGTAATATTCACATCCGTCAGCATCTGAATTCTTTGGAACTGAAATTAGTACATTCATTTTAAAGTCTGATGGTATTTCACCAGTCTCGTATATCTTGCACACCAGTCGGAATAGTTATGTGACGGCTAGCTCTCCCATGGTTCTCAATAATTGTGAAGGAATGTCATCTCCAGGTGCTCTGTTTCGACTTAAGTCTTCCCCTTCTCTGTCAAATTCTTCTAGCTATACCATATATCCTGTCTCGTCATCATCCACTCTCTCTTCCCTTTCCGTAATGTTGGTTTCAACTACATTTCCTTTGTATAGCTCTTTTATCTGCCCTTTCCAACTTTCAGCCTTCTCATCCATGCTTATAACTAGTTTGACGTCAGAGCTCTTGATATTAGTAAAACTGCTTCTCTTTTTTGCAAAGGTTTCTTTAATTTTCCTGTAAGTAAAATTCTATCTTTAACATAGTCATCTTGCTTCTATATACACTACTGGCCATTAAAATTGCTACACCAAGAAGAAATGCAGATGGTAAACGGGTATTCATTGGACAAATATATCATACTACAACTGACATGTGATTACATTGTCACGCGATTTGCGTGCATAGATCCTGAGAAATCAGTAACCAGAACAACCACCTCTGGCCGTAATAACGGCCTTGATACTCCTGGGCATTGAGTCAAACAAGCTTTGTTGGCGTGTACAGGTACAGCTGACCATGCAGCTTCAACACGATACCACAGTTCATTAAGAGTAGTGACTGGCGTATTGTGACGAGCCAGTTGCTTGGCCACCATTGACTAGACGTTTTCAATTGGTGAGAGATCTGGAGAATGTGCTGGCCAGGGCAGCAGTCGAACATTTTCTGTACACAGAAAGGCTCGTACAGGACATGCAACATGCGGTCGTGCATTATCCTGCTGAAATGTAGGGTTTCGCAGGAATCGAATGAAGGATAGAGCCACGGGTCGTAACACATATAAAATGTAACGTCCACTGTTCGAAGTGCCGTCAATGCGAACAAGAGGTGACCGAGACGTGTAACCAATGGCACCACATACCATCACGCCGGGTGATACGCCAGTATGGCGGTGGCGAATACACGCTTCCAATGTGCGTTCGCCGTAATGCCGCCAAACACGGATGCGACCATCATGATGCTGCAAACAGAACCTGGATTCATCCGAAAAAATGGCGTTTTGCCATTCGTGCACCCAGGTTCGTCGTTGAGTACACCATCGGGGACACTGCTGTCTGTGATGCAGCGTCAAGGGTAACCGCAGCCATGGTCTCCGAGCTAATAGTCCATGCTGCTGCAAACGCCGTCAAACTGTTCATGCAGATGGTTGTTGTCTTGCAAACGTCCCCATCTGTTAACTCAGGGATCGAGACGTGGCTGCACGATCCGTTACAGCCATGCGGAAAAGATGCCTGTTATCTCGACTGCTAGTGATACGAGGCCGTTGGGATCCAGCACGGCGTTCCGTATTACCCTCCTGAATCCACCGATTCCATATTCTGGTATTAGTCATTGGATCTCGACCAACGCGAGCAGCAATGTCGCGATAAGATAAACCTCGATCGCGATAGGCTACAATCCGACCTTTATTAAAGTCGGAAACGTGATGGTACGCATTTCTCCTCCTTACACGAGGTTTCACCAGGCAACGCGGGACAACTGCTGCTTATGTATGAGAAATCTGTTGGAAACTTTCCTCGTGTCAGCACGTTATAGGTGTCGCCACCGGCGCCCACCTTGTGTGAATGCTCTGAAAAGCTAATCATCTGCATATCACAGCATCTTGTTCCTGTCGGTTAAATTTCGCGTCTGTAGCACGTCATCTTCGTGGTGTAGCAGTTTTAATGGCCAGTTGTGTAGTTGTAATACTCCTCCTTTCCATATCATAAGTTCCACATTTGCTGTTAGTTTTATTAGATGGAGCTTTGGTATTCAACTGTAAAGCACTAAGAACTACAGCGTATCTGCCGATGTAGCAGAGACCCACGCCTGGGTGACAGACGTCGAGCTGTTGCGTCGGCCATACATTCTCGGAAACCGGTCTCTGCTCTAAACGGCCCTCGTGCCAGAGTGGAGCGGCTCGCCTTGAGAACGGCTATGTATGTCGATTAAGAATTGGCATTACGATGATTACAACGTATAGGGGGGGGGGGGAATCAGAGAGTTATCTGGGAATGAGGAAAGTCGCTTTTTCCAGCAGAATGCTTCACGTCGAAGACCAAGCCTCGTAATGCGGGAATAATTGTCGTTGGTCGTCACATCCACGTTTAAGTACGACGTCGCCTCCGGCAGAACAGCTACCGAATATTTATGACAACCAGGCACGAGATAATTTCAAAGCTAAGAAAATGCGCCGAGACAGGGAAGTGTGGTTAGTGACTTGGACAACAAGGAAGTTTGTCTAGGGAGACCAGGGTTTAACGTCTCATCAACGGCGAAGTCGTTAGTGATTGAGCACCGGCTCGTGTTGGGGAAGGACAGGGAAGAAAACCATTCCTGTCTTTTCCGGAGGGATCGTATCTTCGTTTGCCTTGAGCGTTTTACCAGAACCACGGAATGCCTAACTTTGTAAATGTCCCGTCAGGGATTTGAACCACTGTTCTCCCGAACGCGAGTCCACTGTCCCTGCACCACATCACATTGCCCGGTTTTTGACCGACAGAGGGCAGCAGACTAGACTACTAAAATAAATTAAAAACATATGGTAACATTCAGAGAATATTGCGAAAACAGAGATAGCTTGCGACTGTACCTAACGGTTACTGTTGCTGTTCCTAACAACATCCCATATGAGCAAACCAATTATGTGTTTACCTGCCGTTGCTCATACTTTAGGAACTTTGGCTATGCAGGGCTCTGTTTAAAAAGCATAGCTCGATATACGAGGGTAATCCCAAAAGTAAGGTCTCCTATTTTTTTATTAGTACATAAACCTGTTTATTTCTACAATGGTTTACATCAGTTTACAGCTTGAATATTTAGCTATTTTTCGACATAATCACCATTTCTGTGGATGCATTTTTGTAGACGCTGTGGCAGTTTTTGTGTGCCCATGTCATACCAGCTCGCCACCATGCTGTTCAGAAAGTTATGAACCTCTTCTTTCACCTCGTCGTCGGAGCTGAATCGCTTTCCGGCCAAATGTTCTTTCAACCTAGCCAACAGGTGATAGTCACTGGGTGCCAAGTCAGGACTACAGGGTGGGTGGATGATTATGTTTCACTGAAACTGTTGCAGGCGAACAACGGTTTGCCGAGCGATGTGTGAGCGAGCGTTGTCATGGAGAATGTGTACGCCCTTGCTCAACATTCCTCTTCTCCGGTTCTGAATTGCCCGTTTGAGTTTTTTCAGAGTCTCACAGTACCTGTCAGAGTTAATTGTGGTCCCAGTGGGTATAAAGTCGACCAACAATATCCCTTTCAGAATCCAAAAAACGGTTGTCATGACTTTACCGGCAGCTGCATACTCTCTACACCACTTACGAAAATTTTTGACATCCATGCACGACTCACCGTACACTTCCGTCAATTGGCGATGGATTTCAATCGACGCAGTGTCCTTTGCGTTCAAAATCAGAATAACTGCGCTCAATTCGCACTTGGCGCTAACATCCAACGGGAGCTCCATTCTCAACGGCTGCCAAGCCAAGACTGAGCGCCTCAGCGCGGCGTGCGCATTTTTACACACAGCGCGTGAAGCACTCTTCATAACAGTGTGACCAACTGCCACACAAACAGAGTTCCGTACTTATAAAAAAATAGGAGACCTTACTTTTGGGATTACCCTTGTAGTCATAGGGTCGAGCCTCGCAAGTCTGCTTTCATACCCCACAGTTAACTTGGTTGTAGTCCTCGAGTCAAATAGCCTGTGTATTAGCTAGAACTGCGAATTAATAAAATACACAGAAATATAAAATAAAAGTCAATTTAAAAATTTAATAAAAAGGGTTCTATTCTAACGTCTGTAACTGATGTAGATGGCAGAGAATTATGTTGAAAACTTCTTATTCGAGAAAGGACATCTCAAATAAATAGGAAGTGGTCCTATAATATTCAAGTATAATGCAGACAAATACTCTTCTAAAATGCAGTAAAGTTACGTAGACAGTGTTACGAGAATGTTAGCAATAAATATTTAATCAAAGATACCCCAAAACTAAGTCCTTTTCGTAACGACAATGCACGAAATATTCGCCAGCTCAAACCAGTTCAGAGTTCACCATAAAGATTTACAATTTAACACACGTGATACAACAAATCGTAACTCCTACTCTGGAACACATTCAGTTCTCTCAAAATATAAAACCCCTTTGGAAGTTAAAGTATGGTAGTGGTTGTTCACCGCCCAGAATCAGTCACCTATACGACCGAATCGCACACGTTACCCAAGCAGGCCTGCGTTCTTCAAGAACTCGATATGAATTCCGGAGCCGGCCAGAGTGGCCGAGCGGTTCTAGGAACTTCACTCTGGAACCGCGCGACCGATACGGTCGCAGGGTCGAATCCTGCCTCTGGCATGGATGTGTGTGATGTCCTTAGGTTAGTTAGGTTTAAGTAGTTCTAAGTTCTAGGGGACTGATGACCTCAGATGTTAAGTCCTATAGTGCTCAGAGCCATTTGAGCCAAAGTCTGGAATCGCTCCCTTGAGCTCTTCACTCTAAAAGTCCCAGTCTCCACTTGACTCGCATAGTGTTCCCCTACTGTCTGCTTTTCCATTGGCCGAAAGCCATCCACACCAAAAGTACATCATTCTTACATGCTGCAGACATGATTTGACTCAAAATGGTTCAAATGGCTCTGAGCACTATGGGACTCAACTGCTGAGGTCATTAGTCCCCTAGAACTTAGAACTAGTTAAACCTAACTAACCTAAGGACATCACAAACATCCATGCCCGTGATTTGACTCATCTTGACCACTTCACAGACTACATTAATAAATAACAACAATTTTTAAAGAAAGAAGTGTGATAAATATTCAGTCACAACCCGATCATTCACAACAATTACAAGTAAAGGTTTATTCAGAAACAAATAAGGAAGCACTATTGCTCATGCTGAATGAAACGAGCTGTCGTTAAATTTTGTTTAAACAATTATTTATGTCTTTTTGACAGAAGCGTCTCTTGGTTCTATTTTCAATTGTGATGACCACTAACACATGCTACTGGCCCACTTTTAAATTAGTGCCGTTTTTTTAGTAGTAGTTGCAGTTAACATTTACACAAAGCTACTGGTAAAATAATAAGCTGTTCATTAAATACAAACACAAGTATGACAAAATATGCGATCTTCATGCATTATTCATTTGTTGTGTAATTGTGGAGGATACGATGTTCTGACAAACAACTGTGTAATAAAAAAGATATAAAAGACGTAATAAATCGATAAAAAAATAGATACAGATACACAGGTTTCAGGAGTGTTAGCTATAGTGCAATGCTAATATCTGAGATATCAGTCAATAAATTTTTTCTGGGTTCGTGACCGCATTGTCAATATGTAAAACTACCGACGTTTCGGTCACCGTTGCAAGTGACTTTCTTCAGGGTGTAAACAAAAACATCCTGCAGAAGGTCACTGCTACATCTGTATCTAAAAAAATTCAAATAGCTCTAAGCACTATGAGACTAACATCGGAGGTCATCAGTCCCCTAGACTTAGAACTACTTATACCTAACTAACCTAAAGACATCACACTCATCCATGCCCGAGGCAGGATTCGAACCTGCGGCCGTAGCAGCAGCGCGGTTCCGGACTGAAGCGCCTAGAACCGCAAGTCCACAACGGCCGGCTCATCTGTAGATGTTCTGTGCAAACTATCTAACGGTGTGTTGGGTTACTTGGTGAGTACCATTGTCACTTCCCCCAACTTTCCTGGTCCAGTCGCGAATGATCTGGGGGAAGAGCACAGTGTCGACTCAGGTCTCTCTAATTTTATCTTGATGGTCTTTTCGAGAGATATGTGTAGCAGGAAGCAATACATTGGTTGACTATTGTAGGAACTAATGTAAACATTGAACTACAGCCGGCTGCAGAACGCCTCACTTACAATTTCTGCCACTGCTGTTTTAAATAGGATCTGCTTGATGCTTTCACGCGTACTAAACGAACCTCTGAGGATGAGCGATGCATTTATTTGTATTCTCTCTATTTTATCTATCGCTCCTGCTTGCCAATAGCTACCTTACGTTCGAAAGAGTGTTTTCTAAGCTACCTTCGTCGCGGAAGGTTTACAATTCCAGCGTATTTTTCCATCGGATCTCAGGTGGCTCACGCCTTTCCTACAGCTAACTATATGCATGATCACCGCTGCGTAGGCATTTTCGTGTTGTTGTGATGTTCAGTCCGAAGACTGCTTTAATGCAGCTCTGTCCAAGCCTCCCAACTCTAGCAATATCGACGCATTTTCCATAACGCACATTATCAAGGAGGTGAGAGGGGTGGTGGGGGAGTATTTCATGCTCGCCTTAACAAAAATTATCAAACAAATTCGTTCATTGTTGTAGAGTTATACGTTTTAAGAGGTACTGATGTGTAAATGGGATCCACAACCGAAAAATATCTGTTAGCACACTCTCAGTAATGTCAGCGCACTTTCAGTAACGTGTACTACCAAGGTGGGGGAAGGAGGATATCTTATGCCCGCCCTAAAAAAATTAAAAATTCAGATTTCGTTAACTGTTGTTGACTTTCACTCACAACATAGTTTTGAAGGAGATATTGTGGCGTAAGTAAGGTCCTGAACCTGAAAATATTGAATATGACATTCTTTGGGGAAAGTAACATCTACACTACTGGTCATTAAAATTGCTACACCAAGAAGAAAGGGAGATGATAAACGGGTATTCATTGGACAAATATATTATACTAGAACTGACATGTGATTACATTTTCACGCAATTTGGGTGCATAGATCCTGACAAATCAGTACCCAGAACAACCACCTCTGGCCGTAATAACGGCCTTGATACTCCTGGGCATTGAGTCAAACAGAGCTTGGATGGCGTGTACAAGTACAGCTGCCCATGCAGCTTCAACACGATACCACAGTTCATTAAGTGTAGTGACTGGCGTATTGTGACGAGCCAGTTGCTTGGCCACCATTGACCAGACGTTTTCAATTGGTGAGAGATCTGGAGAATGTGCTGGCCAGGGCAGCAGTCCAACATTTTCTGTATACAGAAAGCCTCGTACAGGACATGCAACATGCGGTTGTTCATTATCCTGCTGAAATGTAGGGTTTCGCAGGAATCGAATGAAGGATAGAGCCACGGGTCGTAACACATCTGAAATGTAATGTCCACTGTTCGAAGTGCCGTCAATGCGAACAAGAGGTGACCGAGACGTGTAACCAATGGCACCCCATACCATCACGCCGGTTGATACGCCAGTATGGCGATGGCGAATACACGCTTCCAATGTGCGTCCGCCGTAATGCCGCCAAACACGGATGCAACCATCATGATGCTGTAAACAGAACCTGGATTCATCCGAAAAAATGACGTTTTGCCATTCGTGCACCCAGGTTCGTCGTTGAGTACACCATCGGAGACACTCCTGTCTATGATGCAGCGACAAGGGTAACCGCAGCCATGGTCCCCGAGCTGACAGTCCATGCTGCTGCAAACGTCGCCGAAATGTTCGTGCAAAAGGTTGTTGTCTTGAAAACGCCCCATCTGTTGACTCTGGGATCGAGACGTGGCTCCACGATCCGTTACAGCCATGCGGATAAGATGCCTGTTATCTCGACTGCTAGTGATACGAGGCCGTTGGGATCCAGCACGGCGTTCCGTATTACCCTCCTGAATGCACCGATTCCATATTCTGCTAACAGTCATTGGATCTCGACCAACGCGAGCAGCAATGTCGCGATACGATAAACCGCAATCGCGATAGGCTACAATCCGACCTTTATCAAAGTTCGGAAACGTGATGGTACGCATTTCTCCTCCTTACACGACGCATCACAACAACGTTTCACCAGACAACGCCGGTCAACTGCTGTTTGTGTATGAGAAATCGGCTGGATTCTTTCCTCATGTCAGCACGTTGTAGGTGTCGCCACCGGCGCCCACCTTGTGTGAATGCTCTGAAAAGAGAATCATTTGCATATCACAGCATCTTGTTCCTGTCGGTTAAATTTCGCGTCTGTAGCACGTCATATTTGTGGTGTAGCAATTTTAATGGCCAGTAGTGCTTTATCAGGCTTTAAATTTATGGGTTAATTTAACTGAAAATTGGAAACACTTACGGAATCTAGTGGAAGAATTCAATAACAATAAATATTTTGTCAAAATTTTAAAATATTACGTAGTGGACTTGATTATAATATTTTCAAAACTGAATACATAAAGTATACCCTCCTCCCTTCCTTGGAACTGCAGCAGTATACATCGAATTGAAACTGCTTACAGTAGTCAAACCTTAGCCCTTCTCTAAAAATTTTGGGCCTACCCCTCCCCCCATCCCCCACAGTCGCCGCCCCAAACGCACACCGCACACATTCTTCAATTACCGAAACGACAATTCTTTGATGCATCAGAATGTGTTCTATCAACCAATCCCTTCTTTTAGTCCAGTTTTGCCGTAAAATCCCCCCCCCCCCCCAAATTCGATCCAGTACCTCCTCATTAGTTACTAGATTTACTCATCTAATCTTCAGCATTCTTCTGTCACATTACATTTCAAAAGCTTCCATTGTCTTTTAGTCGGAACTGCATACCGTCCTTAAAAGGCTATAGTGTCTTCAGGAAACTATTCCTAACACTTAAATCTACATTTACTGTTAACAACTACCTCTTCTCTCATTAATGCTTTTCTTGCTATTGCCATACTACATTTTATATTCTCTCTACATCGGCCATCGTCAGTTATTTTGTTGCCCAAATAGCAAAAGTCGTCTGGTACTTTTAATGTCTCATTTTCCTAGTCTAATTCCATCGCAGTGCCAACGTGCCTTATTTAATTCAACCACATTATTTTCATTTTGTTTATGTTTTCTTGTGACGCCTCTTTCAGACACTGTCCATTCCGTTAAATTGATCTTCCAAGACCTTTGCTGTCTCTGGTAGCATTACAATGTGATCGGGAATACTCGAAGTATTTATTTCTTCTCTTTCACCTTTAATTCCTTTCCATATTCTTCCTTAGGTTCCTTTACAGCTTGCTTAGTTCAGACAGAACAATATCGGGATAGGCTACAATCCTGTCTCTCACCCTTCTTAACTACTGCTTCCTTTTCATGTCCTTCGACTCTTATGATTGCCGTCTGGTCTATGGAGAATTTGTAAATAGCCTCTCGTTCCCTGCATTTTATCGCTGCTATCTTTAGAATTTCCAAGAGTATTCTAGTCAACACTGTCAATAGCTTTATCTAAGACTAATATTACTATAAACGTAGCTCTGCCTTTCTTTATTCTATATTTTAAGATAAGTCGTAGAGTCAGTGTTTGCTCGGGTGTTCCTAAAAGTCTCCGGAAACCGAACTGATCTTCCCCGATGTAGGTTTCTACCAATTTTTTCATCCTTCCGTAAATAATTGATGTTAGTATTTTGCAACCATGCAAAGTTAAACTGATAGTTACCTAATACTCACAACTGTCAGCACCTGCTTTCTTTGGAGTGGGAATTATAACATTCCTCCTGAAGTCTGCCGGTATTTTGCCTGTCCCATATATCTTGCACATTAGGTGGATTACTTCGGTTATGATTAGTTCTCCAAAGAACCTCAATAATACTGAAGGAATGTCGTCTATTCCTAGAGCATTGCTTAGACACAGGGTTTCAACTCTCTATCAAATTCATTTCGCATAATCGAATCTCCCATCCCATCTTCATCTACTTCCTATTCCCTTTCCGTAACACTGTTTCGTTTCCCTCATATGACCTTTCTAAATATTGCTTCGACATTCATTTATTACGTCTGAAAAGTTGCCTCCGATCACATGATATACTGAGAGCTATGGGTGAAGGGCAACAGGCAGATTCCATATTTCTAGATTTCCGGAAAGCATTTGACACGTTGCCCCATTGCAGGAAGTTAACGAAAGTACGAGCGTATGGAATAAGTTCACAGATATGAGACTGTCTCCAAGACTTCTTAAACAATAGAACCCAGTATGTTGACCTCGACGGCGAGTGTTCGTCAGAGACAAGGTTATCGTCAGGAGTGTCTCAGACAAGTGTGATGGGACCGCTGTTGTTCTCCATATATATAAACGATTAGGCGGACAGGGTGGGCAGCAATGTGTAGTTGTTTGCTGATGTTGCCGTGGTGTATGGTAAGGTGTCGACGTTGAATGAAGATGCAAGACGACCTAGTCAATATTTCCAGTTGGTGTGATGAGTGGCAGCTAGCCTTGAATGTGGAAAAATGGAAGTTAGTGCGGATGAGTAGGAAGAACAAACCTGTAAAGATCGGATACAGTATTTCTAGTGTTCTGCTTCACAGTGTCAAATCATTTAAATATCGGGGCATAACGTTGCAAAGATACATGAGGTGGTACCAGCATGTGAGAACTGTGGTAGGGAAGATGAATGGTCGACGTCGGTTTATTGCGAGAATTTTAGGAAAAATTGGTTCACCTGTAAAGGAGACCGTATATAGGACGCTGTTGTTGTTGTGGTCTTCAATCCTGAGACTGGTTTGATGCAGCTCTCCATGCTACTCTATCCTGTGCAAGCTTCTTCATCTCCCAGTACCTACTACAGCCTACATCCTTCTGAATCTGCTTAGTGTATTCATCTCTTGGTCTCCCTCTACAATTTTTACCCTCCACGCTGCCCTCGAATACTAAATTGATGCCTCAGAGCATGTCCTACCAACCGACCCCTTCTTCTAGTCAAGTTGTGCCACAAATTTCTCTTCTCCCCAATGCTACTCAATACCTCCTCATTAGTTATGTGATCTACCCATCTAATCTTCAGCATTCTTCTGTAGCACCACATTTCAAAATCTTCTATTCTCTTCTTGTCCAAACTATTTATTGTCCATGTTCCACTTCCATACATGGCTACACTCCATACAAATACTTTCAGAAACGACTTCCTGACACTTAAATCTATACTCGATGTTAACAAATTTCTCTTCATCAGAAACGCTTACCTTGCCATTGCCAGTCTACATTTTATATCTTTCTCTACTTCGACCATCATCAGTTATTTGCTCCCCAAATAGCAAAACTCTGAGCATCACCTGACTTAATTAGACTACATTCCATTATCCTCGTTTTGCTTTTGTTGATGTTCATCTTATATCCTCCTTTCAAGACACTATCCATTCCGTTCAACTGCTCTTCCAAGTCCGTTGCTGTCTCTGACAGAATTACAATGTCATCGGCGAACCTCAAAGTTTTTATTTCTTCTCCATGGATTTTAATACCTACTCCGAAATTTTCTTTTGTTTCCTCCACTGCTTGGTCAATATACAGATTGAATAACATCGGGGAGAGGCGAGAACCCTGTCTCACTCCCTTCCCAACCACTGCTTCCCTTTCGTGTCCCTCGACTCTTATAACTGCCATCTGGTTTCTGTGCAAATTGTAAATAGCCTTTCGCTCCTTGTATTTTACCACTGCCACCTTCAGAATTTGAAAGAGAGTATTCCAGATGCTAGTGCGACCTATTCTTGAGTACTGCTGGAGTGTTTGGGATCCATACCAGGGGGAAGACATGGAAGCAATTCAGAGCCGGGCTGCTGGATTTGTTACCGGTATATTCGAACAACACGTAAGTGTTACGGTGATGCTTCGGGAACTCAAATGGGAATCCCTGGAGTAAACGCGACGTTTTTTCCAGAAACGCTACTGAGAAAATTTAGGGTACCGGCATTTGACGCTTACTGCAGAACGATTCTACTGCCGCCAACACACATTACGCGTAAGAACCACGAAGATAAGGTACGAGAAATAAGGGCTCATGCACAGGCATATAGATAGTCGTTTTTCCCTCGCTCTATTTGCAAGTGGAACAGGAAAGGAAATGACAAGTAGTGGTACAGAGTAACCTCCGCCACGGACCTTATGGTGGCTTGAGGAGTATCTATGTAGATGGACGACATGGTATGCTCTATTTGCTACGAGCACTTGAATCCAGTCACAGAACTGGTCTGATGTTTCGTAGGCCTGTATGTTTCGCTCACTAAGTGACAGTGCGGAACTGCTCCGAATGTCTTCCGGAAGTCAAGGAATACGATATCAACCCTGACCCCACATTCTATTGGCTTGTAGGTCTCGTGAATAAACACAGATAGCTGTGTTGTTTAAAGAATCCATGTTTCCTACAACGAAGGTTTCAAATCTCCACAAAAATCATTTTGCGTGAGCATAAAACATGTTCAAAAATTGCACAACAAAATGACGTCAGTGATATGATCCTGTAACTGTGTTACGTGTTGGATGACCCTTTCTGAATACGGAAATGATCTGCGCATTTTTCCAGTCACGTGTAGTGCTTCGCTCCTCCAGCGACCTACGTTACTTTGTTGCTACAAGAGATGCAAGTTCTTCCCACAGTCTTATGTCGAATCGTATAGGTATCGCATTGGTCTCCTGTTGAGCGATTTCAGTTGCTTTGCTATGGCGTGGTCACTTATTTCGATAGTGTCACGTTGAAGTTCATGCGACGATTTGAAGGAGGAACCACAATACGATGTTCGTCAGTAGAACAATTTTGAAAAAAGGAATTTAATATCTCGGCCCTCTCACTGTCATCCTCCGCTTCGATGCCACTAGCATCTCGGAGGGTCCGGACAGGTGGCTTTGTTGGTTTTCTGATTTAAAATAAGACCAAAAATCCTTAGAATTTTCCGGCTGACAGAATGTTAATTTCGAGTTCGTTGAACGTTTCAAACATGACCTTCCTTACGCTAATTTTGGCTTCGTCTAATGAATGGCAGTTCTTTCTAAATATGCAAGGTAAGGCCATGAGAGTCAGTAATTGGTATTCTAAAGCTGATGGACTCTAGGTTGCAGCAAATAGCACTGAAACACGTTTTATGGTGCTCCGAGTGCTCTCAGACACAGCACGGCCATTTCCGCACGCTAACAAGTCGTCACCTTACGATCATGACACGCTGGAGGCGACAGACATGTACCTAATGACCAACTATTGAAAGCCCAATACCTGTCCCACGCGATGTATTACTTTCACCACAACTGTGCTGATTTCTTGTACCTTACTGTTAACGCTCCTAAAAATAATGGACTCAGCAGGGGATTGGTTGCATTTTTTCATGCGTTCGTTGGACAATATGCTTACACATGAACATGGATGCCTACTAGTAGTATGCGTGTCTGTTAGTGTGTAATAGGGTAAAGTCGACACTTTGCTCGGCGTTTTGAGATCCACCCCATGGTATTTAACTCGTCCCAGTTTTATCAATAGTGTTTGTTGATTTATATGGTTCTCGCTGTCCATACCTCGCAACCAAGGCATAAGTCTTGAAAATCCTGGGCTTAAGCAGGGGTTTGAAGCTATTTTTGATTTTTTTATGGAACACTGTATTCGAAACAGATGTTTGAACGCCGTTTGTGTGTATACGCATATGTTCGTCTATAAAAACTCTATCACGTGCTCGACATGAATATCAGTGCTACTAATCGGCGTGTGGACTCTGTCGTCGCAACGGGACTTCTCAGACTTGACCATTTCGCAAGCATTCAAAAATAACTGTCAGTGGTAAGTATTCGTACTACCAGGAGTAGGGCCGATTTCAGCATGTGCTTTGCGGGAAACGGGAATAAAGAGGACGAAGAACTGTGGAACGCTTCTATTTCTTTAGAAAAAGAACTTCTCCCGTGGACTCGGCTTTCTTCGATCACGTTGTGTCCAACAGTCTACGCCAGCTTCTAGCAGATGCTGAGAAATAGAGGAAGAGAGTGCATACTAAGCTGTTGCTAAGCTGTCTCTCTCACGACGGTTCACGTCAAATTCCAAAGTACACTGGAGCCCGGAGAGGGCCTTTGTACACTGGTACAAATGCATATCAACACGTTTCAGATTCAGTGAACCTTGCCGTCCGACTGCTTTTTCTCACAGCTGCGTATATTTCATTTTCGTGTATGCACCAAATATTCATATGCTGGTCAGGACAGCTAAAACTGTGTTGTGATAGAGTAAAAATTAATAGAGAAATATTACATGTTATTGTAAACTGTATATAAAGTATCCTGTGTTTCACTCGTCACTTTTAGCTACTAAATATCTTTATACGATATTTATTGTAACGTTTTTATTTTCAGTTTCTTTTTTTGTTGGTTCAAGTTCCTTCTCATAGTGTTACCGTCCCTCTTTCCCGTGTTTTTGATATTTTTTTTCTATTGTTGAATCCCGACATTTCAGAGGCCACAGAGACTTTGACGTTACTGTTATTTTACAGTTTGGTGATCCTGATTTTTTTTTACGAGGCCTCTTACCTATTCGAGTGTGGGGTCATCTCCATTATGCTTCACTACTTCGCTAAGATATTTAAATTTCCCCAGTTTTCACATACTTTGCGAAACATGTTTTTAAGAAATTCGATCCTTTTTCGTAATTTTAGTAGGCTGTTTCTGTTAAGAATTACTTTTATCCATTTTTTCCTAACTGTGAACTTGCTTTTCAAATGTCCTTATTGACAGAGGAAAATCGCAAGATAGCAAAAGTCAAGCATTTAATATAAGTTTATAATTTTTTAGTCGCAGTCAGTATCTTTCTAAGCGTTTCAGTTTCTTGCGCTTTTTCTGAGTCATACAAGTGAAATAAAACAACTACTTAGGGCCCTCCGAATTTTAAATTTCTCGGGTATCACGAAATTTTCCTCTAGTATGCGTTAGTTCGTGTGTCTCGAATCGTAACACATGTTTTAGTGTTATTAATGTAACATATGCAAACGCGTCTTTAATGGCTGCTCACTAATGTACTACATTACTACCCTCTTTCCAGTACACAAAGTGATGTCTCGAGGCTTTGCTGCACCATCTGTCTTGGAGCCACTAACGATTAATACTTCAGTTTTGTTGTTCATAAACGCCATCTAGGCGCCGAATTTCTGGTACTTGCATGTATTGTAGAGCCTCCCAGTCCATTACTCCCAAAATTACCGAGATCGTAGCGGACTCTGAAGTGAATAGTTCGAGGTAACGGATCAGCCTTCGAAATTAAAGGTTTTGCGCAGTACGGGCTCCACAATGAGCCATGCCTGTGGGGCACGTGTTTCATAACGAACAGTTACAAATTTTCCTCTAGTCTGCGTTAGTTCGTGTGTCTCGAATCGTAACACATGTTTTAGCGTTATTAATGTAACATATGCAAACGCGTCTTTAATGGCTGTTCACTAATGTACTACATTACTACCCTCTTTCCAGTACACAAAGTGATGTCTCGAGGCTTTGCTGCACCATCTGTCTTGGAGCCACTAACGATTAATACTTCAGCTTTGTTGTTCATAAACGCCATCTAGGCGCCGAATTTCTGGTACTTGCATGTATTGTAGAGCCTCCCAGTCCATTACTCCCAAAATTACCGAGATCGTAGCGGACTCTGAAGTGAATAGTTCGAGGTAACGGATCAGCCTTCGAAATTAAAGGTTTTGCGCAGTACCAATGAGCCATGCCTGTGAGGCACGTGTTTCATAACGAACAGTTACTTGCCGCATTGACGATATTGGCGCTAACCTCAAAACGTTACTCAACAGTGTGTGATGCGCCCATGGCGGAGTTTACCAAAGTTTGCAGTTTATTACTGGCTGTCGAAGATGGCGTTTATTTGTTAGAGGAACTCGCAGACGCACATTTTGAGTGTCGTGCAACTGAATGAAGTGTCCAAAAGCAGAACGGAAGTACAGAGAAAAGTCTCGTAACGGGCGCCATCTTGACTGGAGTAAAATCGGGCAGACACTACGTTGTGTAAGCAACAGATAACATATAGGTGGTTAATATCCTCGATAAACAATTGTTTGTACGGTGAAATTTGAGAGAATGATGTATCACGTGAGAGAAAATTCATCAGTTGACAGCATTCAGTTTTCCTGTGATGTTCACACTTCGAAGAATGCCGAATATTGATGAACCAGAAATTATATCCCTATTACAAACAACTTGTGGAAGAAATGGAATCAGTCCTGCCAGTTGGTTTTCCAGCACAGAACTACAGTTTAGTAAACAATATGACCCTATTTGCTGCCATTCCGTCTGAACGGTTTGTGTTACAGGGCGTTCTTTAGAGAATTGCTGCCACAGTTGTTATACACTGAACCTCTCGGGGTCGGCGAGAAAGGGCGATTTCAGTAACACAGTGGACCATTCCATATCGCTATTAGCGTCCGTGAGCTCCTAAGCAACAGATATTTTCATAGCTGGATTGGGAGGGCAGCTGCTGTTTCTTGGCGGATGGGATCACCGGATATCGCTCCTAAGGGGTTAAGAGATGTCTGTGTATAAAACCACAACAGAAAGAACAGAAGACCAGACTGGCAAGATGATGGCTACTTGTCTCATTATACAAAAGACGACAAGAATATTTGACAGATGTAGTTTAATTTTATGGCATGTTGTAATGTGTGCATTGAGTATGGTAAACGCCACTTGGAACAGTTGCTATTGGCGTAAGTTATTGCTATGGGATGGAAGTTCCTTCTATAGTGCACTGTATACTCCACTGACAGAATTGAACTTTGGGTTCTAAATCACTTAGCACCTTCGTATGCATACGTTGTTTGTGGTATGAAGGTTAATAGCTGCTCTACCAGTAATCTCACCCCCCCCCCCCCTCCCCGCGCCACACTCTCTACCGCACACTGTATTATTCGAAGCTGACGGGAGCTTATTGATGAATCTTCTGCCACACGATCCAACACCGTCTCCTTACGTTCTACTGTGCGAACAATTGTTCACCTAGTACGTCAGCCTATTGCCTGTGGCTCGAACGACCCAGTCCCTCGTGTCTGTCTGTCTACAGCGATAAATTACTTCTTATCAGGGTGAGATCCGTTGTGAAATTTTTCTCTATACATTCCTTCGGTTTTCAGAGGACTGCATCCTGCGACTTCAAAATAGCGTCCACCACGTGCGTCAGTGTGGTAGGCAGTCTCGTTATTTATTTATTTATTCATTCATTCTTTGATCGCTGTTTACAGCGATATTGGATAGGTCAGTATACATTTACAATTTCAGCTACAATGTAAATTACAATTTGAGCAACCACATTATTATTCTGCAATAGACTTTTGTACATATGTAAAATAATTAATGAAAACATGGGCAAAACGAAGTTTTTAACAATTTCACTTACTACTTATTCGGAACCAATTTCAGTTTCTGTTGCAATGGATGAGACATAAGAAAATTTTCAAAATTACTTTCCATTAACACAGTGTGTACAGCACAGTTCTCAAGATACCGCTTTAGTACCGCAAAATCTTTCTAATTGTTTTGGACTGTTATCAAAATATTCTTTAACTCTGTGTGCACATGCTGTTTGCAAGTACTCTCTTTATTTTGTTTTGTAAACTAGTATGGCTCTCATATTTTTATACTGCTTAGTAATCTGTTGTATAATAAGCACACTGCTTTAGGAGGGTCTTTATCTGGCAGTTGCAGTCGAGTAGTGTTGATGTGATAGTCATCATTTGCTGTTGTGCTGTAATTATGTAGATCTCTATTTAACATTGCTGCACAATTTAATTTGAGGTACATTATAGTTTCAAATATATCCATTGAAGGTACGATCATTATTTTATGTTCTTTGAATTTGATTTTACCTGTTTCTAATGGTGGTAGCCTTCTAATACATTTTATTGCTCTTTTTGAGGAGTTTATTCATACGAAATTTGGTGCCCTACCCCATACTGTTAGATGGCATGGTAATTGTGGAGGAATTATTCCGTAGTACATCTTAAACAGTGCTTCTACATCAACAGTGTGAGACATTTCTTCGTTAAAAGCACTTTGCTGCTTATTTTTGAGCTGTCCCTTCTATATGATTTTTCCATGTCATAAGTCCGTCTATTGTCCATCCCAGGAACTTCCAAGTGTCACCTTCTCTCGGCAATGTTCGCCGTAAATCTTATATTTTTCTTCATTTCTTGTTCTCCTTACAAGTATTGCCATATAGGTCGCTCTCTTTTTATTTACAAATAGATTGTTTCCACTTAAATATTCATTTGCTATTTCTATGACCGTGATACCTCTAGTTTCTAAATTATTTATTGAGCAGATACTTACAATGAGGCCTGTATCTTCCGCACACATGAGTGTATTTTCCTTTACTGCTGCTGCCGTGTCATTTACATAAAATCATCAGACAATCAATTCTAGTTACAAAATGATCTATAGAGAACATCTGTATGGTGCTAAAAGTGGCAATTAGCACTAAACAAAGAAAAGTGCGAGGTCATCCACATGGGTACTAAATCCGATAAATTTTGGGTATACGATAAATCTCACAAATCTAAGGGCTGTCAATTCGACTAAATAAAACACCTAGGAATTACACTTACGAGCAACTTAAATTGGAAAGACCACATAGATAATATTGTGGGGAAGGCAAAACAAAGACTGCGCTTTGTTGGCAGAACACTTAGAAGATGCGACAAACCCACTAAAGAGACAGCCTACATTACACTCGTCCGTCCTCTGCTGGAATATTACTGCGCGGTATGGGATCCTTAGCAGGTAGGATTGACGGAGGGCATCGAAAAAGTGCAAAGAAGGGCAGCTCGTTTCGTGTTATGGCGCAATAGGGGTGAGAGTGTCACTGATATGATACGCGAGTTGGGGTGGCAGTCACTGAAACAAAGTCGGTTTTCTTTGCGGCGAGATCTATTTACGAAATTTCAATCACCAACTTTCTCTTCCGAATGCGTAAATATTTTGTTGACACCCACCTACGTAGGGAGAAATGATCATCATAATAAAATGAGAGAAATCAGAGCTCGAACGGAAAAATTTAGGTGTTCGTTTTTACTACGCGCCATTCGAGAGTGGAATTGTAGAGAAGTAGTATGAGAATGGTTCGATGAATCCTCTGCCAGGCACTTAAGTGTGAATTGTAGAGTAATCATGTAGATGTAGATGTACGATACAAACACTAGCGGACCAAGTGTTGAGCCTTGTGCTACCCCATACTTTACTTGAAAATCGCAGTAAAAGGTTTCCATCTTATTTTTTATATTGTATATTAATTCTACATTTTGTTCTCTGTTTTCTATAAATGGTTTTATTTGACGGGCTGCATTCGCCCTGATACTATATCTATGCAGTTTGTCTAACATAGCAGAATGGCACTCACAGCCGAAGGCTTTTGAGACATAAAGAAATACGCTACAAAGTTTCTTTTATTCTTGCAAAACTGAAATTGTATGTGTGATGAAACCTGCCACAGCTGTTTTTGTAGACTTCCCTTTCCTAAATCAATATTGTGCTACATCCAGCTCATGCGACATGAGCAGTTTACATACACGTTCCTCAAACGCTTTGATCTAAGTGTCGTCGCAAAATACTCAGTTTAGCATCCTGAACCGCGAAGATAACACCGATCGTATAAGTGTGGTACAGACCGTGCACCGCTAATACCTGTAGCACTGTGCTTGTATTGTTGCAGGTGAGTGGACGGCACATGGCGGTTTGCAGCCTGCAGACTGGCGTCCGCTAACGTGTTTGGTCTGTCACGGTCTGGCGGTTCCCGCACGGAAAAGCATCGCACAGGAATATTTAACAACTTTTATTCCAGTGCCCGCAATGGTGAGTCAGAACATGAGTTTTATAAGGAAACCTCTTCGAATATGACTCAAATGGGGCACTCATCTCATACGTGGACTAGATGTAACTGTCAGGTGCCGCTCGGAGTGGCCGCGCGGTCTGGGGCGTCATGTCACGGACTGTGGGGCCTCTCCTGCCGGACGTTCGAGTCCTCCCTCGGGCACGCGTGTGTGTGTTGTTCTTAGCACAAGTTAGTTTAAGTTAGATTAAGTAGTGTGTAAGTCTAGGGACCGATAACCTCAGCAGTTTGGTCCCTTAGGAATTCACACATATTTGAACATTTTCTGAACTGTCAGGTAAAATCAAAAGTTCACTTTAAATTTATTAGTCTTGATCACTAAACGAAGAAGCAGTTAAATGACAGATTTCAGTAGTCTATTAACCATCTTGATAAAGATCTGGTATCACAAAGTGTATCGTGAGACGTAGTCAATAAGAATGCATTGCAAACAGCAAATTCTCAATGGGCTCAAAATGAGGCACAAGCTTTTGGTAATACACTGGGCACATTTTGGCCGCCTTGACAATTTTCTGTTTGCAGTCCTCCCTTATTAGCTATCTGAATAATGAAAACTGACGCCAATAGCTGAATTGTAATTCAAATGTCGTTTATTCAAAACATGCTATCAGTTTCGACGCCGAAAAGGGTCATCTTGTTCGTCTAACCATTGGTGGGCTTGTTAATGGGAGTGACGGAATCCAGTTGATTTTGGCCCCGCTGCACTTAATTTTGTTGGTTGCGCATGCTGGCGTAACATGCTTAATAAGAAATGGTTAAAAAAAATCAGTCAACCAGTTGCAAGTCTCTAGCATGGTGAATTGTTATGTTATGCAAATACTTTATTCTTTGGACTCGTGTTTCAATTTTATGTAAACAAGAGCCTGTACCAGTGGGCGAATACATTTGTGCATTTATTCTGACGTACGCTGAGTATAATCTGGCTGCTGTCTCAAGTCATGGCAGGTGATATTTCTGGTTTATATATCAATTTTATATATGACAAAAGCTGCTCGGTTTCAACTAATGTAATTTACCAGTATGTGATGTAACAAGCTCCACTCCTTCCGAAGAAGATATCTTTATAAATATCGAAACCTAGGTTAAGACCTAAATAAACCTTTGGTTTGCAACTGGTTGGCTGATTTTCTCAACCTCTTCAAATTTATACAGTTGCTGAATCACAGCCATGTTCAAGATCATGCTTAACAAGTTGTACTGTTTCCATTTGAAATCTCCGTTGCTCGTTGTCATTGTGGTTCGTATGATGTTGGGACATTACGCTTGTGGCCTGAAGATGACGCTTTTTCGAAACTGGTAGCATGCTTTGAATAGACGACATATGAATTACAATATAGCTGTTGATTTCAAGTTTCATTATTTAAGTATTTCATGTCCGTCTGCTGCCCCACTATCATCGATGGGTTATTGTAGACTTATTAGTTATGACTCACAATGTGCTTTATGATACCAATCGCATTAAGTGCTACAATAAGACAAATTTATATGGAACTATGAAGCATCGCCTGTCTTCTTGACTACGTCCCGTCTTACAGACTCATGAGTAATGGTATGATCATGCGGTCATCTAAAAATCAAACGATATGACCTGAAATTAGTTTAGCGATCATTATTTCCTTCAAACATTTGGTTTGATTGTCGGTGCGGATGGAAATTGAGCGACCTGACTAAAATAAAAGACGTTCCATAGAAACTGCGCATCGCGCGTATCCGTTATCAATCAAATGCTCATAGGTTGAGCATAGGGCTTTTTCAGCTATGGCACGTATACATACAGTCATAGCGAGAGTAAATTTTTGTGGAACTGCAATAGTAGACAGAAAGATGGAAGGTGAGAACTTAATGTCACGTGGGCCTCGACCTCATAGTTGGAGAAGTAATGAGGACTGAACCAATCATCACATGGTTTGAGGAGCTATCCCTGGATTTGTCCAAACTAAGTTGAAAGAAGATCGGTAAACGTGAATCACGGTATCTTGTCAAGAATATAATCCTGCTTGTTCCAAATACCAACTCTTTGTCTTACAAGCTAAGGACCCAGGTCAATGTGCCGTTTTAGAGTTTATGTGCTCATTCACTTGACACGCAACACCTCTCATTTGTCTGCTAATATATTCCGCACAGTTGAACGTAGTCTGCTGCACTTCAGAGTCAAGGCAGCTCTACGTAGTCGAGCTGTTCTTACAATTAGTGGAGCTAGCAAGCCATTTCTTTTCTGCGTTTGAACGATGTATCACATATTAACTGTTTGTAATAAGCATGTGATAAGTGTAGTGTTACTACGTCCGAGCAGCGTATCACTTTGTGTAATAACTCCTACCGAATTTTTGTTTCCGGCGCAATTAATTTCCACAGTATCTTCACCAGGTGTCACATTTGACATCTAAAGTTTAGTGGACGCGCAGTGAAAATTAATTGCGCAGATGACATAGTACGACAGCAACTGTTCATGAAGTGCAACGTTCTTTGATATGACGATGAATCCTGTCTTGTTATCCGTGTCAATTATACGAGGGTTATTCCAAAAGTAAGGTCCGATTGATTGCCAAATTGAAACCACAGTGAACATCAGAAATGTTTTACTTGTAACAATTAGCTACACCTTTCAGCTACTTCTCTACGTAGTCGCCGTTCTGACTTAGACTTTTGTCATAGCGTTGTACCAACTTTTCAATAGCCTCATCATAGAAGGCAGCCGCCAGTGCTTTCCGCCAATTCTCCACGCTGGCCTACACCTCGTTGTCTGTGTCAAAATGTTGTCGTCAAAGACAGCGGTTCATGTGACCAGAGATGCAACTCAGGGGGAGACAATTGCGGACTGTATTGTGGGTAATCTAACATTTCCATTTGAAAACGATGCAGGAGCATCTTCATTGCCCCTGCAGAATGCGGCTGAGAATTGTCGTGAAGACGAAACAGCACGACAGTTATGTAATGTTGGCTGCATAGCTTCAGGCGAAATTTCTCACCAGGCCCTCGTACTTGGCGGCAGACACTATTTTCTAGACATCTTTACGCACTCACTGCGAGCTCAGAAATGAGAAGAGCGACGTGATGCTAACTGGGGTTATACTAGAGACACTACCCAACACATCTGTGCAAAGCTTTATCGGATTTTCATAGTCGTTTCCATTTCGCGACCGATCGGACCTTACTTTTGGAATAACCCTCGTACAAACAAGGTTGATAAGAGGAAAGTGTGCTCTTAAAAGGAACATGGACGCTATTCATAATTAGCATGAGAATGGCATAATGGCACAATAGGCCGAAATCGTAGTGGTGAGTGAATACAGTCATTTCTTGCAGTAAGAATATTGTGTAAACTTGAGGACTGCATATCTTGCCTCTTCAGGGTGCTGGGGATACATAAACCAACATGCCAATGCATCATATTTGTGGTTACTAACAGGAATGAATTGACAGTGAATTGCGATATTGACAACTACAATACCTGAAGTAAAAATAATTGTCATATATACTGTGTATCCCTGTCCAGGATTCAGAAAGCAGTTTTACAATCTGGCTGCAGACCCACATCAAGTAGGAATTTGGAAATCCCCAACTATTCACACTGAAACAAAAAGAGTCCCGTTTTAGCCACTACTAGAAATTACCAGAAAATTCGGGGGACAAAAATTCCAGTTAACACCTAAGTTGACATTAAACCGGCTTCAAATTTCTCATTATACACACAGGTAATACAATGCAGTGTAAAGCTAGATTTATACTTACTTAGTTTGTATAATCAGATAAAAACGTCAACTGAATAGTGTAAGTAGAAGAACAGAGCCCTTCCACAATGGTTGTTTTTACTGATAACATATACAGAGTGTATCGGATACACTGAGACGTGCGGGCGCTGTGACCGAGCGGTTCAAGGCGCTTCAGTCCGGAACTGCGCTGCTGCTACGCTCTTAGGTTCGAATCCTGCCTGGGGCATGGATGTGTGTGATGTCCTTAGGTTAGTTAGGTTTAAGTAGTTCTAAGTCTAGGGGGCTGATGACTTCAGATGTTAAGTCCCATAGTGCTTAGAGCCATTTGAACCATTGAGAAGTGTTATGCTCATCCAAACAAGAAAAGTAAGTCCAATAAACATCTGTCAGGAAACGCATACTTTCCGAGATAAACAAGTGGTTACAGGAAGGGCTGCGCGACGCTTCGTTGCGGATATCAGCAGAATCGTTGCATTGGCACTCCGTCAAATGTGTCGGTAGGGTATTGTCACGTCTTTCTCACAGTACTCTACCTACCATTTGGTGGTCTGCGGTCAGTCATGTGAGTCGTGTTGTAGGCTACGTTAGTTTTCGTTGTGTTTGTGTGTCTTATTGTACACTACTGTCAACCGTGGGTACGTGTCATGGTGTTTTACCTTCTTCCAGACGCGGATTGAATTGTGTGTTTATTGTTATCGCGCTGTTTGCACGTATAAGCGGTGTAGTACATTTACGTTTTCTCTTTTCCACCACTTGTTAGCAATGGAAGCCTACTATTCGACAAGTGAAATGGCGGATATGATACTCTTCCATGGTTTAGCAAATGGAGTTAGCTTGTGAGCCCGAGCTCCCTACACTGAGAAATATCCACAGCGCAGAGTGACCGCTGATAAGCTGTTCGACAGACTTTCACAGCATCTGAGGGATACAGGTGCCCTTGCACACCGGAATACTAACGCTGGAAGGCCGCACAAAGTCTGCATGCCTGACGTGGACGAGCATATGCTACGTTCGGTGGAAGAAACCCCTGAGACGAGAGTGCGACGATTAGCAGAAGTGTCTCTCTGTCCTATCTGGAGAGGGGGGGGGGGGGGGGGGGTACTTGATGAAAAATTGCTGTACCCATATCGTCTACATCGCGTTCAAGACCTAAGGCCAAAGGATCGTCATGGCAGTCGGCGTTTCTGTCAATGGCTGCTGTAGAAGTGTGCCGTAGATCCACTGCTCACATCCAAGATTTTATTTACCGATGAGGCAGGGATCACAAGAGATGGTGTTGTGAATTTTCCTAACCAGCATGTATGGGTACATGTAAATCCCCAAACAGTCTTAGAGGGCATCGACACCGATTCTCAATCAAACTATGGGAAGGCGTACTAGGGTCGTACGTGCTACAACAAATGGTAACTGCGGCGCATTATCTGGACTTCCTCATTAATGTATTAGCTCCAATGCTGGAGGCTGTGCCACTGCAGCAACGAAAACAAATGTGGTTGATGCATGATGGCGCACCAACACACTTTTCTCACAATGTGCGCTGACATCTGAAGCAGGCATTTCAGGACCGGCGGATTGGTGGTGGTGGTGGTGGGGGCATACTTTGGCCTGCTCGCTGCTCGTTTCCCAGAATTGAATCCCCTAGACTTTACGTCTCAGGGCAGAGGGGTGCATTGTCATGAATGGACGCCACATTGAGCAACTCCTGTAAACAGGGTAATTATCGCAGAACATATGCATTTCCTGACCCATGTATATTATATTATCTCTTATATATATATATATATATATATATATATATATATATATATATATATTAGAAAGAATTATTTAATTCCGGATCCATGTTTATTGGATTTATTTTTCTTGTTTCGGTAAGTACTAACACCTCTCAAAGTATTCGACACCTTTTTATGAACACCCTTTATAATGAAATAGCGTAGAAGTCATTCCCATGATTACCAGTGAGAAGAGATCAGTGGCAGTTGTAGGTGATGTGGTGTTTGGTTTGTGGGACGCTCAACTGCGCGGTGTTGTAGTAAGTGATTAGTATACATTACACAAATAGCCCACGTTGGCAATTTTGCTGATTGATGTATGATGTGACGTGTTCGCCAGTCGGTAACTAGAAATAAGTAGTTTTCCGTGCTTTATGAAACTCTGTTACCCGACGATCTAGCCGACACTCGGGTCACGTCAGAGTGGACAGATGAACAACCATCGTTCCTTGTACTTTGTGGGCCGCCAATGATCACGGCCTTCCTTCCGATCGCGATGACTTTACAATTCCTTCCGAAGAGCGCTAAAGGTGCGCACTCTGTTAATCATTACGTGCAGTAACCCAGAATATAGAAATCGCCAGTTTATACTGGTTAAATATGATCATGTACTTCCAGGCTCGTTTCGATGAACCCTGTGCTCGTCTGTAGGTGTATGAAACTCTTTATTTTGCGGGCAGGGGAAACTGAAAGGATACTTCAGGCCCCTAGAGAGCAAAATCATGCTCGCATCTGAAATTTATAGAATACACATACGTTCCCACGTATGTAGTCTCGATATAATGCATCGCATACACCACACATCGTATGCATTGTTTGTTGTAGGAGACACCTTTTTTATCAAAATCTAAAAGCAAGCGATATATGTAACACACAGTTGTCACAGTTTCATTTCCCACAACTTTAACGATGGATATTGTTGGATGATGCTGTATCCGTGGCCACTGTTCAATTAGAGATCAACCAGCCACAATACTTCTAAAAAGCATTCATTTAATTGCCGTTAGCGGTTTCAGGCAAGTATGTCCAACTTCAGATGTCATTGTTCTCAGTCACATGCCGCCAGCTCCTAGAGTACTTGAAAAAGTTTATGCGCAACGAAATTTTCACTTTGCAGCGGAGTGTGCGCTGATAAAAAACTTCCTGGCAGACTAAAACTGTTTGCCGCATCGAGACTCGAACTCGGGACCTTTGCCTTTCACAGGCAATTGCTCTACCGACTTCGCTACCCAAACACGGCACACGCCTCGTCTTCAAACATTTACTTCCACCAGTACCTCGTCTCCTACCTTCCAGACGGAGGGACGGGTCGCGAGAGACAAAGGTCACGATTTCGAGTCTCGTTCCGGCATACAGTTTTAATCTGTCAGGCACTTTCAGTATTTATGCAGTTAGCGCTGATTTACATGACATGTGCATGGTTTATGTACGTTGAAGATACTAATGTGCTTGCTGTATGGAGACACGGAAAGTGGACGAAAAGTGTTTTTTCGATTATGACAACAAGCAAACATTTCATTGAACAAACAGTGAAAACCGATGCATTATATGTTCGATGTGCACTGTTTCGGGACTGTAATTGTAAAAAACTCAAGAGAATAAGTTAATTGTAACCTTTTGAAATCTAAAAGTGTATTTCGTTTCGTCTCACTACTGTTATCAAAATCGCCAAATAAAGATATTCATAGCATAAAATTATGTTCATACAGATGTAAGAGCCACACGATTCACTGAAGATGAAGAAGTAACTCTTCGAAATGCGTCTACGAACACATCATTCTAAAAGAAACGAGTAATTTGTTTGTGCAGAATAGTAAGCACTTTGCCTGCTGTCATAGATTTTTCAATCATCCTACAGTTGATGCTGCCTCAAATTGCGGAAAGGCAAGTAACGCTAAGTGAGAGAGAACGAATGTCGAGACATAGTACGCGCCTTGTCTCAGCACCGAGATTCAAGAGGCTTTTGCCTGAAAGACTGAAATGTCGGAAGGTCTTGCTATCGTTGGCACATTTTCCTTGCCCTGCTGCACACGCCCTTTGCTCCCCATTGATTGTGAGTCATGCATTTACTTTTGTGTTATTTCGGTAAGCAAACACTTGCACATAGAATTCTTATCGGATGTCCAACAACAAAAAGTCGATATTATCGAATCATATTTCTATTATCAACGCTATAGTCATTATTAACTACCTTAGCTAGTATCTAGAAATGACATTTACCGGTGCACATAATAATCAAATCCATCAGATGTGCATTAACAGACCAAAAAAGTTAATGCGTCTTCCAATGGAATAATTGATTGGTTCTCTGTAAAACAATCTTCACTCAGCTTGGAATAAACCTTTCTAACAGACTTGTGGAAAGAAGTATGCAGCTTTGAAAATAATTATAAAGCTACAAGACCAAGGCTAATGATGAGATCTCAGCAATGATTACTGCCTTCCTGATTTGCTGAATAACTGTAGGATCGTGGGGAGGGGCGCGAATTGCAAGTTTTTGTCGTGTTGCCTTGATATGCCGGCATGCAGGACTCTCTGTTACTCGTATGCATCAATCAAGATGTGTGTGATGGAACTGTTAAAGGAGAAATAGCCCTCCTATATGAATGACGGCTGGTGTGGATGTTGTCCCTTATCAATAATTAAAGAGCGAGAGAAAGTTCAAATGGTTCAAATGGCTCTGAGCACTATGGGACTTTAACATCTGAGGTCATCAGTCCCCTAGAACTTAGAACTACTTAAACCTAACTAACCTAAGGACATCACACACATCCATGCCCGAGGCAGGATTCGAACCCGCGACTGTACCAGCAGCGCGGTTCCGGACTGAAGCGCCTCGGCCACAGCGGCCGGCACGAGAGAAAGCTAACTGACTACTGAAATCATAGCAAAATGGATTCGATCATGATTATTATTATTTATTTATGAAGCGGTAGTAACCTGGTTGAGCAGTGGAAAGGTACTGGGACCATCAAGTAGATTGTACTAGAACAGCGATTTCTTAACACGAAAAAATTAATCGTTTTTCAGTTAGAATACACACAGTGAATTCAAGAACGTCAATTGATAATACTTAGCAACTGTACTAACGGCTTCAGGCCTAATGATAATGGGCATTATTTAAAGTATTAACTAGTTGTAAATCAAATGGTTGACAAAGAGTAACAGGCCAAGATCAATCAAATAATTGCTGCGGAAACATTTAAGGCCCACTGACAAGCGTCTTCCACGCAAAGCCAAAAAAATTGAACGTATAAAGCAGCTGCAATACAAATGGTTGACAAAGAGTAGCCTGTAGAGAATATCAATTGCTAAAACCAACCAATACACTCAGCTGTTACACAAACGGCTTAAGGCCCATTGAAAAAACGCTAATAGTGAGGAATTCAAAACAAAATTTTAAAGTACTAAAATCTTACCTACGAGGAACTTCAATTGTATTTAAAAAGAAAATATGCACAGGACGCTTGTGACTGAGACCAGGCACTGATGACTCATCCTGTAGCCAATTCATTTCGAGTGGCCAAAATTATATTCAATCATGTGTGGCGCACCTGTTTGTACGAGGGCTACTTTTTTTCAACCTCCGATTGATCACGAAATGGAAAACACGGTGCTAATCAAAAATGTTTTGTTTACAACATTTAGCTACAACTTCCAGCTTCTTCCCTACGTAATCGCCGCTCCAACTTATACACTTCTCTTAGTGTGGCACCAACTTTCCAGTACTCCCTCATAGAAGGCAGCTGCCTTTGGTTTCTACCAATTCACTAAGCTGGTCTGCAGATCGTTGTCTGTGTCAAAATGCTGTCCTCATAGCCAGCGGTTCATGTGAGCGAAGAGATGAAAATCAAAGAGGCCAAATTCAGGCCGTGTGGTGGGTGATTAAACACTTCCCATCGAAAACGCTCCAGGGCTGTCTTCGTTGCACCTGCACAATGCGGCTGAGAATTGTTATGAAGAAGGAGACACATGACAGTTATGTTATGCGGGCTGCATGAAATCAGGCGAAACGCTATTGTTGCTATTGTCGCTATTGTCTAAGTATTTTTATTTGCTCACTGTGCATGCAGAATTGAAAAGTGCAGTATATCATAGTAGAAGGGTTTCATATCTCCATTTCAACCCTACAAATGACTGGGTGAACAAGTGGGGTGACTTAATTTCAGTGTTCTCAGTACAGGGTTTGCCTAAGCTTAAAAAATGGCTATGAGCACTATGGGACTTAACATCTGTGGTCATCAGTCCCCTAGAACTCAGAACTACTTAAACTTAACTAACCTAAGGACATCACACACGTCCATGCCCTAGGCAGGATTCGAACCTGCGACCGTAGCAGTCACACGGTTCCAGACAGAGCGCCTAGAACCGCACGGCCACCGCGGCCGGCGCCTAAGCTTAATCCTGTGTATGCAGTCTGCTATAGGTACCTTGTAGAACCTTGAGGGTGAACTTCAGAAAAGCAGCTTGATATTATTGCATGTATTCATTTATCTAAATTGTCAGTGGTACAGGTTAAAATTATATTAAAGATGTAGGTCCAATGAGCTAAGCAAGTGAGCTGAGTGCTGATCAACGTATGTATGTAATGTGCCGGTAGGTCATCCCAATGGTTACGAGCAAAGGGGACACTTTTTGCCTTAACATGAAGCACCATGAACTGTAATATACACAGTTCAGTCACATTAATGTGACCAGCGCCTATGTTCGTCAACTTGCAACAGCCACTCACAGATGGAAGATGGCAGCACTAACAGTGGATGGTACGAGGGTTGTAACTTAAATACTGGCAACTACTTATTCACAACCGATACAAAAGAGTTACATGTTTTCAACTGTTACTGTCCTTCAAAGTAGTCACCAACGTTGTGTAGAACCCATTGTCAGCGATGTGGAAGGCGTAGTATACCGTTAGCAGAGCCTGTTCTGTTGATGGTGCGAATGGAGCGATCTACTGCCTGTCGAATCTCTGGAACAGTTCTGAAGCGAATGCCACGAAGTGGTTCCTTCATCTTCGGAATCAAATCAAAGTCACAAGGAGTATGGTGGACGGTACAGTACTTCCCAGCCCCATCGACCGAACAGAGCAGCCACCACTTGCGCTGTATGCGCCCGTGCATTTGTCCTGCAAAATAATGGGTGGGTTGCTCAGAAAGAGTCGCCACTTCTTTCGCAAAGCTGGTCGCAGGTGATGCTCCAAAAACGAACAGTAATACTGTGCATTGACGGTGGCCGTGGAGGAACGTAATGCGTTAGGATAACACCATCACAGTAGTACACGAGAATCACGATAACTTTCACCATACTGGGGCTCTGACGCACTTTCGCGGCGACCCATAATGACGCCATTCGTTGGATTGGCGTTTCAGTTTTGGCTTCGTGGTATTCGCTTCAGAACTGTTCCAGAGATTCGACAGGCAGTAGACCGCTCCATTGGCACCATCAACAGAACAGGCTCTGCTAACGGTATACCATACCTTCCACATCGCTGGCAACAGTTTCTACACAACGGTAGTGACTACTTTGAAGGACAGAAACAGGTGCAAACATGTAACTCTTTTGCATCGGTTGTAAATAAGTAGTTGCCACTATTTAAGTTCCAACTCTCGTATATAAAGCACTGCCGGGGATTGGGGGTTGGGGGGGGGGGGGGGACGCGGAAAACAGTGCAGTCATCATTATGATGAAACAGAGCGATTTATCTGACGTCCAGAAGGGTATGAACAGTAGCTTCCATGCCAGTGGTGGAAATATTTCCGAAACGGCTAATTTTTAAACAGTTCGTGAACTGCCGTGGTTAAAATGCACTGTGCACAAAATGACGCTATCTACGAGGTGCATTCAAGTTCTAAGGCCTCCGATTTTTTTTTCTCCGGACTGGAAAGAGATAGAAACATGCGCATTGTTTTAAAATGAAGCCGCATTCATTGTCAATATGTCCCAGAGATGGCAGCACCATACGGCAGATGGAATTTTACCACCAGCGGCGAGAATGAGAACTGTTTTAAATACTTAAAATGGCGACGTTTTCCTTACTTGAACAGCGTGCAATCATTCGTTTTCTGAATTTGCGTGGTGCGAAACCATTTGAAATTCATCGACAGTTAAAGGAGACATGTGGTGATGGAGTTATGGATGTGTTGAAAGTGCGTTTGTGGGTGCGACAGTTTAATGAAAGCAGAACATCGTGTGACAACAAACCGAAACAACCTTGGGCTCGCACAAGCCGGTCTGACGACATGATCGAGAAAGTGGAGAGAATTGTTTTGGGAGATCGCCGAATGACTGTTGAACAGATCGCCTCCAGAGTTGGCATTTCTGTGGGTTCTGTGCAGACAATCTTGCATGACGACCTGAAAATGCGAAAAGTGTCATCCAGGTGGGTGCCACGAATGCTGACGGACGACCACATGGCTGCCCGTGTGGCATGTTGCCAAGCAATGTTGATGCACAACGACAGCATGAATGGGACTTTCTTTTCGTCGGTTGTGACAATGGATGAGACGTGGATGCCATTTTTCAATCCAGAAACAAAGCGCCAGTCAGCTCAATGGAAGCACACAGATTCACCGCCACCAAAAAATTTCGGGTAACCGCCAGTGCTGAAAAAATGATGGTGTCCATGTTCTGGGACAGCGAGGGCGTAATCCTTACCCATTGCATTCCAAAGGGCGCTACGGTAACAGGTGCATCCTACGAAAATGTTTTGAAGAACAAATTCCTTCCTGCACTGCAACTAAAACGTCCGGGAAGGGCTGCGCATGTGCTGTTTCACCAAGACAACGCACCCGCACATCGAGCTAACGTTACGCAACAGTTTCTTCGTGATAACAACTTTGAAGTGATTCCTCATGCTCCCTACTCACCTGACCTGGCTCCTAGTGACTTTTGGCTTTTTCCAACAATGAAAGACACTCTCCGTGGCCGCACATTCACCAGCCGTGCTGCTATTGCCTCAGCGATTTTCCAGTGGTCAAAACAGACTCCTAAAGAAGCCTTCGCTGCTGCCATGGAATCATGGCGTCAGCATTGTGAAAAATGTGTACGTCTGCGGGGCGATTACGTCGAGAAATAACGCCAGTTTCATCGATTTCAGGTGAGTAGTTAATTAGAAAAAAAATCGGAGGCGTTAGAACTTGAATGCACCTCGTATAACTAGTGGCGAAGCAACTGTGGTGCATCACAGGGGTGAGCGATAGTTGTGATGGCGCATAGACGTGCAACAGTTGAGCAACTGACAGTCCAGATGAACCAATGAGCTACTAACAGTGTCTCCTCAATGACCATTCAGCGAAGGTTGCTGTGTACGGGCCTCCACAGCAGGCACCTGGTTCGTGCACCTGTGCTGACCGCTGTTCATCAGCGACGAAGGCTGGAATTTGCAGGTTAGTACTGCATCTGTTCGTCCACTGAGTGGTGACAGGTGGCCTTTTCAGATGAATCACGTTTTATGCTCCATCAGACAAATGGCCTTTGGCGTGAACAGTATGAAACGTGTGATAGACACCGTGCAACAATCAACGGAAGGGTCTAGGTCAGAGGAGGGGATATTGTGGGCTGAGGAATGTTCTCGTGGCATTCCATAGGTGATCTCGTCATTGTGGAAGGTACAGTGGATCAACATAAGTATGCTTCTATCCTTGGGGACCGTGCTCACTCTGCATGCAGTTTGTTTTTCCTTGGCATGACGGCATATACCAGCAGGCAGTACAAGTGCCACACAGCTCACCTGTGTACGTGCGTGATTCTGAGAGCACCAGGATGAGTTTACCGTCCTCCCCTGGCTACCAAACTCGCCGAATTTAAACCCAATCGAGGATACGTGGGGTCACCTCGCTCGGGCACCTCGCGCCGTAGATCCCCAACCGAGAAACCTAGCGCATTTAGCCAAGGTACTGGTAATGGCATGACTCCACATTCCTGCCGATACCTCCCAAAACCTCAATGACCCTTTTCCTGCATATCTTGCAGTGGTCCGTGCTGGAAAAGGTGTTTATTAAGGCTTTTGGCAGGTAGTTACATTAATGTGCCCGGACAGTGTAGATTTACAATGATGCCGTTGCAGTTTTCTATGTTTGAGTCTGGGCGAACGATGTAGATGATTAAGGGAGCGCAGTGCACCTGTACTCTGGCTTTACACAAAGTTTCTTCTTGTTGCTGCAGCCACTTTTTGTAATTATGTCTACATTATTAAGAACTTGTTTCTGTCGCTCTGCGTCGTAAGTAATCCACAAACAGAACACGTTTTCACACAGTAGAGAGTGTTTTTCCGTTTTTTGACCTTCGGCAGCTGATGGCCATTTAGTCAGCTTGCAAGGTGCCACGTGGTAGAATAATGTGGGGATTACCTGTGATTAATTGCTGTTCCGGAATGACGCTCAACACAGAACGATCCCTAAGAAACTCAACTGTAATCTGTGCGTTACACACAATATAAACGCGAATTAATAAACTGTGTAGACCTAGTACTGAATTCTAAATTGTCAGACTTGTAAAAAGACAGTAAATAACATCTAATATCCCACAGAAAAAAACTTATTTATACGAAATGAAAGCCTGTTCCTTGTGACAATAGATTTATTGAATAAGTAATGGACGTGTTTTGACATTTAAACACAAAAATTTTAAAATGCAGAAATGGAGTCGAAACACCTATATATCGCCGTTATATAAGTACTAATGAGGTTGACCAAGATGGCATGAAGGGGTGGGGCTCTCTTCACGACACCTTTCCTTTTTTGAGTATCAACATTAACGGTTTCTGATTGTTTCTATATTGAGCGACAGTGAGTGTAAACCAGTAAACTGTAAGAGTGTGATACGTGTATTAACTAAAAAGCTGCTGCAACATATAGAAAGAACATGCTGTGGAGGGTAATACAACACTTGGAAAATCCCTAACTTTGCGGGCTGCAGAGATGCTCACCGTACACAACTGCCTCTAGTGAATAGCCCAAAGCTCGCCGCCGCAGACCAGCAAGTATGTGACTATCGCGCGACTAAATGGAGTCTGCCGCGATCGCCACACCCCGAGCGATCGCTGCTACACTGGTGTCCAGAATTAAAGCAACAAAAGGAAATTTTATAAGGTTGAGTTTATTCTGCCACAAAACACTATAAACACGTGATAGCAAAGTAGAAACAATGTGAAGAATAGAGAACGTAATCAGCTATAACATGTATAACAGTAGACGCAAATTTTCTTCGTCTTTTCCAATTTAACAGATCTGCACACACATTCCGACAACTGGTTAGTGTGCTCGCTATGGAGTGTGACCACCTCTGGCAGCAATACAGACCTGACAACGACGGAGCATGCTGTGAACGTTGTCATCAATGTCACGTTGAGGTAACAACGTTCATTCTTCCTGCGGAGCTGCTCGCAAGTCTTGGAGAGTGGTTGGTGGATGCTCTCGTGATACAAACCTCCTCCCTAGAGCATCATAGACATGCTCTATGTGATTCAAATCAGGAAAGCGGGCAGTCCACGCCATGCGTGCAGTATTTTTCATTTCCAAGAAAACGTCAACCACTCGTGCTCTCTGAGGTCGAGCATTACCGTCCATCAACACGAAGCCTGAGCGCGCAACACCTCGCAACAACCACATATGAGGTCCCAAGATCTCGTCACGATTCAAGACAGCAGTTAAACCTTGCTGATTCACCCATACAGTTTCATGAAGTGGTGTTCGAGTGGTCAGCATAAACCCTGCCCACATCATTAGCGATCGTACTCGATATCGGTCTCTCTCCAAAATGTTCGGGTCTCGAAATGGTGTTCCACATTCATTCCAGATGCGAATCCGTCGAGAATCACTCTCCAGACCAAATCAGGATTCATCTGTGGAAAGAACATTGGCCCACTGTCCGACTGTCCAGGTGGCATGTCGACTACTCCACTCTAGACGTTCCCTTTTGTGCAGACGTGTCAGAGGCGCACATACAGCTGACCTCCATCAACAAAGGCCACTCTACCGAAGCCTTCTCTACACCATTTATCCGTGCCTTGGTCTTGGGGATGCAGTTTCGGTCTCTATAAACTGTCGCCACATCCGAGGAACAACAGAACGATTTACGTTAAACCTTCGGGTCACATCAGTTTGCGACTGTCCTCCTTCATTCTTCCTAAGGCCCTCCACCGCAGAGAGTCTGGTAGGCGTCTTCTCTGTGCCACACTGCACCGTCGACAGCCTTTGTGGATGTGGAACTACCCGGCAAACACCACTTCGTTTGACAGGTGCCCTGACGTCACCGTTGGCGTGGTTTTCCGTTGACCGATATGCCATCTTCCACGCAGAACACTATCGTAAGGACATCTGTTGACAGCCTGTATGCTTATATCGCGAATTAGACACAGGACGGAGAAATAACGGTTTGTTGCTTTAATTTTGGACACCAGTGTATTTCGACCATCTCTCCACGCCGTCCTAAAAAAAAAAGTTCAAATGGCTCTGAGCACTATGCGAATTAACTTCTGAGGTCATCAGTCCCCTAGAACTTAGAACTACTTAGACCTAACTAACCTAAGGATATCACACACGTCCATGCCCGAGGCAGGATTAGAACCTGGTCGCGCTGTTCCAGACCGTAGCGCCTAGAACCGTTCGGCCACGCCGAGCGGCACGCCGTCCTCAGATCAACTCTTTCCATCTATGTGCATGAACGAACTCCAAAATTCTATAAAAAAAATCCTCCAAAATACGCTCCATGTGGAGCACCACGGAAAATACACACAACCAACTAACACGCGGCACGTTCTCTCTACACCAGTTGTATGAACATATTCCGACGCCCAGCCTCCCCCCATGAGATCGGTAAAATCACCCCCCCCCCCTCCCCCCCGAATAGAGCAGTATACCGCCAAAAATTTTAGAGGCTTACGTTACATCTTCTGATGTCACAGCCTGATTTTCAATCACGACACTTTATTATTTGCGCACGAAGGAAATTAAAGAGCCCTAAAAAGACACCGGTTGTGTTGGCAACACTGTCGGGCACCAAGCAGCGCGGGGCTATTTCAGACTGAGGAGAAACATTTTGGCAGCGGCCTTGCCGCAGTGGTAACACCGGTTCCAGTCAGACCACCGAAGATAAGTGCTGTCGGGTTCGGAAGCACTTGGCTGGGTGACCGTACGGGCTTCTGAGCGCTGTAGGCAAGCGGGCTGCATTCTGTCCTTGTGAGACCAATTGAGGAGCTACTTGACTGAGAAGTAGCGGCTCCGGTCACAAAAACGGACAATGGCTGGGAGAGTGGTGTGTTGACCGCATGGCATCCGCTGGCGTCTCGCTTCAGGATGACACGGCGGTCGGTCGGTGCCGTTGGGCATTCTGAGGCCTGTTCGGACGGAGTTTAGATTTAGGAGGAGAAACGTTTTACAAACTGAACAGAAAGTCATATTAGAGCCTGCCCGCAAACACCTGCAAATTCCGAAGTAGTTCTTTCTGCTTAAAGAGAACAATTTTCTGGGCGCCAGCCCACCGTGCATCAAGACCCGAAAGTTCTAAAAACGCTCTGCAACTAGCACTGGGGACAATACACCGTACTGCCTTAACGGCAGGATGTTCCTCGGGGGTTAGCTGACTTCCCGTCATCACGGTGATGCGAAAGTAGCGACCGCTTCTCACACTGCCTCTAGCTCTGCACCTGCGTTCTGCACTACCGCCTTCCCAGAACTGTGGCCCAATCAGGTGTCCTTAATTGAATCTCCCCGTAAGCAGCGCGTTTCTCTATATACAGTGCATCCATAAACAGTTCTCAAGATCACTCGATAGGAAGGAAGACCTGTCACCTCTAATTCCCCAGAGCAACTACCGAGCGAGGTGGCGCAATGGTTAGCACAATGGCCTCGCATCCCGGAAGAAGACGCTTCAGACCCTCGTCCGGCCATCCTGATGTAGGTTTTCCGTGATTTCCCTAAATCGTTTCAGACAAATGCCGGTATAGTTCCTTCAAAAGGCCAAGGCCGACTTCCTTCCCCATCCTTCCCTAATCCAATAGGACCTATGACCTCGCTGTTTGGTTCCCTCCCCCAAATCAGCCAACCAGAGCAACTGGATGGCGACTCAAGCAGTATGCAATCACTGTCGGCCCATTTAACTGTCATACTGTGCTAGTGCCATCGTGTTTAGATAGTCGTGCATTAAATGCGTACGTCCCGTGATGAGTTAGTTTACAATGAAAGAAGCCAAGCCTTCATGTACTTAAAAGGTAAAGAATTGGCATATCTACGTCTAAGTTTACATGTGCACTTCGCAAGCCACCTTGCGGTGTGTGGTGGAGGGCACTTTGTGCACCGCTGTCATTTTTCCGCTTTCCTATTCTAATCGTGAATGGTTCGTGGGGAGAATGATTACCAATAAACCTCCATGTGGGCTTGAATCTCTCCAATTTTATATTCAAGGTCTTTTCGCGAGATATGAGTAGGAGGAAACAACATATTTGTTGACTCTTCCAGGAACGTATGCTCTTGCAATTTTAGCTGTAAACCACACTGTGATGAGGAATGTCTTTCTTGGAACGTCTTCCACTGTTTGATTATCTCCGTGGCGCTTTCGTGCTTATCAAATGAACCTGTAACGAAACACGATTCTCTTCTTTGAATCTTCCGTATTTCCTCTATCGGTCCTATCTTCCACGGTTCCCACAGTGATGAGCAGTATTCTAGTATCGGTCAAATGATGATTTTGTAAGCTACCTCCTTTGTTGACAGGCTACATTTCCTGAGGATTCTTCCAATGAATCTCAGTCTCGCATGATTAGTTTTATGGGGTCGCAGCATACGCAAACGGTGATCGTGTAAACATTCAGTAATTGGCTTTGTGTCTATGTATATGAAAAATATTACATTTGTTTATGTAGAGGATTAATTGCCACAGCTTGCACCACGCGTTCGTCTGCGGGTTTGTGACTCCTCTGTATATAAAAGCATCATCCGTGACAAGCCTCAGGATACTTCAGATGTTCAAAAAATGGTTCAAATGGCTCTGAGCACTATGGGACTTAACATCTGAGGTCATCAGTCCCCTAGAACTTAGAACTGCTTAAACCTAACTAACCTAAGGACATCACTCACATCCATGCCCGAGGCAGGATTCGAACCCGCGACCGTAGCGGTCGCGCGGTTCCAGACTGAAGCGCCTAGAACCGCTCGGGCACTCCGGATGTCACAGATGTTGTTTACTATCTTATTTAGCCGGCCGCGATGGACGAACGGTTCTAGGCGCTTCAGTCCGGAACCACGCGGCTACTACGGTCGCAGGTTCGAATCCTGCCTCGGGCACGGATGTGTGTGATGTCCTTAGGTTAGTTAGGTTTAAGTAGTTCTAAGTTCTAGGGGACAGATGACCTGAGCTGTTAAGTCCCATAGTGCTTAGAGCTATTTGAACGACTCATTCGTTTTTAAAGTTCTGTATTTTCCAAAGTATCACATGTACAGCCGCGCGGGGTAGACGTGTACTGTGAGACATTAGGTAGCATACGCAAGTCCATCAAGAATAAACGGCCTGGGCTGGTCACGGATGGGATGATTCTGCTCCACGATAGCGCGCGTCCACAAGTTTCCCAGGTCGCACAAAGAGAAATGGGCAAGTTCAAGTGGGGGCAGCTTGAGCAACCGCCTTACAAGCTGGACATGTCGCCCTCCGACTCCCAAGTGTTACGTCCGCTAAGAAAATCATCTCTAAAACAAGCGCTTCAACTCGGGCGACGAACTGAGGGAGACAGTGGAGTACTGGCTACTGTCACAGACACAGGAATTCTAGGAACAGGGAATGCTTGAGCTCGTGAAACAGTGGGTAATTGAACTCAGGCACCTGCTGATCACTTCTGAATAAAGAGTCCAATTATACCCACAGCGTTGTTTCGTACCTTTTCTTTTGAACGCCCCTCATACATCACTACTTTGCAATCCACACTTTGCAATCGAACCACCTTCGGTATATTTCTCTACCGTTCCACTCTCCAACAGCGCTTGGGAATATATCTTTCTGTTCAAGCTCACATTTGTCTTATTTTATTACGGTGATCATTTCTCCATGAGTAGTTTGGTGACACTAAAATGTTTTCAAATCAGTGGAGAAAATGCGTGATCGAAATATCGTGAGAAGATCTCTCCGCAGCGCACCCCTAATCACTTACGATATGCGTGACACTTTCTGTCGTATTTCACGTTACTACAAAACGAGCGGTCGTTGTTTGGCGTGCTCAAAGTTTTTTTTTACTGTTGCTTCGAATGCGCCTCGTCGCTGTGGAATGTTTGTCGACACGGAAGTATCCACTTCGTTCTTAATTTTCTCGTGCCCTTCCGTTTTATCACTTCTCATTCGCAGTCAGCGTTTCTGACAGATACACAGTGCGCCCGTGTTCGATCGGTAGTAGCAAGGATTTGTCGTTGCTGCGTGTAGAAATGATTAGCGGGTGTATGGTAGGATGGCTCTCACAGCTCCAGATTTTTTTTTTCGTGCTACCACCAGGTTTGGTTGTATTGTGAACAAACGAATTGCGTGTAATTTGGACTCAACAGCAAAAGGGTACCCTGGCAACTAAGTTTGTAGAAAAAAAAATTTTTTTATCTAAAAATATTTTACACAAGCACCTGATGAAACAATACCTTTATTAGTTTCAGCAGAATTATTACTATCCTTTTAACTTAAATCATACAATCGGTAACACTCTTACGTGAAACGTTTGTAAGGTAAATATGACGAGGAAACCACAATCGCTCTTAAAATTCCTTATTCTTTAATGAAGTTTCTTTTTTATGCTATTGAGACGACAGATCCAACCTGAAGAATGTACTGCTTTTGTTTCTAATTTTTGTAAATATTTGAAGTTGTCTTCCATGAGCTGGCCACCTCTCTTAGCCTGATAATTTACAGTTTTCAGTTTACCTGTCTGCAGATGTAGAGCGTTGGAGAAATGTTCATTTTTGTGACATAACAATGGACCTATCGTCAGATACTCGTCGCTCTAGTCAAAAATGGTTCAAATGGCTCTAAGCACTATAGGATTTAACATCTGAGGTCATCAGTCCCCTAGACTTAGAAACTACTTATACCTAACGAACCTAAGGACATCACACACATCCATGCCCGATGCAGGATTCGAACCTGCAACCGTAGCAGCAGCGCGGTTCCGGACTGAAGCGCCTAGAACCGCTCGGCCACTCCGGCCAGCTCTGTCGGGTAAAATGGTGAGAATGAAGATGGAAGTTTGCGAACATTACCAGAGCTGTCAGCGTAGCTATGCAGAGCTACCTGGCAGGCACAATCCTAGCACACATGTATCCTTGGCCAGATGCCACGCATGTGTAATTCATAAATATCGCAGAACATAAACAGGAAAACGTGCACGAAACGGTTAAAGGGACTGACGACGGCCTTCTAGGTAGCCACTTTGGTTTGTAACGTGACAGCGACGCTGTGAGTTTTCTCTGCGGACCTTGCATTGTTGAAGCTCTGCCAAGGCTGCCTGCGAGAGTGTCGTGCCTTGTTTGTTGCTCACGTCGCTTCCATCTTATTTTCTCAAAATGGTGAAACACCGTCCAATAGAGATGCGTGTGCACATTGCTGCACTGAGGTTTCTCCATCTTTGGATTCTCACGCTATTTTTAAACGACTGCTGTTACACTCCATTTGTCGTAAAATTTCGTTCACAGTGGAAGCAAAAGTCACACTTACTCAACAAAAACTTCCAATCGAACCATGTTTATGAAAACTAACGTCAGAACGATTATTCTACACTGGTACAGCTGTCTAACATCGTGCTGTCTAACATCTCCTCAGCACGCAGAAGTGCCGCAACACGTCCTGGCAGGGATTCAGCTAATGTCTGAAACAGAGCTGGAGGGAACTGATACCATGGACCTTGCAGAGCTGTCCTCAAATTTAATAACTGAAAATGGTACATTTCCTGTTTTATATTGTGTTATTTTGTTTTATAGTGTTTACTTTGATAATGAATTATTAAATTTTCCATTATTTGTTTTAACTTCAAAAATGTGAAACAAATGGACTATTCCATATTTGTACCCCAAAATCTGAAGAGCCAAATATATCAAACTTTGTTTTGAGCCTAATTCAGAAATGTTTCTTTTACGTAGTATATATTCTAAAATATGGGAAGTACCAAAGTACATCCCACAGTATGAGCCAATACGAGCTATCGATATTTTCATTGCTGAACGTGAAAAACTGAGAAATTCGTGAACGAAAAACAAAATGGTATTCCATATTTGTACCAGTTCCTCTATGGGTTTGATTTCGCAAATCCTGTGTAGCTCTTTCTTGTTATTTTTTAGGTAAAAGTGTGAACAACATATTACACTTCTACATCTACATGGTTACGTGTTTTCACACTTGATTGCCTGACAGAACATTCTTCGAACCACCTTTAGATTGTTACTCTGCCGCCGGCCGCTGTGACCAAGCCGTTATAGACGCTTCAGTCCGGAACTGCGCTGCTGCTACGGTCGCAGATTCGAATCCTGCCTCGGGCGTGGATGTATGTGATGTCCTTAGGTTAGTTGGGTTTAAGTAGTTCTAAGTTCTAGGGGACTGATGACCTCAGCAGTTAAGTCCCATAGTGCTCAGAGCCATTTGAACCATTTACCTGACGGATGAAATGTGCGGTGCTAACGCTACAGACTCCAGCCTTTGAATGTCTCTTGTTATGATAACTGAAAAACAACGACGGAAGAATCACAAAACTACATTTAAGGCGCACGAGACCGTGTCAGATGTCAATGACTCATGTTTCAGATTATTAAATTTATGTCACTGGCACAGTTCAGGGTTTGCAATAGTACCATCTGGAACATGACTTGACACACTTCAATATCCAAAGAAAGAAGCATAGAATAAGTTACTTACGTTACTGTGATATCGTTTGTCAGCCTCCATCCAAGGCTTACCGCAGTCACATGAAGATAAAGTTATTAGCCATTATTTGTAGAGAGACCCTGAAGGGTAGTTAGCTCGCTGTAACTGGAAACCATCGGCAAACTGCAACGAAGGATGAGGGCTCCATCCCAAATGTAAATGTTCAAGATACACTGACAAGTAGTTAGATTAGAGATAATTCCAAAGCATTCCTGCCTCCACCATGAATTACACAGCTGGGCGTGTCATGTGTCTGCTGTGACGTCACATCCGGTGTATTGGCTTCAAAGTGAGAGTCTGGTGCAGGTTGGGCAAGTGCGATGGCAACGCAGATGCTTGCGTCATTTATCAAAATTAACCAGTATATTTAGAGAAATGCATTTGCCTCAGCATGACTTTCTGTTGCGTTACTAGCGTACATCATAACGACTGCGAAATTATCTTAAACAGATCCACGTAGAAGAACAAATTAATTCTAGATGCAGGTTTTCATGTAGATTTCGAAGTGTTCCGGCCGATTTCGAACACACACGTTATCAATAAGGAAGTATACTTGAAGAGGACTTCTATTACAGATGTGCATAACTTATGCAGATAAGCAAATTTGCATCCGTCCTACAACCATTCTTGAGGATGTCGTGCACTTCTTTTAGATTGCTATCTACTGCACCAGAAACCTTCGATAAACGAGTACTAGAAGGTCTAAGCAGGCCCCTTCTCGTCGTTAGCTCCTACCAACCGCCGCAGCTAAACAAATTTAATCCAATTAGTTCATTCCAGGTCTGAAAGGAACCTTCTCTGGTTAGAGGATGGGTACAGATGTCACTTGCAACTGTCGATGTGTTAACCAAAATGTTTTTTCTTTTTACACTACTGGCCATTAAAATTGCTACACCACGAAGATGACGTGCTAAAGACGCGAAATTTAATCGACAGGAAGAAGATGCTGTGATGTGCAAATGATCAGCTTTTCAGAGCATTCACACAAGATTGGCGCCGGTGGCGACACCTACAACGTGCTGACAAGAGGAAAGTTTCCAACCGATGTAGCCTGGTGAAATGTTGTTGTGATGCCTCGTGTAAGGATGAGAAATGCGTACCATCACGTTTCCGACTTTGATAAAGGTCGGATTGTAGCCTATCGCGATTGCGGTTTGTCGTATCGCGACATTGCTGCTCGCGTTGGTCGAGATCCAATTACTGTTAGCAGAATATGGAATCGGTGGGTTCAGGACGGTAATACGGAACGCCGTGCTGGATCCCAACGGCCTTGTATCACTAGCAGTCGAGATGACAGGCATCTTATCCGCATGGCTGTAATGGATCGTGCAGCTACGTCTCGATTCTGAGTCAACAGATGGGGACGTCAGCAAGACAACAACCATCTGCACGAACAGTTCGACGACGTTTGCAGCAGCATAGACTATCAGCTCGGAGACTACGGCTGCGGTTACCCTCGACGCTGCATCACAGACAGGAGCGCCTGCGATGGTGTACTCAACGACGAACCTGGGTGCACGAATGGCAAAACGTCATTTTTTCGGATGAATCCAAGTTGTGTTTACAGCATCATGATGGTCGCATCCGTGTTTGGCGACATCGCGGTAAACGCACATTGGAAGCGTGTATTCGTCATCGCCATACTGCCGTATCACCCGGCGTGATGGTATGGGGTGCCATTGGTTACACGTCTCGGTCACCTTTTGTTCGCATTGACGGCACTTTGAACAGTGGACGTTACATTTCAGATGTGTTATGACCCGTGGCTCTACCCTTCATTCGATCCCTGCGAAACCCTACATTTCAGCAGGATAATGTGCGACCGCATGTTGCAGGTCCTGTACGGGCCTTTCTGGATACAGAAAATGTTCGTCTGCTGCCCTGGCCAGCACATTCTACAGATGTCTCACCAACTGGAAACGTCTGGTCAATGGTGGCCGAGCAACTGGCTCGTCACAATACGCCAGTCACTACTCTTGATGAACTGTGGTACCGTGTTGAAGCTGCATGAGCAGCTGTACATGTGTACGCCATCCAAGCTCTGTCTGACTCAATGCCCAGGCGTATCAAGGCCATTATTACGTCCAGAGATGGTTGTTCTGGGTACTGATTTCTCAGGATCCATGCATCCAAATTGCGTGAAAATGTAATCACGTGTGAGTTCTAGTACAATATATTTGTCCAATGAATACCTGTTTATCATCTGTATTTCTTCTTGGTGTAGCAATTTTAATGGCCAGTAGTGTATTTTCAAGTAGCACTTAATAACACAAATCTTCACTTATCTTTAAAATTCAACAAAATTACACTATGTGCCGTCGCAGTAACTCTGTATATACTGTTACTGTGGCCTGTGCCATTTCATTTTAACATTACCTACAGACCTGACTAGTGCATAGGCACCCATACGTCTTACGGATGCGGAAATGAGACGTAGAGTGTTTTCGCAGCCCGAACAGTGCTACATGCTCCTTCTGTAATCTCGGATCCATATGCCATTGCACTGTTGGCCGGTTTTAGATGAATTTCTATTCCGCGATTACTTATCTCAATAGCAGCCTTTTCGGTGTTCGTGCGATTATTTAGAGGAGGAACACATTTCTGCAGTAAAACAATTTCGGAAGAACGAACTTAGTATTTCGGCCTTCTTGTGTCATCTGCCGTTTAGTGTGAATATGTTTACGTAGCGATACATCACTTCAGTCTGCTTACTACTTTTACATAAGACCAAAATTTCTTAGGATTTTTGGTCATATTACTTTGGGAAATTTTGCTTTTGAAATCATTGCAAGCTCTTGTATTACTCCTATTACCCTCATTTTGGCTTCGTTCAGCTTTTATTTGTCAGCTAGACTTTAATTTAGCTTAAATTTGTGAAGAATCTTTCTCTGCTTTCGTAGAAACTTCCTATCACGGGTATTGAACCACAGCGGGTCCTTTCGCCACTCACAACTTTGCTCGGCACATACTGGTCGAAGGCGTATTGTTCAATGCTTTTGAATTTCATCGATTTGTGCTCCACGTCTTCGTCCTCAGAGCTGGATCTCCGATGGCGAAAATTCAGGTACTTTGCCATTCGTTTCCTGTAGCTCCCGTTAATAAAAAAATTTTTCCTACCAGTCAATGATGCTATAACAGCTTTAACTAATGGCCTTCCCAACACTAATCTACAGGAAAAGCTTGTGTTTCTTTGTTACTAGATATAAGACATTACAGTCGTGGGCCGGCTCTCTTAAGAGACAAGACATTCAGAGAAATCCCAAACAAATCCTTGTTGCTAGTGCCAATTTTAACCGGCCGGCCGCTGTGGTCGAACGATTCTCGGCGCTTCAGTCCGGAACCGTGCTGCTGCTACGGTGGCAGGTTCGAATCCTGCCTTGGGCATGGATGTGTGTGATGTCCTTAGGTTAGTTAGGTTTAAGTAGTTCTAAGTCTAGGGAACTGATGACCTCAGATGTTAAGTCCCATAGTGCTTAGAGACATTTGAACCATTTGAACCAATTTTATCCGAATGCTATTTTGCAACTGGCAAGTTGAAGTCGCTTCCTATTACAACAGCATGATTCTAAAACCTCTCTCGATATTCTCCGAAACGTTTTCCGCTACAGATCCTGAGGCAGTATATATAGAAGCCCTCGATTATCGTGTCTGATCCTTTCACACGCGTTGTTTCACATTCGCGGTCTAGAATAGCGCCATTAGATATTATCTAGTTCTTTTGGCCAATTAATACGTTGCCACCTTGGACGTCTAGCCTATCCTTACGATATACCAGAGCGTGGAAGGAAGTAATGGCTCCGAATTTTTATGTGGAAACTCTTAAAGCTTTTTAAATAAAAATTTTTTATCACATTCTACATTTGTATTCTTCATGTCTACGTCATTTCTCAACATAGTCACCCTGGCGACGAACACATTTCTCCCACCGAGGGAACAGTTTGTTGATACTGTTTTATCATCTAATTGTACACTAACGGGAAAAAATCGCAACACCAAGAAGGAATTTTTCAACATAAAAGAAAATTTTTCAGTTTGTATATGAAGATGGCATCTGTTCTTTCGGGCAGAAAGAACAGATATAGTGCGGTACAATAAGTTGGGAATGTAGGTCTCACGGAAGGCGTGCCAGAGATAAGACCCTGCAGTCGCACTATCCTCTGTTTCCCCAGTGGCTCAAATGGACGCCTATACAGTAGCTCAGCGTGTTTGGTCGGAGGGTTAGCTACCCTCTATAATAAATAAATAAATGTCGTCTGACTCGGGCCTCCCGTCGGTGGAAGTCTTTCGATTTGACGCCACTTCGGCGATTTGCGCGTCGATGGGGATGAAATGATGATGATTAGGACAACACAACACCCAGTCCCTGAGCGGAGAAAATCTCCGACCCAGCCGGGAATCGAACCCGGGCCCCTAGGATTGACATTCCGTCGCCCTGACCACTTTTTTTCTTTTTTTAATTCACCAAAAACAGAAACAAAAATGGCTACAATGAAATGACGTAAATAAGGTGACTGATAATTGCAGTCATAAATTACAGCATTCAAAAAATTTGTCTTTAGCAGTAGCACAATTTAGCACCTTCACTGTCACCTTCAACTGGTGGCAGATCAGCATGCACATTTTCTTCTTCTGCAGCCGGTTCCTCATCATCATTTCCCAGACCCAAATTAATCATTCAGTAAATCCTTGATGTGTGTTCCTTTCAGGGTAAATTACATGGACAGAAGAGAAGTCCCGAACAGCGACATCGCAAAATATTTCACTGCCTTGTTATTTTTGTCAGTTCCAGCCTTCTAAACGCATCTATAGGGAGTTCAAGATCTTCCTTTATATCAGACACCAGATGTTTGTCGCCATATTCTTGTATCTGCTGTACTACTGATTTATTTTTCATGTGTGACTTGCAAGTGAGGTTAGGGTCGGGAACGTGACCCAACCCATTCCCTCTCTACTAGCAATCCAGTTCCTAACCTACACCCATTCGGTTGAAGACAATTTGGAGCATGTTACTATACTTCTTATTGTGATTCTGATATTTAAGTATTTTCTCGAATTCATTTTCCTTATACGTCTTGTATTCAATATGTTCATCGCTCCCAATATTGTTAAAAACATAACTTGTATATGACCACTGAGCTACCGGGGGCGGACCCCTCTGTAATAAAAAACTGAGTGAACGGATCAACGAAGAACCTGAACAGGTGCCATCGGACGTCCGCCCCGAACAACTTCAACGAACAATATAGAACAAAATGAGATGAGAAAAAATGGATAGAGCGTCTGCCATGTAAGCAGGAGATTCCGGGTTCGACTCCCGGTCGGGGCACACATTTTCAACTGTCCCCGTTGACGTATATCAAAGCCTGTATCATTGTAATTTTTCAGTGTGTTGTAACATCTGAAAGATGACGTCTGTCCAAATTTCGCACCAGTCACATAAGTGTGGCGCTAGTAGTGCCACTATGAGGATGCAAATCAGGTTTGCTTTAAATACACGCTTTAACGGTCGTGAGTGTTAGTTACCTTTGAGACTGGACGCGATGAGTTGATGTTAGCCAATAATGGCTTTAAGGCGACAAAGACGCCATTATCAGCATCTCACTGAGACTGAACATCGCCGTGTTATGGGACTACAAGAAGCTGGACGTTCCTCCTGCAGCAGTGGAGAAATGTAGCCACTGTACGCGACTGGTGGCAGTGGTGGTCACGAGACTGTGGTCGCAAGAAGTGTAACACTTCTGTCACTAAATGTAACTGGGTTTTCTCTTTTGATGCTAGTCAATTGTCAGGATGACCATTACTGCAAAGGGCATTTGATTCTAAAGCATTATATCTGGGTGAAAAACACTAAATAAATTGCTTTTTCTATCTTAACAACATGTGGGCAGGGTGGGTTCTTCCTTGGCTCGAGTATGAGGTAGAATGAAACAGCACTTTTACATAAGATAACTTTTATTGAAAGTTTTGTACAACTGTTTCCTTACTGGATGTTCTGGCTCGGAGAGCGGCAGCTGTGTCGTTTGCGAAGCCTTCTGCTGCGGCAGCGGCGGCGTCTGATTACGCGTGGCGGTGTGTATCTCGTGTCGCCGTCTCGCCCAGTTGACTGGAGACGCGCATCGTGCTGTGGCCCGTTTAATTATTGAGAGCGAAGTCGTGCATCGGACGGTGATACCTTGGATGTGGCGTCCCAGTGTTTCTCTTCTCTAAGCGGCCGCGTGTGTTGTGCGTCGGCCAGCGGAGCGGCGCGGCGGGCGAAGGCCAGTGTCCCGGACTCGAACAACGGACTCCCGCTTGCCAGTCTTCGGCTGTCAGATCTTCATCCCATCTCACAGGTGACTGCTGATGTTAGGCCGTCTCCTCACGAGTCACCCGGGTACGTAAAAATCAGTCTTCAAATACCTTTTAACATCTGTCTTCTGGCGCTGAGGCTGCTGCTTGCTATTCCATTACAGCGGCGGACTTGGTGCGTCTGTGTATGATTTAGTCTCTTCTTGCATGACGGTCTTCAGCACCGAAACTGACTGAAAACTACAGCTACTCCTTGTCGGGCCCACTGCGTCTCGGGTATTTATTCAGTTCAGTTCGCTGGAGGTGAACGACTTCACGGTCATTGCCTCTTCTGTCACGTTGAAAAGCTTCTCGGAGAAACTTCCTAACGTCGGTCATTGGTTCTTGGAATCTAGGCGAGGGCATTTGATCACATGTGACAAATGAGAAACACGTGAGCTAGTCGGGCGATGCCCTGAAGGACGAATTGACAGCTTCTGTTTATGTGAGCCTCTTCTGTCACGTTGAAAAGCTTCTCGAAGAATCTTCTTGACGTGAGCCGGTCGGGCGACGCCCTGACGGCTGAATCGACAGCTTCCGCTTCTCTCCTGAACGTGCTGACTTCAAGCGCCGGCCGTTGCCAGTGCTGCTTTGCCCGCTGTTTCCCAGTGTGTAATTCTTCTAAACTAAACTAAGTTTTTCATTTATCTTCTAATTTCTACTTCACTTCACATTGATTTCACTAATTTATTTACCTGTCTTATGTACCACTCAACAGAAGAACGGGCTCCGGACAGCCACGTGGCACAACCGACAGGGAAGACCTTCGTGTTCGGTGTATAACTCTGGCGCATCGTACTGCATCTGCAGCAGCAATTTGAGCAGCAGCTGGCACCTTGGTGACACAACGAACTGTTACACATCGATTACTTCAAGGACAGCTCCGAGCCTAACCCTCAGTGTGTGCATTCCACTGGCTCCAAACCACCGTCATTTGCGACTTCATTGGTGTCAAGCGAGAGCTCATTGGTAGGCAGGTTGGACGTCTGTTCTGTTTTGTGATGAATGCTGGTTCTGCCTCGGTGCCAGTGACTTCCATGTGTTAGTAGGAGGCCAGCTGAGGACCTGCAGCCGGCCGGTGTGGTCGAGTGGTTCTAGATTTTCTCCGCTCAGGGACTGGGTGTTGTGTTGTCCTAATCATCATCATTTCATCCCCATCGACGCGCAAATCGCCGAAGTGGCGTCAAATCGAAAGATTTCCACCGACGGGAGCCCCGAGTCACACGACATTTATTTATTTATTGTAGAGGGTAGCCAACCCTCCGACCAAACACGCTGAGCTACTGTATCGGCGTCCATTTGAGCCACTGAGGAAACAGAGGATAGTGCGACTGCAGGGTCTTATCTCTGGCACGCCTTCCGTGAGACCTACATTCCCAACTTATTGTACCGCACTATATCTGTTCTTTCTGCCCGAAAGAACAGATGCCATCTTCATATACACACTGAAAAATTTTCTTTTATGTTGAAAAATTCCTTCTTGGTGTTGCGATTTTTTCCCGTTAGTGTACAATTAGATGATAAAACAGTATCAACAAACTGTTCCCTCGGTGGGAGAAATGTGTTCGTCGCCAGAGTGACTATGTTGAGAAATGACGTAGACATGAAGAATACAAATGTAGAATGTGATAAAGTTTTTCATTTAAAAAGCTTTAAGAGTTTCCACATAAAAATTCGGAGCCATTACTTCCTTCCACGCTCTGGTATATCGTAAGGTCGCAGGTTCGAATCCTGCCTCGGGCATGTAGGTTTATGATGTCCTTAGGTTAGTTGGGTTTAAGTAGTTCTAAGTTCTAGAGGACTGATAACCACAGATGTTTAGTCCCATAGTGCTCAGAGCCATCTGAGGACCTGCAGCCAACCTGTGTGAGTGCTAGACACACGGACCTACACTTGCAGTTATGGTATCGCGTGCGATTTCGTATGACAGCAGGAGTACTCTGATGGTTATCTCGGGCTCGCTGACTGCAAATCTGTACGCCAGTCTGGTGATTCGATTTGTAGTGCTGCCATCCATGATCAGCTTTCCAAGGGAGCGTTTTCCAACAGGATATCGTTCGCCCACATACCGCTGTTGTAACCGAAACATGCTCTACAGAGTGTCGGCTTGTTGCCTTGGTCTGCTCAATCACCAGATCTGTCCCCGGTCATGCACATATGAGACATCATCGGACGTTAACTCGAGCGTCATTCACAAACAGCATTAACCGTCCTTGCATTCACCGACCAAGCGCTACAGGCATGGAACTCCATCCCACAAACTGAAATCCAGCACTTGTACACCATGCACGCACGTGTGCTTTCTTGCATTCAACATTGTGGCGGTTACACCGCTTATTAATGTACCAACATTTCACGTTTGCAGTGGCTTATCTCTCGCTTAGATTAACCTGGGATCTTGCAATGTTGCTCTCGTACGTAGGAGGGTTGGAACTTTAATAGTGGCAACTGTTTATTTACAGCTCGTACAAAATAGATACGTGTTTCAAAGTTTTACTGGCCTTCAGAGTAGTCACCAGCATTGTGTATAACCCGTTGCCAGCCATGTGGAAGTCGTAGGATGCTCTTAGCAGAGCCAGTTGTGTTGACATTTCGAGCGCCGCGGTCTACTGCCCGACGAAATTGTAGCAGTTCTGAAGCGAATGCCGTGAGGTATTTCCTTCAGTTTAGAAATCGAGTTGAACTCACCAGGGAGTGCAGTAGGTGGTACAGCACTTAGCAACCCCATCAGTCAAACAAATCAGTAAAAGCTTGCACTGTACATGCTTGAGCATTCTCCTGCAAAATGATGGTCAGATCCTGCAGAATGTGTCATCACTTCTGCCTCTATGCTGTTCATTTTCGGAACACATCCTACGACCAGCTTAGAGACAGAAGTGACGACACTTTCTGCAGGACCTGACCATCATTTTGCAGGACAATGCTCAAGCACATACAGTGCAAGCTGTTACTGATTTGTTTGACTGATGGGGCTGCTAAGTGCTATATCACCTATTGCACTCCCCTGAATTAAGCCCTCGTGAGTTCAGCTCGATTTCTAAACTGAAGGAAACCTCACGGCATTTGCTTCAGAACTGCTACAAATTCGTCGGGCAATAGACCGCGGGGCTCCAACTGTTAACACAACTGGCACTGCTAAGATCATCCTACGACTTCCACGTAGCTGGCAACGGGTTATACACAATGCTGGTGACTACTTTGAAGGTCAGCAAAACTTTGAAACACGTACCTATTTTGTACGAGCCGTAAATAAATAGTTGCCACTATTAAAGTTCCAACCCTACCTAGGCAAATGTATTCCCAAAATTTTATTACTCTACATTAAATTATACTTTTGGTCTTGCAATTTTTTCCGTCAGTGTATTTTATTACTTTATTTGAGCTGAGGATTGTAATATCTTTACGAAACAATCTATGATGAGTAAACAGCAAACTAACTATCATCTACCGTGATAGACCGGTCAGGTTGTTTGATTGCCACGAGAAGGACATGCGATAGAATCAGGAACAACTGGTAAGGGCTAAACTATATGCGAAATATGTAACAGTGAGTGCTAAACAGATCGAAAAGAATCGGAAGGGAAATTTCCTGTGAATGTCACAGATCCCAAAGTGGGCCATATATTATAAACCTGTTTGGAGGAGATGACTACGCAGATCAAGAACAAGATGGTCAGACTGTAACAGGCTATTTAAGTCTAAACCCGATAGGCAAGAAGAAGAAGAAAAAGATCATGAATCTGGCCTCAGCACTCAGTATAACAAAGGTGTCAATCACAAAACACAATATCTTGGTTTATTCTTGTCAGAAGCAACGATAATTTATATGCATGAATATGGTATCTGTCCCCAGAATGAGATTTTCACTCTGCAGCGGAGTGTGCGCTGATATGAAACTTCCTGGCAGATTAAAACTGTGTGCCAGACCGAGACTCGAACTCGGGACCTTTGCCTTTCGCGGGCAAGTGCTCTACCAACTGAGCTACCCAAGCACGACTCACGCCCCGACGGTCCGGTACACAGTTTTAATCTGCCAGGAAGTTTCATGGTATCTGTTTTTCTTTCGGACACGTCCAAAAGAACAGATACCATCCTCATATATACATATAGTTAAGGCTCGCCGGCCATTTGACCATCATCTTCTGTGCAGATGCACAAACAGTGCTCGAACTCTTACGGGAATCGGCAGTAAAGCCGCGAGTGATGAGTATAATAGGCAGGGGCACTAAGAATATAGTGCGGGACAATAAGCTGCGAATGTGGGTCTCACGGGAGGCGTGCCAGAGATAAGTCCCTGCGGTCGCACTATCCTCTGTGTACTCGGTGGCTCAGATGGATAGAGCGTCTGCCATGCAAGAAGGAGATCCCGGGCTGGAGTCGGTTCACACGTTTTCAACTGTCCCCGTTGACTTATATCAACGCCTGTATGCAGCTAAGGGTACTCATCATTGTAACGATAATTTAATTGAAAGATTAGGAGACGTTTAATGATTTATCTTAAACAACGTTGCTAACGCTCTTACATCGACGAGATGCACGAAAACATGTACCGGTTCGCTCTGTCGCCGTGTTCTTTGTCTCTCTGCCGGGGTCACGCGTCCGTCACGAACCGCGTATCGCAACATTCGAGATAGGACGGCGTCGGCCATACGGACAGCGCATGCGCGAGCGCACAGAGCAGCTTCTGTCCTCTGCGTCGTTACGCCACGTCTTATCTCAAACACAACACTCAACGTGCAAATTTCTGGCACAAGGCACTCGCCATATACCGTCGAACGTGATCAAAAGCTTTCTCTTCGAGCGGGAAAAAATCACGTCTCCGCATAGTGTCAACAAACAGCACGTTTCCACTGATTTGCTTTGCTCCAGCCAACTGCCTTGCCGCAGTGGTAACAGCGGTTCCCGTCAGATAACCGCTATCGGGCCTGCTTTGGCCAAATGAAGAGCTAACTGATTGAGAAGTGGTGGCTCCGGTTACGAAACCTGATAACGTCGTGGAGAACGGTGTGCTAACCACGTGACCCTCCATATCCCCGGCATTTATGCCTACCGGCAGAGGATTACACGTCGGTCGGTCGGTACCTTTGGGCCTTCCGAGACTTGTTCGGACAAGGATTTGCTTTGCTCCTGCCTTCAACAGAAAAATACTTTTACTAAAATGAAACACTTTACATTTGAAATTACAATTCGTTATGCATCGCTCAAGATCGTGTTCAGAGCATGTTTCATTCGAAGTCAGCACCAATCACAGCGCGTACTGTCGTGTTAGTTTTTAGAGCGCATGGTATTGTTTTATTGCTCAGTGCCTTTAGTCGTTTATTTAGATCTATACTGTACGTGAATATAATTTCATATTTTTTAGAAAATTACTCCTTGGTGTTGCTGATTTCACCGATAGTAGCGTATGATCTTCTTTGAAGAACGCTCTCAGTCATGAAGAACATAGCACATCAATGTAGGAATAAGTTTGAATAAGTGAAAGTGTTACGACGAATCTTGTCTCTGATTTAAAATACATCCGACGGCTCTGCCCACAAGAAATACTTCGGACACCAGAGTGTGAGAAGCAAAGTTGTTATCCTTTTCCTGCTGTGAATGCCCTAAGCTGTCCTCTGAGACGTGCCACTGTTGTCCAGTTGTTTCTGATTCCTGTTCTCGGCAGGTCATCCACCGTCATGTAGGCAATTCCTACTTAGTCCATGCACGGTATCTGTCCACTTTAAAGCCGGCCGGTGTGGCCGTGCGGTTTTAGGCCCTTCAGTCTGGAACCGCGTGGCCGCTACGGTCGCAGGTTAGAATCCTGCCTCAGGCATGGATTTGTGTTATGTCCTTAGGTTAGTTAGGTGTAAGTAGTTCTAAGTTCTAGGGGACTGATGACCACAGATGTTACGTCCCATAGTACTCAGAGCCATTTGAACCATTTGTCCACTTTAAGGGGACCACACCCTGCCTATCTAACCCACGTTAATTTAGGCAAGTATTAGACCCATTTCTGAAAAAAACTATTTGATGCAGGACCTTAGTATTTTTGCTGTATGTTACATGATGCTAATAGAGTCAACTGTACTAAAATCTACTTGATCCTTTTTACAGTTTTTAAGAAATCATCATCATCATCTTGGACAGTTTCCAGCCACTGGCTGGGTCTGTCGGGAACACAAGCCTCTCCACCGTGTTCTGTCTTTCCACCATTCCCCCTCTTCCACCTTCGTCCAGTTCTCTCCTCTTCTCACCACACATTCCTTCACTCCCTTCACCCATCTATCTCTTGGTCTTCCTCTGGGCCTCTTCCCCTCCAGTTGCAGATCAAACATCCTCTTTGAAATTCTTCCCTCATCCATTCTCTTCATGTGTCCATACCACTGCAGTCTTGATTTTTCTATCCTGTCCTGTACTGGTTCCTCCTTTAGTCTTTCCCTCACATACAAATTTCGCAATCTGTCTCGTCTTGTTACACCCAACCTGCTCCTCTGGAACTTCATTTCACTAGCCTGTATTCTACTTTTGTCGCTTTTGTGCATTACCCATGTCTCACTTCCGTATGTCAATATGGGGACAAAGTAGGTTCGGTATATAATTCCCTTGGATTTCTGTGGCACCTCCTTGCTCCAAATAAGCCCCCTAATGCATTTGTAGAACTGCCCTGCTTTTCTGCATCTTTCATTTATTTCCATTGCGTTTCCCCCCTTACTTTCAATCACGCTTCCCAGGTACTTGAAGTTCTCTACCACTTGTAGTTTTTCCCCTCCACAAGTTATATCCACATTTGGCCTATTCTTCTTCCTTGTTGTGACGATTATTTCACTTTTCTTTGCAGAGAAATGCATTCCATATTGCGCTGCCGTTGCCTCCCATGCATCTAACTGCTCTTGCACCTCCTTCACGCAATTTCCCCATAACATCAGGTCATCGGCAAAAAGCACTGCTTTCATTTTATGATCTCCAATTGCATCTGATACTTGCTGTAGGATTTCATCCATAACAATAATAAACAATAAAGGCGAAAGTGCACTTCCCTGTCGCAGCCCATTTTCCAGCTTGAACCATGCAGTACGTTCCCTCCCCACTTTCACACAACTCTCACTTCCCTCATACATTTTTCTGACTTTTCGTGTAATCTCTTCATCTATCCCTTTTGCGTTCAGCACATCCCAGAGCTTGTCCCTACAGATACTATCATACGCCTTCTCAATATCCAAAAAGGCCATGATTAAGTCCTTCCCGTACTCATAGTGCCTTTCCTGCAGTTGCCTTACCGCAAATATGAGGTCCGTTGTTGATCTTCCCGGTCTGAAACCGTACTGCTCCTCTTGCAGTCTACTTTCAATACTGCTTCTTATTCTCTTCTCCAGCATCTTTTCATAGATTTTTCCACAGTGGCATAGCAGGGTGATTCCTCTGTAGTTCTCACATCTCCTTTTATCCCCTTTCTTGAAGATCGGGACTATAATTCCTTTCTTCCAATCCTCAGGAATTCTGTTCTCCTTCCACACCACCCTCAGCACTCTGTATAGCCACTGGGTTCCTACTTCTCCTGCTGCTCGTATCATATCCACTGTTACTTCGTCCCAACCTGGTGCCTTGCCCCCTTTCATCCTCTTTATGGCTTCTTCCACTTCATTCCAAGTTAGATCATCAATTTCCCCACTATTATAATCGTCTGCTGCCTTAGGCTCTCCATCGCTGTTAGTTACCTGCTTGGCAGCATTCAACAGATCTTCAAAGTACTCCTTCCAAATCTTTTTGAGCTCATGCATTTCCTCCACAACTCTTCCATTATTATCCATGATCCTCAGGCACTCGCTTCTGTCATTCCTCTTATTTCTTACCATGGTGTAAAGTACTTTTTTGTTCCCTTCACTGTCCTCTTCTAACATTCTTGTCCATTTTTCCATCCACTTCTTCTTCTCCGCCCTTACTATGGTCTGTGCCGCTTTCTTGCTTTCCTTATATTTTGCCCTAGCTTCCTCTGTTCGGGTCTGGAACCATTCTCTGAAGGCTTTGTTCTTTCGAAGTACTGCCTCTTTACATATGTTGTTCCACCATGGGGTTTCCCTACTTCTCCTCTTTGTGCTAGTTCTTCCGCACACAGTCTCAGCTGCCTCAACTAGAGCCCTCTTAAAATCGCCCCATTCTTCTTCCACTGTTCTCTGATCTTCCTTTGGCAGCTTCTTCCTGATCAGTGTCTGGTACTGGGTCCTCCGTTCATCCTCTTTCAGCATCCATGTCTTCAACCTTTTCTCCTGTATATCTGTTGCCCTCCTATCTTTTTTCTCTCTTAGGGTGGCTACCAACAGCCGATGGTCGCTGTCTAAGGCCTCAGATGGTATGACCTTAACATCTGTGAGGCTGCTCATCATCTGCCTATCCACTAGTACATAGTCTACTACTGAAGTTTGGGACCAGTCCCCACTGTACCAAGTTATTTTGTGACTACTCCTCTTCTTGTACCACGAATTTGCGATCGCCAGCCCATTCCTCTTGCAGAATTCCAGCAACAATTTTCCTTCTCTATTTCGGTTCCCCCAGCCCTCTGGTCCCATTATCTCCTCGAATCCTTTCCTGTCTGTGCCAACATGTGCATTGAGGTCCCCTATTATAATCTGATTTCCTCCATTTAGCTGCTTTTGCATGTCATCTTCAAATTCCTCCTTCTCCTTTTTTGTACACCCCACCTGTGGGGCATATGCTTGGATGATTTCAATGCTTTTTCCTTTCACCCGTACTCTGGCTTTTATCATTCGATCATTGATACCTTCCACCTCCTCCTGCAGACCCTCTCTGACCACTATTGCCACTCCATTTCTTCCCCTCTCATTCCCTATCCAGTACAGTTTACATCCTTTACTTAGTGGTTTTTCACCAACTCCTCTCCACCTAGTCTCAGCAAGTCCCAAGATGTCCAATTTCCTCCTTTCCATCATTTCTACAATTTCTTCTAACTTCCCAGTTAGAGTCCTTATGTTTAAGGTGCCCAGCCGTAAACCATCTCGTAATCCTTTTCCATTGCTTGGTCCGTTTCCTTTAAATCCGTTCCGTGATCCGAGGCATGTTCCCTTTTTGAAAGCAGTTGATTTATCCACTACTGGCTTGCTAGGCCTATCGCAGCTTCACCAGAGCCCCGTTAGCCGTCACGTTTCAGGGTTCCCATAGGGCCTTCTCAGCTACCGTAGCGGTCCTGGGGCACACGAAGTCCCCGCTGTACATCGCCCCTAAAGGCAATCCCCTACTTTGTGCCGTTGCCCATCTCCCACGACTTGGACGAGGGGTTGGACTTATACATTTTTAAATTTATTAATTTAAAAATATTAAGTTTTTCCTGCAGAAATTATTTTTGTGAACTTCCTAATGGAGGAATATTAATTAATGTAGTACCAGAGATGGCTTTTTATGTTATGCAGAGCCTCTGAAAATTTTATTCATTTATCTATGATAGTTTCTGATATAATGGGGCATATGTACTGAAAATTTTAGTTTGCGGTGAATTGACTTTAAAGAAAAAACTTTTGAAATTTGTTACTTACAGTTAATTAAAACTGTCCTGCTGCATATGATGGCCTTTCTTTGGCCTCTAGCAGGTCTTCCAGCTTCTTTATCACCTTCCTGGATGTTTGTCTTGCTTTCTTGGCCATATTAGATGTAGACCTGTCTGCATCGGCTATCCTCATTTTATCGCAATGTTGCAGCCAGTGATCATATTTTCACCGGGATTAATTCCCAGCTTTTTCAGTACCCAACACTTTCCAATATTACCACAATTTAACGTAATAACAGCATAATGAACTCCTAGTTTCATTGTATCCATGACTACAAATACAGTTTTAGGAAGATGGTTCCAAATTATGCTGTTGAAACATTCATTTGGGTTCTGTGTCTTCCCACGCAGACATTTCCTTAGAAGGTCAGGATGAGCCAAGTCTCTGAAAATAGGTCTAATTGCTGTTATAATAGTAGCACGAAGAGAATGCTGGTGAGAATAAGATTCACCAGTTGCATGAGCCCTATTGTATATGCACCACGAATTTTCTCCTGATGGACACAATCCATGACATGGCTTACCATCAGTAGAGGACTTATGGAAGAATATGGCCCAAACATCTCTCTTCATTGCCTCCAGATTTTCTTTATTGCTCCAAATTTCCTGCCCATAGTATAGCTGCAAGTTTTCTATAACAACTAGTCGCAATCACACTTGAACAAAACTAACAGCGTGTTTGGAGCGTGTTGTTTACAAACAGAAGATGGTTCAAATGGCTCTGAGCACTATGGGACTTAACATCTTAGGTCATCAGTCGCCTAGAACTTAGAACTACTTAAACCTAACTAACCTAAAGACATCACACACATCCATGCCGGAGGCAGGATTCGAACCTGCGACCGTAGCAGTCCCGCGGTTCCGGACTGCAGCGCCTAGAGCCGCGCGACCACCGCGGCCGGCCACAAACAGAAGAAACAAAACAATACCGACCGTTGCATTCCATGGATAGCCAACACACTCGGAAGCAAAAAAAAAATCCCTAACGTGCAAAGTAGGGGATATAAAGATCTAACATAGATGCAGAAAAGTGGGTGACAGAAAAATGGGCGTGGCACATAAACACACGTGGTAGGAAAATGCTCAATAAATGGTAAAAAAAATTTTTTTTCGCAAATTCCTTTTCAGAGTACTCGAATAAGACCTTAATCTATCGAAATATGATGAAAACCGAAAATCGATTTTTTTCGACCTGAACCACGGTGTGGTCCCCTTAATTACTCTTCCATGTGCATTATACTTTGACGTCACAAAAGTAACGGGGTAGCGGTATTCACATACACACTGGCGGTAGCATCGCGTACACAAGGTATAAAAGGACAGTGCATTGGCGGAACTGTCATTTGTACTCAGGTGATTCACGTGCAAAGATTTCCGAAGAGATTGTGGCCACACGACGGGATTTAAAAGATTTTGAACGCGGAATAGTAAGTAGGAGATAGATGTATGGGACATTCCATTTCGGAAATCGTTAGGGAATTCAATACCCCGAGATCCACTACGTAAAGAGTGCGCCGTGAATACCAAATTTTAGGCTTTGCCTTCCACCATGGAGAACGCAGTGGCCTATGTCCTTAACGACTGAGAGCAGTGGCGTTTGTATACAATTGTCAGTGCTAACAGACAAGCGACACTGCGTGAAATAACCGCAGCAGCCATTGTGGGGAGGTACGATGAATGTATCCGTTAGGGTAGTGATGTGAAATTTCGCGTTAATGGGCTATGTCAGCAGACGGCCGGCGCGAGCTCTTTTGCTAACAGCACGACATCGCCTGTTGCGCATGTCCAGCGCTCGTCATCATATCGGTTCCGAAAAACAGGGTCTGATCAGATGAGTCCCGACTTCAGTTGGTAAGAGCTGACGGTAGGATTCGAGTGTGCCGCACACTCCACGAAGCCATGTACGGGGCTATTACAAATGATTGAAGCGATTTCATAAATTCACTGTAGCTCCATTCATTGACATATGGTCACGACACACTACAGATACGTCGAAAAACTCATAAAGTTTTGTTCGGCTGAAGCCGCACTTCAGGTTTCTGCTCGAGAGCGCAGTGAGACAAAATGGCGACAGGAGCCGAGAAAACGTATGTCGTGCTTGAAATGCACTCACATCAGTCATGCCACAACTGAAGACCGACAGCGCCGACTTCATCTTTCAACAGGATGGTGCTCCACCGCACTTCCATCATCATGTTCAGCATTTCTTAAACAGGAGATTGGAAAACCGATGGATCGGTCGTGGTGGAGATCATCATCAGCAATTCATGTCATGGCCTCCACGCTCTCCCGACTTAACCCCATGCGATTTCTTTCTGTGGGATTATGTGAAAGATTCAGTGTTTAAACCTCCTCTACCAAGAAACGTGCCAGAACTGCGAGCTCGCATCAACGATGCTTTCTAACTCATTGATGGGGACATGCTGCGCCGAGTGTGGGAGGAACTTGATTATCGGCTTGATGTCTGCCGAACCACTAAAGGGGCACATATCGAACATTTGTGAAAGCCTAAAAAAACTTTTTGAGTTTTTGTATGTGTGTGCAAAGCATTGTGAAAGTATCTCAAATAATAAAGTTATTGTAGAGCTGTGAAATCGCTTCAATCATTTGTAATAACCCTGTATTTAAATTGTCAACAAGGCACTGCATAAGCTGGTAGTGGCTCCATAATGGTGTCTGCTGCGTTTACATGGAATGGAGGGAGTCCTCTCGTCCAACTGAACCGATCATTGACTGTTAGCTGTAACGTTCGGCTACTTGGAGATCATTTGCAACCATTCGTAGATTTCATGTTCCCAAACAACGATGCGCCATGTCACTGGGTCCCTGTTGTTCGCGATTGGTTTGAAGAACATTCTGGACAATTCGAGCGAATGATCTGGCCACCCAGATCGCTCGACATGAATCCCAACGAACATTTATGGGACAAAATCGAGAATTCAGTCTCTGCGCAAAATCCTGCACCGGCAACATTTTCGCAGTTATGGACGGCTATAGAGGCAACATGGCTCAGTATTTCTGCAGGGGGTTTCCAACGACTAATTGAGTCCAAGTCCATGACACGTTGAGTTGCTGCAATACAGGGTGATTCAAAAAGAATACCACAACTTTAAAAATGTGTATTTAATGAAAGAAACGTAATATAACCTTCTGTTATACATCATTACAAAGAGTATTTAAAAAGTTTTTTTTTCACTCAAAAACAAGTTCAGAGATGTTCAATATGGCCCCCTCCAGGCACACGAGCAATATCAACCCGATACTCCAACTCGTTCCACACTCTCTGTAGCATATCAGGCGTAACAGTTTGGATAGCTGCTGTTATTTCTCGCTTCAAATCATCAATGGTGTCTGGGAGAGGTGGCCGAAACACCATATCCTTAACAAACCCCCATAAGAAAAAATCGCAGGGGGTAAGATCAGGGCTTCTTGGAGGCCAGTGATGAAGTGCTCTGTCACAGGCTGCCTGCCGGCCGATCCATCGCCTCGGGTAGTTGACGTTCAGGTTTCATAACTAACCTTTTTCGTAGGACTCTCCATACAGTTGATTGTGGAATTTGCAGCTCTCTGCTAGCTCTGCGAGTCGATTTTCCTGGGCTGCGAACAAATGCTTGCTGGATGCGTGCTACATTTTCATCACTCGTTCTCGGCCGTCCAGAACTTTTCCCTTTGCACAAACACCCATTCTCTGTAAACTGTTTATACCAACGTTTAATACACCACCTATCAGGAGGTTTAACACCATACTTCGTTCGAAATGCACGCTGAACAACTGTCGTCGATTCACTTCTGCCGTACTCAATAACACAAAAAGCTTTCTGTTGAGCGGTCGCTATCTTAGCATCAACTGACGCTGACGCCTAGTCAACAGCGCCTCAAGCGAACAAATGTACAACTAAATGAAACTTTATAGCTCCCTTAATTCGCCGACAGATAGTGCTTAGCTCTGCCTTTTGTCGTCGCAGAGTTTTAAATTCCTAAAGTTGTGGTATTCTTTTTGAATCACCCTGTACAATGGGCAAAAGGAGTCCGTCACGATATTAGGAGGTGGTCCCGGATTCTGTCACCTCAGTGTCTACCCACCGGCTTATCTACCAGGAAAGCCATCAGCATTTAGAAGATACCTAGTCTAGTTCCCATGTGGTTGTTGAACTGAAATCTGCTCCTGTAGATTCCTTAGTTCCGCCTTAGGCACAGCGATCTGAAACGTACGGCTCGTAGGTGTTCTACGAAACCAGCTATGGCAGAGGTCTCTAGAGGGCTACAGTACTATTCAGCGTCATTATCTTTGCAGTCATCGTCACCACTACCACCACCACCACCACCACCACAAGCGCAATCATCGTAATCACAGACATCATCATTATCATCACTGTAACTGTCGCTTTCAACATGTGTCCTAGTTTATGCTTCAACTTCAAGATTTTGTCCACCCATCTCTCCGGTACTTATGTGCCTCACATATAATTTAGCATCATTTCTGTCGACATTTCGCCACCCTTCCGAGTGTGTGAGGCAATAGAAATGGCCGGCCGGTGTGGCCGAGCGGTTCTAGGCGCCACAGTCTGGAACCGCGCGACCGCTACGGTCGCAGGTTCGAATCCTGCCGTGGGCATGGATGTGTGTGATGTCCTTAGGTTAGTTAGGTTTAAGTAGTTCTGAGTTCTAGGGGACTGATGACCTCAGTTGTTAAATCCCATAGTTCTCTAAGCCATTTGAACCATTTGATAGAAATGTTTAATTTGTTTCTGAATCCTCCGTTCTCGTCCTGCTGTCTCTCTGTTCTTTTTTTGCCCCAAATATTATTTAAGTAATAAGCAGTTCTTGTGATAAAAGTAATCATGGGGGGGTCTTAATTTTTACGTCTTAATATTCTAGAGAACTACGAGTGGTAGCCTTGTAATTGGGGACAATGATCTGTTCTTGCATAAGCTCAGAGACCTAGTCATGTGAAGCAAAACAGAATTTTATCCCAAAACTGTGGATATTGTACAGATTTTCCCCTCTCTAACGACACGGAGAATGCGTCTTTTGGACTAACTTACAAAATTATTCTTACAGCCAAGTGCTTGAATCTGTGAGCAGGTGCTTTGTACCGCTGAGCACGTAGGACCTTCCTCTCATGGTCATGAGTCTTCGCTTCCAGCAGCCTCCACTGGAATGTTTATAAGTTCTCACTTCTTTTGTTTCAACACACTAAGCATATTTTTATTGATTATATAGGATAGCCTTTGATTTGTGCTTTAACCCTTACCTGTGTGCTCAGTACATGAACGCTAAAAGGTAGCATCTACTTAAGAAGCAATGCGTAATTACAAAGGTGCCACGCCGAAATTAACTGTGGCACAGAAAAACTAATGTTTGGATTCGGGTCCCAGTTTTGTAACTGAAGATTTCGTCACGATTACACCAATGACTTTTTTTTTATTTCATTACCTTTCTCGTATCCTTTGTAGTCCCCACCCGGGGATCATATTGGGGACTAGCTATCTTCGGAAATTTTTTTGGAGCATCCTTGAATGGTTTACTATTGATACTTGGCATATTCATTTATCTTTGATTTGGTAGTTTGCCCTACTACATATACACTATGTGATCAAAAGTATCCGAACACCTGGCAGAAAATGACTTACAAGTTCGTGGCGTCCTCCAGCGGTAACGTTGGAATTCAATATGGTGTTGGCCCACCCTCAGCCTTGATGACAGCTTTTACTCTCGCGGGCATACGTTCAATCAGGTGCTGGAAGGTTTCTTGGGGAGTGGCAGCTCATTCTTCACGGAGTGCCGCACTGAGGAGAGGTATCGATGTCGGTCAGTGAGGCCTGAAACGAAGTCGGCGTTCCAAAACATCCCAAAGGTATTCTATAGAATTCTGGTCAGGACTCTGTGCAGGCCAGTCCATTACAGGGATGTTATTGTCGTGTGAACACTCCGCCACATGCCGTGCATTATGAAGAGGTGCCCGATCGTGTTGAAAGATGCAATCGTCATCCCCGAATTGCTCTTCAACAGTGGGAAGCAAGAAGGTGCTTAAAACATCAATGTAAGCCTGTGCTGTGATAGTGCCACGCAGAACAACAAGGGGTGCAAACCCCCTCCATAAAAAGCACAACCGCACGATAACACCACTGTCTCCGAATTTTACTGTTAGCGCTATACACGTTCGCAGATAACGTTCACCGGGCATTCGCCACACCCACACCCTGCCATCGGATCGCCACATTGCGTACCGTGATTCGTCACTCCACACAACGTTTTTCCACTGTTCAATCGTCTAATGTTTACGCTCCTTACACGAAGCGAGGAGTCGTTTGGCATTTACCGGCGTGATATGGGGCTCATGAGCAACCGCTCGACCATAAAATCCGCCGGCCGCTGTGGCCGTGCGGTTCTAGGCGCTTAAGTCTGGAACCGCGTGACCGCTACGGTCGCAGGTTCGAATCCTACCTCGGGCATGGGTGTGTGTGATGTCCTTAGGTTAGTTAGGTTTAAGTAGTTCTAAGTTCTAGGAGACTGATGACCACAGATGTTAAGTCCCATAGTGCTCAGAGCCATTTGAACCATTTTTGAACCATGAAATCCGAATTTTCTCACCTCCCGCCTAACTGTCATAGTACTTGCAGTGGATCCTTATGCATTTTGGAATTCCTGTGTGATGGTCTGTATAGATGTCTGCCTGTTACACATTACGGCCCTTTTGAACTGTCGGCGGTCTCTGTCAGTCAAAAAACGAGGTCGGCTTGTACGCTTTTGTGCTATACGTGTCCCTTCACGTTTCCACTCCACTATAACATCGGAAACACTGGACGTAGGGATGTTAGGAGTGTGGAAATCTCGCGTACAGACGTATGACAAAAGTGACACCCAATCACCTGACCACATTCGAAGTCCGTGAGTTCCGCAGAGCGCCCCATTCTACTCTCTCACAGTGTCTAATGACTACTGAGGTCGCTGATATGGAGTACCTGGCAGTAGGTGGCAGCACCATGCACCTAACACGAAAAACGTATGTTTTTGGGGGTGTCCGGATACTTTTGATCACATAGTGTACAGCTACTCTGCAAACATACTCCGCAAGCCACGGTACGTTGCGTGGCGGACCGTACCCTGTACCACTACTAGGTATTGCTTTTCTGATGCACTCACAAACACAGCGAGACAAAATGAGTGTCTATATGCGCCTATGAGTCCTAATTTCTCTTATCTTCGTAGACCTTACGCGAAATGTATGTTGGGGGCAGTACAATTGTTCTGCAGTCAGCTTCAACTGCTAGTCCGCTAAATTCAAATAGGACGTCGCCTCCCGTCCAGAGATTCCCATTTGAGTTCCCGAAGCATCTCCGTAATGCTTGCGTGTTGTTCGAACCAACCGGTAATAAATCTAGCAGCCCGCCTCTGAATTGCTTCGATGTCTTTTAATACGACCTGGTGCGAATCCCAAACACTCGAACACTCGAATAGTCCTCGAGAGTAGATCACACTATCGTCCTACATTTGATCTTTTGCAGATGAATCACACTTTTCAATTCTCCCAATAAACCGAAGATGACCATTCGCCTTCCATACCACAATCCTCACGTGGTTGTTCCATATCATATCGCCTTACAACCTAACGCCGAGATGTTTAAACGACGTGACTGTTCCAAGCAGGACGCTACCAAAGCTGTATCCGAACGTTACAGATTTGTTTTTTTAATAGTGGTCCTGTCATGCGCCCCTGGGGCACTCTTAGTCTCTGATGAACACTCGCCTCCGGCCGGTGTGGCCGAGCGGTTCTAGGCGCATCAGTCTGGAACCGCGCGACCGCTACGGTCGCAGGTTCGAATCCTGCCTCGGGCATGGATGTGTGTGCTGTCCTTAGGTTAGTTAGGTTTATGTAGTTCTAAGTTCTAGGGGACTGATGACCTCAGATGTTAAGTCCCATTGTGCTCAGAACCATTTGAACTATTTCAACACGCGCCGTCGAGGACAATGCCTTACCTTCCAGATATGCGGTTGGACATCAATTGGTTCTTCTTCCTTGCGAAATGGGGTTTCATTTCCAGGACAAGAAGAGGCTTTGCCTATCAGATTACTTACGGAGCTGCTGCCGTGCATGCAAGAGGTTAGGAGAACGCTTGTGTGCAATACATACGGAAACGAAGAGAAAGACACACTGAAGAGGTGAATAACGTACTGTTGCAAACTAACCTCAGGGTTAAACACGTGGTATTAATAACTATATACGTCGGATGTCTTGCGTTAACCAGCAACGTACATTAATGAAATGCTGTTTTTAAGACACTCGTTGGATTTAATCATTTAACTTTTCCTGTTTAAATACTAGCTATGACAGACACAGTAAAATAAGTTAAGCGGAGTTTCAGAGGGACAAAGACTGATCGATGTGAAAATGACGGATCTTTCTAGAGCGTGACAATACAGTCCGCCTGTAGCTGGTGGAAAAAGTTATAACAACGTCAGTCTGATAAGATGGAAGAACATCCTCGCTTTCCAAATACCTAGAACCGTCCTGAGGATTAGTTTCATGTGTGTCCTGAATGTTAATTATTGATGCTGCATACCATTTGTCTGGCTTCTTGGGTTGAGAGGGTCTGCAGCAGGCTACAGAGTGTTTCACTGTACTCTAGCGCTTACCACAACGTTCCAATAACCCACAATTGCGACGACTGCACAGGGCCGATAATGTCGACCTCGCCCTAACCGAATCGTGGACATTTCCGGCGTTTGATTGGGGACGTCAGCACGGCAGAGAAGGTGACACTGTCTTCTGGTTAGCCGGCCGGGGTGGCCGAGCGGTTCTGGGCGCTGCAGTCTGGAACCGCGCGACCACTACGGTCGCAGGTTCGAATCCTGCCTCGGGCATGGATGTGTGTGATGTCCTTAGGTTAGTTAGGTTTACGTTGTTCTAAGTTCTAGGGGACTGATGACCTTAGAAGTTAAGTCCCATAGTGCTCAGAGCCATTTGAACCATCTTCTGGTTCCGTGCTTGCTTCTTTTGATGAATATGTTGTTTTAAAACGCTAATTGCCTTTCCACTGCGACCTTAGAACATACTGAAAACTAAAATATGTATACCAAACACCATATGAAGGGCTTATTTCAGTAGTGGTACAAGTCCATTTTTGTTCATATTGAGATACAGAGTCCTAAAGTTAAATGAGCGCTGAAAAATCTGCAATTGAGATACCAGAAATATTCAAGCATATGGCTTCTTGCTAGAGATGAACCTTTCTTTCTGTTTGTTTGGGTCATTAATTTCAGAAGCATTATAGGCAGAAAAGTGGAGGTAATGGACTTGTACCACCATTGAAATAAGCCCCTGATATAATCTGCACCATTCTTCACAAGTAGAAGAAGTCGACCCAGTTTGTAATACACCCCTGAATTCTCCGCATGTAAACAAGTCATAATGATAAACAGCAATATAAATGTTGAGTCGCCTGTCCACGGTACGTGCACCCATTGGTCGGCAGTCCAGTTCTTTAGTCTCTGAAGCCCCTTCTCTTTATCCAGCTGGTGTACAACAGGCTTCGCTATTTCTTTTCAGTTCTAATCACAGTGCCTTCGTCGATGCTGTATTCATAGACATACATCAATCTGAGCGGTCACTTCGATGCCAGCGACCCCCTTACTGTACGTATCAGTCATTTATATTCTCGTGAGTCCGTCCGTTTACGAGGCTCGCATTTACAACGCTACAGAAATGTGACATCATTGTTTTAAAAGTTGTTATTGTTATAATAAAGGCTTGCGTTGGATAATTCTTTTCTACGACTTTCGTAAAGGTCTAACTCAACAACACTGGCTCGAATCGTCCCGTTCAACTTTTTGCAGTTAGTCGGGTTCGTAAAAGTCTGTGTACAGCCTGTTTGCAAAGTTGCATCGTGGTCGTGTTTCGCGTAAGTCGAGAACACTCGCTTGTTATTCCATCGAAGTTGCATCCAAAAGAAACTGAACAATACCGTCATTTGACTTATCGCGACAAAGATCCATCTCTTACGCTTGTGGAAAACTGTAGCACATTCGATTTTGCACCAATATTTATCTGCGGAAAAAGTCTGTTTCCGATGATCCTGCATAATGTTTCCCGTGGACCATCCTGGATACTGTAACATAGAACGTAAGAACTCTCACTGATGACAGGCGAATGAGAGACCCGAAACGTGAACAGCTGTTGTGGGTAGAGCGTTAGGAAGATATAACATTGACATAGCAGCATTCCGGGAAACCCGTCTTGCTGAGGAAAGGTCAACCGGTACAGCTTCTTCTGGACGGAGAAAGCTAGCAATGAGCATCGAATACAATGAGTGCGCTTTTCATCTTAGAGAAAGGTCGGGGTTCCAACTTGACATTATGAACGCCTCATGACATTGCGGCTTCGACTGAATGGGAACCAGCATGCCAAAGTGATCAGTGCATGTAACACCACTCTAGATGCTGATGATATTATCAGAGAAACAGTCTATTCAGGTTTGGATTACATTCTATCAAACATAAGTCGCCAGGACAAAGTAATCTTACTTGACGATTTTAATGTTTTTAGAGTGGGTAAGGAGATCAAAGTGTGGAGTGGTGTTCGTGGCATGGAGGGAGTTGGTAGTGAAAACTCCAGTCGTATTAGACTTCTCTTAAAATTTAAGAACCTTCAACATCGCAGCGCGTCAGTAATCGTTGGTTAATATATTAAAATAAAAAAAAAATTAAAAAACACGCCTCGATTGCGAAAAAAGCACCTAGTGTTAAGTGTTAACCCAGGTTTCGGCGTAGATAACTACACCTTCGTCAGAACAACAATAAAACCCACAAGTGTCTTAGAAGACCTTTGTAGCTGCAGTTTATGGCGGGTCATGGCCCATCGAACATAGGCCGGTGTGAGGTGGAGCGTACACCATTAGGTGAAGTAGTGGTTTTGACTTTGTACATATGTACTGTTTGTGTTTTCCTTTTCTTTTTCGTTTATAAATGGATAGCTATGGTGTTATTTTAATCATTGACAAAGGTCTTCTTAGGCACTTGTGGGTTTTATTGTTGTTCTGAAGAAGGTGTAGTTATCTAGGCCGAAACCTGGGTTAACACTTAACACTAGGTGCTTTTTTCGTAATCGAGACGGGTTTTTAATTTTTTTCTCTTAAAATGTTCTAAACATCATTTAACAATTACCAACACCATGTTCCGTCAAAATGATCGCTTCAGAACATGATGAGACCACCTTAGATCAAAGGACTGGCATTTCATTGACTGTAAGCTAAGGGCGTTGCTGTAGCGTATATGCAACGTAGCGAGACTCCGATGTGGGTATGAAGTACCGACATGTACGCGATGGTTTAGTGTGGTATTCGTGTCTTTCCGACGCGCATTTGGTAAATGTGGAAACGTGATCTAGGCGACGTCCAAACAGGACCCACATGCTATTATTCTTTTCTTGGCTGCCGACGGACAAACGCCGGTAAACATCTGTCGTAGAATGAAGAATGTGTACGAGGCGAGAGAAATCACGGCGTGCAATTAAGGCGAAACGTCCGATAACACACGTCCCCATATCGCAAATGTCGTAACGCAGAAGTCACGCCAACTCAAGTGGGGGACACTCGAGGACCCGCCATATAATTCTGATCTCTCAGCATTCGATTATCACGCCTTTTGTCTCTTAACAAAAGCCTCAAAGAGTCGACGATATCAGTCGGAAGATGATGTGCACTAGGCCGTTATGGACTTCACGTAACAGAATACGGTGTTTTACCACACAAGTATCTTCGACCTGGTGCATCGGTGTGATGATTGCCTCAGTGCTCACGGCTATGTTTCCTGATTAGCATAATGATTCTGGACTGTACGGCCTTCGAACGAAACGTTTTGGTCGTCCCTTATAGTATTTCCGCGCAAGATTGTTTTTATTTTATTATAATGGTAAACTCTTGTGCAGCGACGTATTGTGCCTAAAATTATGTGAAACGCAGTAGTAATTTGTTTCAGAAATCAAATTATTTTAAAAATATAAAAATTTTGCTGCTACATTTTTCGAGATCAGGGCACTGGATTAAAGGTTGGAGCTAAGGAGATGTATCGGGCATATGCTGTATGAGAGTACTTATTCGCGTAAAAATATACATAGCCTATTGATACAGTTTTTTAAGTATCTGTCTCATAGAAGTCTTCGTGAAAATGTATTACATGCTATTTACATTATCATTCTTTTTTTGCCCACGATACAATTTTTGTAATTCCTTGTTACAAAATCATTAACACTCTAACAGTTTCCGGGAGGAAATATCTGGACCCTTACTTTGAAAAGGAAACGCTTTAATAGCAAATACACACACAAGGCTTTGCAATAAATATTTTTTGCTTCAATGTTTTGACTATTTTTTTCTTTAAAGTCAGTACCGCCATTAGATTGTTGTTTATTTACAGTGTTACATTTACACTTACACAATCATGATTTCGGCTTCAAAGTGCCATTATCAAATGTTTTAAGTGTTGTACATTGCCTAAGATGGCATACTGTCGTATTAAAATACACTATTAGACACATTGTCTAAGAGTCGATATTTCTGGCAGAGCCTACTGCTTTGCTTCATCACTGAGTATACCATCTTGACTTAATACGACAGCATGCCGTCTAAGGCAATGTATAACACTTAAAACACTTGATAATGGCACTTTGAAGCCGAAATCATGATTGTAAATGTAGCACTGTAAATAAACAACAGTCTAATGGCGGTTCTGACTTTAAAGAAATGTATTATGAGTGTTGCCCCGCATTATGAAGAAAAATTATTCAATGTTTTGACACTAAGGTTTCTGGAGTCGGAGAAAACTTAAGTTAGATGATGGGCCACAGGCTGCTAATTTCCATCATCATTAATACCTAAAAGAAAAAAAGAAAGTCACAGTTTCACAGAAATAGGTAAAAAGTGATATCTGCATTGGACAGTGAAATGCAACATGTATTTTATTTGTTATTTTATCTACATGGCAGTAAAGAAAATTGTTATTGATAAATTTCAAGCCCTCAAACGTATAGATCCATTCCATCTGAAATAACATTTACCTAAATTTTGGTTTGCTTTATATACAAACGCCATGACCAGTGATGCTGAATAAGATCTGCTATTCTTAGAGCATTAATAGTGACGAAACGAAGAGCAAGATTTCAGTGTTTGAAAGTAGCATATACATTTAAGATATTTGTAATGATATTTTGTTGGTTTATATTGAGAGGAAGTGCATAAAGTTGGCATTTATATTGATCTTTAGTTCCAAAACTCACTAAATGATGAAGATTATGAGGCGACAAAATGTTAATATAATTTGATTCACTGTAGTAGGTTTCTTCATAATCAACGTTGTCCGATGTATTCTGGTTCTTGCCTTAATATTGTTTCAGTATCCAGATTGGATTTAATAACATTCATAAAACCTAAATGCCTATTTTGGGTCAAAAGAGGCCGTGATGGATACAAACACATGCCATTTCAAATAGCAGCGTAAAATATGTATACGTATTTCTGAGGATTAATGTGAAAACTTAACGTTTCTTACCAAACTGATACGCATCTTCTAGTCATTTGGAAACGGCGAAACAGTTTTGGAATTGTTTAGCAAAAAATGGGAGGTCACTGGAGAAAAATCGTTCTGACACGTATAAAAACTATACAGGGTGATTTTTTCCACCTTGCACAAACTCTAGGGATTGTTCAGCGAGAGTATACGGAACAAAAAATATCTAAACTTACGTCCAGAAAAGTATGGTTTCCATGCTAGAAACCATTTATTCAATCATACTTTGTGACAGAGACTACAGTCTAATACGCGCTGTACCATGCAGCCACAGTTGCAGTATGTATGGTTTCCTCCTAGAGGGTGGTACTGCCGGCCGCGGTGGTCTAGCGGTTCTAGGCGCTCAGCCCGGAACCGCGCGACTGCTACGGTCGCAGGTTCGAATCCTGCCTCGGGCATGGATGTATGTAATGTCCTTAGGTTAGTTAGGTTTAAGTAGTTGTAAGTTCTAGGGGACTGATGACCACAGATGTTAGGTCCCATAGTGCTCGAGCCATTTTTAGGGTGGTGCTGGTCCTCATACGTCATGACCTAGCGCCCTCTCCTGCCATAGTAATTGGTAATGTTGTGTCCGATTCACTTCTCTTGTTGACGCACCTTGTAGTGGATGTGATACAGCGTTGTACACAATGGTTCCATATTCGAATCGAGAACTCGACGACATGGTATTTACTTATGGAAAGGCATATGGCAATGGGCGGCGGGCAGCAAGGTTGTATCAGGAGACATATCCCCGCTGACAACAACCACTGCGCTCGATGTTTGCAATAATTTTTCGCCGTTTGTTTAAGACAGGGTCGTTTCAGGAAGCAGGAAATTATGAAGGATGTACCCGAAATGTTCGGAGATCAAACTTGGAGGAAAATGGGATTAATACTGTGGAACGCGACCGTCGTGTCAGTACCAGGTAGTTGGACCGCCAGTACAGGGTAAGCCAGATGACCGTGTGGAACATATTCCATGACAACTGTTCCTACCGCTATCACTTACAGCGTATGCAGGGTGTACTAGCGACAGATTTTCCACGTAGGAAGCAGTTTCGTACTCCTTTCTTCACCAGGCAACCACGATCCCGGGTTCTGTGTCATCCATCCTATTCACAGATGAGGCCACTTTTACGCGGAGTGGTATCTTCAGCTTTCATACCAGTCATCTGTAGACTAGCATGCAGAAATCCCATGGTATGGTGACAACGAACCATCAGCATCGGTGCAGCAGGAATGAGTGGGCCGAGACAACTGGCGACCGTATTTTGGGCCCAGTCTTCCTTTGACGGCGCCTAACAGGCCGAAACTATCGGCGTTTCTTGCGGGTCACTTTGCCTCCCCTGCTGGAAGAAGTGCCATTGGTGATTCTAAGGGCTATGTGGCTGCTATATGATGGTGCTCCAGCCCAGTTCGCCGTTAACGTCCGGGCGGATCTCATTCGTGTCTTTCCTGGTCGATGGGTCTGTGAGATTCCTGGTTATGGGGCCATCTCGAATGTATCGTGTGTGCAGAGCCCATTCCAGATGTTGAGACATGAAGCAGCGTATTCTTGCTGCCTTTGACACTGTTCGGATGTATATGTAAACGTGTGACGCAGAACATGCTACGGCGCGTACACGCATGCGTGGAAGCACATGGAAACTGTTTTCAACTTTGGAACTGTGGCTGCGTGGTACAGCGTGTATTAGACTGTCGTCTCTGTAACAAAGTATGATTGAATAAATGGTCTCTAGCATGGAAACAATTTCAGGACATAAGTTCATTAGGCCTTATTTTGTTCCGTATGCTGTCATCGATCAATCTCTAGAGTTTGTACACAGTGGAAAAAAATCACTCTGTACGTATAGAAATACATATGAATGAAACGTTTCAAACTTTCTTTGCTATCCTTTTCCCTGTCCGGATGTTGAAACTATACCCATCTCATTAATATCGATAATTTTACCGAAATAATGCTAATTATAGATCTATGTATGTAATATGATCATAACTGTCAAAATCAATAACTGATTTCTTGTGTAAATAAGAAACACGGCGACCGTCAGATCAATTCCAATTGCGCGTAACGGCAGGAATCTCGATATTTATATTACTAAGATGGTATCTGTTCTTTCGGACATATCCGAACTCTTACGGGAATCGGCAACGCGCCGCGAGTAATGAATATAATGGGCAGGGGCACTACGAATGTAGTGCGGGACAATACGTTGAGAATGTGCGTTCCGCGGGAGGCGTGCCAGAGATAAATCCCTGCAGTCGATCCGCTGTGTCCTCGGTGGTTCAGATGGATTGCCGGCACGGTAACTCAGCGTGTTTGGTCAGCGGGTTAGCTGCCCTCTGTAATAAAAAAAAAACTGAGTTAATGCAGCAACGACGAACTGAAACGGGTGTCTTCGGACGTCCGCCCCGAGCAGATACAACGAACGAAATCGAACAAAAAAAAAAAAAGGATAGAGCGTCTGCCATGTAAGCAGGAGATCCCGGGTTCGAGTCCCGGTCGGGGCACACATTTTCGTCTGTCCCGGTTGACGTATGTCAACGCCTGTAAGCAGCTAAGGGTGTCCATTTCATTGAAATCTCGATCTTTTTCAGCCCGTCACTTGGCTGACCTAGTAGATAGTCTCGGAAGTTCCATGCGGCTTTTCGCGGATGATGCTGTAGTATACAGAGAAGTTGCTGCATTAGAAAATTGTAGCGAAATACAGGAAGATCTGCAGCGGATAGGCACTTGGTGCAGGGAGTGGCAACTGACCCTTAACATAGACAAATGCAATGTATTGCGAATACATAGAAAGAAGGATCCTTTATTGTATGATTATATGATAGCGGAACAAACACTGGTATCAGTTACTTCTGTAAAATATCTGGGAGTATGCGTACGGAACGATTTGAAGTGGAATGATCATATAAAACTAATTGTTGGTAAGGCGGGTACCAGGTTGAGATTCATTGGGAGAGTGCTTAGAAAATGTAGTCCATCAACAAAGGAGGTGGCTTACAAAACACTCGTTCGACCTATACTTGAGTATTGCTCATCAGTGTGGGATCCGTACCAGGTCGGGTTGACGAAGGAGATAGAGAAGATCCAAAGAAGAGCGGCGCGTTTCGTCACTGGGTTATTTGGTAACCGTGATAGCGTTACGGAGATGTTTAATAAACTCAAGTGGCAGACTCTGCAAGAGAGGCGCTCTGCATCGCGGTGTAGCTTGCTCGCCAGGTTTCGAGAGGGTGCGTTTCTGGATGAGGTATCGAATATATTGCTTCCCCCTACTTATACTTCCCGAGGAGATCACGAATGTAAAATTAGAGAGATTAGAGCGCGCACGGAGGCTTTCAGACAGTCGTTCTTCCCGCGAACCATACGCGACTGGAACAGGAAAGGGAGGTAATGACAGTGGCACGTAAAGTGCCCTCCGCCACACACCGTTGGGTGGCTTGCGGAGTATAAATGTAGATGTAGATGTAGACTATGACAATGGTTCCGAATCTCAACACAACAGAGATAGGGACATGCGAGGTCTATAGTATCTGGAGTCTAGAATCATATGAAATATCAGGAAGAAGTTGATTTGTTGCTATTGTTCAAGAGCAAATAGAGAATATCTTAAGAGTTATCGTCCCGTGAATTCTGTACCATGTCTTTACAAGCTTCTTACTATAGTTTCAAGACTTCATTGCCGTTAGAACTCAACACGTCACTCCTAACGGAATAAAATCGATTAGTGTACAGGTAATTTGCTGAGTCTCTCTACGAAGTGTGATAGGGCTGTTGCCGTTTACAATGTCGGAAGCTTAAAAAAAATGGTTCAAATGGCTCTGAGCACTATGCGACTTAACTTCTGAGGTCATCAGTCACCTAGAACTACTTAAACCTAACTAACCTAAGGACATCACACACATCCATGCCCGAGGCAGGATTCGAACCTGCGACCGTAGCGGTCGCGCGGTTCCAAACTGTGGCGCCTAGGACCGCTCGGCTACAACGGCCTGCTGACAGACTGAATTTCATAGGAAGAATCTTAAGGAAATGTATGAGGGACACTCCAATAGAAATGCACACTATTTTTGCAAAAATACAGTTTGCATTCTGCATGAGTGAAAGTTTTACAGTGTGTAGATACATCCTTCCCGCCTGCTTTCAAACTTAGTTCAACCTGTTCCCGTGAGTGGCGCCGTCACAGCATGTCTTCAAGATGGTTGCTACACTTGACGCTCGTCAGAAGCAACGTGCTGTCATAGAATTCCTGTGCTGTGAAGACGAGACAGTGGGCAACATCCACAAGAGGTTGAAAAACGTGTATGGAGATGTTGCTGTCGATCGCAGTACAGTTAGTCGTTGGGCAAGCAAGTTACGTGATGAAAGTTGGCACGGTAATATTGAGGATTGTCCTCGCAGCGGCAGGCCTCGTACTGCACACACTCCACACAATGTGCAGAGAGTTAACGAACTGATGACTGCTGACAGATGCATCAAAGTGAACGAATTGTCACGCTACGTTGGAACAGGGGAAGGAAGTGTTTGCAGAATATTGAAAGTGTTGGCATTTAAAAAGGTTTGTGCCAGGTGGGTTTCCAGGATGTTGACAGTGGCTCACAAAGAAACAAGAAAAACGGTATGCAGCGAACTTTTGGAACAGTACGGGAATGGTGGAGATGAATCTCTTTGGGAAACTGAAAGACTCTCTTCGTGGAACAAGGTTTGAAGATGATGACTCCCTTGTGCACGCTGCCAAACAGTGGCTTCAACAGGTTGGTCCAGAATTTTACCGTGCGGGTATACATGCGCTGGTTCCAAGACGGCGTAACGCAGTTGAGAGGGATGGATATTATGTGGAGAAATGAAAATATTGTTCCTAAACGATTTATCTACACACTGTAAAACTTTCAAACATGTAGAATAAAAGATGGATTTAAAAAAAATAGTGTGCATTTCTTTTGGAGTGGCCCTCGTAACTCATCCACGAAGGAAGTGGCTTACAAAACACTTGTTCGACCAAATTCTTGAGTATTGCTCATCGATCTGGCAACCTTACGAGGTATAAATGACAGAAGAGATACAAAATATCCAACGAAGAGTGGCAAATTTCAACACATGTTCATCCAGTCGGCGTGAAAGCGTTGCAGAGATTCTTAACAAATTCCAGTGGCAGACGTTACAAGAGAGGCGTTGTGCATCACGGAGAACTTAACTAATGAAATTCTGAGAGAGCAATTTCTGGGAAGAGTCGAACAACATATTGCTCCCTCCCACATACGTCTCACGAAGTGACCACGGCGAGAAAATTCCATAAATTAGAGCAAATACGGTGGTTTACCGACAACCATTTTCCCACGCGACAATCTCTAGAGGAACAGGGAAGGGGAGGATCTGTTACTGATCCCAGAAGTAACCTCCGCCACAAAACGTTAGATGGATTGCGGAGCACGATGTAGATGTAGAGAACCAACTGATACACTGAAAAACTGCACTCCTGCCAGCAAGTCAACCAAGCAGTATTTCGCTGACTTTGCTCAACAGTTGACCATATTCGTACCATTCGATTTCTCCATTAAAGGCCATGGAATATAACAACATACATTAAGGAAAGGCAAGTAGCCTACGTTTCTAGCATTTGTAGACTTAGAGAAAGCATTTGACAATGTTGACTGGAATACTCTCTTTCAAATTCTAAAGGTGGCAGGGGTAAAATACAGGGAGCGACAGGCTATTTACAATTTGTACAGAAACCAGATAGCAGTTATAAGAGTCGAGGGGCATGAAAGGGAAGCAGTGGTTGGGAAGGGAGTGAGACAGGGTTGTAGCCTGTCCCCGATGTTATTCAATCTGTATATTGAGCAAGCAGTAAAGGAAACAAAAGAAAAATTTGGAGTAGGTATTAAAATCCAGGGAGAAGAAATAAAAACTTTGAGGTTCGCCGATGACATTGTAATTCTGTCAGAGACAGCAAAGGACTTGGAAGAGCAGTTGAACGGAATGGACAGTGTCTTGAAACAAAAGCAAAAGGAGGATAATGGAATGTAGTCGAATTAAGTCGGGTGATGCTGAGGGAATTAGATTAGGAAATGAGACACTTAAAGTAGTAAAGGAGTTTTGCTATTTGGGGAGCAAAATAACTGATGATGGTCGAAGTAGAGAGGATATAAAATGTAGACTGGCAATGGCAAGGAAAGCGTTTCTGAAGAAGAGAAATTTGTTAACATCGAGTATAGATTTAAGTGTCAGGAATTCGTTTCTGAAAGTATTTGTATGGAATGTAGCCCTCTATCGAAGTAAAACATGGACAATAAATAGTTTGGACAAGAAGAGAATAGAAGCTTTCGAAATGTGGTGCTACAGAAGAATGTTGAAGATAAGGTGGGTAGATCACGTAACTAATGAGGAGGTACTGAATAGGATTGGGGAGAAGAGAAGTTTGTGGCACAACTTGACTAGAAGAAGGGATCGGTTGGTAGGACATCTTCTGAGGCATCGAGGGATCACAAATTTAGCATTGGAGGGCAGCGTGGAGGGTAAAAATCGTAGAGGGAGACCAAGAGATGAATACACTAAGAAGATTCAGAAGGATGTAGATTGCAGTAGGTACTGGGAGATGAAGGAGCTTGCACAGGATAGAGTAGCATGGAGAGCTGCATCAAACCAGTCTCAGGACTGAAGACAACAACAACAACAACAACATCTACTCGTCATTGACCATCACAAAGCATTTAAATAAATGGAGATATGGACACTCATGGAAGTGCTTAGGAATGCCAGTGTCAATTATCAACGCGGAATGTTGTTTACCCAGTCACAAAAGACGTGATCACAGGCTAGCAATGGGATGACAGATAGCTTAAAATCGGCGACCGGTTCCAGATTGCTTTTCATTTGACGATGGCATCGTGCTCAGACGCGAAGACCTGACCACTCTAACAACAGTGGTTCAAGCGTTGAAAGTTGCGTCCGCAGCAGCTATGTACAGACTGCCATTCTTTGAGAGGGATTCCTGGGATAGATTTATTGATATTTTACTGAGAAGTGAAAAAATCTTTTTATGTTCATTATGGAGGGGGTATTTTGAGCATCTATTAAATGTACACCAGGAAGCAGGAAATGAGCAGGTGTACGAAAGACGTACAGCAGAACCCCAGATACCTGAGCCAACGTTAAAGGAAGTAAGAGATGCTAACAACAAATTGAAAAACCAGAAAGCACCAGGATCAGATTGCATAACTGCAGAATTAGTTAAAAATGGGGGACAGGAATTGGTGGAAGTAGTTCACAAAGTGATAACTAAAGTATGGAACTCAGAGATGATACCTGAAGAGTGGCAGGAGTCGATTCTGATTCCAATTTTTAAGAAAGGTGACAAAATGGATTGTAGTAATTATAGAGGGATATCGCTATTACCAGTATGTTCCAAAATTTTCTCGAATATTCTGCTAAGCAGGCTTACACCATACGCAGATGAAATGGTAGGGGATTACCAAGCTGGCTTTCGGAGGAACAGATCAACTATAGACCAAATATTGACCCTGCGTCAAATTTTGGAAAAGAAATGGGAATACAATAAACCAGTTCATAATCTTTTCATAGATTTTACAAAAGCATAGGATTCAGTACTGCAGTCAAAATTGTACAGAATTATTTTGGAACTTGGAATACCAAAGAAGTATGTTAGACTTAAAGAAGCGAGTTTGAAGAACACAAAAGGTAGAGTACGCGTGGGGAAATTGGAGTCAGAAGAATTTGTAATAAAGAACGAACTTAAGCAGGGAGATGCCCTGTCTCCGCTACTTTTTAATTTAGTCCTAGAATATATTGTACGAATGGCAGCAGATAATTCAGAGGGTGTGGATTTAAATGGAAATATTAAGATATTAGGGTATGCAGATGATCTAAACATCATTAGCGATAGGAAAGAATCTGTAACAGCAAATGCGAATGTTTTAATCAAGGCTAGTGAAGATGTAGGTCTAAGGGTAAGTGAAGACAAAACTAAATACCTGGTTACTACTAGAATGCCAACAGCAGTAGATCAGGAAATGTAAGAGCTGGAGACATACAGTTTGAAAAAGTGAACACATTTAAGTATCTAGGCATGGACATCACTTCGAGAAATGAGATTGAATCCGAACTGAAGAAGAGATTACGGGCGGGAAATGCGTGCTACTTCTCACTGAATAGATTAGTTTTATCACGGATATTGTCTAGGAATTTAAAGATTAGAATATACAAAACTATTATTCTACCAATTATGCTGTATGAGTGTGAGACTTGGTCTCTCACTGTGCAGAATGAAAAGCCGTTTCGAGTATTTGAAAACAAAATTTTGAGGAAAATTTTCGGAGCGAAAAAGGATGACTTTAGCGGAGAGTGGCGAAAACTGCATAACGAGGAGGTTCACAAACTCTATTCGAGCCCTGACATAATCAGTATTATTAAATCACGTAGGCTGCGATGGGCGGGTCAAGTAGCTCGAATGGATGAGGGCAGGGCAGCGCGCAGAGTACTGGTAGGGCACCTCGAAGGAAAACGTCGTGAGGGGAGACCGAGGCTTAGATGGGAGGACCATGTGAAGGCTGATTTGAGGAGCTTAGGTATTGAAGTGAATGGAAGGAAATAGCGCAAGACAGGGACAGATGGCGAAAATACGTTGCTGCGGTAATGGACTCTCGAGTCCGGTATGACCAGTGAGTAAGTAAGCAGCGCTTGGGGCAGGAAATAGGGCGTGTCGCCGGGGGACGCGAGCGGAGTGGATTGTGGTTCGAAGAGGCTGCTCTCTCTCTCTCTCTCTCTCTCTTCTCCCAGCTTCCGACACGACAGCAAAAACTCTTCCTTCACATCCCTTTCCTACTTTGTGGTCTTCTACCCTTTTTCCGTCAGGCGCGAAGGCCCATCCTGGGGCCTGGTAGCATGTACTCCATCCCTAGAGGGCGAATGATGTACTTCGTTACAGAGAATACACCACAATTATACATACTAAACATTGTTCATTATTTGACAATCCTCCGTCGTCCAGCTGTCCTAGTATCCTCACACTATTTCATTTCTCGGCTTACCAGGACACTGGTACAGTCGATTTGGGGACGAATGTGGGAAAAACATAAAGTTTTGAGTCCAATAAACCAACCACTTACAGCTAACTTTACAGCTACTGAAGTCATCTCCGAGTGCATATGTTGATGTTGTTGTGGTCTTCCTAGGCGCTACAGTCTGGAACCGCCCGCCCGCTACGGTCGCAGGTTCGAATCCTGCCTCGGGCATGGATGTGTGTGATGTCCGTAGGTTAGTTAGGTTCAAGTAGTTCTAAGTTCTAGGAGACTGATGACCTCAGAAGTTAAGTCCCATAGTGCTCAGAGCCATTTGAACCATTTTGTTGTGGTCTTTAGTCCGAAGACTGGTTCGATGCAGCTCTCCGTGCTACCAATCCTGTGCAAGCTTTTTCATCTTCGAATAACTACTGCAACATGCATATTTCTAATCTGCTCACTATATTCTTCTCCCCCTAGCACTTTTACCCTTTTATCTCGCACTTCCCTCCAGTTCTAAACTGGTGATCCCTTGATGTCTCATAATGTGTCGTACCAACCGACCCCTTCTTGTAATCGGGTTGTACCACAAATTTCGCTTCGCCCCTATTCTATTCAGTACCTCCTCATTAGTTACGTGATATACCCATTTAATCTTCACCGTTATTCTGCAGCACATCAAAAGCCTCTATTCTCTTCTTGTCCATACTCTTTATCGTCCATGTTCCACTGCCATACATGGCTACCCTCCATACCAATATTTTCAGAGAAGACTTCCTGACACTTAAATCTATATACGGTGTTAACAAATTTCTCTTCTTCAGAAACGCTTTTCTTGGCATTACCAGTCTACATTTTAAATCCTGTCTGCTTCGACCATCATCAGTTATTTTGTTGCCCAGATATACACACTCATCAAGTACTTTAAGTGTCTCGTTTCTAATCTAATTCCCTTAGCATCACCTGATTTAATTCGACTGCATTCCATTACCCTTGTTTCGCTTTTTTCAATCTTCATCTTATATCCTCCTTCCATACCCAATCCATTCCATCCAACTGCTCTACCCAGTCGTTTGCTGTCTCTGAGAGAATTACAGTGTCGTCGGCAGACTTCGAAGTTTTTATTTCTTCTCCCAGAGTTTTAATTTCTGTCCCAAATTTTTCTATGCTTTCCTTTGCTGCTTGCTCAATGTACAGATTAAATAAGATAGAGGTTAGCCTACAACGTTATCTCACTCCTTTGTCAACAAATGCTTCCCCTTCATGTCTAACCTACCTTTTAAGATAAGTCTTAGGGTCAGTAGTGTCTCGCGTGTCCTACATTTCCCCGAAATCGCATCTCATCTTCTCCGAGGTCGGCTTCTACCAGTTTTTCCATTCTTGTGTAAGGAATTCGTGTTAGTACAGGGTGATTCAAAAAGAATACCACAACTTTAGGAATTTAAAACTCTGCAACGACAAAAGGCAGAGCTAAGCACTATCTGTCGGCGAATTAAGGGAGCTATAAAGTTTCATTTAGTTGTACATTTGTTCGCTTGAGGCGCTGTTGACTAGGCGTCAGCGTCAGTTGATGCTAAGATGGCGACCACTCAACAGAAAGCTTTTTGTGTTATTGAGTACGGCAGAAGTGAATCGACGACAGTTGTTCAGCGTGCATTTCGAACGAAGTATGGTGTTAAACCTCCTGATAGGTGGTGTATTAAACGTTGGTATAAACAGTTTACAGAGAATGGGTGTTTGTGCAAAGGGAAAAGTTCTGGACGGCCGAGAACGAGTGATGAAAATGTAGCACTCATCCAGCAAGCATTTGTTCGCAGCCCAGGAAAATCGACTCGCAGAGCTAGGAGAGAGCTGCAAATTCCACAATCAACTGTATGGAGAGTCTTACGAAAAAGGTTAGTTATGAAACCTTATCGTCTGAATTGAACGTCAACTACCCGAGGCGATGGATCGGCCGCCAGGCAGCCCGTGCCAGAGCACTTCATCACTGGCCTCCAAGAAGCCCTGATCTTACCCCCTGCGATTTTTTCTTATGGAGGTATGTTAAGGATATGGTGTTTCGGCCACCTCTCCCAGCCACCATTGATGATTTGAAACGAGAAATAACAGCAGCTATCCAAACTGTTACGCCTGATATGCTACAGAGAGTGTGGAACGAGTTGGAGTATCGGGTTGATATTGCTCGTGTGTCTGGAGGGGGCCATATTGAACATCTCTGAACTTGTTTTTGAGTGAAAAAAAACCTTTTTAAATACTCTTTGTAATGATGTATAACAGAAGGTTATATTATGTTTCTTTCATTAAATACACATTTTTAAAGTTGTGGTATTCTTTTTGAATCACCCTGTATTTTGAAACCATGACTTATTAAACTGATAGTTCGCTAAATTCACATCCATCAGCACCTGCTTTCTCTGGAGTTGGAATTATTAAATTCTTCTTGAAGTCTTAGGGCAATTCCCCTGTCTCATATATCTTGCACACCAGATGGAATAGTTTTGTCGTGGCTGAGTCTCACAACCCTGTCAGTAGTTCTGACGTAATATCGCCAACTCCCGTGGCCTTGATTCTACTTAGATCTTTCACAGCTCTGTCAAATTCTTCTCGCTGTATCATAAATCTCACCCCATTTTGACTTACGTCCACATGTAATATTGCCCTCAAGTACATCTACCTTGTATAGATCCTTCATATACTCCTTCCGCCTCACAGCTTTCCCTTTTTTGCGTAGAACTGGTTTCCTATCTGAGTTCTTGATATTCATACAGCTCCTTCTCTTTCCTCCAAAGGCCTCTTTAATTTTTCTGTAAGCGGTACCCACCTCGTGGTATCTATCTTTCCTCTAGTGATATACAGGGTGGTCCATTGATCGTGACCGGGCCAAATATCTCACGAAATAAGCGTCAAACGAAAAAACTACAAAGAACGAAACTTGTGTAGCTTGAAGGGGGAAACCAGATGGCGCTTTGGTTGGCCCGCTAAATGGCGCTGCCATAGGTCAAACGGATATCAACTGCGTTTTCTTAAATAGGAACCCCCATTTTTATCACATATACGTGTAGTAGGGCCTACGTAAAGAAATATGAATGTTTTAGTTGGACCACTTTATTCGCTTTGCGATAGATGGCGCTGTAATAGTCACAAACATATGGCTCACAATTTTAGACGAACAGTTGGTAACAGGTAGGTTTTTAAAATTAAAATACAGAACGTAGGTACGTTTGAACATTTTATTTCGGTTGTTACAATGTGATTCATGTACCTTTGTGAACTTATCATTTCTGAGAACGCATGCTGTTACAGCGTGATTACCTGTAAATACCACATTAATGCAATAAATGCTCAAAATGATGTCCGTCTACCTCAATGCATTTTGCAATACGTGTAACGATATTCCTCTCAACAGCGAGTAGTTCGCCTTCCGTAATGTTCGCACATGCATTGACAATGCGCTGACGCACGTTGTCAGGCATTGTGGGTGGATCACGATAGCAAATATCGTTCAACTCTCCCCATAGAAAGAAATACGGGGACCTCAGATCCGGTGAACGGGCGGCCATGGTATGTATGGTGCTTCGACGACCAGCCCACTTGTCATGAAATATGCTATTCAATACCGCTTCAACCGCACGCGAGTTATGAGCCGGACATCCATCATGTTGGAAGTACACCACCATTCTGTCATGCAGTGACACATCTTGTAGTAACATCGGTAGAACATTACGTAGGAAATCAGCGTACAATGCACCATTTAGATTGCCATCGATAAAATGGGGGCCAATTATCCTTCCTCCCATAATGCCGCACCATACATTAAACTGCCAAGGTCGCTGATGTTCCACTTGTCGCAGCCATCGTGGATTTTCCGTTGCCCAATACGCATTATGCCGGTTTACGTTACCGCTGTTGGTGAATGACGCTTCGTCGCTAAATAGAACGCGTGCATAAAATCTGTCATCGTTCAGTAATTTCTCTTGTGCCCAGTGGCAGAACCGTAGACGACGTTCATAGTCGTCGCCATGCAATTCCTGGTGCATAGAAATATGGTACGGGTGCAAACGATGTTGATGTGGCATTCTCAACACCGTCGTTTTTGAGATTCCCGATTCTCGCGCAATTTGTCTGCTACTGATGTGCAGATTTGCCGCGACAGCAGCTATAACACCTACTTGGGCATCATCATTTGTTGCAGGTCGTGGTTGCCGTTTCACATGTGGCTGAACACTTCCTGTTTCCTTAAATAACGGAACTATCCGGCGAGCGGTCCGGACACTTGGATGATGTCGCCCAGGATACCGAGCAGCATACATAGCACACGCCCGTTGGGCATTTTGATCACAATATCCATACATCAACACGATATCGACCTTTTCCGCAATTGGTAAAAGGTCCATTTTAACACGGGTAATTATCACGAAGATAATACCGTCCGCACTGGCGGAATGTTACGTGATACCACGTACTTACACGTTTGTGACTATTACAGCGCCATCTGTCACAAAGCGAAAAAAGTGGTCCAACAAAAACATTCATATTTCTTTACGTACTACACGAATATGTAATAAAAATGCGGGTTCCTATTTTAAAAAACGCAGCGCCATCTAGAGGGCCAACCATAGCGCCATCTGGTATCCCCCTTCAACCTAGACAAGTTTCGTTCTTTGTAGTTTTTTCGTTTGACGCTTATTTCGTGAGATATTTGGCCCGGTCACTATCACTGGACCACCCTGTATACTTTCAAATCCTCTCATTTGGTCTCTTGCCATTCCTGCTTAACCGTTTTGCATTTCGTACCCATCTCATTTTTAAACGTTTCTATTCCCTTTCGCCAGCTTCCTTAATTGTATTTTTATATTTTCTCCTTTTATCAGTTAAATTCAATATCCCCTTTGTTATCCAAGAAAACCGTTTCTTCAATTTCCTGAGGGTAACACAATAAGCGTCAGAGTTGATCGTTGCACCATGGGGGAGAGCATCAATCAGAATAACTTCTTCACAGTCTCAGAAATCCGTCGCCATGACTTTACTGGCTGAGAGTGGCGGTTTGAACATTTGCTTCTGACAAGGGAACATCCCCATCGCACCCCCCTCAGATTTAGTTATAAGTTGGCACAGTAGACATGCCCTGAAAAACTAAACACAGACCAATCGAGAAAACAGGAAGAAGTTGTGTGGAACTATGAAAAAAAAAGCAAAATATACAAACTGAGTAGTCCATGCACACGACAGGCAACATCAAGGCTACTGTCAGCACAGGAGCGCCGTGGTCCCGTGGTTAGGGTGAGCAGCTGCCGAGCCAAAGGTCCGTGGTTCAAGTCTTCCCTCAAGTGAAAAGTTTAGTTTTTTATTTTCAGACAATTATTATCTGTCCGTCCGATGTAATCACTTTTTTGTTGGGAGTGCTTATCACATCCACAAGAAAACCTAAATCGGGCAAGGTAGAAGAATCTTTTTACCCATTCGCCAAGTGTGCAAGGTAGGTGGGTCGACAACATATTCATGTCATGTGACGCACATGCCGTCACCAGTGTCGAATAGAATACATCAGACGTGTTTTCCTGTGGAGGAATCGGTTGACCTATGACCTTGCGATCAAATGTATTCGGTTACCATTGGAGAGGCATGTCCTTTCGTCTACTAATCGCACGGTTTTGCGGTGCGGTCGCAAAACACAGACACTAAACTTATTACAGTGAACAGACACGTTAATGAACGAACGGACAGATCATAACTTTGCGAAAATAAAAAAAGTAAAATTTTCGTGGGAGGGAAGATTTGAACCTAGGACTTCTCGTTCCGCAGTTGCTCACGCTAACCACGGGACCACGGCGCTCCTAAGCTTACATTAGCCTTGATGTTACTTATCTTTTACATGGGCTACTCAGTTTGTACATTTTGCTTATTTTTTTCATAGTTCGACACAACTTCTTCATGTTTTCTCGATTGATCTGTGTTCAGTTTTTCAAGGCCTATCCACTGTGCCAACTTATAACTAAATCTGAGGGGGGTGCGATGGGGAGGTTCCCTTGTGAGGAGGCCTGGCGTGGCGCCCCTACATGGACTACCGTTTTGTTTTCTGTTCGAAGTGATGAACCTATGAATTGTCAAGATCAGCCTCGTCACGCGCAAGCAATTCTGTACTGATGGTCCATCGTTGCTCTTTATCGTCCAGTGCTGGGCAGCGAGGAAACCAACGAACACACTCCTTTGAGAACCAAAGTTGGTGGATGAGTGTGTCAGCACTGCCAACAAGTGTCCGGTTGTGAAGCGAGGTACTTGATTGTGATACGTCAATCACCACGTCGAGCGTCCGCAGATTCCAACAGTGCAGGAGACACATGTGGGGGGGGCGGGCGCGCCGGAGATCGGACAAGTCTGCGAGACCTTGTTGCAATGATGGACAGACGCCTCGCCCAAAGACTCGGCGTGCTTTTGTTCACTGCCAGGTCTGTGTAGGCATTCTGCGAGCGGCTGTGAAAATCTCTGGTTTACCGGCAAAAGAAACTGAATGACAGCTCTCTGCTTACAAGGGATCCTCCCCATCGCACCCCCCTCAGTTTTAGTTATAAGTTGGCACAGTGGATAGCCCTTGAGAAACTAAACACAGATCAATCGAGAAAGGAAGAAGTTGTTTGTAACTATGAAAAAATAAGCAAAATATACAAACTGAGTAGTCCATGTGCAAGATATACAACATCAAGGAAAGTGTGAACTCAGGAGCGCCGTGGTTAGCGTGAGCAGCTGCGGAATGAGAGGTTTTTGATTCAATTCTGCCCTCGGGTGAAAAGTTTATCTTCTTTATTTTTGCAAAGTTATGATCTGTCCGTTCGTTCATTAACGTCTCTGTTCACTGTAATAAGTTTAGTGTCTGTGTTTTGCGACCGCACCGCAAAAAGGACAGGGTTTGTTTTACTGCAGTATTTTGCATGGAGATCTCCCGTTGTTCATCATTATTCCCAAAAAGTCCTATCTAAGCCTGCTTTCTGTATTCTGTTCATATTTCTTTCAAAATAATTATTTCTGATTGTACAACACTCATTTGGGCCCAAATCTTTTTCATATAACTTCGCAATGCATTCTTTACCTATTCTCCATAGTCAGTTTCTTATATAGTCTACCCCCTCTTAAGCTAACTTAAATCTACTGAGCTCAGATGCTAAACTAAGGGACGAGACAATGCAGCAGCACATAAAACAATTAATATAAACAGCAATGAAAAAAAATGGAAAATCGCAAAGCAAGCTACAGTAAATCTAAATTACCAAGCAATTCAACATTACAACTAATATGAGGCAATGGGCAGCAAACAAAAAAATAAATCTGGCTTAGCAGAGTAACACAAATTAAAGTTCAGTAGCACTATGCTTGGCAAACAGCAGCTTATATCTAAACATGACATAGCTCAAGCAGAAAAAATAGTACACTAAAGATAACAATGCAGATAAGGGAAATGTATAATCACATCTTAATGTCTAAGTAATTAAAGTGGTGTACCACAACAACTTATTGTAAAAGAAATATTACCATGTACTTGAAAAGAATATTATGTATGCACCAAGTGCACCTTTTTTGAAGAATGTGGATCACAAAATTATTATTTAATAGATCTGTTGACAGAAAGTGTTCACATTAGCAAATGCATTTAATTTTATTTTATGAAACCAATGCTGCAACACAGCTGGAAAACAGATGTCAAATGAAATAAGCAATTACGCAAACCAAAGCATAAAAACATCATTCAATAGCTATGTGGCATTTTGTAAGTCAGTAGCTCTCAACTCTCGTAGAAAGACACTTGTCATTATCAGGTTTGCAGATGTAAGAATATTTCCCATCAATTCATAAGCATTTCAGTAAATATCATAAATTACGAGCTCCACAGTATGCTTTCGACAAGGAAACGTCAATAGCGAGGATAATGGCCCCCCTTTTTTTTTCTACCTGTGCCGCTGAAAGGCTAATGGCTTTTTTTCGGGCGGCTGTCGCCCAGGTGGGTGCCCGCGACGCATTACGTGCAGGTGGTCACTTAACTTTCTTACGGAAATATTTACGACAGCAGTTTCCGCTACAGTGACAGTCACATATACAAAATTTCACAGGTCGAGAATTTACGTTGCAAATGTGTAGAAACAAAATCCTATGAATATAAGTGTCCAAAAAAAATTTTCAGTGGCATTGTGATACATTCACACATGATTCACACATGTACACACATTTCATAATTCTAAAGTATGATTCTTGGTTTCCAACATCCTTTTCCATAAGTCAGAGTCCCTAATCACTATTCATTACTCCTTACCTTATTACACAAATATATATTCGTCGACACGTCAATCTTGCGACGACACTTCAATATTTCATCATAATAAATATATAGCATAACCAAATTCCTCATATAGCATCAGCTTATTGATCATAAACATACCTCAACAGCATAATACACATCGTCGTCGTAAAAATAACATCGTAACACCTCAGTCAAATCTCAAAAACGTCATAGCTTTCTGCAATAATTTCAAAACTTAAAAAAAATTCTCTGCTCATTTCAATAGTGTCATCTACCTCAAACGTACTTTAAAATCATGCTCCCTTACCAAATACATCATTCAAAGCTCTCATAGTATCACAATGATTCCGAAAAAATACGAACAGTTTACAAAGTACAGACAAAATACAGTTTCATAAGTGTGAAGTTATCCAACTGTGTAATTGCGTAAACATCTGTCACTGACGTAATAAAAAGAATGTTTGTTTCTCTGTCAAATAATCAGATAGCTGTGTAATTTGTGTGTTAGAGAAATATGGTACTGGTGTGTAAAGTTGTATAAGCAAATACCATATTAGCTAGGGTTCCTTGTGGTTGCCACACACATGGTACACAAAGTAAGCGTGTACCCCCCTGAGGATTAATGTAATTATACCCTCAGGTGTTACAGATTACAGCAATGGAATGAAATGTATCACGGAAAACTTTCTTTGTAATTCAAAAATCTTTAAAAATAAATGTTTTAAGTACAAAATTAATCATTCAAATACGTGTACTGTACCGCTAAATGTGCGTCTTGTTGCAACATAATCTGTGTGGAAGTGTCGTAGTTATCGTCCTCCGAAAGCTAAGTTCTGCAGAAGTCAATGTACTTACCTCATAATACACACAAGTGAAATGCTTTGCGTATAAATGTCTTAGTTATTACGCTTATTGCCGTGATGAGGAAAGTACTGTGCTGTAACGTATTGTTGTGCTACGGAAAAGGCAGTCTCATTGTAGCTATACCACAAAAGTTACTACTAAAACCTGTTTTACTTTCCAGAATAATTCAGAAAAACTGTGCAGATATAAAACAGATATAGCGCAAAAGCAACCTTGTAAATTGTCACTCATTAGTAGTGTCGTGATAAAATCGTGTATCTGTCACATAAACTAATCACTCTGTCGTCTGGTATCTCACAGAAAGTACTTTAAACCCAGAATGTATTTTCAAGTAAACCAAAATGTTGCATTAAAATCTCATTAGCAGTGCCGGTATATGTTCTAAGTATGTGAGCCTCATAGTCGTTACACGATCGTGCAACTAACAAGCAAAAATGTACAAATACAACACTGTGTCGTCTGTTCACTATAACAATGCAATCGTAATTTCTGTTTAAAAATGTTCCCTAGGTTCTAGACTGTATATTTAACTTCAAACATTGTTGCATGTTAACAGTTTCTTAAGTCAGACAAAGCATACTAGAAATGTGAAGTGAAAAGTTTTATGGCAAAGACAAAAGTTAAAAAGCAGATTATCTTTAAATAAACGGTTTTACATGTGAAGTGTGGTGCTATCCTTTACTCTTCATAGTACTCACAGTTTGATTTGAATGCAATTATCATGTTGTATACGTCGGTAAGGAATGCTAAATCTTTTCTCAAGGTTAGGTTCTGTGTTATTTTTCCCTGAGCCAGCCGGCGCAGGTGGCTGCCTGCGGTGCGAGTCATTGTCTGTTTCTTTGTTGGCGCGCGTCGTTATTGGGATTAGGAGACCTAGCTTCTACAAATTCACGTTGTCGAATGTGCCCTGCTCTGTTTGAATCCCGCCAGTTCTGGTGAAATTCAGGTCTGTCGTTATCTACATCTACATCTACATTAGTACTCCGCAAGCCACCCAACGGTGTGTGGCGGAGGGCACTTTACGTGCCACTGTCATTACCTCCCTTTCCTGTTCCAGTCGCGTATGGTTCGCGGGAAGAACGACTGTCTGAAAGCCTCCGTGCGCGCTCTAATCTCTCTAATTTTACATTCGTGATCTCCTCGGGAAGTATAAGTAGGGGGAAGCAATATATTCGATACCTCATCCAGAAACGCACCCTCTCGAAACCTGGCGAGCAAGCTACACCGCGATGCAGAGCGCCTCTCTTGCAGAGTCTGCCACTTGAGTTTATTAAACATCTCCGTAACGCTATCACGGTTACCAAATAACCCAGTGACGAAACGCGCCGCTCTTCTTTGGATCTTCTCTATCTCCTTCGTCAACCCGACCTGGTACGGATCCCACACTGATGAGCAATACTCAAGTATAGGTCGAACGAGTGTTTTGTAAGCCACCTCCTTTGTTGATGGACTACATTTTCTAAGCACTCTCCCAATGAATCTCAACCTGGTACCCGCCTTACCAACAATTAGTTTTATATGATCATTCCACTTCAAATCGTTCCGTACGCATACTCCCAGATATTTTACAGAAGTAACTGATACCAGTGTTTGTTCCGCTATCATATAATCATACAATAAAGGATCCTTCTTTCTATGTATTCGCAATACATTGCATTTGTCTATGTTAAGGGTCAGTTGCCACTCCCTGCACCAAGTGCCTATCCGCTGCAGATCTTCCTGTATTTCGCTACAATTTTCTAATGCAGCAACTTCTCTGTATACTACAGCATCATCCGCGAAAAGCCGCATGGAACTTCCGACACTATCTACTAAGTCATTTATATATATTGTGAAAAGCAATGGTCCCATAACACTCCCCTGTGGCACGCCAGAGGTTACTTTAACGTCTGTAGACGTCTCTCCATTGATAACAACATGCTGTGTTCTGTGTTCTGTGTTCTGTGTTATGATTATCTCGTCTGTCGTCATGTCGGTAGATTTCATAATTTCTTTCTTGTCGGTCATGTGGTGGAGTATTTCTCCCTGAATCGTAACTGCCCGCTGGTCCGTTGCGTCTAAAGTTATTCTGTCTCCCTTGATAGTATTTATTTTGGTTCCCATATTTTCTGTTTCTCTTATTGTCTCTGTGATAGTCATTACCACGGAGAGGTGATCTTTCCCTGTAGTTATTACTACTCTGCCAACGGTTGTCATACGGGTGGTGTCTGTTTTGGTCACGATTTGTGTTGTGAGAATAGCCTTGTCGTGTCAAGTTATTACTTCTTTCATCGCGGAATTGCGACGGATGTGATCTGTAATTGTTGTGTTCCTGGTTTCGCGTTCCGTGATTGTCAGTGTCAATTTCTAATTCTTGTAAGAGTCCCTGAAATGCTTCAATGTCGTCTTTGCAACGTCCTGCCAAAATAATATGCCGTAAATGTTCAGGCAGTTTGATTAAGCAAATGCGGATGAGTTCTGAGGGGCTGTATGGGTTCGAAAGATACTGATTCTTATGCAACATGTCTTCAAAATATTTCATAAGACTGGAAAATTCAGATTGTTCGAAACGTTTCATCATTATGATGCTATGTTTTACTCAGTCTTGTGTGGGTTGAGACCAATATGCTGAGAGGAAGGCATGGTAAAACTCTCCTTCACTGTGGCAATCGTGAATTACCGATCCCATTCTTACAGCTGGTTCATTCTCCAAGTAGCCACACATAAATTCTAATCTGTGTTCTAACGACCAGTTGGGAGGAAAACAATGCGAGAATTGATGGAGCCATGCTTGTGGATGAATGTCGTTGCCAGAATTCTTAAATGTTTTGAATTTACGTGTAGTAATGAACAGCTTATAGTCAAAATCATCATGTCGGCGAGTCGCATATCGGTCATTGTTAGGTCGTGTCGGCCGTTCCATCTCAAAATTCGCTGCACATTGCCAATTTCTTTCATAACTTTCGAAATGCCCTGTGTTATTATTTTGTGGCTGTTCCGTATTTCTGTGTCCCTCTTCCCGTATTGGGGCGCGAGTATCCTCTGAAATACGTAATTCTTGTATTACCTGTGTCAGCTGATCTTGTACTTCCCGGATTTCTCTTTTGTACTGTGTATTGATTTGATTTTGATTCTGTTTGAATTTTCTAATTTGTTCATACTCTTCTGTGTCAGTGAAGGCTACAGGTCTTGTGTCATTCAGATCATCATCTACCTTTGTAGATAAGTTAGTGACCTGATCCGAAAGTTCGGCTACTTTCTCCGATAGTGAACACATTTCCTCGGTGTGTTTTTCTGAACCAAGGCCGGTCGAAGTGGCCGTGCGGTTAAAGGCGCTGCAGTCTGGAGCCGCAAGACCGCTACGGTCGCAGGTTCGAATCCTGCCTCGGGCATGGATGTTTGTGATGTCCTTAGGTTAGTTAGGTTTAACTAGTTCTAAGTTCTAGGGGACTAATAACCTCAGCAGTTGAGTCCCATAGTGCTCAGAGACATTTTTTTTTCTGAACCAAGTTTCAGAGTGTCCATTTGTGTTGAAATCGAATCTACTGTGTCCTTTAAGTTTTCCTGAGTTTTTGCAAGTTGCGTAACCGAATCGGTAGATGCAACTGAGTCAATTTTAGCCCACAAGGTCTCATGATTTTCATGAACAATGGTTTGCAGTTCTTTTATGGCTGCTTCATGATTCTGTAATGCATTTTCATGCCGCGAAAAAATAGGTTGAAAATGTTCACAAATTTGTGTTTTTACGTCATTACAGACTTTTTGACATATCGATTCAATGTTATGTAACTCAGTAGTTAAATCTTCACGTGTTTGTTCAAGTGTGGTGTCTAACTTTTGAAGATTTTGTTCCATTGTGTCTAACTGTTGCTGTGTTTGTCTCTGGTGTTGTTCCATTCTGTCTAACTTTTGAAGATTTTGTTCCATTGTGTCTAACTGTTGCTGTGTTTGTCTCTGGTGTTGTTCCATTGTGTCTAACTTTTTAAGATTTTGTTCCACTGTGTCTAACTTTTTAAGATTTTGTCCCATTTGTCTCTGATTTTGTTCCATTTGTTGCATTAATTGCAATAATAATGTATTAGTGTCTGGAATCTGTTTCTCTACGCTTTTCGGCGGTGCATTTGCACCGGCAACATTCACATTTTGACAAGCAGAAAATGTGTCTTGACTTATTTGAGAAAACGGTGATGACCCAAAACCTGAATCTACAGTATTTGCGAAATTGTGTCCTGTCATTTCGGATTCCTGAGGCGAGCTGTTGCCGACCGATCGATCGATAATGCTTCCCTGTTCACTACCTGTTTCATTGTCTACACCATTGTTTGCAGCCCGCTCCATTTCCCTATTCACAATTACCAAATTACTACTTTGAACATCAGTTAATTCACTACTCGGTGGCGCTAACACACTGCTTTCGTCTTCACTGTCATTTCTCAGTTTACTTTGGAGCCTAGTATTACGTTTTTCACACGCCATAATTGTCACAATATTTCACACGATAACACAGAAAAACACAATTTGAAGAGCAAAAATAAGAGAACACATTAACATAACACTGAAAATAATATCTAGTTAATTGCAGCTGCGAAATACTTGGTGCAAATCAACATGCATGCCACAACTGTTTTACTGTACAACAATGAAAGACTGCAACTACAAAGGAGATTTTCTCTACAATTACACGCTAGCAATAAACAATAGCTACACTAATTACACAAACTACAAGAAAAAATCAGAAGATTCCAGTGAGGTATTCTGGCAGGGTCGCCATATGAAACGTCCCCTTTGAACAATTATACATGACTGTGCTTAACCTGACACACAATATTTTTAGCGCAACGCAATCTGACCTTCAAGAATCCCTACAAAAGAATGGCCCTGACTAACATTAAACTATATCTTCCAGAAATCACTTACCTCACAAAAATCTTCGCTACTCAAGCTACTGCAATACCGCGAGCGCCACTACTGCCAGCTAAATAAAAGATTCAAACTACTGAAGGCACTAACTACTGATAGGGATAGTTAGCAAATGAAAGATATTAATAGAGAACAAACAATGTATTTACCTTGATATCATCATATATAAATATAGCAGTTCATGACAAATTTCAAAACTCCGCCATCTCTCTCCCCACATCCACCACTGCTGGCGGCTCACCTCCAACTGCGCAACGCTACGCGCTGTTCACAGCCAGCTGCCTAACACTACAATGACAGACAACAATGCAAACTAGCCACAGACTGCACACAGCACAGCCAGTGATTCTCACACAGAGCGCTACGTAATGTTGCCAATAAGAAAACATAAACAGCCTACTTACACATGTCTCGGTGACCTCTTGTTCGCATTGACGGCACTTTGAACAGTGGACGTTAAATTTCAGATGTGTTACGAGCCATGGCTCTACCCTTCATTCGATCCCTGCGAAACCCTACATTTCAGCAGGATAATGCACGACCGCATGTTGCATGTCCTGTACGGGCCTTTCTGGATACAGAAAATGTTCGACTGCTGCCCTGGCCAGCACATTCTCCAGATCTCTCACCAACTGAAAACGTCTGGTCAATGGTAGCCGAGCAACTGGCTCGTCACAATACGCCAGTCACTACTCTTGATGAACTGTGGTATCGTGTTGAAGCTGCATGGGCAGCTGTACCTGTACGCGCCGTCGAAGCTCTATTTGACTCGATGCCCAGGCGTATCGAGGCCGTTATTACGGTCAGAGGTGGTTGTTCTGGGTACTGATTTCTCAGGATCTATGCACCCAAAATGGGTGAAAATGTAATCACATGTCAGTTCTAGTACAATATATTTGTCCAATGAATACCCGTTTATCATCTGCATTTCTTCTTGGTGTAGCAATTTTAATGGTCAGTAGTGTATTCAACCTCTCTCGTAGATATGGAAGGAAGATGGATAATGGCTAAAGAAGAAGAAGGAGGAGGTGAAGGAGGAAGACGAAGAGAAAAAGAGAAAGAAAAGTGCTGGCGTATTATCGTTTTTCTCTTAGTTATTTTGTAGTCGATTGTCTACACGTATTGGACTGTCCATTGGACACCATTCTCTTGTTATGAGTTTCCGCTACCCGCCGAATGACGCTCCCTGCCGAAAAGCTGACAGTCTGCCAGAATACAGTCGTGTTGTCTTGCGCCTTCTTCCCAGGTACGTGAGGCCAGTTCTGCCGATGACTTCCACGAACAGTGGGCTACCGGGAGAAGGCCGCAAGGTCGTCTGGTGTAGACCTACATCTGCATCTACATTTATACTCCGCAAGCAACCCAACGGTGTGTGGCGGAGGGCACTTTACGTGCCACTGTCATTACCTCCCTTTTGCCGGCCGGAGTGGCCGTGCGGTTCTAGGCGCTGCAGTCTGGAACCGAGCGACCACTACGGTCGCAGGTTCGAATCCTGCCTCGGGCATGGATGTGTGTGATGTCCTTAGGTTAGTTAGGTTTAATTAGTTCTAAGTTCTAGGCGACTGATGACCTGAGAAGTTAAGTCGCACAGTGCTCAGAGCCATTTGAACCATTACCTCCCTGTTCCAGTCGCTAATGGTTCGCGGGAAGAACGACTGTCTGAAAGCCTCCGTGCGCGCTCTAATCTCTCTAATTTTAGATTCGTGATCTCCTCAGGAGGTATAAGTAGGGGGAAGCAATATATTCGATACCTCATCCAGAAACGCACCCTCTCGAAACCTGGACAGCAAGCTGCACCGCTATGCAGAGCGCCTCTCTTGCAGAGTCTGCCACTTGAGTTTGTTAAACATCTCCGTAACGCTATCACGGTTACCATATAACCCTGTGACGAAACGCGCCGCTCTTCTTTGGATCTTCTCTATCTCCTCCGTCAACCTGATCTAGTACCGATCCCACACTGATGAGCAATACTCAAGTATAGGTCGAACGAGTGTTTTGTAACCCAAAAAACAATGGAGCGCTTCTGACACTCGACGTTTATTTCGTATTTCGCCTCATCTCCAAAGCTCCTGCAACATCTCCCCGTCTCCAATGACTTCGTTGCCGACGGGAAGTTAAACTCCAGTCTTCCTATTCTTCATTTGAAACATGTCTGCGTTCAAAACAAAAGTGCTTCTGGGCCGAGTTATGCTCCCCCTATGATGCAGATTATAAGAACACAGGGTTTTATACTCAAGCGCCAAAGAAACTGATACAAGCATGCGTGTTCAAATATAGAGATACGTAAACAGGTAAAATACGGCGCTACGGTCGCCAACGCCTATATGAGTCAACAAGTGCCTGGCGCAGTTGTTAGTTCGGTTACTACTGCTACAATGGCAGGTTAAATGAGTTTGAACGTGGTGTTACTGTCGGCGCACGGGCGATGGGACACAGCATCTGCGAGATACAGATGAAGTGGGGATTTTCCGGTATGACCATATCACGAGTGTACCGTGAATATCACGAAACAGGTAAAACATCAAATCTCCAGTATCGCTGTGGCCGCAAAAAGATCCTGCAAGAACGGGACCAACGACGACTGAAGAGAATCGTTCAACGTGGTAGGAGTGCAATCCTTCCGCAAATGGCTGGAGATTTCAAAGCTGGGCCATCAACAAGTGTCAGCGTGCGAGGCATTCAACGAAACATCAACGATATGGGATTTCGGAGCAGCAGGCCCACTCGTGTATCCTTGATGACTGCACGACTCAAAGCTATAGGCCGCTGGCCGGAGTGGCCGAACGGTTCTAGGCGCTTCAGTCTGGAACCGCGCGACTGCTATGGTCGCAGGTTGGAATCCTGCCTCGGGCATGGATGTGTGTGATATCCTTAGGTTAGTTAGGTTTAAGTAGTTCTAAGTTCTAGGGGACTGATGACCTCAGATGTTAAGCCCCATAGTGCCCAGAGCTATTTGAACCAATTTTTTACGCCTCTCCTGGGCCCGTCAACACCGACACTGGACTGTTGATGACTGGAAACATGTTGCCTGGTTGGACGAGTCCCGTTTCAAATTGTATCGAGCGGATGTACGTGTATGGAGACAACCTCAGGAATCCATGGACCCTACATGTCAGCTGGGGCTGTCCAAGCTGGTGGTGGCCTGTAATAGTGTGGGGCGTGTGCAGCTGGAGTGATACGGGACCCCTGATACGTCTAGATGCGACTCTGACACGTACGTAAGCATCCTGTCCGATCACCTGCAGTCATTCATGTGTCCTTTGTGCATTCCGACGGACTTGAGCAACTCCAGCAGGAGAATGCGACTCACCACACGTCCAGAATTGCTTCAGATTGGCTCCAGGAACACTCCTCTGAGTTTAAACATTTCTGCTGGCCACCAAACCCCCCCAGAGACGAATATTATTGAGCATATCTGGGAAGCCTTGAAACGTGCTGTTCAGAAGACACCTCCACCCCGTCGTACTCTTGCGGATTTATGGACAGCCCTGCAGGATTCATCGTGTCAGTTCCCTCCAGCACTACTTCAGACATTAGTCGAGCCCATGCCATGTCGTGCTGCGGCACTTCGGCGCACTCGTGGGCGGGGGGTCGACACGATATTAGGCAGGCGTACCAGTTTCTTTGGCTCTTCAGTGTAGTTTGCTTGAAATAGGAATGTGACGTTAGAAATACAACACTGTAAAGCATGACAGGACATAACGTCAACGTGAACCACTTAGAGTGTACAAACAAAGTAATGCGAATTTGCTACTTTAGATGCCATTGGAATACTTAGATCTCCTTGATTTATTTGTGCCGTGGAGCCCGCTTGCAGCGGGATAGCGTACAAATACCCTGTGTCGCAGTTGTTTACGAATGCCATCGTAGTGCCTGGCCTACGCAAGCAGATCTGCGTTAGCACTGCGTGCTCTTTATAGCAAAATCAGTGGGTTGTGTGTAGCCCGTTCACGTAGCGGCCAGCCCTGAGCTGGACTGCCATCAAGTAATCACCCACTGAGGTCAGTCAACAAGCGCGCCACGGCTTGGCCTTATCCGCAGGCACGGAACTCGCCAGCAGCACCCACTCCGCATCTACATCTATACTCCGCGAAACACTGTGAAGTGCATGGCAGAGGGTACGTTCCACTATATCAGTGATTAGCGCATTTCCCGTTCCATTCATGCATGGAGCGCGGGCAGAATGATTGTTTAAATGGCTCTGAGCGTGCTGTAATTAACCTAATCTTGCCCTCGCGATCTTTTTTTCTCTGTTTTTATTTAGTCACCAGTCTTCTGGCTTCTTTGATACGGCCCGCCACAAGTTCCTCTCCTATGCTAACCTCTTCATCTCAGAGAAGCACTTGCAGCCTATGTCCTCAATTATTTGCTAGGTATATTCCAATCTCTGTCTTCCTCTACAGTTTTTGACCTCTACAATTGCCTCTAGTACCACAGAAGTCATTCCCTGATGTCTGAACACATGTCCTATCATCCTGTCCCTTCTCCTTGTTAGTGTGTTCCACATATTCCTTTCCTCTCCGATTACGCGCAGAACCTCCTCATTTCTTATCTTACCAGTCCGCCTAATTTTCAACATTCGTCTGCGGCACCACATCTCAAGTGCTTCGATTCTTTTCTGTTCCGGTTTTCCCACAGTCCATGGTTCGCTAGCATACAATGCTGTGCTCCAAACGTACATTCTGAGAAATTTCTTTCTCACATTAAGGCCTACGTTTGATACTAGTAAACTTCTCTTGGCCAAGAACGCCCTTTTTACCACTGTTAGTCTGCTTTGATGTCCTCCTTGCTCCGCCCGTAATTGGTTATTTTAAAGCCTAGGAAATAGAATTCCTCTACTTCGTGACCATCAATCCTGATGTTCGCGATCCTCATGTGAGCGATATGTAGGGAGTTATTTATTCCTAGAGTCATCATTTGAAGCTAGTTCTTGAAATTTTGTTAGTAGACTTTCTCGGCATAGTTTACTTCTATCTTCAAGAGTCTGCAAATTCAGTTCTTTCACTATCTCAGTGAAACTCTCCAGCGGGTCAAAGAAACCTGTGACCATTCGTGCTGTCCTTCTCTGTATACGTTCGATATCCCTGCTGATCCTATTTAATATGGGTCCCACACACTTGAGCAGTATTCTAGAATGGGTCCGAGAAGCGATTTGTAAGCAATCTCCTTTGTAGACTGACTGCATTTCGCTAATATTCTACTAATAAACCGAAATCTGCCACCTACTTTACCTACGACTGAGCCTATGCGATCGTTCATTTCATGTCCCTACGAAGTGTGACACCCACGTATTTGTATGAGTTGACCGATTCCAACCGTGACTCACTGATTTTATACTCATAGGATACTATGTTTTTTTTTTTTTATTTTTGTGGACATCACAACGTTACATTTCTTAATACCTAAATCCAGCTGACAATCTTTCAACCACTGTGAAATCTTATCAAGGACTGATTGAATATTTGTACAGCTTTGTTCAGACTGTACTTCGTTGTAGGTAACTGCATCATCTGCGATATTGTCCACAAGATCATTAATAAAAAACATGAACAACAAAGGACCCAAGCCGCGGAGTGGCCGCGTGGTTTGAGGCGTCCCGACACGGACTGCTTGGCCCCTCCCGCCGGAGGTTCGAGTCCCCCTCGGGCATGGGTGTACGTGTTGTTCTTAGCATAAGTCAGTTTAAGTAGTGTGTAAGTCTAGGGGCCGATGACCTTAGCAGTTTGGTCCCTTAGGAATTCACACACATTTGAACATTTTGAACAAGGGACCCAAACCTCTCATTGGGGTACATCTGAAGTTACTTCTACATCTGCCGATGTCTCTCCATCCATATAACGTGCTGTGTTCTCCATAACAAGAAATCCTCAGTCTAATTTCGTCTGATAACCCATAACATTGTACTTTTGATAATAGGCGCAGGTATGATACTGTGTGAAATGCTTTTCGCAAATCGAGTAATTCAACATTCTACACTCATCTAATGATACGAAGATTCTACTAGATACAGCGCAGAACGGAAAATTAACGCTTGTCAAGACGAAACGTAGAAAAATCATATTTACATCGGGCGTTGACAGAAGCCAATAAAGGCAACCACTCAAAGCTCCGTCCTGCGAACGAAGTGCAAACCTACTCCTTCTAGAACTACATTTACACACCGCGTTGTGTGGTGGGGGGTATTTGATGTACCACTAGTACTTCCGCCTGTCTTGTTCCAGCCGAGAATGGTACCCAAGAAAAACAACTGTTGATGTACGCTCTAATCTCTGTAATTTTACTTCCGTGATCTTTTCGACACTGTACGCCGGAGCAGGTAATATGTTGTTTCGCTCTTATGGGAATCGACTGCACACCGCGAACCAAACGCCTCTATTGCAGCGTATGTCACTGAAGTTGGATGAGCATTTACGTCACGTTTTCCTGCTTGCTAACAGAACCCATGGCGAAACGTGCTGCTCTTCTCTGGGTCTTCTCTATTTCCTCTGTACTCCTGCGTAGTACAGGTCTGAGACTGATGAGCAATACTTAGGTATCGGTCAACGGAGGCTTTTGAAAATGCCCTCCTTCCCCCCTCCCCCTTCCGTCATTCTCCTTGCATTTTCAGACATTCTCAAGCTTGTTCACAGTGTCATTCGTCTATGACGTCTCATTTTGAAGTATCGCACTTAATCAAACATCTTTTTGACGTTAATATGAGGGAAGATCGGAAAGTAACGCACAATAATTTTATTACCATAAAGTTTAATAAGCAACAAAACAAAAAAAATTACAGAAGAGCTTACATTATTTACCTATTTTTCTACAGAGTCACTAACGTTCTCAACACATTTCTCCCATTGCAGTATCAGTTTCAGCATCCCCTATTCATAGAAGTCCGTTCGGTTCGAGTGTAGCCATCTGCGGACAGCTGATTTCAATTCTGCGTATGTCGCAAAGCGGTGGCCGATCAATAATTTCTTAATTATGAAAGTCCGCTGTGCAAGGTCTGGACCGCCTGCTTGGTTTCGGACATGTAGTGGTATGTCCACAACTCATCACCAGTGAGGATACCTTCCGGAAAATAATGCCATCTGCGGCGTAACGCATTAAATGATCCAAGCTTGTCATCATTGGCTGGTCCTTGCGGTTGTCTGACAGGCTCTTAAGACACCCAGCGAGCACTAACTTCACGAAATTTCAACGTATCGTGACCGGTACCGTACACCGCGCCATCGGAAATGAACTGCTGCGATAAGGTTCGCAGGAGAGCACGCCAGCCGTTCCAAATTGCTCGCTCAGTAGCTCCGTCATTCTGCGGGGTTGCAGCTCTTGCCGGACGCTGGAGCCTGGCGAACCATTAATGTTCACACGGTCCTTTTGAGACATTGCACACCACCTGGAGCCATTGCTACTGACCATACAGTCGCCTCCATACACACCACGCACGGCCCTTGGAATTTTGCTCGGTTTGTGCTCTTTGGTCCACAAATATCGAAGTACACTTCGCTGCTCTTCACAAGCTGACTACAGTAACATGTGCGCCATATCACTCGCAGAGCATATGACTAGAATTTGTTCACTTTTTTTCATTCCCTGAACAGCGGGGAATGTGCGGTGCGGATTGAGGAGCACGAAGACTGTCACGGGTAGTGTAACAAGCTGGGTGTAGAGGCGGGTAGATTTCTTGCAGTACTTCCAACGCTTACGGTTTGCGCTTCGTACAGATTGCTTGCTGTGCTGTACGAGGGGCGTTTGAAAAGTCCATGCAAAAACAAAAATTACTTACGTGTTTGAGATAAACCTTTTTTATTTTTCGACACAGTCTCCTTTTAGACTTATACACTTCGTCCAACGCTGTTCTAATCTGTTTATCCCTTCCGAATAATAGGAATTGTCCAAGTCTGCAAAATAGCTATTAGTTGCTGCAACCACCTCCTCGTTTTAATAAAATCTTTGCCCCGCCAGCCATTTCTTCAAATTGGGGAACAAATAGTAGTCGGAGGGAGCCAAGTCTGGAGAATAGGGTGGATGTGCAGCGAGTTGGTATCCTATTTCCACATCTGCTGAGGTGTGTGCTGGTGCATTGTCGTGATGGAAAAGGACTTTTTTGCGGTCCAATCGCCGGCGTTTTTCTTGCAGCTCGGATTCCAAACGGCCCAATAACGATGAACAATATGCACCTGTAATAGTTTTACCCTTTTCCAGATAGTCGATGAGGATCATTCCTTGCGAATCCCAAAAGACAGTCACCATAACCTTTCCAACCGAAGGAATCGTCTTCGCCTTTTTTGGTGCAGATTCTCCCTTGGTAACCCATTGTTTAGATTGTTGTTTGGTCTCAGGAGTATAGTAGTGTATCCATGTGTCATCTACAGTGACGAAACAACACTTACAGTCCTGCAGATTTTCCCCGAACAGCTGCAAACCATCCTTCCAACACTTCACACGATTCCGTTTTTGGTCAAGCGTGAGCAATTGCGGAACCCATCTTGCGGGTAGCTTTCTGGCGTCCAAATGTTGATGCAAAATACTTTGTACACGTTCATTCGAGATGCCCACAGCACTAGCAATCTCACGCACCTTAACTCTTCTGTCATCCATCACCATGTTGTTGTTGCGGTCTTCAGTCCTGAGACTGGTTTGATGCAGCTCTCCATGCTACTCTATCCTGTGCAAGCTTCTTCATCTCCCAGTACCTACTGCAACCTACATCCTTCTGAATCTGCTTAGTGTATTCATCTCTTGGTCTCCCTCTACGATTATTACCCTCCACGCTACCCTCCAATGCTAAATTTGTGATCCCTTGATGCCTCAAAACATGTCCTACCAACCGATCCCTTCTTCTACTCAAGGCACAAACTCCTCTTCTCCCCAATTCTATTCAATACCTCCTCATTAGTTATGTGATCTACCCACCTAATCTTCAGCATTCTTCTGTAGCACCACATTTCGAAAGCTTCTATTCTCTTTTTGTCTAAACTATTTATCGTCCATGTTTCACTTACATACATGGCTACACTCCATACAAATACTTTCAGAAACGACTTCCTGACACTTAAATCTATACTCGATGTTAACAAATTTCTCTTCATCAGAAACGATTTCCTTGCCATTGCCAGTCTACATTTTATATTCTCTCTACTTCGACCATCATCAGTTATTTTACTCCCTAAATAGCAAAACTCCTTTACTACTTTAAGTGTCTCATTTCCTAATCTAATCCCCTCAGCATCACCCGATTTAATTTGACTACATTCCATTATCCTCGTTTTGCTTTTGTTGATGTTCATCTTATATCCTCCTTTCAAGACACTGTCCATTCCGTTCAACTGCTCTTCCAAGTCCTTTGCTGTCTCTGACAGAATTACAATGTCATCGGCGAACCTCAAAGTTTTTATTTCTTCTCCATGCATTTTAATACCTACTCCGAATTTTTCTTTTGTTTCCTTTACTGCTTGCTCAATATACAGATTGAATAACATCGGGGAGAGTCTACAACCCTGTCTCACTCCTTTCCCAACCACTGCTTCCCTTTCATGCCCCTCGACTCTTATAACTGCCATCTGGTTTCTGTACAAATTGTAAATAGCCTTTCGCTCCCTGTATTTTACCCCTGCCACCTTCAGAATTTGAAAGAGAGTATTCCAGTTAACGTTGTCAAAAGCTTTCTCTAAGTCTACAAATGCTAGAAACGTAGGTTTGCCTTTTCTTAATCTTTCTTCTAAGGTAAGTCGTAAGGTTAGTATTGCCTCACGTGTTCCAACATTTCTACGGAATCCAAACTGATCTTCCCCGAGGTCCGCTTCTACCAGTTTTTCCATTCGTCTGTAAAGAATTCGCGCTAGTATTTTGCAGCTGTGACTTATTAAACTGATAGTTCGGTAATTTTCACATCTGTCAACACCTGCTTTCTTTGGGATTGGAATTATTACATTCTTCTTGAAGTCTGAGGGTATTTCGCCTGTCTCATACATCTTGCTCACCAGATGGTAGAGTTTTGTCATGACTGCCTCTCCCAAGGCCATCAGTAGTTCTAATGGAATGTTGTCTACTCCCGGGGCCTTGTTTCGACTCAGGTCTTTCAGTGCTCTGTCAAACTCTTCACGCAGTATCTTATCTCCCATTTCATCTTCATCTACATCCTCTTCCATTTCCATAATATTGTCCTCAAGTACATCGCCCTTGTATAAACCCTCTATATACTCCTTCCACCTTTCTGCCTTCCCTTCTTTGCTTACAACTGGGTTGCCATCTGAGCTCTTGATATTCATACAAGTGGTTCTCTTCTCTCCAAAGGTCTCTTTAATTTTCCTGTAGGCAGTATCTATCTTACCCCTAGTGAGACAAGCCTCTACATCCTTGCTTTTGTCCTCTAGCCATCCCTGCTTAGCCATTTTGCACTTCGTGTCGATCTCATTTTTGAGACGTTTGTATTCCTTTTTGCCTGCTTCATTTACTGCATTTTTATATTATCTCCTTTCATCAATTAAATTCAGTATTTCTTCTGTTACCCAAGGATTTCTATTAGCCCTCGTCTTTTTACCTACTTGATCCTCTGCTGCCTTCACTACTTCATCCCTCAGAGCTACCCATTCTTCTTCTACTGTATTTCTTTCCCCCATTCCTGTCAATTGTTCCCTTACGCTCTCCCCGAAACTCTGTACAACCTCTGGTTCTTTCAGTTTATCCAGGTCCCATCTCCTTAAATTCCCGCCTTTTTGCAGTTTCTTCAGTTTTATTCTACAGTTCATAACCAATAGATTGTGGTCAGAGTCCACATCTGCCCCTGGAAATGTCTTGCAATTTAAAACCTGGTTCCTAAATCTCTGTCTTACCATTATGTAATCTATCTGATACCTTTTAGTATCTCCAGGATTCTTCCAGGTATACTACCTTCTTTCATGATTCTTGAACCAAGTGTTAGCTATGATTAAGTTATGCTCTGTGCAAAATTCTACCAGGCGGCTTCCTCTTTCATTTCTTCCCCCCAATCCATATTCACCTACTATGTTTCCTTCTCTCCCTTTTCCTACTGACGAATTCCAGTCACCCATGACTATTAAATTTTCGTCTCCCTTCACTACCTGAATAATTTCTTTTATCTCGTCATACATTTCATCAATTTCTTCATCATCTGCAGAGCTAGTTGGCATATAAATTTGTACTACTGTAGTAGGCATGGGCTTTGTGTCTATCTTGGCCACAATAATGTGTTCACTATGCTGTTTGTAGTAGCTAACCCGCACTCCTATTTTTTTATTCATTATTAAACCTACTCCTGCATTACCCCTATTTGATTTTGTATTTATAACCCTGTAATCACCTGACCAAAAGTCTTGTTCCTCCTGCCACCGAACTTCACTAATTCCCACTATATCTAACTTTAACCTATCCATTTCCCTTTTTAAATTTTCTAACCTACCTGCCCGATTAAGGGATCTGACATTCCACGCTCCGATCCGTAGAGTGCCAGTTTTCTTTCTCCTGATAACGACGTCCTCTTGAGTAGTCCCCGCCCGGAGATCCGAATGGGGGACTATTTTACCTCCGGAATATTTTACCCAAGAGGACGCCATCATCATTTAATCATACAGTAAAGCTACATGTCCTCGGGAAAAATTACGGCTGTAGTTTCCCCTTGCTTTCAGCCGTTCGCAGTACCAGCACAGCAAGGCCGTTTTGGTTGATGTTACAAGGCCAGATCAGTCAGTCATCCAGACTGTTGCCCTTGCAACTACTGAAAAGGCTGCTGCCCCTCTTCTGGAACCAAATGTTTGTCTGGCCTCTCAACAGATACCCCTCCGTTGTGGTTGCACCTACAGTACGTCCATCTGTATCGCTGAGGCACGCAAGCCTCCCCACCAACGGCAAGGCCCATGGTTCATGGGGGTCCACCATATCATGGATTTTATCATTGATTTCTGGAGTTGTAACCTCCACAGGGCGTCCAGAACGTTCAGCATCACTTGTGCCCATATGGCCACTCCGAAAATTTTGAAACCACTTATAAACTGTTGTAATCGAAGGTGCAGAGTCACCATAATGTTTATCAAGCTTCTCTTTCGTCTCCTGAGGCGTTTTGCCTTTCATAAAGTAATGTTTAATCATCACACGAAATTGTTTTTCGTCCATTTTTTGACAATCACTCGACTTCCATGATTCAGACGAATGCCAAACACAAAGAAATAGACCAATATGGCTGAAACTTGGTGTGCGTTCTTTGCAAAGATGCTATTAACTAAACGTGATCTCGATACGCGCCGGTGGTCCCTCGGACTTTGCACGGACTTTTCCAACGCCATTCGTAAATGACGTGTGGGAGACACAAGTTCTGTGAATGCGGGTATATACATAGACTTCCATTTTCACTGGCGATACATAGTCGTACCGCACCACAAAGGCAAAGAAACAAACGACAATTGTTCACTGCGGACTGAACGACTGTTCACGGCAGCGATCAACAATGGTAGATCGCAAACATTGCCGAAAGTTGACAAAGAACATGAAACGCTTCGAATAATGTAAACGAGTTACGAGCAGAACTATGGGTCACAGGAAACAACAAAAAGTAAACAGACCACAGCATGTGAAATAGCACCTCCAACAACGGGTTTACATTGGGGAGTGACATTTGGCAACCTGTTTCTCCGTCAGACAAAACAAATGTAGCCTTACCGTGCGACAAACTGTATTAAATAACTGAATGAAAAAGCGCGATTTCCTGCTTTTAGCTAAAATTTTCTGACGTTGCGACTTTTGTATATGCAAGAGAAGCACTCGCGAACAGCTTCACGAAGCTCCAGACGTTATCCGCCACGTCATTTGTACAGCGCGCAAACGATGTCTGATTAAGACGCGCTATTGTCGTGTAGGGGAACAGTTTGATACAAGACCCTTGCGGTCTATCACGCAGGGAAACGACTTCAGATTGGCCTACAAAAGCTACCTAATCTAGAGCGCATACGCCGCCCGAGATTTTCAATACCCTCTTGCTCTCTTACACCATCGGTTTAGTCGACTATTTCGTTAACATTATCAAGTTAAACTTTCCCGTGTGGCTAATGAAGGAAAAGAAAATTAATTACGTTTATAATTCGATCCAAACTATACCCTTACAAGCGCAGTACTTTCGCCAGAGAAACGAAACGATTTGTGTTAATTTTGTACTGTGAAAACTGACAATATTTAGAGCTAAAAATCTACACAGAGGTAAATTTTACATTCTGTAAGTGCACACAGAGGTAAATTTTACATTCTGTGAGTGGAAGAACAAGGGTTTTTTAATTTTCAAGAAATATTTTAGTGAGAAAAAGAAAGAGCCTCGCGCGGTGCTCATCCGCTGTACGAGAGGAGTGTTTGGGAGAAACCTTTTTTATTTTTCGACATAGTCTCCTTTTAGACTTATTCACTTCGTCCATCGCTGTTCTAATTTGTTGATCCCTTCCGAATAATAGGAACTGTCCGAGTCTGCAAAATAGGTATTAGTTGCTGCAATCACCTCCTCGTTTGAATAAAATCTTTGTCCCGCCAGCCATTTCTTCATTTTGGGGAACAAATAGTAGTCCGAGGGAGCCAAGTCTGGAAAATAGGGGGGATGTGAAACGAGTTGGAATCCTATTTCCATCAATTTTGCGACCACAACAGCTGAGGTGTATGCTGGTGCATTGTCGTGATGGAAAAGGACTTTTTGCAGTCGAATCGCCGGCGATTTTCTTGCAGCTCGGTTTTCAAATGGTCCAGTAACGATGAATAATATGCACCTGTAATAGTTTTACCCTTTTGCAGATAGTCGATGAGGATTATTCCTTGCGAATCCCAAAAGACAGCCGCCATAACCTTTCCGGCCGAAGAACTGATCTTCGCCTTTCTTGGTGCATATTCTTCCTTGGTAACCCATTGTTTAGATTGTTGTTTGGTCTCAGGAGTATACTAATGTATTCATGCTTCATCCACAGTGACGAAACGACCCTTAAAGTCCTGCGGATTCTTCCTGAACAGCTGCAAACCATCCTTGCAACACGATTCCCTTTTTGATCAAGCGTGAGCAATCGCGGAACCCATCTTGCGGATAGCTTTCTCGTGTCCAAATATTTATGCAAAATATTATGTACCCATTCATTCGAGATGCCCACAGCACTAGCAATCTCACGCACCTGAACTCTTCTGTCATTCATCACCATATCGTGGATTTTATCAATGATTTCTGTAGTCGTAACCTCCACAGGGCGTCCTGAAAGTTCAGTATTACTTGTACCCATATGGCCATTCCGAAAATTTTGAAACCACTTGTAAACTGTTCTAATCAAAGGTGCAGAGTCACCGTAATGTTTATCAAGCTTCTCTTTAGTCTCCGGAGGCGTTTTGTCTTTCATAAAGTAATGTTTAATCGCCACACGAAATTCTTCTTCGTCCATTTTTTGACAATCACTGGACTTCCTTGATTCACACGAATTACATAGACAAAGAAATAGACCAATATGGCTGAAACTTGGTGTGCATTCTTTCCAAAGATACTACTAACTAAACATGACCTCGATACGTGCTGGTGGTGCCATCTCTCGAACTTTGCACGGACTTTTCAAACACCCCTCGTAGACTAAGTGAGTTTTGCAGAACAATCTTGAGGTTGTTTCCCGACTTGATGGATTCCAAGTGTCCTATACCAATTTGTTCGTCTCAGCTTCATCTACAGCACTACAGTAGTCGGTAAACAGACGTCGTTCACATCCTGTATATATTATGAACACTGCCGTCAGATATCCCCAAGCTACTTTTTTGTCCGTGGTTTTCTCTCCGTTAATAACTACGTCCTGAGTTGTGTCTGCTACGAACTTTTCAATTAAATCGCTAACTGGTCTGATAATCCGAACGTTCGTATCTGGGTTCTTAGGCGACAAAGCAATATGACACTATAATTCTAACAAATAACTATAAAACCGCCAAAACTGATCGCAACCAAGTGGTCGTAGCTTATTGTCCACAGAACTACGTGTTGCGCGCTCCTGTGATTGCACGGCGGAAGTTACCGACGCCGACGTCACCAGAGTGATTAGCATTTGCATCGGCATACCGAACACTAGAATCAACGCACACGAGGCCGTGGGAATGGATCCACTACGCCTGCTCAGACTGCTTTGTCATTTTGAGGCTTAAGCGTTCACCGTCGCTGTCCTGCTAGCAGTCCCGCGCATAACAATAAAATGGAGACCTGCTCTCCTACAAATACTTCTGTTCTACTGTTCCTTTAATTAAACAGTTTTTGAATACTGTCTTTGAAAACAGTGCACTAGATAATAAAACTCGCTATGACTATTAACGAGTTGCCTGTGTCCAGCTGTTCGAGTTTCTACGTTGAAAGGCCATTGTGACATGATGAATAAGGATAGCTAGTTCTCAAGTTGCAACGGGCAAATGACTGATGTCAGTTCAAATACAAAACTTCAAACATTCTTACCTAACTCGAGCAAAGTGACATTCTACGCTTTTGTCTTTGAGCAACTAATTTGTGGGCCAAGATTAACGCTATGAGGCCTTCCCTCGTCTAACCAGTTCCTTTCATAGGACCTACAAACATTAACTGTGACATCAGACAGAGATTACAGAGATTAACGCAGTAATAATTACTACAATGAGACTAAAATACAACCATAACGACAATGCTAATCTTAACCAAGGAATAATAGTAATTTTCCGATAGTCAGGCAGTCTTGAGAACAGACTTGACTCTTAACATAAACTGCAGAGGTAGTTGGTATACGCAACAGGTGAATACGTTACAATTTTCACGGGCGTAAACTCTCGCCGAGGGCTTAAAAAGTGGAAATTACATGTGGAACGAAAAAGGGGTCTAAATAAATTCGGCCTAACTGTAAGAATACTGTCTTCATTTCTAAAGCAAATACTGTGGTTAAAAAATTTGGACAAATGAAATCTAAAGGAAAGCTGATTACTTTAGACGGGAAAACGGAGACAATATGTCAATACGAAATTAAAACATTGCAATTTCTTATACTGAAAGTACTCTGCGTACTGAAAATAGTTATTTGCAGTTGGTAATCGAATATTGACAACACCGAATAATTACATAGAAATTTCTGGATCGAGATTCCACAGACTACGAATTCAGATCAACCAGTAACCAAGAGTTCGAATAGCATACAGATACTAACGAACCCGGAAATGCTTCGCAATTGTTAAATATGTATGAGAATTGGATATACAGTACATCATAAACTCCTTTCCCTTTTTTTCTCTGACCATCTCTTCCTCCGCCCTCTCTCTATTCATCTCCCCCTCTTCTTTCTCCCTCCTCTCTCTGTGCATCACTTCTTTCTCCCTCTCTCTGTTCATATCCTGCTTCCTACTCTCTATGTCCATTTCCTTCTCCATTTCTATCCATCGCCTCTTCACCCCTCTCTCTGACCTTTAACCTTGTTTAGTGTTATTGCATACGGAAACTTGATTGGAACTGAAGTCGCTTAAAATGAATGAGTCAATCGGTTGGGATAATTGTATACGAGATACCTACTACACCTATACAGCTGCTGGAGCTTTGAGGATAAATGCTCCTGCAAGAGCGCCCATAAGATAGTTTGTAGAGGGAGGGGGGGGGGGACCTGGGGCACAGAGTAGTTTTACTATTTTGGAAGACTCTTGGCGACTTGTAAGTAGCCATAAAAAAAGTTCTACTCCCGCCCTTGTCAAAAATCTACGTAATACCCATTTTTAAATCGTTTTCTTGAAAGAAAAACAGCTCATTACGCTATAATTTTTCGTTTCAATGAGCGGCCGAGGGGGGGGGGGGGCGGGAGGTGGGCGGGAGAGGTGGTGGTGGTTAGTGTTTAACGTCACGTCGACAACAAGGTCATTAGATACGGAGCGCAAGTTCGGGTTAGGGAAGGATTAGGAATGAAATCAGCCGTGCCCTTTCAAAGGAACCATCCCGGTATTTGCCTGAAACGATTTAGGGAAATCACGGAAAACCTAAATCAGGATGGCCGGAGACGGGATTGAACCGTCGTCCTCCCGAATGCGAGTCCAGTGGGCGGGAGAGGCACGTGTCCCCTTTGCTCCAGGTATGGACACCCTTGAGCTTCAGTGATAGTATCTTGCGTAGTTTTAAACTGTGCGTAGGTAGGATTACAAACTTTCGTACGACTCAGATTCTGCTGTAGTATTCCAGTCACAAGCCGACAAGCCACGAATACTTCCCTGTATTCTGTAAAACCAACAGAGAACAAAACAGCACATTGTAGTGCATACAATTTTTGTTCGAAAAAATATATATATGGGGGAAGTATATTTATAGGAAAAACAATTTTTCTAATGATTTACTTCCTGTCCTATCGAAACTGAAACTGACTGCGAGAAAGAAATAAAAGCTATACATTTTCACAGCACAGCAATTTCTGTCTCATAATCAGTTTTAACAGAAAACTTGTACGTTTTAAAGAAATATATACCCTATGTCCGTCTGAATTTTTAATAGACTATCGTGTGAAAACTTGAAGGAAATCGGTTAAGAACTTTTCGCGATTTTTACAAGCAACGTTTACCCTTTCTATCTTAAATATATACTTACATTGCAGTATATATTAAAAATATCAAGCCTATATCCATTCGAATGTTCATCAGAGGATCGCGCAAAAATTCGAAGAAAATCCTTCAGGAACTTTTCGAAATTTTTGGTAACAATATTTTCCATTAAAAAATACAAAAATATTTATTTATTTATGCATTTATTTTACCTGGCAAGATTAGGGCCTTCAGGCCCTCTCTTACACCTAACCAGGCATACTCAGATTGAACGAATTTCAGTTTGTACAGAACATTATGGACATACCACGTTATACAGTATTAATGTTAAAGAAAAAAATAAAGATTATAAAAGTAATATAAGGATAATTATAACAATCAAAAAAATAATTATAACAATCAAAAAATAATTATAACAATCAAGACTAATAATAATAGTAACAATAATAATAATAATAGGAATGACTATATATATGAAAGTAAACACATTTTTCTTTTATGAATGTCAGTCCTATTGCTAGTTGGGAATTTTCTCGTTATGTTCTTGCAGCTTGTGAGTTATTCACATCGAGCAGAGACATACAACGATAGAATGGGGTGAAAGAGATATAGAAGAGGAAGCTAGGTTCGAGGAAGAGAAATAGAATGGTAAAATTCGAAGCTATGATGGAGAGGATAAAGAAAGAGATGAGAGGGGCACAACAATGGTGGCTATACCGTCCCTAATGTGTAAGTTTTGAGTTCCCTCTTGAATGTTGAGTGGTTCTGAATAAGACGCACATCACAGGGGAGCGCGTTCCATAGTCGTCTGGCTGAAATGGAGAATGACACGATGGCCTATGTCCGGCCGGATGTACATCGTGCAGAAATTTGAAGTAGTCGGCCAAGAACTTTTCGACATTTTTGGTAACAAATTTTCCCCTTTACATGTTATCTATGTAGCTATGCGTTATATATATTACAAAACTTAATAGCCTATGTCCGACCGAAAATCCATTAGAGTATCGTATGGGAATTTGAAGTTAGTCGGTCAAGAGATTTTCGAGATTTCAGGTAATAACTTCCCGCTTTACATCATATTACATGTAGTTATGTATTATATATACTGCAAAAACATATAGCCTTTTTCCGTCCTAAAGTTCATTAGAGCATCGTGCGAAAATCTGAAGTAAATCGCTCTAGATATTTTTGAGATTTTTGCTAACAACATTCCCTTTTCTATATTAACTATATATTTATACATTATATGAGCTTAAAAAATGCATAACCTTTATACATTCGTACCCCCATTAAACTTTCGTGTAAAAATTGGGAGTAAGTTGGTCCAGAAATTTCGACATTTTTGGTAACACGGCTTTCCCTTATATATTACATATATAGTTACATATTACATGTATTACCAAATATATAGTCTATGTCCGTCCGAATGTTCATTACAGTAACGTGTAAAAATCTGAAGTAAATCGGTCAAGCACTTTGCGACATTTTTGATAACAACGTCAAACAACGGCTTGTCATTATATACTATAGTAGTATAGATTAACAATGACACTAGAAAACTCAGACTAAAGGTTGAAGCCCACGTCTGGACAACGAGACAGGATAGGACCTTCAAACAAATAACTGAGTTGTCTGAAAACTGAGGCAAGATAAAAACGGAGGCGACGAAGTGTACTGGGTAAATAAAAAAGTTATTTAAAATTGACGAAAATCACATAATAGACTGCATAGAACATGGGGATTTACTCTCTGAAGTGGAAAAATTTCACATTGACGTAGAGGAATACCCGAAGAAAAAGACGGAATCAAATTTATCCTAATAAATACGAACAAAGAAGGACGTCCAGCTAAAGCATCTATGTACTTTGAGTAGTGCTAAAAGAGCACATACGCAGCGAACGGCAAGAATAATTTTGAAAGTAATAAACTCGTGTTCGAAAGTTAAGGGATGTTCGAGACCCACGAAGCAACATGAAGCACGGCGGCGGTGTGTGTACCGGAACGCGCCCTGGTAGCTCTGTGATAAGGACTCAAGGTCTCTGATACGTTGCACAAGGGTCAGCCAAATGAAAACGAGACAGATGGAAAAAATTGTTTGAACTGCTTATTATTTCGGGAGTAATTGCAATAGCTGTTAATAAATTTATCCCACTATGAAAAAAGACGGTCAGTGCCTTCATGGAAAAATATTCGTGGTTGCGGGACCATGATTTTTAACAGATGTGCACCTCTTCGTCCGAAGCAAATCGATGGCCACGAATGCAAAGCTTCAGGGTTGCAAAAACATGGACATCGCATGGGGAAAGATCAGCCCTGTATGGAGAATGTGTAAAACCTTCCAAGCGAAACTTCTGCAGCGTAGTCGAAATAACCGTAGCAACACGTGGACTGGCATTATCCAGGAGCACAATAATGCCGTCCGCCAGCCCACTACACATTGAGTTTCTCTAACAGGGCGTCACGATTAACGCACAACGGTACGTGGACATTGACCAAATTGAAGCGCGCCATCAATTCCAAACGCCCAGGAATGTCGTAGGACGGCTTCATTCTGTTGCAGGATAATAATCGCCTACATGTTACCCAGATTGTTTCGACTAAGCTGCAGAAATTTCGATGGGAGCCCCTTACGCATCCTCCATACAGTCCTGATATGCGATTTCCATATTTTTGGAAGCCTGAAGAAAGACACTCGTCGTCGTTGGTTTCTTTCTGACGAAGAATGCGCGCCTGAGAACGATCATGCTTCCGCAAGCAACTGCAGACATTTTTCCATGAAGGCTTTATCTGTCTCGTTTCACGGCGGGATAAATGTATTAACAGTTATGGCGATTACTTTTAAGTTAATGGACTGTTTACGCATTTTTTTCCATCTGTTTCGTTTTCATTTGACTGACACTCATACAGCATGGGGCAGGGAATTATCTCTAATTTTAAGTTGGTACTGCGAAGAAAGAGGGGACGACCCACACTGTTCGACAGTCGATGAATGTTTTGCAGGAAATCTTTGCCGGTCATTTGATGTGATGGTACGGCGACGTTCCAAGTCCTGTACGCTCGCCTGATTTAAGTCCGTGCGAATTCTTTCTTTACGATTGGCTCAAAGCTGAAGTTTATAAATACCACCCGAGGACTCTGAGAGCCTTGAGGGATGCTAAATCCCCTGTAATAGGGTGCATTCCGCAACAGATGCTTCACTGAGTAATGTAGAACCTTAGAAACCGGCTGCAGCTGTGTGTTGACAATGAGGGACGTCACTTGTAGGATCCAGTGTTCAGAACTTAATGAAATTAAGCTTCCAGTTGTACTTTATTGACGTAATAAATAAATGTTTTCTAGCACTTTTAGTTTTTCTTTTATTAACTTTTACAGTTAAGAATAATTACCTTCCCCCCCCCCCCCCCCCCCACCCCTCCACTGTACTATAGATCACATGTTGGTATTCGAGGAAAGCGACGTTCAGTGGAAATCTTTCTAAACGGCAGCTGTGGTGGTGATTTATATTATCCAGGATGCACAAAGTTTTCTTTTATTCTCATTGTATTGTAAACTGTTTTACTTCTTGAAGTCTTCTCAGCAGACCTTGCAGACTAGGAAATAGTTCCATTGGAAATGATCTGGTGTGGCGATTTCGCCATAGTCACAGCTAGTCGTTGCACCCCTACCAATTTCATTCAGATACGTAGATGATGGCATATATCAGGAAAAGTCGTGGACCAGCCTCCTACTGTGGTCAAAATGTGCTAACTAAAGCTCTTCTTTTACACCAAGAAGAACTAAAACATTGTCATACGTATGACTTCGGAATTCTACTTCTGCTACCATTCTATGATTATTAAAGTCTTTATATTAACGAGTTTCCTGCCGGTTCTCCAAGAATTTCGTTTGTTTTTTGTATTTTTTTTCTTCATCTAGTAGATGACAGCACTTTTCATTATTTCTAGGATATCAATGAAGAGATTCGCTGATGACACCGCTATCCTCAGTGAAAGCTGAATGGAATGAACAGTCTAATGAGTACAGAATATGGATTGAGAGTAAATCGAAGGAACACTACAGTAACGAGGAGCAGCAGAAATGTGAACAGCGAGAAACATAACATGTGGATTGGTATTCATGAAATAGATGGAGTTAAGGAATTCTGCGACCTAGGCAGCAACATAACACATGACGGATGGAGCAAGGAAACTGTAAAAAGGAGACTAGCATGGCTAAAAGGACATTCCTCGCCAAGAGAAGTCTACTAGTATCAAACATACGCCTTAATTTGTGGAAGAAATTTCTAAGAACGTGTGTTTGGAGCACAGCACTGTATGATAGTGAAACATTGACTGTGGATAAACAGAAACAGAAGAATATCGAAGCATTTGAGATGTGGTGCTACAGACGAATGTCGAAAATTAGGTGGACAGATTAGGTAAGGAATAAGGTTGTTCTGCGCAGAATCGGCGAGGAAAGGAACGTATGGAAAATACTGAAAAGAAGAAGGGACAGGACATTCACATCTACATGGATACTCTAGAAATCATTCAAGTGCCTAGCAGAGGGTTGATCGAACCACCTTCACGGTTCTCTATTATTCCAATCTCGTATAGCGCGCGGAAAGAATGAACACCTATATCTCTCCGTACGAGCTCTGATTTCCCTTATTTTATCGTGGTGAGCGTTCCTCCCTATGTAGGTCGGTGTCAGCAAAATATTTTCGCGTTCGGAGGAGAAAGTTGATGATTGGAATTTCGTGAGAAGATTCCGTCGCAACGAAAAACGCCTTTCCTTTAATGATGCCCAGCCCAAGTCCTGTATGATTTCTGTCACACTCTCTCCCATATTTCGCGATAATACAAAACGTTCTGACTTTCTTTGAACTTCTTCGATGTACTCCGGTCAGTCCTAACTGGTAAGGATCCCACACCGCGCAGCAGTATTATAAAAGACGACGGACAAGCGTAGTATAGGCAGTCTCCTTGGTAGGTCTGTTACATTTTCTAAGTGTCCTGCCAATAAAACGCAGTCTTTGGTTAGCCTTCCCCACAACATCATCTATGTGTTTCTTCCAATTTAAGTTGTTCTTAATTGTAATAACTATGGATTTTAGTTGAATTTACGGCTTTTAGATTAGACTGACTTACCGTGTAACCGAAGTTCAACGCGTTCCTTTTAGCACTCATGTGGATCACCTCACACTTTTCGTTATTTAACGTCAACTGCCACCTTTCGCACCATTCCGATATTTCTTCTAAATCGTTTTTCAGTTTGTTTTGATCTTCTGATGACTTTATTAGTCGATAAACGACAGCGTAATCTGCAAACAACCGAAGACGGCTACTCAGATTGTCTCCCAAATCGTTTATACAGATAAGGAACAGCAAAAGGGCTATAACACTACCTTGGGGAACGCCAGAAATCGCTTCTGTTTTACTCGATGACTTTCCGTCAATTACTACGAACTGTGATCTCTCTGACAGGGAATCACAAATCCAGTCACATAATTGAGATGATATTGCATAAGCACGCAATTTCACTACGAGCCGCTTGTGTGATACCGTGTCAAAAGCCTTCCGGAAATCCAGAAATACGAAATCGATCTGAAATCCCTTGTGTTAAGACATCACGGAACAACTTTCATGGCACTAGGGGACAAGAAAGAAAGAAGGTTCAGGGTATTTACGGCCATTGTTATTATTAGGACGTCCGTAGACGTAGTGTTGAATACTCAACAGCAGCGATGCACAATGCTTCAGTCAATTGTACTCAACACAGTAGCGAGATAGGTCAGCCGTAGCCTGTACGCCTAAACTCTGACACTATAGCCTACAATGGAACTTAATAGAGAGACTATTCGCGGTACGGTCTAATTCCCTTCAGGCTGAAACGAAACATTCTTTGCCCCATATTAAAGTACAACTACTTTTTCCTTTTTCATATTCAATTTGAGCCTGGTGTGTTTATTTAAGTACACATTTAAATGCCCTTTACCACATGCCTTCTAATTACCGCCTGGTTTATTTTAATCGAAGGGCTCCCAATATAACTTCTTTAAAGTAATATATATGTTGATTTTTTGTGGAGCACGAATGACACTTGGTGCTGAGCATAAGTGAAAGTAACATACATGCGAAGAAATCCAGTACTGTTCGATTACACTATTGGTGACAAATCATTGGAAACAGTAACTAAAGCAAAATAACTAGGAGTAACCGTCAGAAGCGACTTACAATGGAAAGATCACATAAAACAAATTGTAGGAAAAGTAGACCCCAGGCTTACATGGGATGCAACTCTCAAAAATTCTGGCCGAAATAGATTTTCAAGTTTATGCTAAAGCAAGGTAGATTTTTCTCGATATGTCATGTGTCTACCACGTGTTTGCCGCAGATTGGGTTCCCTGCAGTGTCAAAATTTTAAATAAAGCGCGTGTTCCATGAGCATTTCTCTGAAGCGTAAAATACGTAAGGATGGAAAATAATTAATTTTGTAATTTCTTAATTACAACAGTCTTTTTTCAATGATAAATAATTAAGAATTTATATTTTCAACAAAAACTGGATTGTTGTGTGCAATATGTGATTAGAAACAAGAAGATGAGTAATTTTGATAAAGATAACATTTACGTGTCTATTAATTAGCATATATTTTATGAATTTTGTATTTAAATGAGTAGCTAAGCGAACTGAATGGAAAAAACGAAAAAAATAATGACTGATCCAAGACTCGAACAGCGCTACTGATTTTTTCCATCTTTATGTTTTTTAAACTTCACGAAATTACTAGTAGAACATGTACCTCTGCATAAAAATTTATATCAGCCGAGAATCGAACATAAAACCCCTTCGTGGCAGGTAAGCATTCTGCTACGCAGCCACACGTACTGTCGGGAAAAATCAACCTCGCTTGAATGTAAGGTAATGTAATTCATCCACGAAAGAAATGGTTTCCTGACATGAAGAGATGGAGAGATGGAGAAGATCTAACTGAATCGGCCTCAGGGCGACAGGCAGTGGATTGCGCCCTCGGTCCGTGAAACATATGACGTTCTGGACGTTCTCTTTACACTAGGTTTGAAGTGGAGTGTTCTCCTTCCTGTTTCTGCCCAACCCCAGATAGTCTGCCATTCCCTACCGAAACTCCCCTTTTTGTGCTTTCTAACTGTAGTTCCTGCGACAACTGTCTCTCCCTCCTTTCCACATACGCTATTTTGTAGCCAGAACAGGGTGCCTCTGTCTTTATGTTTTCCGAAAGCTCTTTTACTGTCTCTACCTTTCTGATTAGAGCGTCGTATCACTCTACCAGAACCCAAATTTGGTTAGGTTTGAGCTTTCCGCCGGCCGTTGTGGCCGAGTGGTCCGAGGCGCTTCAGTCTGGAACCGCGCGGCCGCTATAGTCGCAGGTTCGAATCATGCCTCGGACATGGATGTGTGTGATGTCCTTAGGTTAGTCAGGTTTAAGTAGCTCTACGTTATAGGGGAATGTGGACTCAGACGTTAAGTCCCGTAGTGCTCAGAGCCGTTTGAACCATTTTTGAGCTTTCCTTATCGCTCTCAAAGGACAACTAAGTTTCGTTGGCCAATTTATGCTATTTCATTGAGAGCTTCAGCGCTCCTTTGGCGAAAGTGCATCTTATTGTTGGTTTTTATATTCCGGTACCCGCGTATTTATTACCTCTCCACTGGCTGGTCATTTATTCTGTTAGTGGGGTTTCTCGCTCTCGATAATTTTCCTTCCAGCGACGTATAAACTCGGTTGTATGTCGCTGCCAGTAATTTCTTCAATAGCTTAAAGTATTGAGCGCTTCCTTACCAATTCTTTTAATTTCACCCTGGTGTTGGCGACTACTGTTGCTAGCAAACTATTTGCACAGGAAACACAGGCTTTGGAGCTTCTCATAACGTGAAGTTGTTTCGGTAGTGGTTATATGACAACATCCTCAACTTGTCACTATCAAAGGACGAAAATATTCAGTGGTTTACTGTTCTTTAGACAAAGAGTGCCAGAAATGTTATATACCCAGTCACAGATATGGACACGCGAGGCATTGTAGAAAGAACCAGTTATTAATCTGTACCCAAAGACTTGAAAGTTGCACAGGTCACACCAATATTCAAGAAAGGCAGTAGGAGTAATCCACTAAGTTACAGGCCCATATCGTTAACGTGGATATGCAGCAGGGTTTTGGAACATATATTGGTTCGAACATTATGAATTACCTCGAAGAGAACGGTCTATTGACAAACAGTCTACATGGATTTAAAAAAACATCGTTCTAATTAAAAACAGTGAACTCTTTGCTCACATGAAGTGTTGAATGCGATTGACAAAGGATTTCAAACTGCTTCCGTATTTCTGGATTCCCGAGAGGTTTTCGACACTGTACCACACAAGACGTTTTGTACTATCGCGAAATAGGGGAGAGAGTGTCACTGAAATGGTACAGGATTTGGAGTGGACATCATTAAAAGAAAGGCGTTTTTCGTTGCGGCAGAATCTTCTCGATAAATTTCAATCAACAATTTTCTCCTTCGAATGCAAAAATATTTTGTTGACGCCGACCTACATAGGGAGACGCGATCGTCCTAATAAAATAAAGGAAATCAGAGCTTGCACGGAAAGATGTACATGTTCGTTTTTTCTGCGCGCTCTAAGAGATTGGAATAATAGAGAACGATTGTGAAGGTGGTTCGATGATTCCTCTGCCAGGCTCTTAAATGTGATTTGTAGAGTATCCATGTAGATGTAGATGTACTTTACTTCTTTTATCCAATATAGCTCCTACCCATACACAGCAACTATCTATTTAATCTTAACTGCAAGACACATTACTTGCAATAGTAAAAAACACGTCACAACCAACTGAATTTGATTTATACATTCCGTGAAACATTAGGTGCTTTGTAAAAACTTCGGCTGAACTAATCTTTGACTTTAGCCAGCTTTCAGTAGCTGTAAAGGTTTCTGCATCAGTGTTTTCTATGCGATTTCGGAGCTCTCGTTCTTTCTCAACACAACGACGACAACTAGCATGTGAGATACGGTCCTTAACCTGTTCGCGCTCTGTCTGTACCTTGATACAACTTTCCCGAGACCCTGTCCCTAAAAAACCGCCCAGTGTTCCCCACATGGCCCCCGTCTACTGAATGCAGTGGACTCCTGATCTGTTTAACGTGACACCTCTACACTTTTATGTCATCTGATTCAAATGGTTCAAATGGCTCTAAGCACTATAGGACTTAGCCGGCCGAAGTGGCCGTGCGGTTCTAGACGCTGCAGTCTGGAACCGCGAGACCGCTACGGTCGCAGGTTCGAATCCTGCCTCGGGCATGGATGTGTGTCATGTCCTTAGGTTAGTTAGGTTTAAGTAGTTCTAAGTTCTAGGGGACTAATGACCTCAGATGTTGAGTCCCATAGTGCTCAGAGCCATTTGAACCATTTGAACTATAGGACTTAACATATGAGGTCATCATTCCTCTAGAATTTAGAACTACTTAAACTTAACTAACCTAAGGACATCACACACATCCATGCCCGAGGCAGGATTCTAACTTGCGACCGTAGCAGTCGCGCGGTTCCGGACTGAAGCGCCTAGAACCACTCGGCCACCGCGGCCGGCTTATGTCATCTGAGATCGGAATTTTGCCGCCAGTGCGTCATGTTACAGTAGCCACCGAACTGAAACCCGGCAAAATATCACCTAGTGAACAGAAAGAATGAACAGTCTCTGCAAGAATTGCTTCGTCTCGAAATATCAAATACCAGCTACACAGCTCTCTGAATTTATACCTTGCAATGTAAACATCACGTGAAAACAATTAAAAAGAAGCAGGTGTTCACCCCGGCGTCTTTTGTGCCACGATAAGAGACTGTGGTCAGGTGAATCATCTTTCGTTATCGCAAGACCGCTTACATCGCGACTGCACATTAGCCTTTTCCATACTCGAGCGCTCATCTGGATATATTGGCAATAATTCGAATGTTATTCTCTGACAACAATTCGTATTCCACTTCACATCCTTCGTTTCCATTTTCTTTGTAACCAAATGGAAAGACAAACGCAGCGGAACATGTCAGAAATCATATTTATATAACAACCTTAAGGATTACTTAACTTTATGAAATTCTGAATAATGAAAAACGGGCAAAGTGCAGCAATGTTTCTGATAACTGACATTCGTTCTTAGATTATACAGGTTACCTACTGTAAATGCTCGTAAACAGAGACAGAAACTAAGAGACAGATTTTGTTGGACAACGATTATTGCCTCCTGTAGCTACAGCGCAGTTCTGCAGTCGAAGGCCTGCCACATGCCACTGCATTTCCACGCTGTTGCTGAGTGCGTGTTAAGTACTGTCGAAAAGGGCGGATTGGTTAACACCAGAAGGTACGCAACCGAGAGTAGCAAGTGATTGGAGTTAATCGCGGGTCGTCTCCCTTTGCAAGAAGAGTTGTTTGTCAGATGAATATCTTTGTCAGTGTGTTTCGCTGCCGTCATGCTGTTGTGGAATTATGTAACACGTATTATGTTCACGTATTGAGACCTTTCAGGAGAAAGAAATTCTTCTCTGCAGGAATCGACATATAGTAGATTTCCCACACAGAAATCTTTCAAAACACAGCTCGCTCTTTTCGTCCTTGAGATCTAGAACGCTGTAGGCAAAGGTGCCAGCATTGGTACCACACTCCTTGACTTCTAAAAAGGATTCGGTATACTTCTACACTGTCGCGTAATGAACAAAATACGAGCTCACCGCGTATCGGACGAGATTTGTGACTAGATCAAGACTTCTTAGCAGATATAACTAAGTGAATGGAATAGAACAGAACCGGATACGCAAACAATGTTGATTACTATTCCCTTGTATTTGTGAACAAGCCTTCACACTAGGGGAAACGAAGGAAAACACAAGGCCAGCCGCGGTGGCGGAGCGGTTCTGGGCGCTTCAGTCCGGAACCGCGCCACTGCTACGGTCGCAGGTTCGAATCCTGCCTCGGGCATGGATGTGTGTGATGTCCTTAGGTTAGTTAGGTTTAAGTAGTTCTATGTTCTAGGGGACTGATGACCTCAGATGTTAAGTCCCATAGTGCTCAGAGCCGTTTGAACCGTTTTTTTGAAAACACAAGATAACAAACATAACCCAGGACCGCTGTTTTTTACAATTAATAATTGGCACAAACAGCTTCACAGCTCATGCAACCAAGGTGCTGACAAGAACGATATGGAGAATAATGCGAGTGGAAATTGAAGATATATTAGGTAACGATCAGTTTGGTTTTAGGAAAGGTAAATGCATCAGAAAAATTAAGACACTTTCGTAGGATTTGTCGACCTGAAAAAAGCGTTCTATAATGTGAAATGGAGCAAGAGAATCGAAGTTCTGAGAAAAAATAGGGGTTAGCTGCAGGGAAACACGGGTAATGGACAATATGTACAAGAACCAAGAGGGAACAATAAGAGTGGAAGACGAAGAATGAATTGCTTAGATTACAAAGGATGCTAAACAAGGATTTCGTCTTTCACCCCTGCTGTTGAGTTTATACATCGAAGAAGCATGACGAAAATAAAAGAACGGCTCAAGAGTGGGATTAAAATTCAAGGTGAAAGGATATCAATGACATGCTTCACTGATGACATTTCTATACTCAATGTATGTGAAGAATAATTACAGGATCTGCTGAATGGAATGAACAGTCTAATGAGTAAAGAATGTAGATTGAGAGTAAATCGAAGAAAGATGAAAGGAATGAGAAGTAGCATAACTGAGAACAGCAAGAAACTTAAAATCAGGATTGATAGTCATTAAGTACACGAAGTAGTCATAAAATTAACCAATGACGGACGGAGCAAGGAGGACGTCAAAAGCAGACTAGCATTGGCAAAGAGGGTGTTCCTAGCCAAGAGAAGTCTACTAGTATCAAACGTAGATATTAATTTGAGGAAGAAATTCCTGAGAATGTACGTTTGAAGCACAGCTTTGTATGGTAGTAAGACATGGACTCTGGGAAAACCGGAACAGAAGAGTATCGAAGCATTTGAGATATGGTGCTATAGTAGAATGCTGAAACTTAGGTGGACTGATAAGGTAAGGAATGAGGAGGCTGTCTGCAGAATCGGCGAGAAAAGGAATATATGGAAAATACTGTCAAGAAGAAGGGACAGGATGATAGGACACCTGTTAAGACAGTAGAGAGTATCTTCCATGATGCTAGAGAGAGCTGTAGCGAGCAACAACTGTAGAGGAAGTCATTGATCAGAATACTCCCAGCAAATAATTGAGGACGTACTGTAGGTTGCAAGTGCTACTATGACATGAAAAGTTTGACCCAGAAGAGGAATTCGCGGCGGGCCGCATTAAACCATTCAGGAGACTGATAACTAAAAATAAAAATAAATAACCTAACAAACAAAAAGTTGGCACTCTGGATGCAACACTGTATTATGGTCAGAGGCACGATGAAAAGCATGGATATTCAGAGAGGACTATTTTGCACGCCTATCTCTGTTCTTGAATAAGTAACCAAAATGGCGTACGAAAGGAAGAATTTAGATGTGTCAGTTTGTACGTAAACGTGAAATGCGTGAATGTACTGCACTTAACATTGTATTGCAGCTCCAACTTTTCCTTAGCACTATCTCAAAACTTTGCAGACATATCGGTTGACACTTTTCGCTGGCCTCTCATTACAATTGAGGAGGGAATTTAAAGGCACAGCACGAATTACCGACGACGAACATAACCTGAAGAAAGACTACTGCTAATAATCTTGTTTTTTAACAACTTGATACATTTGTGTTAGTGACTGTTTCGCATTTCTGCTATATGTCAGATACGTGCAAAGTAGTTCAAGAACTTTATTAAAGTTCGTATAAGAGCTATAGTTTCAGTAAAATATTTGTATTACTAAGCATCTAGAACGGTGCACTGTTCACTTTGTAGGTTGCCTGTCTAATGGCTTCCAGAGGCAACAAAAATTTGATTTTCAATATTTCATTAATTAGCGGCCAAATTCAAAAACTTAAAAAAAATGGAAATGTGTGGTAAGTCCTATGGGAGCAAGCTGCTGAGGTCATCTGCCCCTAAGCTTACACACTACTTAATCTAACTTAAACTAACTTACGCTAGAGACAACACACACACCCATGTCCAAGGGAGGACTCGAACCTCCGACAGGAGCAGCCGCGCGAACCGTGACAAGGCGCCTAAGACCGCACGGCTACCCCACGCGGCTAAAAATTTGAAATGTTGTCATAATCTAATCATTAAGAGGTATAATGCTGCGCTAAAGGGTTGATACCATGCTCCGTCCGAAGAGGCTCTGATGTAAGGAAATATTATTATTATTATTGTTGTTATTATTAAGCATCAGATCGAGAAGAGGAAGCAACATATACTCGCGTGGCTCCCTTTCCCGTTTAGAAAGTGCCGCGTACCATTGTGAAACAGTGAGACTCTGTGCGAGCGATGTGTGATTAGAGAAGTAAATTTTGCGAAGAAATTCCCGGCCGTCACTCGCACTGAAAATGTACCTAAGCGTCAGTTTAAAACTGAGTTTGAAGAATATTACAGGGGGGGGGGGGGGGGGGGGGAATATGAGTAGTATGTTAACGTCGGCCTCGACTGTTCTGTCCGCACAGTGACACGTAGGACACGGCTGGCTCTGTAAAAAACTTGGCACATAGAAAGTAAATGATCAAGCAAACACAAATTTAGAGTAATTCACACTATAATTACGAACTTGGACTTAACGTGCATATAACACGTTAACACTTACGTCAATAACAATAACAGAGCTTGAGTGGTTTGAAAAGTTTAGAAATCACCTAGAAATGTCCATTCATTAACCACTCTGCGTTTTTCACACATGCTAGTCCCACATGCAACAAAATGGCAGTGTTTATCTATAGGGTTTAACAAATTACAAGTCTAATAATGACGCCTATATAATGGTGAGTCCGCATTATACAGGAGATAAAAAGAGAGTGATATCGTCCGGCAGTGGACGATGGGTTGCGTGCTTGTTTTTTGCAATATTCAAATGTCTTCAGAGTCTGTCTTTAATGTCGATGTTTTTACATGCGCGCTGAATTAATCTATAGTCTCTTAGGCGCGTCAGTGGCGCTGGATTCATTTCTCCTTGTACATCGTCAACATACATCATTACAATGCGTACTTAAATATTATACGTTGGCAAATAAATGGCTTTTGGCCTCTTTCATTACTCAAATCAGTGTTTTATGTGACGAGACGTGGCGATGTGAAAATAAATCTCAAGGCCTTGGGTGTACAACGGTACCGACCTACCGCCATGTCATCTTCAGCCCATATGCGTCATTGGATGCGGATACTGAGGGGCATGTGGTCAGCACACGGTTCTCACGGCCGTTGTCAGCTCTCGTGACCGATGCCGCTACTTCTCTGTCAAGTAGCTCCTCAATTGGCCTCACAAGGTCTGAGTGCACCCCGCTTTCCGACAGCATTCGGCTGACCGGACGATCAGCCGTCCAAATCCTAGCCAAACACGACAGCACTTAACTTCGATGATCTGACGGGAACCGGTGTTACCACTGCGGCAAGGTTGTTGACAAAAGTTTAACAAGATCGATAGGTATATGTCTTGACGCTGCGTAACTCTCAACATGCAAATGTATTCATCGATTACGTGAGAATGAACGATTTCGAAGAAACTTTGGGCATAATTTCAAACCTTTTCGAGATTTTTTCTCGCTGACCCCCCCCCCCCCCTCCCAGACACACACACGCAATAATGAAAGTGAAAATGTTTAAAAAGTTTATCACTTACTGCATTATCGCTGTTCATTCAGTAAAGTTTACTTTTTTTACAAGCAACTGTCTTCATAACACATCTGCAGACAATATCCATGTATACCACTGAATACACCTGCAAGCCGGCCGCGGTGGTCTAGCGGTTCTAGGCGCTCAGTCCGGAACCGCGCGACTGCTACGGTCGCAGGTTCGAATCCTGCCTCGGGCATGGATGTGTGTGATGTCCTTAGGTTAGTTAGGTTTGAGTAGTTCTAAGTTCTAGGGGACTGTTGACCACAGATGTTACGTCCCACAGTGATCAGAGCCAATACACCTGCAAAATTGTATGACGCAGTCCAGGAGATGTGGCGTCATAAACATTAAGATGCCGAAAAATCTATCATTTGCCTAAAGCAGAGAGCAAATTACCCAGACTACCCTCATCCTGTGTTTGACAATGAGAGCAGATAGCGACTTGCAGTAAACTTTGACCATAATTTCAAACCTTACCTGAACTTTTTCTCGTTTACGTGCTTAACGTCAACTATTTAACAACTTAACTCGTCTGTAAAGTGATCAGGCGTTTGATGTAGTTTTATGCGCGCCAGTTTGATTCTTTAGAGAATCGGGGATGGTGATCTGGGCGCTACTGCTGAGTAGTGAAATCTGAAACAAACACGGTGCTAGTGGTGTAAATGCAGATATTTTTATTGGTCACTGAGGACACTGTACTGAATTACATTTTCAGACTAATAATTATAGCTATTAGGAATAGTATGCCTTCAGGTTAGTTATTACCCCCAAGAACATGTGGCAAGAGCAAGCCCCTAGTGATTATTTTCCCCTGGACAACAGGTCAGGTGTCGAAGCGTGGAAGCAAGGCGGTTAGTCCATACAGATAGGCGTAGTCCACTTATGGGCGCAGTTACGACCATGCAGAAAACATCAGGTAGTAAATTATATTAAGTGTTTGCGGGAAAACTGTTGGATGCAGAGAAAAAACAACTAAAACATTGGAATAAGTACATATGAAGGTACCAAGGTACCTAACCTTGATTCGAAAACAAAGAACAGATTTCAGTTGTTTATTACAGACTAACTACAAAAGATAGAAACACGTTGCGCATGTCATTGGATACATGAAGGCTTAAAGTTTTGACACGGCTGCGGTGTTGATTGTTTGTGACAACATGACAACTGCACCGCAAGAGAAATCATTTTGTATGAAACTTCCTGGCAGATTAAAACTGTGTGCCGGACCGATATTCGAACTCGGGACCTTTGCCTTTCGCGGGCAAGTGCTCTACCAACTGAGCTACCCAAGCACGACTCACGCCCCGTCCTCACAGCTTTACTTCTGCCAGTGCCTCGTCTCCTACCTTCCAAACTTTACAGAAGCTCTCCTGCGAAAGGCAAAGTTCCCGAGTTCGAGTCTAGGTCCGGCACACAGTTTTAATCTGCCAGGAAGTTTCATATCAGCGCACACTCCGGTGCAGAGTGAAAATCTCAATCATTTTGTATGTTGGTATTTGCGCGAAGTCAATCCAGAGTAATGTGCTTCCCCGGTCACCAGACCATATAGCCTTCCATTTTTTTCTGTGGAAGTACAAAAAAGAGAGGGTTTCCGTCCTAACTGTAGCAGCTACTCAAGAGCTGCGAAATCTAGTTGTTGAAGCTGTCGAGTCAATAAACAGGAACAGCTTGATTCATGTGTAGAATGAAACGGACTATCATTTCGATGTTTCTCGAGCAACAATGGTGTTCATGTTGCACAGTGTCTGTGCAAACATAAAACTTTGAACCTTCCTCTATCCAGAGACAAGAGCAATGAGTACCTATCTTTCTTATTTTGTCTGTAATAAGCAACTGTAATCTCTTCTTTCTTTTTCAACGTCACATAGCCTACTTGATAAATACAGGGTTATTACAAATGATTGAAGCGATTTCACAGCTCTACAATAACTTTATTATTTGAGATATTTTCACAATGCTTTGCACACACATACAAAAACTCAAAAAGTTTTTTTAGGCATTCACAAATGTTCGATATGTGCCCCTTTTGTGATTCGGCAGACATCAAGCCGATAATCAAGTTCCTCCCACACTCGGCGCAGCATGTCCCCATCAATGAGTTCGAAAGCATCGTTGATGCGAGCTCGCAGTTCTGGCACGTTTCTTGGTAGAGGAGGTTTAAACACTGAATCTTTCACATAACCCCACAGAAAGAAATCGCGTGGGGTTAAGTCGGGAGAGCGTGGAGGCCATGACATGAATTGCTGATCATGATCTCCACCACGACCGATCCATCGGTTTTCCAATCTCCTGTTTAAGAAATGGCGAACATCATGATGGAAGTGCGGTGGAGCACCATCCTATGGTACGTTTAGCTCCCTGCTTGCTTTATTCGTCGACTTCCGCGGGCTACGCGTGAAACTTGCCCGCACGCGTTCAACCGTTTCTTCGCTCACTGCAGGCCGACCCGTCGATTTCCCCTTACAGATGCATCCAGAAGCTTTAAACCGCGCATACCATCGCCGAATGGAGTTAGCAGTTGGTGTATCTTTGTTGAACTTCGTCCTGAAGTGTCGTTGCACTGTTATGACTGACTGATGTGAGTGCATTTCAAGCACGACATACGCTTTCTCGGCTCCTGTCGCCATTTTGTCTCACTGCGCTCTCGAGCGCTCTGGAGGCAGAAACCTGAAGTGCGACTTCAGCCGAACAAAACTTTATGAGTTTTTCTACGTATCTGTAGTGTGTCGTGACCATATGTCAATGAATGAAGCTACAGGGAATTTATGAAATCGCTTCAATCATTTGTAGTAGTCCTGTATATGGGGCGATCAGTAAGTTTCCATTTAAAGGCTGTATAGTCCATATAAGGCAAAATCGCCGTGAGGATTTAGGCAGTCAACCACCGATACACTAGGTTGAAGATTCCCATTTCGTAAAACACCGTGTCCTCCTGCGTGAGAACGTCCGTAACTACCTGCTGCACATCCTCATCCGCGAGGAACTGTCGACTCCTCAAGGCCTTTTTCAAGGGACCGATGGCAAGATAATCGCATGGAGAGACATCAGAACTATAGGGAGGGTGCGCGAGTGTCTCCCTCTTGAGTTGTCATAACTTCTGCATTACAACGTTTGCGATGTGGGGCCGCAGCACCCAACTTTCCGCACCATTCCACAACAGTGATTTTCGACAGACATGCTGCCCCGCACACATTCTTAATTCTCCGCTGGATGTCTATCAGCGTTTTTTATTGGGTAGCCAAGCTAATAACGTCGGCATGGTTCACTTTTCCGCATTTAGCACTCGCATGTCGGATAGACACGGGTGCCACATTAATCCCTCACCTACATATCAGTGCTTATATATCCGCATCGGAGCCGTGTTACGTTGCGTATATGCTGCAGCAATGCCCTCAAACGGAAACTTTTTGATTGCTCCTTACAGTTTTTTAGAGGACAGATTGCGCGATCTCAGGTAAACTACTTTTAATTATCAATAGAAATCTCTAACATACATGTATTGCCTTCCCGTTTACTTCATAACAAAGAGAATTGCGAAGTTTGTGCTTATTCACTCCGTTCTCGATTGATACAAGCATCTAACAAAATTTGTTGTCTTTCTGACGTCCCTACCAAGACTTTTGAGTGCTTCGGCAATTTTCCGCCGATCACATTTCTCTTCTGTCGTATTTGTACTGTGGAATGTTTGATACCTATATTCTCCTATCAGTAACACTACCGTCTCTGCGGACCACTTCATCGCTCAAGCGATTCATGTCAAAAGTAGACGAGATATAGCAAACGTAAGCTTTCCGTACTTCTAGCGCCGAAGCAGAGAAGATTCGAATTCCCTTGAGGATTCGCTAAAATATTGACAACCAACGGAACAGGAGTGAACACAGGCGAAAGCGAACCAAACACGACCGAATGCTGTTTTCTCGCGGACACCTATTGTGTACAACAGACACAGCTCTCGTTCGCTGTTGCGCATTCGCTTCGTTCCGAAGGGGGCTTGACAGTAACCTCCCTAGGAATACCCCAAAAGAGTGCTTAACGATTAAGAGGACAGAACATTTTTGAGTACCCCCTCGCAGGGAATATTCTTCGAGGAAATATTTTTCCTAAGTCACTTTAGGCTAAATTTTGCAATTTAGTGTCTTACACAAGACTGAGGTCGATTGACTCCTATGTTCATGTTCAGTTGAGATAGTGCACCGTCTCTTATAACACTGATGTCAATATTAAGTCAAACTCCAGCCTTGTTTTGTTCGGCGAGGTTTTCGGTTCGTCGTGAGTGTTTGCGCTCTCAACAACGGAAAAGCAGCACAGGCGTATCACAGAAGTCCTCCACAAAGATCTCTAACTACCCAGATGTTTACATATCTCGAATAGAGATAACAATCAGGGAAACTATTTGTGTATCGTGTCAGACATTATCAGCTCAGCTGACTTTCACCGATAAGCAGGATAAGTATTTTATCTTTGTGTGAAGCAAACCAGTAATCTGGTCAAAGGCTGGTTTGTACATGTACAGTGGTGAACTAAGTACAGTATTATTGTTGGGCACGAAGTCTTCTTACATGCAGTTGAGAGTTCGCCATTTTTTACAAAAATAATAATAATTCCTATGTCAAAGATGCCACGATTGGCATGTTTTACTGAAGCTCGAAACAGTGCGGACTTCAGTGCGATTTTAATAGCTTCCACAACATAAATCTGTCTCGAAACCTGGCAGAAAATCGAAAGAGATTCTGGTAGTATGTAAAGTACACTAACGGGAAGCCACAAACAGTACCTTCACTGTGTGATACGAATGGTAATGTTATCGATGACAGCGAGGCTAAAGCGGAGCTTTTAAACATAGTTTTCCGAAAATCGTTCTCCAAATAATATAAAGGAAACATGCCAGAATTATAATCAAGAACAGCTGCCAACACGAGCAACTTAGAAGTAGATATCCTCGGTGCTGCGAAGCAGCTTAAATCACTTAATATCTGGCCCAGAAAGTATACAGATTCCTTTCAGAGTATGCTGATACAGTAGTTCCATACTTAGCAGTCATATACAACCGCTCCCTTGACGACAGACCCGTACCAAAAGACTGGAAAATTGCACACTTCACATCAGTACTTAAAGAAGGAAATATGGGTTGGGTTGGGTTGATTTGGGGGGAGGGGACCAAACAGCGAGGTCATCGGTCTCCTTGGATTAGGGAAGGATGGGGAATGAAACCGGCCGTGCCCTTTCAAAGGAACCGTCGTGGCATTTGCCTGAAGCGATTTAGGGAAATCACGAAAACCTAAATCAGGATGGCCGGACGCGGGATTGAACCGTCGTCCTCCCGAATGCGAGTCCACTGCGCCACCTCGCTCGGTAAGGAAACAGGAGTAACCCGATGAATCAAGAACCATTTCAATTACGTCGATTTGCAGTAGGATTTTGGAATCTATACTGTGTTCGAACATTATGAATTACCTTGAAGAAAAAGGTCTAATGACACGTGGTCATCAAGGATTCAGAAAAAAGTCGTTCTTGTGAAACACAACTCACTCTTAATTCACAGGAAATAACACGTGTTGTCTACAGGGGTACTCAGCTGATTCCATATTTCCAGATTTGCGAAACTCTTTTGATACTGCTCGTCACAAGAGACTTCTCATCAAACTGCGTGCCTATAGAGTAATGTCTCAGAACTGCAATTTATGCAAGATATTTTATGGCGTAAAAAGTGGAAATTGACTCTGAATAAAGAAAAATGTGAGGTCATTCACATGACAGCTAAAAGAAAGCCGTTGCATTCCGGTTGCACGATAAATCGCACAAATTTAAAGGCTGTCAATTCAGCTAAATACCTAGGAATTAGAATTACAAATAACTTAAATTGGAGCAATCACATAGATAGTGTTGCGGGAAAGGCAAACCAAAGATTGCGTTTTATTGACAGAACACTCATAAGATGCCACAGGTCTACAAAAAGACTGCCTACACTACCGTTGTACGTCCTGTGTTAGAGTATTGCTGTATGATATTGGATCCTTGCCAGATAGGATTGACGGAGGACATCGTAAAAGTCCAGAGAAAGAAAGCTTTTTATGCATTATCAGGAAATAGCGGAGAGAGTGTCACGGATATAGTAATCCAGTTCAGGTGGCAATCATTCAAGCAAAAACGTTTTTCGTTGCAGCGTAAACTTTTCACGAAATTTCAGTCACCAACTTTCTCCCCCGAACATGAAAATATTTTATTGTTGCCAACCTACATAGGGACACATGATAATCATAATAAAATAAGAGAAATCAGAGCTCGTACAGAAAGATTTAAGTGTCCATTATTCCCACGCGCTGTTTGAATAGAACGGCAGAGTAACAATGTAAAGGTGGTTCGAAGAACGCTCTGCCAGGCGTTAAGTATGAAAAGCATGTAGCCATGTAGATGTAGATGTAGATGTAGAAGTGTAATTTGTTATTTACAGTTTACCTAAAAAAATAACAAGAAAGAACTACACAGGGTTTGCGAAATCAAACCCGTAGAGGAACTGGTACAAATATGGAATACCATTTTGTTTTTCGTTCACAAATTCCTCAGTTTTTCACGTTAAGCAATGAAAATATCAGTAGCTTATACTGTGGGCTGTACTTTGCTGCTTCTTATATTTTCAAATATATACTACGTAATGAAATGAAATGTCGTGTGACGAGGGCCTCCCGTCGGGTAGACCGTTCGCCTGGTGCAAGTCTTTCGATTTGACGCCACTTCGGCGACTTGCGCGTCGATGGGGATGAAATGATGATGATTAGGACAACACAACACCCAGTCCCTGAGCGGAGAAAATCTCCGACCCAGCCGGGAATCGAACCTTTGGATTGACAGTTTGTCGCGCTGACCACTCAGCTACCGGGGGCGGACATATACTACGTAAGAAACATTTAAGAAACATTTCTAAATTAGGCTCAGCTCAAAATCTGATATATTTGCCTCTTCAGATTTTGGGGTACAAATATGGATTAGTCCATTTTTTTCACATTTTTGAAGTTAGAACAAATAATGGATAATCTAATAATTCATTATCAAAGTAAACACTATGAAATACAATAAAACAATAGAAAAACACGAAATGTACAATTTTCAGTTATTAAATACTGTCACATTTTCTCTTGTGAAACCTAGAGAAATGAGGTTGCTGTAGATTTTCGAATCGAAATATCCTTTCTGTGCCGCTTCAAGAAAAGGCGTAACCGCCCTCTTCCAGTCTGTTCACCAAAAATGGATTCTGGAAATTATCAACTTTAGCAAACTGAAATGCCATCTATTGAAGATTCTATCGGGGAAGTCCAAAAAAATTAGTTTCCATTTCATGCTATATTCAATTAGCTGTTATTCCTGTTCGTTAGATAGAACAGTTTTTCGCCCAAGTTCGGTGTTTGTGGCTAAATCCTCTGGTGAATCTGATTTTACTAACCTACACAGAGTGGCCCTGGGAACCTGGAAAGTTTTTGCTACCTTCAAGTAGCGCATCTTCTTTACTCAAAACTTTTTAATTGCTATTTGCATAGCAGACTCGTCCCATTGCTTTCGAGCTCGTGAAGTCATTTCTGAACCAATACCCATAAAAGAAACTGGTTGAGAAAATATTGTACAAGTATGGAATACCAGTATTTCATGATAGTGACACAGCCATCTTGAAATTCAGAAACGCAAATAAAACTGAAAGTTAAATTTAAATTTTACAGCTTAATGTATTAGCTAAACGTCTGTTTAGAATATATGTTAATAATTTACATATTATGACAAGAATGAAACTGAAAACCACCAACCTGGAACAATTATTCCTCCTAGTTAATTCGTTAAAGCAGCTTCACTCACTCGCAGTGGCTGCCAACTGCAATATGAATGCATCCCAAAGCGGTCTACAGCTGCTGAACGTAGTTTCCACGTAGTTGACCAGAGTATAGCACTTACAAGGCGAGAAACCATAGTATTTCATATTAATACCTCTATTCCATATTTGTGCCTCTTGAGTTTACTAATTGTCGTATACGAATATTTCAGACAATACGACTTCATAAATGAGCGATGTGTGCGTTTGTCAGCCCTTCATGTTTAATAAAGAACAGCTGCCTATCGCACTGACGTTGATAGCTCTGCATTGACAAACAATACACAAGCCGTCTGTAAATGTATCCAACTTTGGAATTTAGGCTGATTTAGAGTTCATTTATGGTTGTCAGTGGTGAAGAGTTACCCAAAGAATGACTTGCAGACACGTATTTAATGTAAGGTTGAGCAAGACGTACTGAGCGGTAAGCCGAACGAATGGAAAGAGAATAGCAATAGGATTCATCATACATGGAAGAAAATTATCGGATGTGAACAGACATTTATGGGGAATTGGGTCGTCCAAGGCAGAGAGAGCTCACTAGAATTCTCGACAAAGAATTGTTCACGTAGCAGAATTTGAGGAAATGGTGCTGCATCATGTGAGGAAACGTTCATCAGGAAGCGACCTTCAACTTGACCCTGTACGGCACACAGCGTGGAGAGTACTGCTGGAGTAGCAATTACAGCCCTGTGGTGAACACATGTACTGCCAACGAGAGCAGCTGTGTTTGTGCCAGAGTTTAGTTCTATCATGCAAGCTCACCGGACAATATACTATGACGACATGCTGGAAAGTAATGCTTCCGAAATTTTAATGAGAAAACTCTTGAAGCTTTGTACATGAAACAACCGTTATTAACATTCTACGCTTTTATTCTTCATATCTACATTTTTGCAGCCCTTTGCCGCTATAGACCCCCGGACTGTAGAGCATACATACTATGTCGGTGCGTGGGAAACAGCGTACTGTACTCGAGTTTCGAATTCGTAGAGTTCGTCCACACATGGAACAACCTCTCCTTCAACATGACAATGCTAGACCACACATGAGCACTGCGACACTTCCAAAAATCTTGGGTTCAGTGTCACCGATCGCCCTCCATGCAGTCCCGAATCGGACTCATACAACTTTCATCTGTTCCCAAAAACTGAGGAAAATCCTCGAGAACTTCACGTTGAAAGTGACGAAGAGGTGCAAACAGAGGTGAGGGTTTCGCTCCGTCAACAAAGTCAAACATTCTACACTGACGGTGTCAAGATACTGACCACTCATTGGGAGATATACGATGTTCGTATGTTCGTCGCCAGGGTGACTATGTTGAGAAATAAATATGTAGACATGAAGAATAGAGATGTAGAATATTAACAATGTTGTGCTTCATTTAAAAAGCTTTAAGAGGTTTCACATACAAAAATTCGGAGGCACTACTTTTCAGTACACCTTCATACGAGTCGCCCCCTTGACATCGGTCAATTTCGACCAATATGGATGGCGTAAAACTGATACTATGGCTGATGTAACTCAGGGCAGTAAAATGATGTTTATGTGCCAGTCAATCGTGTGGAATCAGCGCTTTAAGAAGGATCAAGGTGGAGAAGTGGCAGTTCAGCAGAAACGAACTATTCTCCAAGACCACACCATCAAAGAATTCGCCTGGTATGTTGGTCTATCGATACAGACTCTCCAACGTGTCTATGAGGAATGGTGCAAAACTTGCAGTGATGTAACATGGCTTAAGAATAGTTGTCATAAAAAAAAAAAAATCAAATCGACAGGGACTGGGACACGAGTGCCATACTTTCAATGACAATCGATTCCACACCAGACAGTGTAAGTAGGCTGTTTAGGTTTTTATGTTGGTAACGCCACGTAGCGCTCTGTATGAAAATCACTGACTGTGCTGTGTGCAGTCTGTGGCTGGTTGGCATTGTTGGAATATTCGCTACTGTACAGTTGGGCAGCTGGATGTGAACAGCGCGTAGCGTTGTGCAGTTGGAGGTGAGCTGCCAGCAGTGGAGGATGTGGAGAGAGAGAGGAGGAGGAGGAGATTAGTGTTTAACGTCCCGTCGACAACGAGGTCATTAGAGACGGAGCGCAAGCTCGAGTGAGGGAAGGATAGGGAAGGAAATCGGCCGTGCCCTTTCAAAGGAACCATCCCGGCATTTGCCTGAAGCGATTTAGGGAAATCACGGAAAACCTAAATCAGGATGGCCGGAGACGGGATTGAACCGTCGTCCTCCCGAATGCGAGTCCAGTGTGCTAACCACTGCGCCACCTCGCTCGGTAGGAGAGAGAGATGCCAGGGTTTTGAGAGGTTGATATAAGCGGACGATCTGGACGTGTGTCCGCCAGAAAAAGGAAATTTGTAAAGATGGATGTCATAAATTGATAGATATATATGTGATGACTTTTGAACACCATTAAGGTAAATACATTGTTTGTTCTCTATCAAAATCTTTCATTTCCTAACTATGCCTATCAGTAGTTAGTGCCTTCAGTAGTTAGAATCTTTTATTTAGCTGGCAGTATTGGCGCTCGCTGTATTACAGTAGTTCGAGTAACGAAGATTTTTGTAAGTGATTCATGAAAGGTATAGGTTATTGTTAGTCAGGGCCATTCTTTTGTAGGGATTATTGAATGTCACATTGCGTTGCGCTAAAAAATATTGTGTGTCAGTTTAGTGATGATCAGAAAAAGTAAAGAGAGAACTGTCTGAGTACGTTCAGTTTTACTCAGTTGTCTCTGTATCAAATAACGTAAGAGGTTTTCCAGCACTGTCGTTTTAAATGTTTTCAACAGGAATTGCTGCTGTTGGTGAATGCATGTCTATCTCAATCAGATCCCAGGAGAGAAGGAAACTGCATGCAATGGGCATTTGGATTTGCGCTAAAGGCCATTGCTCACAGGTGCATATAAAGCTGCATGTCTTCAGTGGGACAGACCATACTGAAACCCTACAGTAATTTAACTGCAAGCGAGTGGTGTGGTCTGACACCTTGCAGATTTGTCTCTTCCCAAATGATGAGAGGAATTGCGTGCACCACAGGCTGTAACATTACACATGTCTAGGGCGGCTATTGACAAGAAGCGAGTTTGCTTGCTTGACTGGACACAAGTCTGCAGGGGGAGGAAGCTGCTTGCCCACTCCAGTTGAGCTCAGGTACAAAGGCAGTCAGCAATGGGTAATCCCAGAGCAGGGAGAATTTGGACAGTGGTGCAGAGGATGTACCACTAATGGTGGCATTTAAGGTAGTCTGAAATATGGCTACTTACAACTCTTAGGAATTCAATTAATCACAGTTCCATAGTAGAGCAAGTCTGAATACATCTGAAATCTCAGAAAAATGAGGTGCCTCCAATGAAACAACACTAATTTCAATAACTTAAAAACTATAGAAGTTAATATTTTACAGTAACTAAATATTTTCACAATGAACTTTAGCATTAATAACTTTTAGATTTTTCATCAATGTCTCAGATGACAGCTTTGCACTACAGCTATCATCCTTGAAAGCCACACCATCTGTGTCTATTTTGTTTACTGAGTTATTACATTTTATATCTTCTTCATTATGTAAAAGTCTGTCAGAATATTGTGTTCTCCACAACAACACAGCAACTGAACGCAGCATGAATGCCTCGTACTTTGTGTAGTTATTAATGGATATTTTATTATTTTGCCAGTAACTTTCTTTAAATGATGATTGCAGTTAATATTAAAAACAACTATAATTTTAAAGTGGTCAGTCACATGCATTAGCTGACATCACCATTGAAAAGAGTGCTGAAAGACGCATCAGTCAAGCAAGCCTAAGTAATTGTTAAACAATATTTAATAACACATTACTGTCACTTAACATGAACATGCATGTACAAGAATGCTGGCTTATTTATATATGAGCACACTATTATTAATACTTACTGTAAATGATCTGAATGTGCCCGAATATTTATAATATCCCTTGTATTAAATATTGTTATAATTCATTAGCTTAGTGTGAAAGTGGTAACGTTGAGTCAAATCATATCTGTAGAACAAAAGAAGGATGTATTTTTTGCGGGGATGGCGTTCAGCTATTGAGAGTTAAGCAGTGGCGGAAGACTGCTGGAATCAAGTCAAGGCAGGCACTTTTTGAATGGTGTGCTCAAGGGAGGGATGGAAAACACTTCTATGTCGAGGTCTAGTAAAAGGCAGACCTGCCTGAGGCAATGTGTGATGTTCAGTCGTGTAGGCAATAGTTCTTAGCAGTGAATGGCCGCTAGAATACTTTAACTTTCGAAAGAACTTAAACTTTCGCAAGGTCTCAATGTACTCCAGTTCAGAGCTTTAACTTTTTCCACTTGCATTATGGAATTAAAGGAACAGAGCATGAGTATTGACTCTTTATCTCTCATCTGTTGATGTATAGATCGTCATGCCGAACTCTGAATTATTTTGAACAAACGTATATTTCATTTATTGTAATTACAAAATAGAATTACGCTCGTCTTGAATGACTGTTTAGTTTGGGGATTCTATTACCTTTCTGGTTAGGCACTTAATGCGACTTTATTGCTTTCAATAATTTTATATTTCTGTCTGCATTATAATTATTAATTTTAGGCCTACTTTGTATTTGAGATTACTTACTTGAATAACATAATTCTCTGATGACATCTACATCAATTTCAGGCATCAGCGTTATTAAATATTCGTTTACCTTTTATTTAATATTTCTGATTAATTTAATAATTCACAACTATAGCCAATGCATAGACTATTCGTCTGCAGGATCACAGGTACACAATATTATTTGCAGCGAGTTTAGCTGCAGGGCATGAAAGTAGACGTGTACAGATGGACGCTATGACCTTAACGAGTCACTATTTTTAAACAGATTCATGCGTATCCCAAATACCTAGGTATGCCAGTACGAAGGTAAAGTCCCAAGGCCCAATGAGACGTTTAACATGCAGTGTATACGAGGTCTATTTCAGGTCGAGGTGGTCCTTTGGTGTTTCTGAAGTGTTTTTTGTACCATGTCGCCATTGAAATACGTTGTCAACGTGTTCTTCGAAACTAATGGCGCTACTCGCAAGTAATAAGAACGAAAATTTATCTGCAGTATCCCTTAATGTTCTGTCTGTCCCCATAGCTAATTACATATACTTCTTCATACATATATTAATTTTGTCGGCTAGCCTCAATGTGACAACTCTGCAACTTCTATGGGGCGCTATTTGAAATACACTGAATAACGAAGCTGATACCACTAGTTACATAAATAACTCGGCTACATTTATTGATGTTGATGGTACAGTAGTTAACGTAAGATTTTTCTGGACACATGACGGCGGTGTACACGCATCAGATATACCAACCAACGTGTACGTCTATGGTCTTCAGCGATAAGAACGAGTATGTCTGTACGTAGAATCTTCTTCCTCCTTCACTATGAAATCAGAAATTGCATTGATCGCCAGAGATCCAAGCAAAAATATGCTTCTCTGGTCGACAGCACAATGTAAAGTAACAAAAAAGAGAATAATAATTATATGAAACGGGAAAGCAAACGAAAATACTTATGTTTTCGCCTGGGACGGTGATATTAACTTAGGCAATCTAGCTTAGACACAAAAATGTATGAAAAATGCACATCTATGAAACTAATTGGGAATCTGTCGACGAAAATAAATTTTCTGAAAGACAACAGTAGCTTTTAGAAAAGCAAATTAAAACTGTTTCTCCATGACATATCGTTTATACCGCAGAGGAATTCTTAAACACACATGAGCAGGCTACTGAGAAAAAAAAGTATACGACATTCGTTCACACCATTAGGAAACGCTGCCATGGTCTTGTGTCGAATTAACACGGTCGACGTCATAACGCTTAATGTGAAGAGATACACGGAAGACATAGTGCAAAGACTGATTATAGATTGGAAAGACATAGTTTATCAGATAGAAATGGTGCTCGTCGATGTAGAAGAATTATTGAGTGTTTTTGATATCCTCAAATTCGGAAGAGAAGTCTTTACTTGGAATTCGTGAAGATGGCACTGAAAACTCTGTAGCGTGATTATCGATTTTCGGTAAGGGCAATCACCCTACTGCAAAATACCATGCCCAGTGGTGGACACGAAAGGATGCAAGCAGTCGGCAGTAATACTGACGTAGTTCGCAGCTTTCATGAAGGACTTCTATAACAACAATGACTTCTCGTATAGTATTCCAGTTCCTGTTTGACTTTCCATCGTTATGAATGGTGGGAGCGCAGCCAGTGAACCCAGGTTCTGTGCCCAGGGTCTCAGCTACAAAATAATGAATTATAATTCATTTGTTTAATGGAGACTGTTGTAAGTTAGTTACATGTTTAATGAGTCAGTTTACACGCTTACGTACACGTGATACGTGTTAACATTAATGTACATATTATTATCTTAGTCCTGCTCATGCAAATACAGTTAAAAACAAGGTTTATTTCACTGGCTACCATTTTTAAGTAGAATTAGTCAATGAAATGAAAATAGTTGACCAGGAGAAATGATTTTAAGTTAGATTTAAATCATGCTTTGCTACCTGTCAGCCATTTTATGTTATTGGGCAAATGACCAAAGATTTCTGTCGCTGCATATTGAACTGAGCCACATACAACTTCAATAATGGGTAATAAAGGTCATTTTCCCTCTAGTGTTTTCGATATAAATATCACTATTCTTGTCAAATTGTAATGAATTATTTATGATGGACTTCATTAGTGAATATACGACGGCGCAGGTACCTCGATTTTGTGCAATCAATACTTTCTTTCACAAAAATGAGTTACTCCAGAAAATTATTCCACAAGATATTATTGAGTGGAAATATGTAAAATGTGTCAGATGATCGAGTCTTTTGTTTAGAGTAGTAATTATACGAAAAGCAAAACTAGCTGAGCTTAACTGTTTGGGAATCTCACTAATATGTTTCTTCCAGTTCAATTAAGTATGCTGAAAAATTTGACATTCTTCCTTATTTACTGACTCCTGCTCATGTGCTACATCAGTTGTTGGTATAACTCTATTTGTTGTATAGATCTGAATATTGTGTGGTTGTTTTTTTTTTAATTAGGAAGAATCCATTCTCTGAAAACCTCTTAATAATTCTTTGGAAAACATCATTTAAAATCTCTTGTTTGCGTTCTTTCTTATGGGATTTTTATAACACTGGTATTGTCTGGAAAAGGTACCAATTCTGCTTGTTGAATGTTAAGTGGAAGGTCATTCACATGTATGAGGAATAGTAATGTAGTGGTCCCAAAATTGAACCCTGTGGGACTCCATTTGTAATCTCTCCCCAGTCACTAAAATTTTCTACCTTTCCGACATTGTTTGAATTATTCTGGCGTTACCTTTTGCATTCTGTTTCTTAAGTATAATTCAAACCAGCTGCGTGTAAAGCCATCAATTCCATAAAACTTTAGTTTTTCTAAGAGGATAACATAATATACATAAGCAAACGCCTTGGAAAGATCACAGAAAATACCAAATGGCTATGTTTTATTATTAAAGGCGTATACTATTTGATGAGTTAATGTAAGAAATAGCATTCTGAGTCGAGCAACCGTCCTGAAATCCAAACTGTGATATGCTAAGTAAAAGGTTTCCACTTAAGTATGAGGCTACTACTGAATACATTACTTTTTAGAATATTTTGGAAAAAGACGTCAGTAAGGAAATTGGACAATAACTGTTTAAATCCTTCTCATCACCTTTCTCATGAAGAGGTTTAGCAATTGCATATTTTAACTTGTCACAGGGACCTGCAGTTTAAAGTGGACTTATAACCCCGAAACAGCTTGCTTTTCCCACGTTAGCAGTCGCCAACGGAGTTGAAAGAAGTGATAAGTAACGGGTAGAAATGCTAGAACTGACAAGGGATCGAACTCCAGACCTTTGATTTCGTAATGTGGCACTTTGCCACCAAAGCCCAGAGTCTCAGATCTATAAATGGAAATTTGAGGGTTCTGAAGTATTGTGTAACGACCTTCCATCTACTCTCCAGCGCTACAGCGATCGCGTCGACGGATTGGTATTTGAAAACAATAATGCATGAGCATACCGCGCCTGATGCGTGAAGAACTTCTATTGGGGAGGGGAGGAAACCATACTGGACAATCTGCTGTACCCACTGACATGGGCCCGTTTGGCCAAGCCTACCACCATCTGAACATGAATGAGTCGTCACGGGAGGCCTCCCATATAAAGATAGCTGTAGCAGAGTGGCGACATCTCGACCAGCCTGTGGCGGAATCAAACGGCGTAGAAACAACAAGGTATTGCGCAGGGGCAGCTCGCAGTTAAAAGCTCCAAGGTGGAGCCGCACCGAGAGATATTTCAAAATATATTTTTCAGTATTGTTTTACTGGATTTAAATTAGTAGGATGCACATGTTTTCCGTACGGATTTAAATAATAAGTCAACTTTTTTATAACTCTTGATAATGGGCGATGTTTTCCAAGCAGGCAGTAGTTAGTCTTACAGCTGCTCCATGTAGCAGAAATTTTGGGGCGAGCCTGCTACAGAAACTAGTTCTTATTGGCTTCCACAAGACTCAACAAGCTGAGCCTGAGTGAGTCGTACCAATCCCCTTGTGATTTTCATGGTCTGCTACTTACAACAAAGGCGAATCAACAGAGTGGCTCAACCTTCGCTTTCGAATTCTTTCCTCTGAATTTTTCTATCATGCTGTAATGTGTCACTGTTGACGTTTCATGTTAATGTTCTGATATTGTTAAAAATGCACCTTCGTTTCTGACATTGGCAATTCCACTGTAGTAAAGTAATGCTATGTTTGTCAACGTCCCACTTGAGTGCACTTGAATATGGTAACGTACGTTTATTTATTTCTCTAGTTAGAAATAAGTGCAGTACTTGGTTATTACCATTATAAGTAAGGGAAAGAAGGAATAATCACGTTATAGTACTTTTGACCAAAATCTTCCAACTTCACTTGCACTCGTTTCTTCTTTGAAAGATGCAGGACATGGTTGACAATCTAGTAGGTTCTCCGTGGTATGTGCTTCTCCGCAGACACAGCTAGTGGTGTCCACAGGGAAATGCCATTTCTGGAGGTTAGTCCGGCTCTTCCAACTCCGGAACGAGGACGGTTGAGTAATCTCCACACAATCCAGTTCTGTTGTTGATCATTGCCTTGGGGTTCCTGGCAAGTGCCCGTGTAACGGACGGATTTCCTGATGGGTCTAATTTGTTCTCTCCGCGTTGGCAGCAACTTCACGTTGAATATCTCGTGGCGTTGTGCCTGCGAACTGGTGTAGTTTTACGTAGGTTTCAAACTGTAATAATCCCACTTGTTTCATTTAGCGCCGCGTTACTTATGTTTGCGTGGATAGATTTGCACCATACTGACCACGGATACTCTGTAACACTGTAACTTGCTGCTTTTCCTCCGTTCTCTGGGTTTGTGGGTGAGAGCCCCACTTGCTAACAGTGGTCACGCGAAGGGTATATTTCTCGCTTCCACCTTCATTCTCGTATTTTTGCAATGCTGAGTGTACGTCATAGCACTATCAAGAGTGACTCCGAGATATTTTCGATTTACTAACTGTTTCCCTTGCCACGTTATGTCAAATTTCTGAAGTGTCTGATTGTGCTTAAGATGAAACGCAAAAAGTTGAGTTTTAGCTGTGTTTGGACAAAGTTGATTGTCAGAGTAATAAGACATTAAATCTCTCAGTGCACATGTCAGCTGGGGGCTTCAGCATCATCAAAAGATTTGTCTTGGCTCCTTAATGTCAACTAGTCAGCATAAAGAAAAACTCCTTGTGTTCGCCGGAAACGGTTGGCCATTGGTATAGGTATTAAATAACATTGGTCAAAGAGCATTTACTTGTGGTAAGCCTTATTTTTGACATGTCCATCGACTACCCTGATCTTGGAAGTCAACAAAAAATCTTATGTTTTGGAGTAAACTTCGAACAAACTGTTAATGGTAAGGTATCCAACCAGTGATAGTATTACTTTCAGTTGCTAACACGTCCCTTGCGTGCTAACAGCTTTTCCTTCATAAAGCGCGTTATTTGCAAGTTTCTTTATATTTTCTGAGGTTCAGTTTGACGGTTTTTGCCGTTTGCGTTAATCGGAAATGGCAGAAACACGTATTTTGAGAGCTAAGTTATGGAGGTAAAAAACCGGTGGGTCTATTCATCACTTGAGAATTAGACCACATTGGTAAGAGATTCACAGCTTTCCCTAGGACGCCAGCCACGCACCCACGACTGGTACTGCATGTTAACCAGCAACAGATTTCGATTTCACATATACGCAAATATGTGCACTTACGCACGGACTGGCTTTGTTTTGGTTATTGTTTCGTCTTTATTTCACAATGACTTTTCTTTCATAACGGTTAGTTTTTCATTCCATCTGAATCTACGCCACCATACACGTTCAAACTGCCCCCTCCTCCAAATTTTCCAGTGGATTCTTCGCAACACTCTTGCTTCTCATAAAAATGGTTCAAATGGCTCTAAGCACTATGGGACTTAACATCTGATATCATCAGTCCCCTAGACTTAGACCTAATTATACCTAACTAACCTAAGGACATCACACACATCCATACCCGAAGCAGGATTCCAACCTAGACAGAAAAATTTTTCAAAGAGTGTTCTTGCTAACCTTGAATTTCAGTTCTGTGCGACAAAAGCCGTGTACTTTTCGTAAAGTTGGTATTTCTTTACGTTGTTCGCAATAGACAGAAATTTCTGCCTGATAATACACTCCTGGAAATTGAAATAAGAACACCGTGAATTCATTGTCCCAGGAAGGGGAAACTTTATTGACACATTCCTGGGGTCAGGTACATCACATGATCACACTGACAGAACCACAGGCACATAGACACAGGCAACAGAGCATGCACAATGTCGGCACTAGTACAGTGTATATCCACCTTTCGGAGCAATGCAGGCTGCTATTCTCCCATGGAGACGATCGTAGAGATGCTGGATGTAGTCCTGTGGAACGGCTTGCCATGCCATTTCCACCTGGCGCCTCAGTTGGACCAGCGTTCGTGCTGGACGTGCAGACCGCGTGAGACGACGCTTCATCCAGTCCCAAACATGCTCAATGGGGGACAGATCCGGAGATCTTGCTGGCCAGGGTAGTTGACTTACACCTTCTAGAGCACGTTGGGTGGCACGGGATACATGCGGACGTGCATTGTCCTGTTGGAACAGCAAGTTCCCTTGCCGGTCTAGGAATGGTAGAACTATGGGTTCGATGACGGTTTGGATGTACCGTGCACTATTCAGTGTCCCCTCGACGATCACCAGTGGTGTACGGCCAGTGTAGGAGATCGCTCACCACACCATGATGCCGGGTGTTGGCCCTGTGTGCCTCGGTCGTATGCAGTCCTGATTGTGGCGCTCACCTGCACGGCGCCAAACACGCATACGACCATCATTGGCACCAAGGCAGAAGCGACTCTCATCGCTGAAGACGACACGTCTCCATTCGTCCCTCCATTCACGCCTGTCGCGACACCACTGGAGGCGGGCTGCACGATGTTGGGGCGTGAGCGGAAGACGGCCTAACGGTGTGCAGGACCGTAGCCCAGCTTCATGGAGACGGTTGCGAATGGTCCTCGCCGATACCCCAGGAGCAACAGTGTCCCTAATTTGCTGGGAAGTGGCGGTGCGGTCCCCTACGGCATTGCGTAGGATCCTACGGTCTTGGCGTGCATCCGTGCGTCGCTGCGGTCCGGTCCCAGGTCGACGGGCACGTGCGCCTTCCGCCGACCACTGGCGACAACATCGATGTACTGTGGAGACCTCACGCCCCACGTGTTGAGCAATTCGGCGGTACGTCCACCCGGCCTCCCTCATGCCCACTATACGCCCTCGCTCAAAGTCCGTCAACTGCACATACGGTTCACGTCCACGCTGTCGCGGCATGCTACCAGTGTTAAAGACTGCGATGGAGCTCCGTATGCCACGGCAAACTGGCTGACACTGACGGCGGCGGTGCACAAATGCTGCGCAGCTAGCGCCATTCGACGGCCAACACCGCGGTTCCTGGTGTGTCCGCTGTGCCGTGCGTGTGATCATTGCTTGTACAGCCCTCTCGCAGTGTCCGGAGCAAGTATGGTGGGTCTGACACACCGGTGTCAATGTGTTCTTTTTTCCATTTCCAGGAGTGTATTTATCCATATCGGTAATGGAATGGTTATTGTGAGCACCTTGCTTCTTCTTCTTCTTTGGCGAAGAATCCTGAATTCCCCTCTGCCCGGCTTCATGTCTCCCCAACCGTAATTTTCAAACCATCCTCTTACTCATCTTTTAATATTTTGGCTTCACGTTTCGTCGCCTTCTCTTCTGGCATGATGAATCCCTTCTCTTTCGCTTCGTCAACAAATTTGATCACGTTAACCGCAAGCCGTGGCGCCTGCCCGCAAAGACTTTTTTCGCGTTGATCTTCCATGTAACAACAGTAACATGGTTGCACCTAGTCATGTGGCCAAATTAGTCCTGATACTGCCGCATTACCACTTCGCCTTGCCGGGAAGATGTGAATTATTAGGTTTATTGAAACTAATGAGAAGCAGTGTATTTTCTAGAGCGTAGCTTTATACCAGATGTGAAACGTAGACGATGAACAGTTCGGACAATGAACTTTCCAAATGTGGTGCCACTGAAGAATGCTCAAGATAAGATTGGTACTCGCAGATCACGTAATTATTGAAGAGGTACTGAATGTAACTGGGGAGACAGGAAATTGCCGCGCGTGATTAGCCGAGCGATCTAAGGCGCTGCAGTCATGGACTGTGTGGCTGGTCCCGGCGGAGGTTCAAGTCCTCACTCGGGCATGGATGTGTGTGACCTTAGGATAATTTAGGTTAAGTAGTGTGTAAGCTTAGGGACTGATGAAGTTAGCAGTTAAGTCCCATAAGATTTCACACACATTTGAACATTTTTTAGACAGGAAATTTGTGGTACAAATTTGTAACCTCCCTACTGTATGTTTCTGTATGAAATTTAGCACAACTTCACGTCTCGCTCTATAAAAAGTCTAGTATTACCAAAACTATGTACCCACAATATGTAATCCAACTTAAAGTCGTATGCTAACCTTTGACTAAACACAACCTAACGTGAAATGAACTGTAACTGATGTGAAGGCAACTTGTCTTTATGTTAAATGCGCAAAAGAAATAAAACAATTATCTGGCCCTAATCAACAATCTGCTTACGTCGCGTTTTGACAACATTGTTGCAGATTTTTCGGAAACACAACAGCAAACAGGAAGCAGGCAGTGGCTACACTAGATTTCCATTTCTAAATCAAAATACGAAATTAATATTTCACATTCTGAAAGTATTTGTATGGAGTGTAGCCATGTATGGAAGTGAAACATGGACGGTAAATAGTTTGGACAGGAAGAGAATAGAAGCTTTCGAAATGTGGTGCTACAGAAGAATGTTGAAGATTAGATGGGTAGATCACATAACTAATGAGGAGGTACTGAATAGGATTGGGGAGAAAAGGAGTTTGTGGCACAACTTGACCAGAAGAAGGGATCGGTTGGTAGGACATGTTCTGAAGGGATCACCAATTTAGTATTGGAGGGCAGCGTGGAGGCTAAAAATCGTAGGGGGAGACCAAGAGATGAATACACTAAGCAGATTCAGAAGGATGTAGGTTGCAGTAGGTACTGGGAGATGAAGAAGCTTGCACAGGATAGAGTAGCATGGAGAGCTGCATCAAACCAGTCTCAGAACTGAAGACCACAACAACAACAACAACAACAACAAATCAATATTCAAACTGTTGTAAATGGTTCAAATGGCTCTCAGCACTATGGGACTTAACATCTAAGGTCATCAGTCCCCAAGACTTAGAACTACTTAAACCTAACGACATCACACACATTCAAGCCCGAAGCAGGATTCGAACCTGCGACCATAGCAGTAACGCGGTTCCGGACTGAAGCGCCTAGAACCGCTCGGCCACAGCGGCCGACTAAACTGTTGCATACCACATGGAGCAATGTGGTAAAGCGTAATGACAAACCTTCTTTAGACGGTAGGATGGGGAGAGTAATTATTCCTATGAAAGGATATTCCAAGATAACGATTTTAGAATGAAGTATGTATTTCAAAAAAAACTTAGGAAAACTTCGCGTGATCTTCACACATAGCGTTGGTCCGAACTATATTATGCTGAAATGAAATGTCTTGTCGTTAGGGCCTCCCGTCGGGTAGACCGGTCGCCTGGTGCAAGTCTTTTGAGTTGACGCCACTTCGGCGACTTGCGCCTCGATGGGGATGAGATGACGATGATGATGAAAACAACACAACACCCAGTCACTGAGCGGTGAAACTCTCCGACCGAACCGGGAATCGAACCCGGGCCCCTTAGCACGGCATGCTGTCACTGACCACTCAGCTATCGAGGCGGACGATATTATGCATCACAAAGTGAACAATGATTTGAAAGGGTACGAAGCTAACATAGAATTTCTATAAAAATCAAACACTTAATCAGTTGATATCTTAATGCATGACACAAGGAAGTGGGGTGGTGTTTCTCTCAGCTCCGAACAAGTTAACTAGCTGACAATACTTATTCTGAAAAAATTAGCTGCGCAGCGCTGCGGTCTTACCTCAAACTTCTTCTCTTCAGTAATAATAAATGGTTCAAATGGCTCTGAGCACTATGGGACTTAACATCTTAGGTCATCAGTCCCCTAGAACTTAGAACTACTTAAACCTAACTAACCTAAGGACAGCACACAACACCCAGCCATCACGAGGCAGAGAAAATCCCTGACCCCGCCGGGAATCGAACCCGGGAACCCGGGCGTGGGAAGCGAGAACGCTACCGCACGACCACGAGATGCGGGCAGTAATAATAACATTGTTCAAAATTTATATTGTTTTCACCTTCCAATCTATACATCACATTCACCCTTGCTGTCCTTTTCAATAATTTGTTCATCTAACAGAGACAATCACAGGCCAACACAACACTACTGAGTAAGTACTATCACATTTCAGCTAAGAGTGTACCAGACCGCGCAGAGGCAACGACTGTGCCACAACAAGACCAAAGATTGTTTAACAGTAACATAACTTGCTCTCTCTATGACGTGCACATTAATGACTTACAAAAGTCAAAATGACATGTCAGCCTTAGAAGTTGACTAAAAGTTCGGATCAGATGTTAGGGCACATCGCGAGGCATCAAAAAAATGGTTCAAATGGCTCTGAGCACTATGGGACTTAACATCTGAGGTCATCAGTCCCCTAGAACTTAGAACTACTTAAACCTAACTAACCTAAGGACATCACACACACCCATGCCCGAGGCATGATTCGAACCTGCGACCGTAGCAGCAGCACGGTTCGAGACTGAAGCACCTAGAACCGCTCGGTCACACCGGCCGGCCTGTAACACGTCGCTACTAGCTGACTAGCGGTGACCAGTGGAGAGAAACGCTGAGGTCCGAAGTCTTCAAAGGAACTCAGTGGATTCTGATACTGAGAAAAAAATCCGTATTTTTAATTAACGCGGTGCTAAAATAGAAGGTCAGACTAGAACCAGTACTTTAATAGCACATTTTTTTCAGCACAGAAGACGCTTTCGAACTGAGTTACTGTATTTCGCCCTATATACAGAACAAGAAACTATGACGATTATTTTTCTTAAAATTCCAAAGTATTGTGTTACTTACATGCTAACGTCCAGAACATACACTTAACTGGGTGTTTCCAAACTTCTTGCACAGATGAAACGAGAAGCACCTAATATTCGGTGACGAACCACTTTCACGTTACGTTTTTAACTATAGCCCGTGCTAAAATACGCCAGAAATGTGCAATACTGTAGTGTCATGCCTCATACACTGTATCGTATTCTACTGGTAGTCCGCATCCCGTTGTATTACTACAGGGTGAAATTTTTTTCTGCAGGACAGGGATCAATAAATGATGATACTTCCGTGAAGTTTCTCACCCTTTGTTTTTAAATTTACCAGACTGAAATCGTATATACAAGATCTTTCTTTATGGTATGCTAACACATTTTAATTCAAAATCTTTGGGGCCCATAGCTTTCTCAAAAATCTCTAGACGCTACATTTTTTCATATGTTACCCTATTTATTTTTCCCGAGGAATTCGCTCGCTGAGGGTTAGCACGTAATAGAGGAAAATCCTGTATTCACAAATTACACAGAGGTGCTTTCAGTACGACTAGTTTCACGAAAATGCCGCCGTTTATCGATTACTCTTTCGTGGTAAACAAAATATTTTCACAGCTTAATTGTTTTACATAAATGAACACGCTGTTACCACTTTCGCAATGGAAAATTATTTCACAGACTATGGCTTACCTAATGTCTTTACAGTATTATAAGATATCCTTTCCAGACATAGAGCACACAAGCAAAGTCATTTACGTTAGTTCCTGTTGTTGTATTTAGTAGCCAAAGTTCTTTCACAAGTTTCGCCAGCGTCGGTAATATTCGAGTCATTTCGTCACCGAGTGGATGCTACTTCGCAACCAGTACCACCTTTTTACGTACCAACTAATGATGACGTGCTGGATCCTTGTCGAGCACATGCACTTTGCTTCGCTCCTTTCTTTCACAAAGCGCTGGTAGCATACTGTACACCGACAGAGGAGTATGTAACATTTCGAGCGCTGTCAGTGTACTACAGACAGACATGCAGTCCACATATGCCTTATAAAAAATAATGGGTTTATTTCAAAATCAATGTTCCATTTTCCGTTCCTGTGACTTAATTAGCCATTTATGGTAGCTACGAGTGAAACGCAGTGGTTGATTGGTTGATTCAAGGGATCGGACCAAACAGTGAGGTCATCTGTCCAATAGGATTAGAGAAGGATGGGAAATGTAGGCGACCGAGCCCTTTCAAAGGAACCATCCTGGACTGAAGAGATTTGGGTAAATCACCGAAATCCGAAATCAGGATGGCCGGACGCAGGTGTGAAGAAACGCAGCGTCTGCCCCCCTAAAGTGGACAGGCCAGAAGACGCTTGTCAGCTTCTTTATGATGTACCACACTGGTGTGCAACCACTAATGGGATGCAGAGGTATGGAAGCGCGAAGGAGGTCAAGTACAATTTTTTTGGGTGATCTCTGATTGCGTAGCACACTTGCATGAGATCGAAAGTCCCGGAACACATCTGCATTTCTTCACACAAACCCACTTTCAAAAAATGACTTGTTCATCACCTCCGATGACCACCACTCTTCACTCGAGGTCCTGCCGTTTCTAAGACCATGTTGGTTACGTCTACACTTGTGTCATAAACGAAGCACATTGTAGGATGGCTATGTATGTTGCGGGTATCAATGTAGGCTAAGTTAAAAGCAGTCGCATATAGTATTCTGTGAAGTTTGATTATTGCGTAGAAAGCTAACAGTAACAATAAGTCGTTATTATCAATAGGAGACCTCGTGTAAGACAAATTTAGGTTCCCGATTCATGCGCATCGTGCCTTAGGACAAGAGAGACACAGGAGAACTAACAGATGAATAGCAGCAAGAGTATAACTGAAGGGATGTTATAATGTACATGATGTGTGTGGACACATTTACACAAGAATATTAAGAAGTTGCCAGGATATTTAGAACACAATTACATGGAACTTGTTGCGCCAGGAGTATTTGGTACACTATATTTTTCGGAAGATTTCACCTGTTCAGTAAGTCTTTTCTCCCTTTTACGTATTTATAAAACTCCATGCAAGTCAGATGGCGTTAAACTGGCACTGTAAGAGCGATTCTACAGTCCCTGGCAACAGTCGATTTCTTTCATCAGTCCGGTGGATTGACTTCGGCGAAAATACTCTTTCCACAGCGACGTAGTGTGCGGGAATATAAAACAAACTCTCTCATAATTTTAGCAGTTGGCACTTGCGTTCAGGATTTTCGGTTTCCTTAAGAAACTAAATCCATCTTTCTTCCACGACATGTTTACGACTTCCGTTCTTTGAAGCCAAGCTTACTTTCTAAAAAGCTCTTCAGAAATACTCCTGAAAAATATTGTCGCCTGAAATTTTCACACCATTTTAGTCAGGTATATAATAGTGTTTTCAGTCATCACCCAAGCTGAGGTTTCAAGTAACGTCATCCAATCAAATATTTGATGTTTATTAACAGAAATAGCCCATTTCTCCAACAGTAATTGGCTTATAAGGCGCTTTTTCGCCTGATTCTTGATTATTGTTCAGCTGTCTAGGATCCCTACCAGGTAGGACTGATAGAGGAGATAGAGAAGATCCAACGAAGAGCGGCGCGTTTCGTCACGGGATCGTTTAGCTGGCGAGAGAGCGTTACGGAGATGCTAAACGGATTCCACTGACAGACGTTACAAGAGAGGCGTTGTGCATCACGGAGAGATTTACTATTGAAATTTCGGGACAGCACTTTTCAGGAGGAGTCGGACGACATATTACTTCCCCCCACATACATCTCGCTACTGACCACCAGTAGAAAATTCTAGAAATTAGAGCCAATACAGAGGATTACCGACAATCGTTATTCCCACGCACTATTCGCGAGTAGAACAGGGTTGGAGGGATTAGATAGTGGTACCGAAAGTACCCTCCGCCACACACCATTAGGTAGCTTGTAGAGTATCATGTACAGGGTGTTTCAAAAATGACCGGTATATTTGAAACGGCAATAAAAACTAAACGAGCAGCGATAGAAATACACCGTTTGTTGCAATATGCTTGGGACAACAGTACATTTTCAGGCAGACAAACTTTCGAAATTACAGTAGTTACAATTTTCAACAACAGATGGCGCTGCGGTCTGGGAAACTCTATAGTACGATATTTTCCACATATCCACCATGCGTAGCAATAATATGGCGTAGTCTCTGAATGAAATTACCCGAAACCTTTGACAACGTGTCTGGCGGAATGGCTTCACATGCAGATGAGATGTACTGCTTCAGCTGTTCAATTGTTTCTGGATTCTGGCGGTACACCTGGTCTTTCAAGTGTCCCCACAGAAAGAAGTCACAGGGGTTCATGTCTGGCGAATAGGGAGGCCAATCCACCCCGCCTCCTGTATGTTTCGGATAGCCCAAAGCAATCACACGATCATCGAAATATTCATTCAGGAAATTAAAGACGTCGGCCGTGCGTTGTGGCCGGGCACCATCTTGCATAAACCACGAGGTGTTCGCAGTGCCTTCTAAGGCAGTTTGTACCGCCACAAATTCACGAAGAATGTCCAGTAGCGTGATGCAGTAATCGTTTCGGATCTGAAAAATGGGCCAATGATTCCTATGGAAGAAATGGCGGCCCAGACCAGTACTTTTTGAGGATGCAGGGACGATGGGACTGCAACATGGGGCTTTTCGGTTCCCCATATGCGCCAGTTCTGTTTGTTGACGAAGCCGTCCAGCTAAAAATAAGCTTTGTCAGTAAATCAAATGCTGCGCACATGCATATCGCCGTCATCAATCCTGTGCACTATATCGTTAGCGAATGTCTCTCGTGCAGCAATGGTAGCGGCGCTGAGGGGTTGCCGCGTTTGAATTTTGTATGGATAGAGGTGTAAACTCTGGCGCATGAGACGATACGTGGACGTTGGCGTCATTTGGACCGCAGCTGCAACACGGCGAACGGAAACCCGAGGCCGCTGTTGGATCACCTGCTGCACTAGCTGCGCGTTGCCCTCTGTGGTTGCCGTACGCGGTCGCCCTACCTTTCCAGCACGTTCATCCGTCACGTTCCCAGTCCGTTGAAATTTTTCAAACAGATCCTTTATTGTATCGCTTTTCGGTCCTTTGGTTACATTAAACCTCCCTTGAAAACTTCGTCTTGTCACAACAACATTGTGTTCTAGGCGGTGGAATTCCAACACCAGAAAAATCCTCTGGTCTAAGGAATAAACCATGTTGTCTACAGCACACTTGCACGTTGTGAACAGCACACGCTTACAGCAGAAAGACGACGTACAGAATGGCGCACCCACAGACTGCGTTGTCTTCTATATCTTTCACATCACTTGCAGCGCCATCTGTTGTTGAAAATTGTAACTACTGTAATTTCGAAAGTTTGTCCGCCTGAGCATATTGCAACAAACGGTGAATTTCTATCGCTGCTCGTTTAGTTTTTATTGCCGTTTCAAATATACCGGTCATTTTTGAAACACCCTGTAGATGTATATGTATTCTACAAAATCAGGACAAAGTTGAGTCTTGTCGGGATTTCGGAACAGGAAGGTCCATATTGGCGACGGTCCCGATATATCGGGACTGATGGCAACCCTATGTACGAAATAAGTCGCTTGTGTGGGAAAATGTTCTCGAAACGATGAGGCGCATAAAGTGAAAGCAGCGCGAGAATTGAAAGATGCGGTTCATCAAAAGCGAATTCTTTACTGCAAATGGCTTACATCTTTTATTGAGAGGAATACCGTTGATGCTCCTGACGTCAACTTCTATACAGACGATGCCTGGTTACACCTCTCTGGTCATGTTGTTGCACAAAACACGCCACTACCGTCAACGGAGGTTTGGCGTGCTGTGCTTTAAACGCCATTGCATGATCAGAAAATTGGAGTGCGGTTAACAACATTCAGACGGCGAATTATTGAACCATTATTTTTTTGAAAAAACCCTGAACTTACTGTTTAATGATCCACGATATCTTTGGTCAGTTAAAGGAAGACGAAATTAGCTACACACAGTTCAACAAGATGGCGCCACTGCGCATACTGTTAACAACAACTTCTGGAAGAAGGTTTTTGGGAAAGTGTCCTCTCAAAAAATCTATAGCCCTCTCGCTCGCAGGACGTTTCTCCATCAGACTTTTTTTTGGAAGGGGGGGGGGGCGGACCAAAAGGTGTTTTATACGGCAATCGCCCATGCACACGTAGTGACTTAAAACCTGAAATAACAGTGTACGTGAGAAGCATATCACAATTAAATCAGTAGAAAGTTTTTCCCAATAAAATCAGGGGTGTACCTTATGTCCAACACACACATACATCAAAAAAGGTTTTGCATCACCACGGCTCCCAGAACTCCTGAAGATATGCGTTGTCTGTGGATATTGTATCACAGACACAGTCACTAAACCCGCCCAAAGATGTAAACAATCGAGCATGAGCAGCACCTATTCGACGGAGGGGGTCCGATAGCCAATCAGTTCCAGTCATTCCACCAGGAAGGAGGTACACGGCTCCTGTTGGCTGTAGTTCAACCATTCCTAGACAGTCAATACCGCAGTTCGATCGTATCCGCATTGTTACTTTGTGCCAGGAAGGGCTCTCAACAAGGAAAGTATCCAGGCGTCTCGGAGTGAAACAAAGCAATGTTTTTCGGACATGGAGGAGATACAGAGAGACAGGAACTGACGATGACTCGCCTCGTTCAGGCCGCCCAAGGGCTACAACTGCAGTGGATGACCGCTACTTAAGGATTATGGCACAGAGGAACCCTGACAGTAATGCCACCATGTTGAATAATGGTTTTTGTGCAGCCGCAGGACGTCGTGGTACGACTCAAACTGTGCCCAATAGGCTGCATGATGCGCAACTTCGCTCCCGACGTCCATGGCGAGGTCTATCTTTGCAACCACGACACTATGCAGCGCGGTACAGACGGGCCCAAGAACACGACGAATGGACCGCTCACGATTGGCATCACGTTCTGTTCACCGATGAATGTCGCATATGCCTTCAACCAGACAATCGTCGGAGACGTGTTTGGAGGCAATCCGGTCAGGCTGAACACCTTAGACACACTGTCCAGTGAGTGCAGCAAGGTGGAGGTTCCCTGCTGTTTTGGGGTGGAATTATATGGGATCGACGTGGTGCCGCTGGTGGTGTGGAAGGCGCCGCAACGGCTATACTATACGTGAATGCCGTCCAAATGGTTCAAATGGCTCTGAGCACTATGGGACTTAACATCTGAATTCATCAGTCCCCTGGAACTTATTTAACTACTTAAACCTAAACAGTGCAACCATATCGGCAGAATAGTGGCGAGGCATTCGTCTTCGTGGACAACAATTCGCGCCCCCATCGTGCACATCTTGTGAATAACTTCCTTCAGGATAACGACATCGCTCGAATAGAGTGGCAAGCATAATCTCCAGAATGAACCCTATCGGACATGCCTGGGATAGATTGAAAAGGGCTGTTTATGGACAACGTGACCCACCAACCACTCAGAGGAATCTACGCCGAATCGCCGTCGAGGAGTTGGACAATCTGGACCAACAGCGCGTTGATGAACTTGTCGATAGTATGGCACGACGAACACAGACATGCAGCAATGCAAGAGGACGTGCTACTGGGTATCAGAGGTACCGCTGTGTACAGCAATCTGGACCACCACCTCTGAAGGTCTCGCTGTATGGTGGTACAACATGCAATGTGTGGTTTTCATTAGCAATGAAAAGGACGGAAATGATTTTTATGTTGATCTCTATTCCAATTTTCTGTACACGTTCCGGAACTCTCGGAACAGAGTTGATGCAAGACTTTTTTTGATGTGTGTATATTGTACCTGCACAGCAGCTTTCCGAACACCGTGTACATATTTTCGCAGTCGTCTTCGAAACGATTTGTTACTTCTGCTGTGTGAGAACTCGGGCAACGCGTGTCAACATACCAGCGTGACCGACGGTTACCTCAGAGGAGGAAAGCATGGTTCGAAAAGAACTCCTTCCATTTATTCATTTCCTTGTTTTCGTACAACCGTTCGTTGACGCAACTCTCACGAAATACACTCCTGGAAATGGAAAAAAGAACACATTGACACCGGTGTGTCAGACCCACCATACTTGCTCCGGACACTGCGAGAGGGTTGTACAAGCAATGATCACACGCACGGCACAGCGGACACACCAGGAACCGCGGTCTTGGCCGTCGAATGGCGCTAGCTGCGCAGCATTTGTGCACCGCCGCCGTCAGTGTCAGCCAGTTTGCCGTGGCATACGGAGCTCCATCGCAGTCTTTAACACTGGTAGCATGCCGCGACAGCGTGGACGTGAACCGTATGTGCAGTTGACGGACTTTGAGCGAGGGCGTATAGTGGGCATGCGGGAGGCCGGGTGGACGTACCGCCGAATTGCTCAACACGTGGGGCGTGAGGTCTCCACAGTACATCGATGTTGTCGCCAGTGGTCGGCGGAAGGTGCACGTGCCCGTCGACCTGGGACCGGACCGCAGCGACGCACAGATGCACGCCAAGACCGTAGGATCCTACGCAGTGCCGTAGGGGACCGCACCGCCACTTCCCAGCAAATTAGGGACACTGTTGCTCCTGGGGTATCGGCGAGGACCATTCGCAACCGTCTCCATAAAGCTGGGCTACGGTCCCGCACACCGTTAGGCCGTCTTCCGCTCACGCCCCAACATCGTGCAGCCCGCCTCCAGTGGTGTCGCGACAGGCGTGGATGGAGGGACGAATGGAGACGTGTCGTCTTCAGCGATGAGAGTCGCTTCTGCCTTGGTGCCAATGATGGTCGTATGCGTGTTTGGCGCCGTGCAGGTGAGCGCCACAATCAGGACTACATACGACCGAGGCACACAGGGCCAACACCCGGCATCATGGTGTGGGGAGCAATCTCCTACACTGGCCGTACACCACTGGTGATGGTCGAGGGGACACTGAATAGTGCACGGTACATCCAAACCGTCATCGAACCCATAGTTCTACCATTCCTAGACCGGCAAGGGAATTTGCTGTTCCAACACGTCCGCATGTATCCCGTGCCACCCAACGTGCTCTAGAAGGTGTAAATCAACTACCCTGGCCAGCAAGATCTCCGGATCTGTCCCCCATTGAGCATGTTTGGGACTGGATGAAGCGTCGTCTCACGCGATCTGCACGTCCAGCACGAACGCTGGTCCAACTGAGGCGCCAGGTGGAAATGGCATGGCAAGCCGTTCCACAGGACTACATCCAGCATCTCTACGACCGTCTCCATGGGAGAATAGCAGCCTGCATTGCTGCGAAAGGTGGATATACACTGTACTAGTGCCGACATTGTGCATGCTCTGTTGCCTGTGTCTATGTGCCTGTGGTTCTGTCAGTGTGATCATGTGATGTATCTGACCCCAGGAATGTGTCAATAAAGTTTCCCCTTCCTGGGACAATGAATTCACGGTGTTCTTATTTCAATTCCCAGGAGTGTATCTGAGGAAATCTCTCGCTTTAATGAAGGCGCGATGCTCCCGTTTATCATACCAGGAAGGAGGGCAGTCCACATTTGCGGTTCGAGACAATCGTCAGAAAAGATACTTTCGGTCTTGAGTACAGTCTATAGTCAGAGAAGCCAACTACCCATCTGAGGTGGGCCTGCTTTCAGCATCTCAGACAAGACGAATTGAATTTAAACGGCACTTAAGTAGACAGAGGATTTTTTATCGCCACACGTCAACATATTTGGCGCTATGTGTAACGCTGGATCGTAAACTTATCGATCTGCTTTATCGCAGAGTGTATGTTGCAGCCACCTCTTGTTTTGCCTGGGTAATTCCAAAGTAATGGCTGCTCGCTGACAATCCTTGAATAATGTGTGATTGTCGTTGCTGAGCGCGAAAGTTTTGTGCGGCGAACGGGTAGAAGCAGGAGTCGGTCTAAACCTTGGCGTCCCAGGTGCGATCTCATAGGCTGCTAGCATTTATTGTTACTCTGTTGCTAACGCATATGGCTGGGGTGCGAGATTACAGCCTTATCTAGTCGTTCTTTCCCCCAGTGGTTTCCTTTGTCAGCAGTCAAGGTAACAGTAGTCCCTTGAATGTGATGTGGACCTATACTACTTACTACTGCGTCAGAGACCGCATCTGGCACTTTTCGTTATGGATTCAGTAGCTAGGACTGCGTCTACTGTTTGTATTACGGACCCTGACTTTGAGGATACTATTTTAGAATGATTTGAGGACAGTTTAGGAAGTTCAAAAATGGTTCAAATGGCTCTGAGCACTATGGGACTTAACATCTATGGTCATCAGCCCCTGGAACTTAGAACTACTTAAACCTAACTAACCTAAGGACATCACACAACACCCAGTCATCAGAGGCGGAGAAAATCCCTGACCCCGCCGGGAATTGAACCCGGGAACCCGTGCGTGGGAAGCGAGAACGCTACTGCACGACCACGAGCTGCGGACGTTTAGGAAGGAGGAGGAGGAGGAGGAGGAGATTAGTGTTTAACGTCCCGTCGACAACGAGGTCATTAGAGACGGAGCGCAAGCTCGGGTGAGGGAAGGATGGGGAAGGAAATCGGCCGTGCCCTTTCAAAGGAACCATCCCGGCATTTGCCTGAAGCGATTTAGGGAAATCACGGAAAACCTAAATCAGGATGGCCGGAGACGGGATTGAACCGTCGTCCTCCCGAATGCGAGTCCAGTGTGCTAACCACTGCGCCACCTCGCTCGGTCGTTTAGGAAGTGATGGACCTTATAGTGACAAGAGAATTGAAAGTGAAGATGATTCAGAATAGGAAGAGTGAGGAAGTGAAGACGAATTTGTTTTGTCACCTGTGAATTTTTTGAATGAAACAAGTGATCAAAGTGATAAAGACAAAAGGGTAGAGACTGAATGTTAAGCTACAGATTCTGCTACAAATATATTTTATCGAAATAACTTAAGTGGAGTGAATGAGTTTGTCCTTCACAACTCCTACAAAGACAATGCTCAGGAGAGCCGGTTTAATTTTCTGAAGAAGCTTGCAGACTCGTTGGTGACACCACAGATAAAAAGCGAGTCAACAGCTATCACATATGATGTCCGCTCCGTGCATCCATTCACCGTGCTTTGGATGTTTTATTACCGAGAGTAGAGCTCGTTGTAAAACGATTGGAAAAACGCAAAACAAGCTCCACCTGTCACCTAAGAAAGAAGTGAAAGACGCTTATAGTTGCCAGGCCGCAAGAAGCCAATATAACTTGAATTCTTTACAAAAACTTCCAGTGTGTGCAAAGAAAACCTCTGCGAATGAAACTGAGAAGTTCTGGTATAATTTCAGTTTTTGAATGTTTTATGGGAGTTTTTTATACTTTTGTTATTACATGTATAAAAAACAATAAAAATATAGCAAAAAGTAAGATTTAGAGAGTAGGGTATATGACTTTCCATAGCAGTAACATCAAAATGTAATATTATTTCATTTTGTGCAGTTTTCTGTTTAGATGCGTTTTTTTTGTAAAAATAAACTTTAAAATTTATTTAAATGTTTTTTGTGTGGCATTACTGTAACCAATCACACAAAACACAGAACTCTTTCACTGAAATTGGAAGTCCATTTTTATGACTATTTAAATATAGCGGTTTGTCAGACCGCATCCGAAACAGAGCGTGACAGAAAAATGACTTGGGAAGCTAAGGTTTAAATCTGCGGTCGAGTCGAGTGTTGCTCAGGCGATGTGCTTGCCTGCCGGCATTGTTCTGATGGAACTGCTAACTCGTTTTTGATTTTTTGCTTTTAGGTTACAGTGTGACCCGATCAATGTCGTGAGGTGGCATGCGAAATGTTACTAAGCTGTACATTTTTGAAAGTGCTTGGAACAAGTAATATTTTAACTTCTCTTCCCATAACATTGAAGTTAAATTATGATGACTGAATAATATCTGGTTACTGGAATGGAAACTTTTGGGCGAGAGAAGTCGCTTCCACAATGTTTTAAACACAAATATCTGCCACACTTTCAGGTATTAATTTAATTCTCGTTTGAATTCTCAGATCTAAAAATCAAAATGGTTAATAGTGTGTAAAGGACATTTACAGGTCGTAATCACACTCTGTCTCTCGATGTCGAAGTCGAACCTGGAATAAAATTTCCGTGGCTCTGCAGAGATCATCAACTCCGAAAGTTCTTAAAATAGTCAGAGGCGCTATCGTACGCCTTGGGAAAGCCGCCTTGGGCGCTATGACGTACTCACTCTGCAGTATGGGAATCAGTGTCCAAGTTGCGTAATAATTTCAATGAAAAAGAATTAAAGGTACCTTTTCAATTCATGAAATTATATTTTTCCATAAATAATCTTCATAGCTGCATTTCAGGATACATCAATCTCTTGCACGAGCTGTAATGTTATCACAATTAATCAAATTACATTCCGTATTCAAAATGGCAGCTTCCAACAATGCCGCTAATTACAGTTCAGAGGCGATCATACCATCCGATTCCTCTCCGCAAATGTGATCGATATAGACCACTTGCGCAGTTACGCATAATCATTTACGCTAAAAGAGAAAAAGTGGCAGGAAAAGGGTCGCACTGCAGAACCCATCATTATCCGCTTTCCTAAACTATATAAAAGTAATTGAAAGCATTATTTGGATGCATGGACCAGAAAGGCCATGAAAAACAAACCCTGCCCAGCTGTATTCAAAGTTTTGCCGATTCAACAAAGGAGCATATGGGCAGCAAAGCGCGTGCAAGGGACTGGGCGGTTCGTGGCTGTTACCGGGTGCACCGTAAGCTTGTGCAAAGTAGAGGAGTGCTGTGCTTGTTTAGATATGGGTTCGAAGTCGGATTCTGAATCTATGGTGACATCGCCAAAAAACGTAAAATGTGCTACTCAATATAATCCCTAATGGGAAAAGGAAACATCTTTAGTGGCTAGCTCAGAAGCAGCAATATAATATTATAATGCCTCCTGTTCTGCATGTGATTGTGATCTAAAAATTAGGTCTAGGAAAAGTGATACAGTAAAGCACGCCAGTGGTCAGAAGCATGTAATTAATTGTAGTGCCCAGCAAAGGCAACCTAAATTTAACGGAATATCATCAGTTAATGGCAACTCAAGATTACATGACACAGTTAAGGCTAGTGGAATTTGCCTTGCTAGTTTCGTTGCACAACATGATTTACGATTTCGGATTACTGAACCTTTGCCGAAACTCATCCAGGCAGTGTGTCCTCATTCACAAGTTGCAAAACATATTCATTGTGGCAGAACAAAAGTAGCTGGGACCATAAATAATGTTACAGGCAAGGCAAGTCTGGTGAAACTAATTGACATGCCCAAGACAGCTAAACTTAGCCTCATTGTCAATAACTCAACAGTCGATAACAAACATTTATGTTTGACAATACGCGTTCTGAGCGAAGGAAACGAAATAATTGATGCCTTTATGGGACTGATTCCACTTACTGATGCATTATGTCAGAAAACTGTCAAGCTCTTCTGTGACAATAATGTTTCTTACAAAGAGAATATGATTGGTTTCGCAGCGGATGGAGCGAATGTTGTGGTAGAAGCCCGTCATTCCTTATCCACTTAGTTTAAGCACGATTTTCCAGTGCCGTTCGTGATGAAATGCATTTGCCATTCATTTTCGCTATGCGCCTTCTACGCTAGCTTAACTCTTCTGAGAGGCATAGAAGAACTAGAGAGGTACGCGTATTTCCAGTGTAGCCCTAAATGTATTGGTAAACTGAAATAGTTTCCGAACTTTGTAAAACTGAAACCGCACAAAGTACTTCACCCCAGTCAGACATGATGGCTTTCTTTACATACTGTTGTATCGGGTCTTCTTGAGCAATAGTATTTTCTGAAACTATTTTGTCGATGCTTTGCCTAACAACAGACTTCTGGCAAGCGACGAAATTCTGTAAAATTAAATGATAGTACTGCACGACCCTTTCGTAATTGTTGGCATTTTGTGGTGCCTATCTTTAACACAATCTTAAAACGAAATCAGTGTGTCCTCAAATCCACACCATGTATCGTGATGTTGAGCCAACGTTGAAAATGGTGTTAGAATGTTACATAAAGGAAAATTATCTACCCTTGAAAGAAGTTCAGTATCGAAATCCCACTCGTTTTAAATTTCTTGATGAACTGTAAGGGTAAAAGTTTCATTGAACATCGATAAAAAACACAAATCTGACTTGTGATCAATTGAAGAACTTTAAACTTCGATGCTGGTTGTAGTGTATTCCTGGAGTAGTCATTTAAAGCCGGTTCTTGAAGCCTAGCTTATAGACTTTCTCGGGATGATTTACGTCAGTCTTCAGGTGTCTTCCAGTTCAGTTCCTTCACTATATCTGTAACACTCTCCCACAGATTAAACAAATCTATGACCATTCATACTGCCCTTCTTTGTATACGTTCAATATCCCCTGTTAATCCTATATGGTACGGGTTCAACACACTTGTGCAATATTATCGAATCAATCACACAAGTGATTGGTAATCAATGTGCTTTGTAGACTGATAGCACTTCCCCAGTAATATACCAATTTGCGTCAGAGACAAGGGAATTCCGACTGTTGACGGCCTTACATCAAAGTTTCCAAGTTTCACTATAAACGATATTCAGGAAATCGGCACTGAATGGAGGCTATTGAGAAATACAGAGGTAGGACCAAAAAGCAGAGATCCGGTTGAATTTTGGAATGCTGTCAGTAAGCTTAAAAGGGGAGATGGAACTTCTATGTTCCCTTGAGTTTTCAGCCATGATGATGTTGCTTACTTCACTCGTCGGCTACTGTGAAAAGAATATTTTCGGCAATAAACAGAATCAAGACCAAAGTAAGAAAAAGACAGCACTAGGACGACATGGCAATAGGGCTTTCACATTCCAAAAAGAATATCAGATTTGTGTCCTGTTGCGACTTTCCTACTGGCACGGAAGTTCTACGTCTGATGGCTAACGACATTTATAAGGATGTTGGAGAGGAAGAAGAAGCAGCCTAGATTTTTCTCTCAACGTCGCTGTTCGCTATATTAACCTGTAACTGGTATAGTGGGGCCATGTGGACTGGAATTCTGTTTTTTGTTTAGTGTTGATGTTTGTAACACTTAGCTCTGTAGGTCTCACAAGGGAATGACCCAGTCCGACATACCGAAATCCATCATGGAATTTTTTATGAAGCGAGAATACAACGAAGAAAACGCACTGTAACAACTTTAGCCCCGAAGAGCCCTACAAGTATTTAAAAAAAAGTTGAAGTTACTCATTTTTGCCTCACGAGGAACCGCTTGTAACAACGTTTACCAATACAGCCACCTCGTGTCTATAGCGCGAATTGGCCGTCACAAGAGAGCGTAACGCAAATATCCAGGATGACACTTGCAAATTCTTAGCATACGAACCATTCAAAAATGGCACATATAATTAATATTTTGAATAACAGGCAGTTCATATCGACAGCTAAACCGTTGCAGACGTAATTCTCACAAAGGTGACTAACAGAGGAAAATGAAGGCTGTGTTTGGTGTTTCATTACAGATGACATATACCAATCGGGATTTTAATTTGTTGAAACAAAATATATCTCACAATACATCATTTTATAACAATTCTTGTGGAAATTTTTCCTATACATCCGAAATTTTTAAGCCCCATCTCTCGAAACAAAGAAAATCGCACCTGACAACACTGCAGCCTTGGCATTGTAATGTGCGTACGTGTCCTGATAAATACACTGCATTTTGCTCAATTTTCTGTTACAATTACGTACCGGATTCCATAGTCTTTTGTTTTACTCGTTTGAAACATAGTAGTGTGGAATCAAGCACATTTTCAGTCATAGTTTTAAAAACAGTTTGTTCCAAAAGATATGATTTGTGGTTTTTAGTTTTTACTTACCTTACTGCATTCTGTATGGTTTCCACTTACATCTGGAAGAGTTGTCTGCAAGCAGATTTTCTGGAATTGCTGCGTTTGGCACTGATGAGATATTAAGCGTGAGTAAAGTGCCACAACAGTGCAAAATGTAGGAATACATGAAAGCTGTGCAAGCAGACTATTCTTCTTGGTGTGACCGGAAATCAGACAAATGCAGTAGGTAAAAACACACCTCAATATATTTTGAAACGAACACATTGAATCTCGAAATAAACCAAAACTGTAAATTTGTTTGGTTCCATATTACTAGCAATGGTTTAAATAAAGAAAACTAAACGCGTTTTATAAAATGAATACAAATTTGTAGTAGCTGCATAGACATATTCTAAATGCTTCGTAATTTCGGTATGTAATTCAAGTTTGAGTCTTTCAAGGGCGTTGGTTATCGATGTTAACTACTTATTTTACAACACCTGGTAGCCGAATGGGGCACCAGTTCTTGTTTCAGGTCACACAGTGAGTTGAGGGACTTCTCCTTAGATGGCAAGGCATTGGATATTACGCCTTTCGCTTTTCTACTGTCAGTGCTTTACAATTTGTTTGTTGGCTTGTAGCAGTTTTACGTGATTTACTTGTGTACGCTTTGAAGATCAAATTTGGCACATATATACTACCTGTATTTGAAGTAACTATTTTCATGTATAAATTCGGTTCATGCCAATGAACTTAAGCACGGTAGTTATGTGAAACAATCTTGTAACTCTTCAGGCTTTCCCGGCGAGATCTTGACATGTGGAATAATCGGATCTACTGCCGGATGTTTGTGTCGCTCTGGCACAATATTTCGGCCACGTAACTCGTTGCCTTCTTCAGGTGCTACCTGAGACTGCCATGGTCGAGGATCTTGTCCAGTATTTATGCCCAGAGGGCGCTGGGTGCTCTCTTTGCCGTCCGCGCCCGCCTGGCGCTGCTTGTAATGTGTTCTCTCTTCCCCGGCTTTCCCTCGGACGTCTGCGCCCGACTTGGGCGCCATCTGTGGCAGCTCTCTGGGGCCTGTCCTGTGTCGGGCGTTCTGTTCGCGGTCCACGCCCGCCCGGTGCTGCTCCTGAGGTTTTTACCCCTCCCTGGTGCTCCCACGGACGTCCGCGCCGGGCTCGTCCACCATCTGTGGTCGTGGCAGTTGTCTGGGGCCGGACCCGCATGTGGCGTTCCGTTCGTGGTCCGCGCCCGCTTGGCGCTGCTTGTAAGGTGTTGTTTCTTCCCCGGTGCTCGCTCAGACGTCCGCGCCCGACTTGATCTCCATATGAGACAGCTCTCTGATGCCTGTCCTTTGTTCGGCGCTCCATTCGCGGGCCGCGCCCGCCTGGCTCTGATCCTGCGGTGTTGGCACTTCCCTGGTGCTCCGACGGTCGTCCGTGCTCGGCTCGTCCATCCGAGGGAACACCGGGGAAGAGACAACACATTACAAGCAGTGCCAGGCGGGCGCGGATGGCAAAGAGAGCACCCAGCGCCCTCTGGGCATAAATACTGGACAAGATCCTCCAACACAGCAGTCTCAGGTAGCACCTGAAACAATCTTGTTTATTTCATATCTTTGTTATTTTAAGCAGGGTTAGCGCTGCTGTTATGTCTTCCTTTGCATTGTGTGGTTCTTTAGTGGATACAGGAGCGAGGAACTGATGCCGTTCATGAACACAGAATGCAGATATTAATTTATCCCATATCTAATATCAAATAGTAAAAATAATACGTAACTTTGTTGCTATACTTGCAGCGTCAGTTGCTAAAGTAGATTTGAATGTAGAAAGATATAGAGATACAAAAGATTTATAAATGTGTCATTTTTCAACACACTGCTATTCAGAAGATGTCGAGTCCTGGCCACTATGGAAATCTGTAAGTGTTATTCAAATGCAAACACCCAAAACGGGGTCAGAGCATGAATGTTCAAACTTAGCGTACACCTGCCGAAGGAGCTCTAGAAATGGGCTGCTTGCACCTCATTGGCAGCGGCGTAATCATTCGTGGCAGCGCCCTCGTGAAGTTGTGGCGGCTGTAGGAGACATGGTGGCGTAACTGACGGCGCACATATTTGAAAGTGTGGCCTGTGGCCGACCAGATAACGGCTGATACCGCACTGGTTGCTCGGCTGGGGGGGGGGGGGGGGGTAGGTGCAGAGCAGACCAACACACAACACACGTTCAGACATTGCGTCTCGCAAGCACTGTGGAAACTGCCCTGGTAAACCAGGCGCAGGACGCATCCGACAGCACAGGTAGGAGCATTGAGGTTGCTGCAGAGGGTGCTGGCTACTACTAGTCAATGATGACGGCGTTGATATCCATGAGAGAGGCGACCTGTAGCTTTGGCAGCAATGGCATCACAGGTGGGCAGACAGAGACGTCCATCAGTAAGACGGCCAAGGGCGGAAGCACCCACTTTGTAAGCTGCTTAGGAAGATCTATTGTGGTGGACAGATGTGGCTGTCATGGCAGCCAGACGTTGTGCAGTGAAGAAATCTGAAACAGTTTGATCTGCGGTAGGATCGCTGAATTCATGGAGCTGTAGCTGATTTTGGTGGTACTGACACATGCCTGCACTGCCGCGAGTAGTATACTGTGCTTGGCCAACTGATCTGAGAACAACATAGGATTCTCATGAATGTGGCTTGTTGTACACTCAATATTGAACTCTAACATTTGTATGAAACTTTTTGGTGATGTCTGAAGCTGGAGCAGAGCAGTAATGACGAAGCAAATGCAGCAAGGTCCAATGGCATCTCCCAGCAAACATTCTGCCAGTGAGAAGTATGATACAAACTCAGAAATATCAGTAAGGCATCTTTGCATAAATGTGAAGCTCAAAGGTTTGATATTTGCGTCTTGAACATTCAAATGAAATGTTCAGCCTTGCTGTTGGAATGTGGCGAGAATGGTGCTGTCCTGACGTGCCGTATCCCATCTCATCACCAGTCTGTTATGTCTTCCTTTGCATGCTGTGTGGTTCTTTAGTGGATACAGGAATGAGCAACAGATCCGTTAGTGAACAAAGAACTCAGATATTAATTTATTCTACATCTAATGTCAAATAGTAAAAATAATATGTAACTTTGTTGCTGTAATTGCAGTGTCAACTACTAACAGTAGAGTTGAATGTAGGAATGTACAGAGATACAAAAGATTTAAAAATCTGTCACTCTTCAATGCAATGTCTATTCAAAAGATGTCAAGCCCTGGCCACTGTGAAAGTCTTTAAATGTTATTCAACTGACAAGCATCACAGAAAGGAATCAGTGCATGAATATTTGAACTTAAGCACACCCACTGCTGGAACTCTGGAGAGGGGATGTTTGCATCTCATGGCAGCTGTGAGTGACATGACAGCATAACTGGCAGTGTGCGGCTGACCATCTAGTAACCAATACTGCACTAACCACTGCACAACAGGAATACCACTTTCATCCAGAATGGCTAGGACGTATCTTAGAGAAGATGAAATTTGAAAACTTCTCTACGAGGACCTTCCATCAGGCTCAGGGAATGAAATAAGTTTGTTTCAAGACTCTACATATGAACTCAACTGTGATAATATTATTTTATCATGTTCCAAAGAAAGTAGGAATCAATCAGATATAATTTACTGAAACATAATTGTCACTTGTAGCTAAGTGAAGCAATAGATGAGGGATTACTCTGTGAAAAGGCACTATAAAATATGGATGCTATGTATGAATCTGCATATAATTTGAATTTCCAAATTTCAATTAGAAAACTAACTAAAGTCTGCAATGTGATTGGGTGCATGGGTAGTGACACATTTACATGAAGAACTTTATAGTAAAAATCGTATTGTTTTCATGGATAATTTCTTCCTTACAATCTCTTCAGCCTACCAGAAGGCTAGAAAATGTTTTCAGTTGGCACTTTCAACCCTACATGTAAATTCCTTCCAAAAGTAAAGGGAGATAAAGGGATGAAAGGAGCAGACTCTGACAGCAGAGTCCGCAATCATGGTGCAAGTGAGCTGTGCACCTGTTTTCCATTATGGATGATGCAAGTGACACCACAAGTTTAAAGAGGAAGGAAAAAGATGGATCAACTGCTGTTGAGTGGCATGCTCCCGTGTATTGAGTGATTGTAACAGGAGCATTAATTCTGCTGTCAATTTTTATGATCTAAAAGGAGACTATGGTTGTGATTGCAAAAATAAAAAATAGTGGCATGTACATTTTTTCACTTTCTTGATATATGTGAACTGAATGCCTTTATCATCCACAAAGAAACTGAGATACAGCATTTCACAGGTAAAAGACTTCTGAAGGAACGTGTTTGAAATACTGTTTGCCAAAGCAGTTGTCCACAGCAGTGATGTAGATCAAAAATGGAAGAGCATCTCTCCATAAAAATAGGCCATATGCAGACAAACAAATAAGATTGGAAGGTAGTGCACATCAGCCAAAACAGGCCACATCTGGAAGATATGCAGTATGCAGCACACGAACATTTACATCGAACATAGGCGACGGTCATATTAATGTGATTGGACAAAGTATCTTCCTTGAACCTGGTCACACCCACATTGGGCCCAACCGCATTCATGCAGCTGTCAAAAAAAAAAAAAAAACAAAGAAGCATACGACTGCAAAAATTGATACACATAGGGATCGGGTTAATTTGATCAGATTAGCTCCTAAGAAACCACCATTAAATGTATCTAATTTGGGCAGAACGACATAGTCTTAATTCAGCTGAACTTCTTCATCAATGTTATGTTTATAGAAAAGTAAAGATTGTGGGAGAGTCAGTTCCATGCCTAAAGATAAAATGATTGCAATTCATGTGAAATTCACCTGGGAATGTATAGACCCACTATAAATTTTCCTTCAGTCCACAAAAGTTGTTCAAGATATTAAATCTGACAAGAAGAGGAAAACATCCTATGAATCATGACTTGCAATCCATTCACAAGACACCTATACTGGATGATTATCTGCAGGAAAGGTCAAAGGTCTACAGTTGCTAATGTCCTTAATACATCCACAGAGTAGCACCAAACTGCCCAGGAACTGTGTAGAGCAGACTAGTTACTGCCCGAAAGTGGTGGTGAGCAGTGAACAACATGAAAATCACATTTTGACTTTTAAAGAGTTGTTTCATCTTTCTGTACTATGGACAGATACACACAGTGACAATCCCATACAGAAGAAGGAAGATAGAGTTTAACATCCCCTTTACAGTGAGATCATTACTTATTAGAGACAGCATAATCTGATTATGTAAGGATGGGGAAGGAAACTGACCATTTTCAAAGGACCCGTCCTGACATTTGTGTGGAGTGATTTAGGGAAGTCAAGGAAAATCTAAATTTGGGATTTATGAGAGGTATTTTGATAATATTCTGTTATGGTAGATGTTGAAGGTTTCACACACTGCCCTATAGACAGAAAAATGCATTTCATTCAGCATCTCTCTATCTATAGCCATATGCTTTGTTTTACACCTATTATGCATTTTATGGTGACCTAGAAATAAATCTGAAGCCATAACTTTAGCAGAAACCCCAGTACACAGAGGAAAAAACTGCTGCTGTGCTTACTTTGGGTGTACATATGGATAACAAAGAATTCTGTCTGAGAGGTGAGAGAGAAGGGTCATTGTTGGTTGAGGAGCTGACATGTCACTTTCTGTGCTATTCAGCTGTGACACAGTAATACTAGTTGAGAGCCAGAATGAGTTATGCATTATATTTAAATCATCTTAGAAGTGCATTTGTGGACAATGGAGTGTTCTGAAATTTTTAGACAAGTGCTCTTTAATTGTGGGCCAATGTTATTGTAATAGTCTAAAACAACTGTTGGTTTTCCTTTTATATATGTTTCTCAAGGGAGTAATATTGACATTTCATCTCACACCCACACTCCATATAATGAAAATAAGAAAATAACATTTATCGTGGATAAGCATGCATATTTTCTTGTATCATGATAAGAATAGAGGTAAACAGTGTAGGAAGGTTGTTTCTCACTACATATAGCACATAGGTTCTTCCAGGGAGACAAGTGGTTCAGAAGGAATTAAGCTGTGCCTCTCTCATGCATTTCTGCTACAAAATTTCCTACTGTTTTGATGTCCTCTCTTTGGATTATGGGCTTTCTTTTGCAGAAATGGATCTTAACTCAAACCTATGATGGATGATACAAAGGCTTCAGTCTTTTAGTGACTGTTGACTAGCGAGATGAGGGCTCGCAGAAGGAGTGCATGCACAATACACCACCTGCTCATGAACTGTGAGGCTGCGATCTAGTTACACACAATGGCATATTCAAAATGTTTCCTATGAAATTCACTGCTCTGAGAAGTTACTACCTGTTAATGTGGTGTTGCAGGTGCTGCTCCAAAACAAGTGCTGAGGCAGGTGTCTGGCCGCTTCCTGTCAGGCAGGTTGGCTGCCGTGCTGGGTGCATCTGGCGCAGGGAAAACCTCACTCCTCAATGTACTGTCTGGGTTCAGGTAAAACTGTGCTCTGCATTAAACAGAGGCCAAGTAGTTATCAAAAATCAAAGTAAATCTTTATATGTGAGCACTTAGGTTGGTTGTAAATGTGACATCATAAACAACAGTTAGTTTTCTTCCAATGCCAGACAGAGGACTCTTCTGGGCTTTCCCACATATTGCAGTCCTTAGATGTTCTTCGTATTTCCAAATGGTTTCCACACTTTTTGTGTTAGGTTATCATCTAGTTCAGGCAGCAGCAACCTTTTAGTACCTATGGGTCACATTGTTGAAACCAGAATATTAATATTTTGAATGTTTTGAATAGAGGACAAGTTACAGTTCTCCTAGTACCATTGTTAGAAATTAGACTGTGATTGGATGTGTGCATGAGCATGCATGCACATGAGCACGTGCACGTGTGTGCACACATATGTGCTTGTACATACATTCATTGACAATATTTATGAACAAATGATGAATCCTACCATCTGGAAAGAGTTATAGATGAGTAAATAAATAAAAATATATTGAATCAAACAACGGAAAATCCAGGATGGAATGTAACAATATTATGAAAAGGAAAGTTCCTACTCACCATATCTGCTGAGTCGCAAATAGACACAACAAAAAGAAGGCCAATGGCTGAAAGCTTTAATTGTGAACGTCTTTTTGTTGTACCTGTCTGTGACTCAGCATCTCTGCTGTATGGTGAGTAGCAATTTTCCTTCTCATAATATTGTAAAAATGTATTGCATTTTTAGAAAGCACAATTTTATTTAAAGAGAAAAATAAAACCAGTAAACATAGCCCTTTATAGCCACGCAAAAGTGATGATCTGCAATATACATGTACCTGGAATTTAAGAAAAGCAAAAATTAAGGAAAATGTTGTAGGAAAGTTCTTGTAGAATGTAAATACTTCAGGATTAAAGGAGACCTCTAACCAAAAAGCAGACACATTGAGTCGTCAATAGGCACACACAAAGAAATACTGCTAGCATTTGGAGTTATCTTTTGATGAGCTAGGGTACAATAAAATAAAATAAACACACACACACACAGACATATGCCTGTGCTCCTACACGGTGCTGGCTAGACTCACAGTGTCTATGATGGTGGACTTGTTGTGGTGGGATTAGTGTCAGGTGGGGTGGGTAGAACGAGAAGGAGTTGGCAGGCAGAGAAAGGGACTGAGGATAGGTGGCTAATGGTTCGAAGGGAGGTGGCCAGTTTGCCAGCTACGAATGCATGAGGGAGGAGTGGGAGGTACATGGGCTGGCACGATTATAGTGTTGTAGTGGGCGGTGGGAAGCAGCACACGCTGAAGGTGAAGTGGGGACATGAATTATGGGGGGACGACATGACTGAGGAAGGGAAAACTGTTGGATTTATTGTTCTAGGGCAGTGGACAACCTGAGATTTAGGCCAGAATGATTACTGGAGTGAAAGATGTGCTGCAAGCACAACCCCCATCTGTACCGTTTAGAGAAGCTAGTGGTGGGGGGGAAGGATACAGATGCTCGGGTTGTGCAACAGATGTTGGATTTGATCATGTTGCGCTGATCTGTGTGTTGTCACCAGGTGGTCAACTTTGTTCTTGACAACAGTCTGGAAATGGCCATTTCTCTTGGTGGACAGCTGGTTGGTAGTCATACAAACATAAAAGACTGTGCATTGTTTGCAGCAGAGTTGTTATATGACATGACTGGTTTTACAGATGCCCTGGCTTCTGATGAGATAGGGTAAGTCTGGACATGACATGACTAACAAATGCTATGTGAGTGAATTAGGCAGGTCTTGCACCTTGGTCTGATACAGTTATATGTTCCTTGTGGCAAGGGGTTGGGAGAGGGAGTGGCATAGGGATGGACCAGGAAGCTATGTAGGTTGAGTGGACAATGGAATACCACTTTAGGAGGGGTGGGAAGATCTCTGGGAGGATGTCCCTCATTTCAGGGTAGGATGAGATAATCAAAACCCTGGCATTGGATATGATTCATTTGTTCCATTCCAGGGTGGTACTGACAGGTAGGGTTTTACAAGGCATGGCCTACTTCTCAACAGGATAGGAAAGGGAAATTGGTTGTGCTGATAGCAGAATCTTGAAGAGGGGGTGGGGAGCACTGACACTTGTGAATGTAATTGATTTGCTAATATATTTCGACTATTCCAAGTTAATACTTTCATTATATGGCAAAATCAGTAATTGTTTTGTAACTTAAATTCTATTGTTCACATATAAACAAATATAAATACTGTCCTAATTATAAACATTTGGAACATGGAATACTAGGAGTCTCAAAATATCTATTTGCCACTGTTCGAAAACATGTTAGCAAAGCCAACCCTTAATTAATTCCAAATACCCCAAGTCAGCTTCAAACAGCTGTTAATAAGACTACATAACAGCTAAATAGAGGGGAATAAACTTATGATAAACACCAAAAAAATAAAAAATATAAAAAAATCCTAAAATTCTTTTTAAAGGTGATGCATGCTGCACCAGTGTGACAATAAACTTCATCTTCTCTTAAAACAAAGTTTTTAGGCTTACGGCTTGAAAGTAACTTCAAATGACACACATATAAACAAAATTAATGGAACACTAAATAAAATATGTTACAGTCTACGTTTACTCTCTGTCAAAGCAAGTTATAGCACTGTCTGAACTCCTACTTTGCCCAATTCCACAGCATCCTACTGTATGGAATTATATTCTGGGGTAATAATAATAATAATAATAATAATTTTATTGTCTTTAAGCCATTACAGCAATAGACAAAGTCATACATATAATACAATACAGTCCAGTACATGCTATAGAAGGACAGAATTGTTAAGAACTTTACGGTTTAATATCACAGGTCATGAAATCCTTTACATTGTAGAATGGGTTTACAACTAACCAGTCATAAAGTGTTTGTTTGTATTGTTGCTCTGGTAAATTTTGTATACCTTGTGGAAGTTTGTTAAATAATTTGTGGCTCATAAGTTCATAACTGTTAACTGATAGAGCTGTTTGTCCTAGTGCTGTAACAATGTATATTTGCCCTGCGTTTTACTTTAGGTAAGTTCTTTTTTGTGTAGATTAAAACATAATAAATACACCACCTAGTTCAGTCATCTTCTTAACTCCAAAAACAAATGTAAGAGCAATGCAACATTCTTGACAAACAGATTCTTGCAAACCCTCTCTCAAAAGTCATTGATTCTCCCTATTCCCTGTATGTATATACTAGAAATCTGTAAATATATTAGAAATAATTTAAAAGATGTAAATGGACAAAAGGAAAAGTTTCATGTACAGTCAATAAGGACATCAACTTATAAAACCTCCACAGTAAACAGCACTATACAAATTTACAGTAGTCTTCTGTATAAAGTAAATGACATATCATCATTCTTACTCTTTTGTAAAACCCTAAGGGCATTCTTATTGGATCATTGCTTCTATTCTATAGCAGAATTTCTGGATCCTTTAAGATATAAAAGACTTGAAACAATACAGTGCAGCTACTGCAAGAACCTTTGTGGATATAGGTAAAATTCATGTATGTGCTGAAATTATTACTGTATTCTCATTTTGTGTGTGTGTGTGTGTGTGTGTGTGTGTGTGTGTGTGTGTGTGTGTGTGTGTGTGATCAGTAATTAACAGTTTTGTCAAAAGTATTGTTTGTGTAACTATATATGTTAATTTTATTATTTAAACAAATAATTCAGCTTAACCCTTGCAGTAGGAGAAACTGTTAAAAAGAAGGAAGTTTTCGATGTCTTCAGTCAATTTAATGGGTTATGTTTTAATTGCATTTTCTGTAAATTTAACTTCGAACAATGTGTAGTTTCAGTACCTATTATTGTGATGATATATAAGGGCCCAATTTTTGGTCCCGAGACAGTCAGTCCACGGCAGAGTTTCAGATGAAAAACCTGTGTTGGTTAGATCAACAACAATGCATCAACTTAACTGTGAAATAAGTGCTACACAATTAGGTTGTGTGCTAAAACAATGACAGTGTCTGCTCCATACAAACCTTTCTATTATTCAAGAACAGTGAACTTTGTGGTTAGGTTTGTACTGCTCATAGATATTCAACAGGAAACTGTTGTAGCAGTATGTGGACGTTCACCTGCAAACTATTAATGAGCCTTATGGAAAGTTAAAACAATAGTGCACTGGCCATATAACTGTGTAATATTAGGGTGTTGTGAACAGTGAAAGTAAAAGACTATGAAACACAACTGTGCATCTGTCAGCTACATCATTTACTGTAGACAATAGTTGCACATCAAACCATAATTTTTTCAGCCAATACGTCGACACCAAGGACAACAAACAAGAAACAAAGCAGGCGAGCGTCATCACAAATTCCAGAATTCAGCTGTTTGGACAGCTCACAATTTCCTGTTTCTAACACCGTCTTATTACGTAGTAAAGCCATACCATGATAAAAACAAATGCACTCGGTTTTCATTCATCATTAATCCACATGCCATCCGGACACAGTGGTCATTGCAACTGCATCAACTACCCTAGCACATCTCCCGTCAGACCAAAATTCTCAACATATCCACACACACACTGCTAATGTAGTGCCTCTTGCACATTATCCTCTTTACTCATGGCATTTCACCAATTCCTGTATGAGTTTCAGCTTGATGTGCACCTGCACTGAAGGGATCATTGGTCATCCTTGCCTTAATTAGGTATTTGTTGTCTGCTCTTTTGGGTATATCTGAAAGAACAGTTACCATTTTGATCATACAGCCACTATGAATCAAGACACAAACAAATTAAATACATTAGCTGCCAATGGGCACTTATTTAAATCAAAGGGAAAAGTTGAAAATTTGTACTGCACCAGGATTCAAACCCAGGGAGGCATGCTAGAATAGTTTACACAGTTGCAATGACCACTGTATCCAGTGGGTATAATCAATTCTTCTACACACCTCTGCTGCTCATACAAGTTCCAGTTCACTGTTAAAACTCTTCCATTTTTCTTCCATAATTTGCAGCTTGCCCAGTGGGATTTTGCTTCTTATGTTCCTCTGATTTTATTTCCTTATGTTCCTCTGATTTTATTTCTCCCACTCCAGTTGTTTAACCTTTAACACTTTTATTTGTCTTTTTCACTTTCTGCTCCTTTTCACTCTCCATTTCTCTTTCACTCTTCATCTCTTTTATGTTCATTACTAACATCAATGCTTTCTCATGCTTCAGTTACCTCTATATAGTTACCTCTATACCAACCATGTTCCTTATCATCCCATAATCTACTAACATACAATCAATTACTGATTTTTAGAGCAATCACTGTTACATCGTGTTACCTTATGGCTGTTTCTCTTCCATTCCATTATTTTTGTAAAGGTCCAAAAACATTTCGCCTTCCTTGCTTCTACTTCTCCAGCCATTTGCTCCAAATACATTTCCATACCTCTGCATCGCATACCTCTGATGTGCACCTGCACTGAAGGGATCATTGGTCATCCTTGCCTTAATTAGATATTTGTTGTCTGCTCTTTTGGGTATATCTGAAAGAACAATTACCATTTTGATCATACAGCCACTATGAATCAAGACACAAACAAATTAAATACATTAGCTGCCAATGGGCACTTATTTAAAACAAAGGGGAAAGTTGAAAATTTGTACTGCACCAGAATTCAAACCCAGGGAGGCATGCTAGAATAGTTTACACAGTTGCAATGACCACTGTATCCAGTGGGTATAATCAATTCTTCTACACACCTCTGCTGCTCATACAAGTTCCAGTTCACTGTTAAAACTCTTCCATTTTTCTTCCATAATTTGCAGCTTGCCCAGTGGGATTTTGCTTCTTATGTTCCTCTGATTTTATTTCCTTATGTTCCTCTGATTTTATTTCTCCCACTCCAGTTGTTTAACCTTTAACACTTTTATTTGTCTTTTTCACTTTCTGCTCCTTTTCACTCTCCATTTCTCTTTCACTCTTCATCTCTTTTATGTTCATTACTAACATCAATGCTTTCTCATGCTTCAGTTACCTCTATATAGTTACCTCTATACCAACCATGTTCCTTATCATCCCATAATCTACTAACATACAATCAATTACTGATTTTTAGAGCAATCACTGTTACATCATGTTACCTTATGGCTGTTTCTCTTCCATTCCATTATTTTTGTAAAGGTCCAAAAACATTTCGCCTTCCTTGCTTCTACTTCTCCAGCCATTTGCTCCAAATACATTTCCATACCTCTGCATTTCTACAACAACACGTGAATTTAGGTATCCCATTACAATTGTTCTGCCCTACCATATCTGCTTCTGCAATTCTTGTTCAAATTGCTCTTTTGCCTCTGATGAACACAGCATGAGGGGAGGGGGGTCCAAACTTGTAATATCATCATGTTGTCCTATTCATTGGTCTTTATCATTCTGTCATTTGTTCTAATTACTTCCTCTATCAGTCCATCTCTTACACACACTCCAGCTTCATACTAGATATCAAGCACAGTCTAACTACAGTTCTCAGTTCAGGCCTTCCTCCACTTCTCCACTCCGTTTCTACCATCCTCGCCACATCCAGTTTTTGTCATTTCATTATGTCATCAGGTTCTTCTTCATCTTCCAAGTTTATATGTTTAACATTCCAAATTACAATCCATGTCCATTGCTGTGTCATCTGTCTTTAGATCCATTTCTGATTCCAACCCCTGTTCCAGTTTTGAAAACTCTTATTTACTGTCAGTTTACTGGGTCTGTCACAGATTCACTAGAGCCCCAATTTGCAGATACATTTCAAGAGCCTCAGTAGTAGTCATGGACCACACAGTGTTCTCTTTGTACTTTACTCCTACATTCAGTCTCCAAATTCATGTCATTGCCTATCTTCCTAACTTGGATGAGTGGGTTAGGCTCTGGAGGCCACATCATCTTCTGGAATGGTAATGACACATACACACATTTCTGGTGACTCTTCAAACAGTAAGAAAAACTTTTTTATCAAGTCCAGTCCTACTACTTACAGTTCTAACCATTCATCATCACATTTATATGTTCGTCTCATTAACAGAAAAAGATAGTCAAACAAAATTGTGTGTATTTAATTTGATAAGCACCTTCTGAAATAGAAGTCCTGTCTCTATGGAAAAAAATTCTTCTTACGAACCCTCTACACTGAAATATAGGTTTCTGTAGTAACCTTGAAAAAAACTGCTGTGCTTCAAGTAAGCAGTAAAAGAAATCAAACAGGTATTTGGAAAGAGAATTAAAGTTCAGGAAGAAGAAATAAAAGGTCTGAGACTTCCTGGCAGATTAAAACTGTGTGCCAGACCGAGACTCGAACTCGGGACCTTTGTCTTTCACAGGCAAGTGCTGTACTAACAAACGTTCACAGGAGAGCTTCTGTGAAGTTTGGAAAGTAGGAGACAAGGTACTGACGGAAGTAAAACTGTGAGGACACGACATGAGTCATGCTTGGATAGCTCAGGTGGTAGAGCACTTGACTACAAAAGGCGAAGGTCCCAAGTTTGAGTCTCGGTGCGGCACACAGTTTTAATTTGCCAGGCAGTTTCAATTATTGTGAAGATGGTTCAATGAACTCTCTGCCAGGCACTTAAATGTGATTTGCAGAGTATCCATGTAGATTTAATTTTAGATGAATGCACTTTCCTATTATGAAATAAGTAATTAGTAGCGACATGTTACAATTTCCTCAGTAACTTCTCGCTGTCTACATGTATGACGGTTCTACAAATTGGTGGGGAAAGTGAAACTGTGAAGTTTGGAAGGTGAGAGACGAGGTACTGGTGGATGTAAAATTGTGAGGACGGGTCTTGAGTCATGCTAGGGTAGCTCAGTTGGTAGAGCACTTGCCCGTGAAAGGCAAAGGTCCCGAGTTCAAGTCTCGGTCCAGCACACAGTTTTAATCTGCCAGGAAGTTTCAGTCACAGGTTTGTTTGACCCACGAAAGGCAAAGATCCTGAGTTCGAGTCTTGGTCTGGCACACAGTTTTAATCTGCCAGGAAGTTTCAAAACCAGCACACACTCTGCTGCAGAGTGAAAATTTCATTCTGAAAAGCTCTGAGGTTTGCCGATGACATCGTAATTCCATCAGAGGTGGCAAAGAAGTTAGAATATCATTTGAAGGAGACGGATAATGTGCTGAAAACTGGTTATAAAATAAACATCAACAAAAGTAAAACAATAATCATGAAACATAGAAGAATTAAATCAGGTGATGCTGACATAATTAGATTAGGAAATTAGATGTTAAAAGAAGCAGATGAGTTTTGCTATTTTAACTGAAGTAGAGATGAGTGCGATCAGAAATAGCAAGAAAGGCTTTTCTGAAATAGAGAAATTTTTCAAGGTTAAATATGTATTTAAGTGTCAGGAAATGTGTTCAAAATCTTGTCTGAAATGTAGCCTTATACAGAAGTGATATGTGGATGACAGACGGTATAGACAAGGGGAGTAAGCTGCATATCACCAGATATGTAAGACATTGATTCAAAGTATGATGCTACAGAAGAATGTTGATGATTAAATTGGTAGTGAAAAAATACTCACTGGATCAAATTGAGAGTAAGAGAAATTAATTACACATCTTGACCAAAAGAAGTGATCAGTTTATAGGACACTTGCTGAGGTGTTAAGGAATAGTTAAAATTAGTGATGGAGGAGTGTGTAGGGGATAAAAATTGCAGAGGGAGATCAGGGTTTGACTACAGTAAGCAGGTTCAGATGGCTGTAGTTTCACAGTAGTTATGCAAAGATGAACAGTCTCACACAAAATAGACCATCTTGGAGAGCTATATTAATCCAGTCTTCAAACCAAAGATCACAACAAGAACATGCAGATATTTGTATTGTCTATTCAAACTAAGTTTGTTCAGAACAGATAAACTTCTTCTGCAAATTATACAAAGCTCATCTAGTGTTCTTGAGAACCACTAAGCAACTGGTGGAAATCCCCCCCCCCCCCCAAATTGCCTACACACACACACACAAAGAATAGATTCCTATGTGTCAAACCCTGAATTGTGCATGACAAATGCTGAACTCAGTTTGGGGGGGGAGGGGGGGGGGGGGAGCTGTTGCTAATGTTGAAATATGTATACCTTATTGGAGCGACCAACTTCTGTTTACAACTCATTGTTTCAAATTATATTATCATTTCCAAACTTATCCTATATGAGCTTGTGTTCCATCTGTAATTCTTCTTCCCATACCAACATTTTCTGTCATTATCATTTAAGGTATATGCTTCACTTTTAGCAGGCTGCTTCATATTTGAAATGATCCACAGGACCACAGGCGTGACAGGCAGGGTGACCGTGAATGGTCAGATGAGGCCATGGAGCGATTTCCGTCGCATCAGCTGCTACATCACGCAGGAGTTTACCATGCTGGATAACCTGACTGTGCACGAGAGTCTCGAGTTGGCAGCAAGACTCAAACTTGGGCCAGGCTGTGACCGCAATCTTGTAGTATGTATTTTGTCTGTCTTCTATCCTTACAATGTTCCATGCAAATTTTCCATCAATGGAAACAGTGCCAGAAATCTTCCTCTGTGAGCTCCTTGATGATGTGTTCTGCTTTTTCTTTCACAGACTGAAACCTTGTTCCTTTTAATGTAGATTTGACTTGGGGAATAGATAAAAGTCACATGGTGCCAGGTCATGTGAATAAGATGAGTGGTCTACCACTGGGATGCTGTACTTTGCTACAAACATATTAACAGGCAGTGTGGTACGAGCTGGTGCATTTTCTTGATGCAGAACTCACGACTAGTTCTTCCACAATTCAGGCCATTTTTTTCTTATTTTCTCATGAAGTTGAGCAAGAACCTCAAAGTAGGAATGTTGATTAATAGTTTGACATTCAGGAACTCAGTGAAGATACATAATTCCATGATTATGGAAAAAAAAATCGTCACTGATTTGAATCTTGATTTGCTCATTTGAACTTCTTTTGCTCTTGGTGAAGTTGGACCCTTTCAGTGCATGGATTGGTGTTTAGTTTCGGGATTATAAGTGAAAAACCAATATTTGTCAAATGTTATCACTCTTTCAAGAAACTGGGATCATTTTTATGGTACTGAAACTGTTAGTACAAACATTTTGACATACTACTTTTTGTTCAATCATGAGAATGTTTGCCACTAGTTTCACACATCCTTTTCTCATGTTAAATTACTTACATAAAATTTATCTTACACGTTCTTTGTAGTTCTTACAGTTTCAGCAATCGACTGAATACACAAAAAAATGGTTAGATTGAATTGGATTACATACTTTTTTGATATTTTCATATGCTTTTGATGTTGAAGGATATCCTGGGTATAAGTCATCTCCAATGTCTTCCCAGTCATCCTGGAAATTCTTCAACCCCTCAAAAACTCATGTAAGTGATAACCAGTCTTTTCCATACAGTTGTTTTAGTAAAAGGTAGGTTTCAATAACAGTTTTTCCAAGTTTCATATGGAACTTCTCAACAACTAGTTGCTCTGTTATTATGCTTATCATTTCTTTGGAAAAACAAAACAACAGCTCTTACACAAACAAAGGCTGTGGCCACACTGATTTGTCTATAGATGCCAGAGAAGCCATATTCAACTGAGAAGGCTTCACATTTCACAGTTATTGGTCACTAACCTTTGGCACACGGGTACTTACTCTATGAGAGCATCACTTCCATTTTTTTATAGCCTCACCTCATAAATCACCATAATTCTGTATTTATGTGATCTCCTTTCTCAATAAATTGATGTCTTAGTGGCTGTAGTATTGTGACTTTTTGAATTCTAGTAGAATTTCCAGAAGTTGAGTGCTGCAGTCTTCGTGTGTAACAGAATGCGATCACAAACCAAAACATCCAGCAAGTATAACAATAATGGAAATTCTCAGATGAAGCAAAAAAAATCCGAAAATTGTTGATGTGTAATTATATCACATGAAAAAATGTGTTTTTTCATATATAATGCAACTGTCTGCCTGTCAGTCCATCTGCTAAGACCCCTTTTTTCTCAGGAACAGATGGACATATTAAGTTGAATTTAGGTCACGTACTAAAGTCTAAGGTCCCTTGGCAGTCTAATAAATATAAGCTTCTAAGTAAATGCAATCAAAAGAAATGGCCATCTATGTCACATATTTTGTTACTCATGAGCTCCCTCATTGAGACAAATAAGATACTTTCCATTGACATAGAATCATGAAATTTGGCAAGAAGCAAGGTTTTTCTGTAGTACAAGTAAAGGAAAAAATCCAAAAATTGTTAATTTGTAATTATATCACACAAAAAGAATATATATTTTGTCATTTGTTATTGAACTTCAGACTTAAAATTAAAATTTTCTCAAAAGTCTTGGAATACCCAGGACTGATATCTCACCACTATCAATGTTAATAACAGGCAAAAATCATATAGATTCTCAATTCCCGAGATGGATGAACTGTCTTTGTATGTAATTAAGTTTGTACGGATCCTTCGGAGCTTGAGTCCTACTCACACCTGGCCAATTTTTTGAGTTAGAACACACACACACACACACACACACACACACACACACACACACAGCACATTTTTACAGTTACATTGTACATTTGGGACTTATTTTCAGCATGTAGACTGAGGTGAGGGGTTGTCTCAGGTGGATTAGGGGACTGGAAAAGGGAGAGGGGAAATGGGAGGGAGGGTTGAGGAAGAGTAGCTGGTGGCTTGAAGCAAGACAGCCAGGGCACAAAATAGGAATGCGACACACAGCCACTACAGCCAGTGATTTTATGCAGCAAATGATGAAAAATGATGTGGGGGATGGATTGGGAGGGGTGACGGAACACAGGAAAGAGAGGTTTGGGCAGAGTGTGTGGATGTAGAGGGTTAAGAGAGATTGAGGTCAGAAGGATTCTGGACCCCCACCACCAGCTTTTCTGAAGTACATAGATGAGAGTTATCCTTGCATCACATCCTTTGTTACTGTAATCCTCCTGGCTTCCATCTTTACTAATTCTGATCCCCCACACCCACAGCCCAGCAGTCTCCCCTTTCATTATTGCCAATATTTCTTTAATGTTGGTAACATCATCAGAGGCTTTAATGACTCAGAAAGCAGCTCAGCAAACAAGCTCAGCAAATAGAACTGTTTATACAAATCCACGCATCTTTCAGTTTGTGACATCATCAGATCGCTGCTGTTCTGTCATCCCTTCCCAGTCCACTCCCCCATGTGACTGTCATTATGTGTTGCACAAACTCATCGTCTCCAGTGTCCATGAATTTCATTCCTATCTCGTACACCTTCTCACTGAGCTGTCAACCACCCTTCCCAATGTTTCCTTCTGCTCCCAAAGACCTTTCTTCTCTCATCCACTCCATGTGACACAACCTCTCCACCTCAGTCTAGCTGCCAAATGCCAAACTCCAGTCCTGGCATTGTGCATGCATCTGATACATTGTACTGTACAACTGTAGATGTGCTCATATGTATGTCTGTACTCTAGCTCAAAAAAGGATTCAACATAAAGCTAGTGAGCTTTCACTCTTTTCTGTGTCCCTGTCGGCGACTCAACACTTCTACTATTCAGAGAGTTGTTACTTTTACTCTTAAATTATTCTTCTATTTTAATGTGCCTGTTCCTTGTCTTTCACTTGTCAACTTTTACTACTTAAGTATTCAAGTATTGTCTGTTGCTAGCATTTAATTGATGACAATATGCATTAGCAATCTCCATTAATTAAGTGCCTGGGTGTCTTGCCAGTTTAACCCTTTAAGTAAATCTGGTAATATATATACTACTGGAATTATTAATTTTCATTTTTGCACCTGATTCATTGGCATGAATATTTACCATCCAATACTTCATAGTAGACTTAAAAATACATAATAAATTGAGCAGGTTTATTCACTACTATTCCCAAAGAGTACATACTGACATACATTTCATTGTTAAACTAGAAAAAACCTTTTCTCGCTTAAAGGGTTAGCTACCAAATACAATCCTTACTTTCGTTTTGATATCTGCCAAAACTGTTGGTTCTGAAAGATAGCGATTGTCTTTTTCTGTTTGCCTCTGTCTGCTTTCAAATAGAAAGCAGAATACTTATATTTTAATGATTCTGTCAGTGTAACTTCTATGCCATATATACTATAAGTTCTTCATGAAATCATCCATATTTTGTAGGTGAACTACATTTTAAGACTGATGAATCTGCAAGACAGCTTGAATACTAGAGTGAAGAATTTATCAGGAGGAGAAAAGAAGAGATTATCAATTGGTGTTGAATTAGTTACTAATCCTCCAATCATGTTCTTTGATGAACCAACAAGGTAAAATAAAAATAATAATTTTTCTCATTCCAACAACATAACTTCATAACTACTTCTTTTTCCTTGATTACTTCTTTTCTGTCATGAATTTAGCATAGAGTTCATTTGGAAGTCCTTTATTGGTTCTTTGTTAGTTTAGTGTGAAGTTAAGCCTAAGAATGGATTGTCAATAATGTATAGATTAGTGCTTCAATTCAATCCAGGGAAAATAGTTTTGAAGAAGGGGAAGATCTTACATAAAACTACAGAATCATTTTAGGCAAAACTGTGGAGTATATCCTGCTTCATCTAATTTTCATACCATAGTGAAGATCTTTCACAGTGTCTTACATAATGTAAATTAATGTATAATAACAAAGAAAATACTATCTCAGTGGAAAATTTCATAAGATGCATTAACAAAAACTGTGGCTGCATTATTGTGGAGAAGACTCACTGATTTCTTGAAAATGCATTATTGTCAATAACAATACTCTGAGTTATCCCTGTAGAAGACCCAGGTGCACAACATGTCCAATCCACCCACCCAGCACTTCCTACCCCTGTTCTTTCACATGCTTATCCTAACCCATCAGAGCCTGAGCCACCAGTGAAAGCAGTAATGTCATACACCGACTCTGCTGTGATCATTGCACAGGTTTTTATACTGGTATGACTACCAACCAGCTGTTGACCAGGATGAAAGGCCACTGCCAAACTTTGGCCACAAGCATGGTAGACCACCCTGTGGTACAACATGCAGATGGATATAATGTGCTTGATTATACAGTGGATGCTTCACAACCCAGGCCATTGGGATCCTCCCCTCCACCACCAGCATTTCTGATCTGCACAGGTGGGAGTTATCCTTACAATACATTCTCTGTTCCTGAAATTATCCCAGCCTCAACCTATGGTAATGTACTGTCCCCACACCCTCTACTGAAAAGATTCCACGCCCTCTGTCCTATATCACTTCCTCCCTACTTATCCTATTTATGTTCTCTCACCCTCATTGCGTGCCGCCTGTGCCAATACACCTACCCATCTTTCCCCTTCACTGCTCCTTTCCTTCCCTGCCCCTGCTCACCCTCCCCCCCCCCCCCCCCCCCCCCAACACCCTTGTCCCACAGCCTCCTGACACTGTGCCTGGCACTCTTGTCATGTCTCTAGTTCTTGCATGCTCCACCAGACAGCACTCTTCTCTCCCCCTACCTGTGTCCTGCTATCCCTCCTCCTTCCTTCACTGCCCCACTCCAGATTGTCACTCAGCATGACAGATGCATTCCGGTCCAAGCTGCCAGAGATGGTGGTCACATGTGCACGAGGTGTGCTTGCCTCTGTGAATGTGTGTGTGTTTTCTTTTCTGAAGAGGGCTTTGGTCAAAAGCTAAATGTGTAACAGTCTTTTCATTAAGCATGTCTGCAACTCAGCATGGCATCTTTACAGTGAGTAGCAATCTGTCCTCTTCCTAATACTGTTGATACTTTGAGTTTAACCTTCAGTCAGTAAATTTCTAAGATTTTGAAAACACAAACATCTTCAAATCAATAAAAGCATTGATTTACATTTTGATGTGCAATAGATAAGACAAAAGTTAACAATGTTGACAGTCTTGCTTGTGTGTATATCCATGATTCCAAAGTTGCACAATTCTTTGCACCTTCTTCCCAGTCTAAAGGCATGTGTTCTATTCTGCAGGGTTATTCATAAGTACCTCCAGGGTTTCAGAAAACAACTGCATAAAAAACTACAAGATTTACAGAAAAATGATGGATATTGGCGGACAGAGCACATCTCCATGTTTTGATTTGCAATAAGTTCTGTGATACAGTTGCAGAAGTGTTAAAACATGTAGGCAAATCATCTGCTCCATATTAATTCATGTCTGCATATGGGCAACCTGATGAACAGATTTCCAAAGTGGGCTGCTGTTGTTGCTGCAGTGACATCAGTGACTTGCACACACATGCTCTTCTGCCCATATTGACATTTTCTGCATCACAAACAGTGCCCATATGGACACTGATAATTAAGCTAAAAACTTGGACAGATGCTCTATCCACTGATATGTGTCTGTTTTCTGAATGTCTTGTAGTTTTCATGCAATAGCCTTCTCAAACCCTGGAGGTACTTATGAATAACCTTGTACTGATGGCATATTGATATCTCCTACTATGGCATGCTCACAGAATTTAAGTGTGATTATTTTCCAAGCTTTTAGCCCTGTCTTTCGCCCATTTTGCCCAGATTGTTTCACATTCTTACTCTGTATGTATCTCATTAGACATTACTGAGTTCTGTATATAAAAAGTGTTCAGTAAATCATTCCCCTTCTGCTGACAAGCATACCTGGCTCCTCAATGTTCTAATATAGAAAGAGTCAAAGAATGTATGGACATTTTAGTGAAAAACTATGTAAACATAATAATACTAAAATGGTATAATATAAAATATGAATTCCATTTGCCTTCGACTGTACACTTCTTCAAAATGGATATCATCAGTTGATTATGGCAAAATGATACTGAAGCAACCTTTGTCAAAATGTCCACTAAAACTGATGCACATATATTTCATTTTCTTCCATAGGTTCTGTTGTTGTGGCTGATATAACAGAACATCCTCAAGTAAGTGCCAATGGTTGATGTCTGACATTACTAAATCCAATTTAATGTGGGGGAAGGCATTTGTATCTCATCTTCCAGTGTCTTTGAGGACTGTCATCAAAGTAAATTCATGTATCTACGAGGCAAAGAAAATTCCTCATGCACACAGAGTGTATGAATTGTGAATAAAATAGATGTATGAAAGATGTTTAGGTACATTTAGCTTCAAATAATCATTCATTTAAGTCTCCATATGAAAAAACACACCAGACATTATTTCACCATAAATCAGCTTCCTCTTCCACATATACTTGCAAACTGTTTCTGTGCCAACTGACAAAATTATACCAAATTTATTGGTATGTGTGTCGTAACAGCAAACTGTTTCTCTTGAAATCCTATCACCCCAGTTCCCAAATCACTTACAGTATTGGTCACAGTAATCTTCATTTCTTCTGTGTACAAGACTTGTGTTGTTCATTCCAGGATAGAATCGAATAGATTTATTCGTCTCATAACATGCAATTTCAGATCTTGTTGGTTTGATGTGTTTAAGATACATCAGGATTTTAACATTATGTTAAATACGTTTCTGAGATATGGCTACACAATTACATCTACAGTTTCCAGAATACAAAAGTAAATGTTTAATTTCCTTGTTCAAACTGTAAATCTGTCCTCAAGGAATTCTTGAATAAAACAATAACACTTGTCTACCAGACAAGTCTAGAGTAATCTTTTCAGTGAACCTGCTTCATGTTAAATATATTACTGCCTTTTATTTTATTGTAAATTTTTAACCCCATTTACTCTGGTGTTTGGGTGTAGAGTTTTAAATGGTGTGTTGGGAGTTAAAAATTCTCTCTGTGGTGAGTGCATTAGTTGTGGACAAAATAGAAAGAGTTATGTGTATGTTGATTTTTATATAACAACAATTTCTCATGTACATAAAGGGAAGGAATAAATATAGTGTTTTTAGATTTTTTATCAGTGGTCAACGTGATACCCACTATTTGGCAACATATATGTTCCTTGTTATTGTTATTATTATTATTATTAGTAGTAGTAGTAGTAGTAGTAGTAGTGGTAGTAGTATTTAATACTAGGAGTCTCTTGACACTTGCAGAATTTCCCCAGAAGATTAAGCCATAATGAATAATTGACTCAAGCAAACAAGAGTGATAGACTATCTTTCTGATGTCTATGCTTGTGGCACCTGACAAAATATATACTGCAAAATCAACACTGTTAAGTTTGTTTGCTAAGCAGTCTCTTTATACCTTCCAGTTTAAATTTTATCAAGATTAAGGCATCAGAACTTCACAGGCTTTGTTTCTGTGATATCCTGGTCATTGCAAAGCACCTTTATTTTACTTCATTCGAATGATTTAGCTTTGAACTGCATCATTCTTGTTTTAGTTATAGTTACTTTCAGCCCAGCCCAGCCACATTTCTCTAATGTATTTATGGCACTTCCCAGAATTCTTTCAGGCACTCATTTTCAATTAGACGTCATGTATCGTCAGTAGATAAAACTGAATTAGCATCAGTAGCATGTGGTAGGTCGTCTATGTAGAAAAGGAACAGATAGGATCCAATATTGAACTCTGCAGGATTTCTTGGACAATTGTGTTCCAGTTTGAGGAGTAATTTCTTGCATTTGAGGTTATAATTACTCTTTGTTGTTTATTTCTTAAGTAACAGATGAACCATTCTAAAGCATTGTCTCTGATTCGATATATATGTAATTTGTGTAAAAGTAAGACCTGGTTCACTCAATCAGAAGTTTTTGTCAGATCACAGAATATTCTTGTGGCCTTCCCACCTGTATCTAATGAGGAGAATATCTTTTGAGTAAACTCATTGATTGCATTTAGAGTGCTTTTTCCTTGTTGGAATCTGAACTGATTTTTAATAATTATGTCATTTGCAGTAAGAAATTTTTGAATTTGTTTTGCTACAGTCTTTTTGAACACTTTAGAAAGTACCATCAGAAGAGAGATAGGGCAATAATTCTCCACTTCTCCTGTCAAACACTTTCCAAATAGTGGTTTTATCTCAGCATATTTTAATACATTGGGAAAATATCCCTGCTCAAAAGTTGGTTTATGATAAATGACAGTGGTTGTGAAATGATATTATCCACTCTCTTGATTACAGATGTGGGTATTTCATCCCACCCAGATAAGCATTTGTTTTTTAAAGACAAGTTTTTTGTTCCACATCAGCTGGCCATCAGGAAGAACAACCACTATCAAATTGTGGCCAAGAGCAAAGTTCATCACGTTGTGGTACAATCTGCAGCTGAACATAACATGCTCGATTTTATAGCTGCTTCACTACCTGAGCCATCTGGATCCTCCACACCACCACCAGCTTTTCTGAACTGCGCAGCTGGGACTCATTCTTACAACAAGTTCTCCATCCCTGAAATTATCTCAGTCTCAGTGTACGGTAACATACTGTCCTCACATACTCCATTAAATAGTTTCCACCCTCTCTGTCCTGCACCTTCTCCCTACTCTCATCTCCCGTCCTCTCTGTGTGCTGCCCTCTGCTAACACACCCATCCATCTCTCCCCACTCCTCTCCTTTTTCGCTTTGTTCCCTTCCCCCTCCCCAACTCCCTGCCCCACAGTCTCCCAACATTGCACCTTTTGGCAATCTAGTCCCTGCACACTCTCCCAGACAGCACCTCCCCCCCACCCATACACTGCTATCCCTTCCCCATCCCTGCCCCTTCCAAACTGCTGCTTCCATTCTCGTGACAACTGCATTCTGGCCCGAGCTGCCAGAGATGACAATCATATGTCCGTGAAGGTGTGTTTGTGTGTGTATGTGTGTGTGTGTGTGTGTGTGTGTGTGTGTGTGTGTGTGTGTGTGTGTGTGTGTGTGTGTGTTTTCTCTTTCTTTTTCTGATGAAGGCTGAGGCAAAAACCCTGTGTGTAAGAGTCTTTTAATTGTGCCTGTCTACAACTTAATGTGTCATCTTTACAATAAGTAGCAGAGTATCTTTTCTTTTTGGTGTTCACGTAATTTATTCAAAGTATTGTCATTAAGTTCAGACTTATCACAAATACATAGTTTTCTTATCTGTTTGTGTGTCTGTTCCATATACTTATCTCCATTGTAGCTGAAATTCGATAACATTCCCAGATTTTAATATTGTTTTAAAATTTCCGTTTGCTGGTAAAACAACTACTAAGACTTCAATTTGCTCACTGATTTACTAATCATAAGCAACACTATCATACCATTTTTAATTGTTGTCTGTTAAAGGAATGTCACACTACAAATTGAAGTTGTATTTCAATCCAGTTTCTAATGGCATAACAAACATACCATCTACTAAGGCAATTACAAACAAACCTTCTATTAATGCATATGTATATGTTTTTAGTGCCCTCTGTATGGGTGCCAACTAATCTTTCCTCTTGACCTGTAGCACAATAATACCATCACGAAAGACAGTTTGCTGTTTTCCAGTTACCTTTCAAAATTTTCAAATCGTCTTCTGCTATGAACATTGCAATGTAAGTTTTGCTATTTTTTAAACTTCTGTATTGACCAAATGAGATTACACAACAACTTCAGTACCCCTTCTTTCTTTGTTGGTTCCTATTTTTTCAGTACACCTTCATCTGCTCCCTGAGTCATCTTTTCCTTTCTTTTGTTTGTTATTCCTGATTTCTTAGTATTCTTGCATTGAAAGCCTTCTAAATTTAGTGTTTTATTCTTTAAAAAAGATGCGTTTTGGTATTTCCAGCTCTTCGATCATTTCTTTCTTGTACTTTTCTTGTTTCTGTAACCCATACTACTGTCGAATTTTATCATAAATACCAGAATATTTGCTATATTAGCCTGTTCTGACTCATTTGGTAGAAGTTGTAGAGGTTTCGCAGTTGATAGTTCTAAGGAGGGTTGGTTGTGTAAAATTTTTACAATAACCGTTATTTATTAATAGTGGCTGCTTGTTATGTAAATGGCAATTAGAAAAACTGTGGTCTGGATCTTGTAACTTTTAGACTCCTTCTCCGGGGTTGCAATGTCTGTGCAATATGAAAAATAATTCAAACTACCAAATGCTACTGAATAACAGTTACAGCTCCTTTTATATGTGTATATTGTCTCTCATTTGCAATACATACACTCCACATTACAGCTACTGACAGAACAATAGCTCCAAATAGTTGTGAACATAACTCAGTCTTTTTCACTCAAGACCTGTCAGACAAATCCAACTTCAATTTTCCTGACATCATTCTATTGTCAGGATTTCCAAGATTTCATGAACGACAATGCACCTCCTTGCCAGGTTCATTGGCATCATGGAGTAACTGCCCGAACAGCAAATGCCACAAAGTGCAGAAACTCTGTCAGACATTGCCCTGCCAATACTCTGTGACCATTTCATTTCACAGTGCATAACAAAACACACGAATTCCTGTGCACCATACATGGATTGAAACTGACTACTTCACTAACATGAAAAACACATGAAAAAGTCGTGACCACCATTAATTGGCTAGAGAAAAGAAGAGATAACACATCAATTTCCCCAGACCAATGTGTTACACTTCAGTGTGCCCAAAGATTAACCTTCATTTTGCCATTTCTTCTGATATTTTCTGTGTATTTTAATAGATTTTCTCATTACTTCTCATTTTCTAACTATCTGTGGTTTATATTGCAACAATTATTTTTCTAACACTGCATCTTTCAAGACCTCTGTTCTGCCTAAAATATAGTTCACTGTCAAGCATTCACTTAGATATAAACAAGCTGGCGTTTCCATTGTGGTACAGTGTTTTAGTTTTATAACAACAAAAAAGATCAATTTTTGACAAAAAATTTAATTGGATAGATAAAAAACCTACTCACCAAGCAATGGCAGAACACACACATAAAACAGGGTTGTAATTAGGCGAGCTTTTGAAGCCAGTGGCTCCTTCTTCAGGTAGAATTAGTCCTAATTACAAGCTGCTTTAAGTATGTGTTCTGCCCCCGGTTGGTGAATGTTTTAGTTTTGTATTACTAGATAAATTTCTTATTGTACATGCTTTTAATTAAATCAAGTGATCATGCACTAATTTGTACATCCAAATTTTGACATAATAAATTAATATATGAATATTTTATGAAAATGCTTCCATTGGACACTGTCATTTTGTAGAAAAGCATATCCTCTCTTCCTTTTTACTTGCATCTACAGCAAATTTTTGTGGTCCATTCTGATAAATGTTTTCTCCAAAAAATTTAAATTTAGTAACTCATTTTATTTAATCTATTTGTGTTTCTATGTATTTTAGTATAATTTTTATATTTGTCTTTAGTGGAGAATTCTGTCAGCACTTTAAGGAACAAATGCTGCTTTAATAAAAAGGGGCATTTTTTTACACTTAAAATGTTGAATGTCATCTTCGCTTAGTATATGGTATCAGCTGATGCATTAAGCATACAAGATGTATGTATTTTAGAAAATATTTGTAATATTTTAAATGTTTTTTGTTTATTCCAGTGGGCTTGACAGCATATCATCTGTACAAATGATATCTCATTTAAAATCTCTGGCAGGAGGTGGCCGAACTGTGATATGTGTTGTGCATCAGCCGAGTTCTAGGTTATTTCAAATGTTTGATGACTTGCTCGTCATGTCAGATGGTCAGTGTATTTATAATGGCTTCATCAGTAATATGATTGAAACTTTTGAAGCTGCTGGATTTCACTACCCCATGTATTATAACCCAGCTGACTTTGGTAAGTTAAGCACACGTTTGTGGTGTATTACACATCTTTATAGTATCTTTGTCACTTCTTCAAAAAAGCAACTTGTGTTATTGATAAAATGACATAGCTTAAAGGTTTTGTCTGGTCTATGTAACTGAAATCATTGATTTTCCTTAACTGTCAGTTTAGGGTTTTGCAAAGGGCAGTGTCTTTGAATTGTTGGTTATCCATTATGAGAACTCATTAGATGTTCACACAGTACTAGCATTGTAACATGTTGCACGAGTTGTGGTTGTTAGGCACTATTGTGCTCCATTAGTAAGCACTCTTATTGTAATCAAAAGTGAAATACTGAACAATTTTACCTACAAATGTGCATGTGGCTTCAATACTGAACATTCCTTGGTAAAAATGCCTTCTGTTCCAGTAATGATAGATATAGTAGAATCATTGATTGTCATATTCAAACTGAGAACAACGTTGCTACTATCAAACACAAAATTGATGGGCATGTGGCGTATTGACTAACAGAGGAATGTTTGAATAATCCAGCACTGATTATTCTTGATATCCTAAAGACTATTTTCAGCTCAATTTTAACAAGCCGAAGAATCCTAAGATTTTAATAATAATAAAACATTTGAAAAAATGGGTCACATGTATTGTGAAAGATTTGTCTAAAAGTAAGAAATGAAATAGATTAGAGAAACATTTGATGCACCATTGAACAATGTTCAAAATCATTTACAGCAAATGAGGGTGCATGATCTACATAATCCACCAGATAAATATACTCTAGAACTCTTTAAAACTCTAATATTTTAAGTTAAATATCAAACTTTAATTTCTCAATTAGCACCTCATTTGCTGTTAATTTTTTCAAGTATCATTCAAAGGCATGTCAAATATCTCTGATCTGTTTTATTTCTTATGTTTAGACAAATCATTTCACAAAACATTTGACCTTTTTTTTTTCAAATCTTTTCATTGACAGAGGCCTTGAAGAGATGAACTTCTGACATTTCATTTATGCTCAAGTAAGTAATAAAGTTTTTATCAATTAGCCTGATTACTTTTAAGTAGTTAAACTGTTTTTTGCGAAAGCAGACCTCATGCTGGCCAGTTTGATACCCCATTTGTCCATTTTCTATTTTTCATTCGGTTATGAAAATTCAGACAAAAATGCATTGTGTAATTTCTAGGGAGTCTTGTTTTCACTCCACTCAAACATCTGATCAAAAACAATTTTCTTTTATGTCAGATTTAATTATGTTTTAAAACGCTTTCTATGAAATTATTTCTATTAATTGGTCAATGTGCTGAATGACAGACTATGGGAGAAAAGAGAAGATTAAAAGAGACTCTGTAAATGACCTGTATAAACAGAAATGTTTCAGGAAGAAAAGAAGAACTAGTTAAAATCAAGTATTATCAATTTTTAATTGACCTTAACAATACCTGAGAAGGAAAGTTGCTACTCACCATATAGCAGAGATGCTCAGTCATGGTAGGCACAATAAAAAGATCCACACACTCATAGCTTTCAGCCATTAAGGCCTTTGTCAACAGTAAACACACATACACACATCCACACACACACTGACGCAAACGCAACTTGCACACACATCTGCAGTCTCAGAGAGCTGAAACTACACTGCGAGCAGCAGCACCAGTGCATGATGGGAGTGGTGACTGGGTGGGGGTAAGGAGGAGGATGGGGTGGGGAGAGGGGGGGGATAGTATGGTAGTGAACAGTGAAGTGTTGCTGTTTAGACGGAGGGCAGGAGAGAAGGTGTGGAGGGGGAAGGGGTAAGTAGTGGAAAGGAGAGAAATAAAAATAAAAAGAAATTAAAAGACTGGGGGTGGCGGTGAAATGACGGCTGTGTAGTGCTGGAATGGGAACAGTGAGGGGTCTGGATGGGTGAGGACAGTGACTAATGAAGGTTGAGGCCAGGAGGGTTATGGGAACATAGGATGTATTGCAGGGAAAGTTCCCACCTGCGCAATTCAGAAAATCTGGTGTTGGTGGGAAGGATCCATATGGCACAGGCTATGAAGCAGTCATTGAGATGAGGGGTATCATGTTTGGCAGCGGTTTCAGGAACAGGGTGGTCCACTTGGTTTTTGGGCACAGTTTGTCGGTGGCCATTCATGCATACAGACAGCTTGTTGGTTGTCATGCTTACATGGAATGCAGCACAGTGGTTGTAGCTTAGCTTGTAAATCACATGACTGGTTTCACAGGTAGCCCTGCCTTTGATGGGATAGGTGCTGTTAGTGACCGGACTGGAGTAGGTGGTGGCAGGAGGCTGTATGAGACAAGTCTTGCATCTAGGTCTATACAGAGGTATGAGCCATGCAGTAAGGGATTGGGAGCAGGAGTTGTGTAAGGATGGACGAGTATATTGTGTAGGTTGGATGGACAGCGGAATACCACGGTAGGAGGGGTGGGAAGGATAGTGGGCAGGTCTATTCTCATTTCAGGGCACAACGAAAGGTAATCGAAACCCTGATGGAGAATGTAATTCAGTTGCTCCAGTCCTGGATGGTACTGAGTTGCGGGGGAAATGCTCCTCTTTTGCCGGACTGTGGGACTTTGGGAGGTGGAGGGAGACTGGAAAGATAAGGCACAGGAGATTTGTTTTTGTACAAGGATTCGAGGATAATTATGGTCAGTGAAGGCTTCAGTGATACCCTCAGTATATTTAGAGAAGGACTGCTCATCACTGCAGATGTGATGACCACGGGTGGCTAGGCTGTATGGAAGGGACTTCTTGGTATGGAATGGGTGCCAGCTGTCGAAGTGGAGGTATTTCTGGTGGTTAGTAGGTTTGATATTGATGGAGGTACTGATGTAGCCATCTCTGAAGTGGAGGTCAACATCTAAGTTCTCTTTGAATCATCAGGTGATAAACTGTTTAATCCAGTGTCACTTTTGGAATAGTTTAAAAAGCATAATAAAATACATCTTTTAGTTTTGTTCATAATTTTTCATGCAGAATTTAGGATACTACTCCATAGGGTACATTTATCATATTAGTAAACTTGTAATCAATATGAATTAGGATAGCTTGCTACTTACAACATAGAGGAGGCGTTGAGTGGCAGACAGGCACATTTAAAAGTAAACTAAGTTATTAGACAAAGTCCTTTGTCAGACTTAGAAAAAAAAAACACACACATTCATACACATACAATTCGTATGCACATGGCCACTGTTGGCTAAGTGTACTGATGAGAAAAAAGGCACATGTGCAGCTGAAGTGGGAGCAGGAAAGGGCATAGAGATAGGTGGAGGACAAAGACTAGGTTTACGAGAACAGAGAATATGTTTCAGAGCACCACAGTTTTGTGATGGCCATCATGTGAACAGAGAGCTCATCAGCGATAAATAGGGTACTGTGAATTTGTAGCTAAGTTGGTAAACAGATGGCTGCTTTCACACATGGCCCTGCTACCCATACCACTCTTCACCTGAGGTCTCTTGTTTACCCCAATCTGAGATTGCTACTCATTGCTGTCGAGCCCTGCACTCAGAGATGACTGTGGCCATGTGTATGCGAATTGTGTGTGTATGTAGATTTCTAAATCTGATGAAGAATTTTGTCTGATAGCTTAATCTACTTTAAAATGTGCCTGTCTGTCATTCTACACTTCTCCTATGTGGTGAGTAGCAGTTTATGCAGTTTATCTTAATTCATATTTTATTTGTCCATCCTGGATTTTCCAATATTTAAACAATTACTGACTTATTGTCTATCTACATAAAACTAACAATTTATTCTTAAAAATTTCTCTTTAAGCACTTGAGGTTGCTTGCAAAGAGCGAGGACAAACAATAGAAAATTTGGTCAATTTCTATGTGCAGAAAAATTTTTCAAATGAAGCCCATGAGGAAAAGGATGTTATGGAATTACATGATCCAAAGGAGGAGACTGTTAATGAAGAAAGTAAGTAAAGAGATCCACTTATTTCATAATTCACTTATTCCAAACTCCATGTGTGTTTAAAGTTAGTTTGTGGTAATGTACATTCTTAAACAAAATGAAATGATATGTCTGGCACACTTTTATGAAAAAATGGTAAAATGTTAAATGTTACAGCTCGGATGATAAGCAATGGAGAAGCAAATCATGATCCTGCTGCACAAAATAGGGCAGCTGTAAGGAAATGGTACTGCTCTTCTCCCTATCCTATTAGCAGATGGAGACAATTTGCTATTCTGTTGCAAAGGTCAATGCGGTGTACATTCCGCGATACGGTATGTGTTTCTATATAACTATACATGACAATATGAGATGAAAGAAAAGCTTCCCTTATTTATGTCTTTTTCTAGAACTGTATACACCCTATCCTCTAAACCATCAGTTGTTATGAGCAAAGAGTGCTCTGTAAATTATATTTTCTTTGTACTATAACTTTGAATAGAGGTGAAAATAAATGTTGTCTCTCTTTTTTTTAGCACTTGGCCTATATAAGATTTGTAACACATGTTGTTGTTGGATTATTACTTGGTACACTATACTATGGGATTGGAAATGATGCTGCAAAAGTGGAAAGTAATGTGGCATGTCTGTTCTTCTTCATCATGTTCCTGTTCTTCTCAAATGCTGTTCCAACTGTTCATGCATGTAAGTATTATGTGTTATAATATTGCACTGGTTTTATGCATTCTGTAATGTGACTGGCCTCTTGCATAACATGGTGAGCAATTTAAATTTTAGCCACTGTCAGTTTTTGTTCTTTCAAGTGTGTCCAGTAGTTGAAAGAAATGCAGGTTACATTCATCTGCAAGAAAGGAAGCGGAAGTGATACTCAAACATACTGCCCACTGTCAATTGACATCCAACTGTGGATTCTTAGAAGACAGCCTCAGCCTGTGCTCAAACTCTATCTAATCTCAAACAGAATGACTTCTTCCAAGCCATTCAGTATGGTTTCTGGAAACATCCATCACTCAACTCCTGCTTTTCTCACATGATATACTGAAAGCCAAGGATCAAGCTGTCAAGTTGATGTAGTATCTTTTGGCATCCAAAAAAGTATTAAACACAGTACCACATCAACACCAATTAGCCTAAGTATGATCATGTAGTATGACATGACTCTTTTCACTAGTCTGAGGATTTCTTGGTATGGAGGATGCAGCAGATTATCTTCAACAGAGAGTCATGAACCATTGTAGAAGTAACTTCAGCCTTGCCCAGGAAGCATGTTTGGAGCCTGCATCTCATATTTTTTACTACAATACAGTATCAGAGAGTCAGAATTGGAATCAGTCAACTTGTACATATACTTCGGTGTAACAGTTTGTAGGGTTATGAAGTGGAATGATCACATAGATTCAATCATGTTTATAAGTGACAGACATCAGTTGATTGGTAGGATACTGGGAAAATGTAATCAGTCTACCATGGAGATTACTTAGAAAACATTTTTTGGCTCATCCTAGAATACTGCTGAAGTGTGTGGGACCTGTTACAAATAAGACTAAAGGGGATATTGAACATATACGAAAAAAAAGGCAACATGACTGGTTACACATTTGTTTGACCCAGGGGAGAGCATCACACAAATTCTGAAAAACCTGAACTGGCAGATGCTAGAAGATAGGCACCAACCACTCTGTGCAAGTTTACTTACAAAGAGTCAATGACCAGTATTAAGTGAGGAATCTAGGAATATACTACAACTTCTTATGTATCATCCTAATAAGGACTACAAAGACAACATTAGACTAATAACAGTGTCCATGGCGGGATTTAAGGTCATTCTTCCCAACGACCATATCTGAATGTAATGAGAAGAAACCCTAATACATATACAGGGTGGTCCATTGATAGTGACCGGGCCAAATATCTCACGAAATAAGCATCAAACGGAAAAACTATAAAGAACAAAACTGGTCTAGTTTGAAGGGGTAAACCAGATGGTGCTATGGTTGACCCGCTAGATGGTGTTGCCATAGGTAAAACAGATATCAACTGTGTTTTTTTAAATAGAAACCCCCCATTTTTTATTACATATTCGTGTATTATGTAAAGAAATATAAATGTTTTAGTTGGACCACTTTTTTCGTTTTGTGATAGATGATGCTGTAATAGTCACAAACGTATAAGTATGTGGTATCACGTAACATTCCGCCAGTGTGGACGGTATTTGCTTCGTGATACATTACCTGTATTAAAGTGGACCGTTTACCAATTGTGGAAAAGGTCGATATCGTGTTGATGTATGGCTATTGTGATCAAAATGCCCAACGGGCGTGTGCTACATATGCTGCTCGGTATGCTTGACGATATCATTCAAGTGTCTGGACCGTTCGCCGGATAGTTACATTATTTAAGGAAACAGGAAGTGTTCAGCCACATGTGAAATGTCAACCACAACCTGCAACAAATGATGATGCCCAAGTAGGTGTTTTAGCTGCTGTCATGGCTAATCCACACATCAGTAGCAGACAAATTGCTCGAGACTCAGGAATCTCAAAAACACCGGTGTTGAGAATGCTACAGCAACATCGATTGCACCCGTACCATATTTCTATGCACCAGGAATTGCATGGTGATGACTTTGAACATTGTGTACAGTTCTGCCACTGGGCACGAGAGAAATTATGGGACAATGACAGATTTTTTGCATGCGTTCTATTTAGCGACGAAGTGTCATTCACCAACAGCGGTAACATAAACCAGCATAATATGCACTATTGGGCAACAGAAAATCCACGATGGCTGCGACAAGTGGAACATCAGTGACCTTGGCAGGTTAATGTATGGTGCAGCATTATGGGAGGAAGGATAATTGGCCCCATTTTATCGATTATGGTGCAGTGTATGCTGATTTCCTACGTAATGTTCTACCAATGTTACTACAGGATGTTTCACTGTATGACAGAATGGCGATGTACTTCCAACATGATGGATGTCTGCCACATAGCTCACGTGTGGTTGAAGCGGTATTGAATAGCATATTTCATGACAGGTGGATTGGTTGTCGAAGCACCATACCATGGCCTGCACGTTCACCGGATATGACGTCCCCGGTTTTCTTTCTGTGGGGAAAGTTGAAGGATATTTGCCATCATGATCCACTGATAATGCCTGCCAACACGTGTCAGCGCATTGTCAATGCATGTGCGAACATTACGGAAGGCGAACTACTCGCCGTTGAGAGGAATGTCGTTACACTTAAGTGCCAAATGCATTGAAGTTGACGGACATCATTTTGAGCATTTATTGCGTTATTGTGGTATTTACAAATAATCACACTGTAACAGCACGCATTCTCAGAAATGATATGTTCACAAAGGTACATGTATCACATTGGAACAACCGAAATAAAATGTTCAAACATACCTACGTTCTGTATTTTAATTCATAAAACCCACCTGTTACCAACTGTTCATCTAAAATTGTGAGCCATATGTTTGTGACTATTACAGCATCATCTATGACAAAGCAAAAAAAGTGGTGCAACTAAAACATACATATTTCTTTATGTACTACACGAATATGTAATAAAAATGGTGGTTCCTATCTAAAAAAAAAAAACGCAGTTGATATCTGTTTGACATATGGCAGCGCCATCTAGCAGGCCAACCATAGCGCCATCTGGTTTCCCCCTTCAAGCTAGACAAATTTCGTTCTTTGTAGTTTTTTTGTTTGACGCTTATATCGTGAGATAATTGGCCCAGTCACGATCGGTGGACCACCCTGTATAATAATGGGAAATACCATCTGTCATACAGAATATAGTTGAAGATGTAGTTGTAGAACCACAACTCAGCTTGTAGTAGATAATTAGCATTTGTATATGCAGTAATGTTTTCAAGAAGCCTTGTGTCATGAAGAAAATCTGAATATCTTAACATATTCAATTTCTCTGATACATATCTACAGATATACTTATGTAAAATAAAGGAAAGGCAACCACCAGTACTGTTTGCTGTTGTGTGCCCTTATGTTCCAGACATCAGTCAGCTACAGGTGAGTTTCCAGGAATTAGTATTGTTATTGTACACATATAATTACACAGTTCATTATCTGTTGAAACTAAAAATTTTGTACCCACCGTGACTCCAGATGTAATTCTGGATTTTATTTAAACTAAAATAAATTTATTCCAAGCTGATTAGTTATGAACACTTTCAGCAGCGCTCAAGTTCAGTTTCTGGTGAACACATAAGTTGAAACATTCACAGTATGATCTCTCCAGGAGTTTGTGTGGAGGATGGTAAGTGGTCCTGCTTTGCTCCTGGACATTCAAAAGACAACTGTGGAAGCAAAAGCAAATAAACAAAAAGTTTTGGCGAATTAATATACAGTTTTGTTTCAAAAAACATGCATTATATGAGTTTGAATAGCTATAATATCATTCACAATGAGGGTGAGGCAGCTGACTCACTGCTGGATGTATGAAACTAATGAACCAGCTTATGCACTAAATGGTACTTCATTTTCCTTTCAAAGGTGAAACATGTTCATAGGCATTGTAATACCACTAGTTTGGATGTTTTACATGCAGTTTGCATAATATCATTTCATTCTACATAGCTTACAATACCAAGCATAAAACCAAGAGAAAAGCACTACAAATCACTGTAGACAGATAGGAGTACAATATATTGCTGCTTACAGAAAAATAAAATTATTGTGAATTTTTTTAATAAAAACTTTTGAAGGACACTAGTTACTTAAAAATTATTTCTGTTTTCCAGTTCCTTTAGAAGCATCTGTGTTTCTACGAGAGCACCTGAACAACTGGTACTGCCTCACATCTTACTACTTTGCAAAACTGCTTTCAGATATTCCATTACAGGTAATAAACAGTAATATTTATGTGCTGCTGTAAAAATTATTAATATAAAATTTGACTGAATGTTGTATAAGCAGGAGAAATATGCTGGTTTCCCAAACTACAGCATAAGGAATAAAAGTTGCAAATTAATGCTGGAAAGGCTCAGAAACAGTAACAACTACTATCATTGTAGACATATGACACATAACAACTTCAGCACTCTGTCTCATGCACTTTTTAGGATTATATTGTCAAATAATTTGCTCATATCTGATAACAGTGTACAGTATACACAACAACTGTTTAAATATTGTGTTCACTTCAGATAGCAAGCAAGGTTGGTTTGCAGAGTTTTTTGTAATGAGTTTACATAAGGAAGGCAAGACTCCTAGTGTACAAATAACTAAAATTACTCATAGGGCACAAATAACTAAAATTACAATGAAAGAGTTGTCATCCTCAATAATTGCAGAACATTTGTTAACAGGTCAGTCATTGAAGTTTGTGATGGTTCACACAATGTCTTTATAACTGGAGAACACAGCTAGGACTAGTAGCTATGCTTGAGTCACTGAATTCACAGAAAAGTTTTAGTTTCTTTATAGTGGTAAGCAATTGTTCCACCTCATGTATTCCCTTGGGTTAGATAACATGATTTTCAGATACATTGTTTTACTAGAATGCTCTCTCACAGATTACTTTTGGGCAGGAATTGCAGAAGTGGAATGACATTCATGACAACTCAAAACTCTTTTCTTATATTTGATATCTGTAGCCCCTTTCTCAGCCTACGGCATTCCAACAAATGATATATTTCACAATGCCTTGCCTCTGCAGCAGTAGTGCAGAAATTAATTTGCATTCTGAACAAACTTTCAGACTTTAATAAAAGACAACTTGTAAAGTCAAAACACTTATCAATAAAGCAATAATTGCACATAATGGAAGGGTAAGGGTAACAACACCCCCTCCCCTCCCCAAAACACTCACACAGGCTCCACAGCTACATTGTTCCAGCCAATCACATTGTATTGGCACTGTGGCTCCAATAGGAAGAGGAGTTGCTAATATTGGGAGAAAGTTGTTGAGCCAGGAAGGAAATGGAGAGGAGGAAGGAGGATTGCAGAGAATGATAGCTGGCAGCTGGGGGGGGGGGGGGGGGGGGGAGAGGCAGCAAGTCCATGGGATAGAAATGTGATACCAGTGAACTCATTCTGCTGTAGACATGGAGAGTTGTGCACAGTGGACTGTGACATGGAGGTGCGGGTTGGAAGATACTCTTGGAACAGATGAAGGGTGAGAGTGCGGAGACGAGTCTACTTATCATTGTATCCATAAATGAGGAACATCTTACTCACAATCTTTTCCATCCTCCCAAAGTGGTATTCTGCTGCCTACACATTCTACAAAACATTTGGTTCATCCTATTTAGGTCAGACTCCTATGAAAAACATAGGCACAAGGTCTGTCTGCTATATCCATCCAGCACATCCCATTCCAGCCACATCCTATCGTATCATTGGCCACCTGTGAAAGTGTCATATCATGTACCAGTTCTGCTGTAATTCCTGTCCGGCATTTTGTGTGAGCATGACCAATGACCAGCTGTCCACGTGGATACTTGAGTGTTTGGGAGCCCCATCAGGTCAGATTAAAGGAAGACATTTTAAGTAATGCACAGCCTACATGTGGGAGTCAGTTACTGACAAAACAGCCACAAGAACTAAGTGATCAAAAGCAAAAACCATGCACAGAGCGAAAAGAACAAACTTAGAGTAACCTGAAAATGTGAAAGCCAATAATCTTCAACAATGTACAAAACAAAGCCACAATAGCAAACTGAGAAAGAAGCAACAGTAAGTGAGTAACTGTATGTGAAAGTAACATTGGTAATCAAAAGGCTTCAGAAACATTAACACAAGTGGATGGGGATTAATAGCTGCATAGGGTTGAAAATGACTAAACATGTGTTTTTCCCAATGGAGCAAGGGGGCACATTGTGATGGGAGCATTATCAGTGGCTCAAGTGGCAACTAAAATTCTGAGGTTTCCTTCCCTGTTGCATCCTGGTGTCCTGTTCATTTGCAAACTGGTCCACATGGTGTTGCAGCTGCTGTTGAGATGTTGATACTGACATTGATTTCAGTGTTGGAGTAAGTGACTCAATCTCCATGGCTTGCCAGATCTGCACCAGTTTGATCATAAACTGCTGTTGCTTGTTGGAGTAAGTGACTCAACCTCCATGGCTTGCCAGCTCTGCACCAGTTTGATCATCAGCTGTTGTTGCTGGTAGTGATGGTGTTGGTGCAGGTTGTAATGGCACTATGGCTGTGGCCAGAGTGTGAACCTAGGAGCACTGGGAGTCCACAGTGAAGGCCTGAAAGTGTGATCGCTGAGAATGTTGGGCTTGTAAATACCCTGCATTGGCTTGATGAGTTGAGACGGCTCCTGGGTATGTCACAGCTGGAATTAGTTACAATGATGGATCAGGTGATCCTGTAAGGCCACAACGAGTAACACTTGGTATTCCTTATGACAGAGGATATCATACAGTGCCCAAGCTGGCTTCCAGCCAAATGTGTGAACTCACACAGCAGTACCCTGAAGATAATGGGATGTGTAACTTCGGCTTATGGTTCACAGTGTAAGTCACAGCAGGTCCTGGAACATGCAGGCCCCTGCCTGTGCAGTATCTCAGCCAGGATTTGTCTGTTAACTGGAGTGGCCTAGTATGTTGCAAGAAATATTGTTAAGGCTTCTTCAGCAGGAACCCAATACCAGTGCTTTCCTAATTTGTGCCTTTATTGTTCTGATCACTCGCTCTGTTGACTGAGTTTGAAACTGGGTACAAAGGGGCAATGGTCAGATCTGTATTCCACTCTCTAAAATCCTGCCTAAATGAACTTGGATCTGTTGGATACTAAGGTGTGATGTGCTCCCTCTATGGCAAAAATTGTAACTAGAGATTTGATTTTAGCACATGCAGTTGTAGAAGCAACTCACATGTCATAAGGAGAATCAGAGAGTGCATCTACCATCAGCAACCATATTGCTCCCTGAAAATGGCCGGCAAAGCTTGTGTGCCCATACTGAACCATGGTGAAAAATTTTGTGCTGGAGCAGTTGGTTGTGAATATGAGTCTGACATGCATGCACTGTGTGCTGAACTGTGCTGTCTATCACTGGCCAGTAAACATCATGTTGAGCTAAAGCTTTCATCCTCAACATCCTCTAGTGGGGTATGTGTGGTAACTGAAGGATGTGATATGTGTGGTAACTGAAGGATGCAGACACAGTGCAACATTCAGCATCCTCAGTAGATGACACTACTCTCTGAACAACATTAAGCCTATATAATTTTGGAACTCTGGGTCTGACCCTTTGGGGAAGCACTCTGACCAAACACTTTGCACCACTGATGTACTCTATGCAGGAAGGAGTCTGACTAGTAGCTGCTGCTATTCCTCGAGTGGTGATTGAGAAACCTCGCAAAGCGTGGTGCATAAAACACACTGCTTCCTGGTGGTCAGATTCAACAGTGAAGCCAATGAGGAGGTGTGATAATGCATAAGCATTTGCATGCTGTATGGTGAGACCAAATGAATGTCACAATGATAATTGCTTAAGAACAATGTCCAACATTGCAAATTCTGTGCCATTTTATCTGATAGGATAGAATGTGAACCAAAGATAAATAGGGGTTGGGGTCTGTGATCTGTGATAACTGAAACTTATTCTGGTGTAGGAAAATGTGGAACCTTTCAACACCACAAACAATTTTCAGTGGCTACTTCTCCAATTGTGAATAATTTTGCTTTGCCTTCAGGAGTGTCTTGCACACCAAAGCTATTGGTTGCTCTGTGCCATCGGCATTCATATGTGACAGGATGGCTCCAATGCCATATTGAGACACATCAGTTACAGAGATCAGGAAGTTGCCTGGTGTAACTGTTATTAAGCACAGAGTCAACCTCTAGAGTTTCTCAACTGCAAAAATGCTTTGTGACACTCTTGAGGCCAAACAAATGGAATGCCTTTCTTTCTCAAATGGTTCAATGACTGCATGAGCTGAACTTCCTGGGGAATGAACATTGTATCACAGTTCACTTTCCCCAGGAAATACTGAAATTCCCTCAAGTTTTTTGAAGCTGTCAGTAGGCATGATCCCTATGATGCTTAAGCTATGCCCCAAATACTGCATGACAAAATTTAGGCACAGAGGACTGCTTGAGTGAAATATGAGTTCAAATTCTTTAGTCCTACCCATGGTAGACTGAAATAACTACTCATAAATCTCTAATAATGATTCTCTATCATGGAATGGGCCTGGGCTTAACAAGAGGTTTACCATACCCAATACTCTGAAACCAATTCAGGGACTGCACCTAGAACATAGACCAAGAAGGTGGTTTGTCATTCCACATTCTTGTATTTTGCCCATATGGTAATTTGCCATCTCTAAGGAATCTTTTGCTGACTATACGAAATAACCTCATTCTTGTATTTTGCTCATACATATTTTGCTCTCTCAGAGGAATATTTTGCTGGCTGTATGAAATAACCTGCTGCTGTGGTGGCTGCAGGCAGGGGAGCCCAAATGCTGATAGGTTTCCTAGTTAATCAAAGAAACTGTTCGCCCCATGTCAACCTGGAATGGGTCATAACGCTATTGGTACTCAATCAGGAGTTTATTAGGCACCTGGTTGTGCTGTCAACATTGGAGATGAAGCAGACACTGCTGCTCAGTTAGGTTCTGAAACTCATTGTCAGGTTTTGGCAGCTACATTGTGTTGGCAAACTGGTGCATCAGCCTGACGTGCTGTTCTCCTGCCCTGGCACCCTACTGCTAAGTGTCCTTGCTTGAGAAATGTATTGCATGTGTTAAAAAAATGTGGACACTGGTGATGATCATGATATGTCCAGCAGTCTGAACAAAAGCAAGGTGGAGCTGCATCCATGAACTACTGCAAATACAGAAAGGAAACATTATATGTAAACCCCCTTCCTGATGAAATGTTTGATGCAGCGGAAGGGCTTTTCTTATTATCTATTTACTAAATCTACTGAAATCTACTTGAGAGCAAGAAACACTTCCCTGCTTAGAAGTTGCACCCTGATTGCCACCTGGGGGACTAACTTGTCAACATGTAGTGGAGAGCAGAGCTATTTGCTAATTATCTGAAAATGCTTTTTGAGCTGCTGCAGACAGCATAAGCATTTAGGCAATATTTGCAGTTGAGTTTAACTGAGGGACTGATGATTCCATAGAACTACTCTTGATCTTCTTGTCCAGTGCTAATCTTACAACTATGTCTGCAATTAAAGAATCAGCATATGACACATCACAACTAGTACATGTAGACTTGCATTTCTAGGTGAGCACTGGCAATTCTGTCATACAGGGTGCATTAGACTGAGCATTAAACTTCCCTTATTGGTTAAATTGTAATCTCACCGCATTTGGTGGCAGGAACGCTGCCTCAGTAAATTGCACAACTTGTTAAAATGTAATATCTGAGGGTCTATGCATGAGTGCAGCTTTTGCACAATCTCAGACAAACTACTGCTACTACTACTACTGCTGCTGTTGCTGTTGCTAAGCAACAAATCACTCTGACTGCAGGATGTGATATGTCTCTTACCTTGCAATACAGCATAAATTGAGGCAGACAGTTTTCCCACCTCTCTATGGTGTTGTCAGATAAAGTGAATGGTGAGGTGCAGTGGTAAAGGCTGTCTCACATGTGCTTGTGCTGCTGGCTACATGTTCATCTTTTATATCAGTTCTGCATTTTGCTTGAACAATTCCTGCGTCCGATCTGGTGTAGCTGTTGTTGCAGTCACATCTGTTCCTGCAGTGTTATTTGAGATGCCAAAGCCACAGAAATTCTGATCCATCATTACAGTCTTATTTTCATGCAAGAGTCAGTATCATCATCACTTTAGTAATGTACAATTCAGGTGGGAGAGTGCCACATGTTGGTTACTGGGAACATGGAGAGTGGCTGAAAGGACCAAGTGATTGACAGCAAAAACCATACACAAGGAAGGAAAGGACAAACCAAGAGTAATCAAAAAACATGAAAAACCAAGAATCATCAACAGCATACAAACAAATCAACAGTAGCAAATTGAGAAGAAAACCAAAAGCAAGTGAGTAACTGTGCACAAAAGTAACATCATCAATTGGAAAGCCTTGTAGACATCAACACAGTTGGATGAAGAAAATGTTCATACTTTTCTCCTTACACCACCAGAGGGTCTTGCTGACATGAAGTTCACACTGCCTGTGGTATGGACAGGAAACCAAACAGCTCTGGGCAGTCATCACAAATGTGTCCCCTTTACCTGATGACAGACTTTGGTGAGGATACTAAACCAGTGAATAATTCAGAAGTGTGCTGTTACATTTGTTACTGGTAAGTTCAGTCAATAGGCAAATATTATGAAATTTGTGCTTATTATGGAAGTGCTCCACGAATTTTAATGGGAAACCCTGGAAGGAACAAAAGTTCTTTTCATGAAACACTATTGAATTTGTCAAGACAACTAGCATTTGGAACAGACTGCTGAGTGATTCTACTGTCACCATCATACCTTTCAAGTAACAACTATGAAGACAAGATAAGAGGAATCTGGTCTCATGCAGAAGCATATAGACAGTTGTTTTTTTCTCATTCCACTTGCAAGCAGAAAAGGCAAGAGAAAGACAAGAAGTGATACAAGGCACCTTGCATGAGGCACCACATGGTGGCTTGTGGAGTATATATGTAAATGAAGATGGCATTCCCAACCTGTAGCCCAATGCTCAACTGTAGCCATCCAGTGGTAGAATATACTTCTGAACACAGCATGCTTGACTTCAGTCACGGCTTCACAAGCTGCAACATGTGGATCACACCTCCACCCGCCTCCAACACCTGCTTCTCTGATTTACGTAAATGGGAGTTGTCCTTTCAACACATCCTTTGACCATCAGTCCTCCTAGTCTCAATCTACACTACCCCTCCCCCTTAATCCCACCTCCACTCCTATCCCCACAACCCCCATTTCACTCATTGTACTCATACACCCTCTCTCTTCTTCTGTTTTAAGAGAGGCACTCAATAAGTGAAGCAATACATTTTTTACTTCAGCCAGTTTTGGTTGATAAAATGCAGAATTTGTTGTGGAAAATTGTGGAATATTTTTGCTTCAGCCCTTATAGCTTCATGAAGTTCCAATAGGTGGAAGCACTATACATAACCTTCAAAATGGCATCTGTAACTGAGGTGCATTCCAACCACAGAGCTGCCATTTTCTTTAGATGGAACAGAAAACCAGAGCACTGCAGGTGTTCACAGGTGCTTGCAGAATGTCTATAGAGATCTGGCATAGAACAAAAGTACAGTGAAGTGTTAGGTGAGGCATCTGTCACCGTCACACTAAGATTGTGCAAACCTGTCTGATCTCCCAAATACTGGCCATCTGCACATAGCTGTGCCTCCTGCACTGTTGGAACATGTGGACACTCTCATTTGAGGTGATCAGTGGAACACAATCAAACATCCCACAGCTCAAGGGTATGTCTGCTGATAGTGCTGACACGCTCACCATCAGTTTGGTACTCAAAGGAGTTTGCCCAATGAGTTCCTCGCCACTGAACAGAAGAGTATAAAGAGCAACGAAGGACCATCTGCAGAATGTTGGATGCATTCCATGGGAAACGGTACATGGATGGTGGTGAAGCTACTGATGCAGCAATACATTGGCTCTTGGCCAGCAGAGTGGACCATGCAGGCATACAGGCCCTCCCAGTAAGATGGCATAAGGCTGCCACATTGAACATAAATAATGTTGAAAAAGGGGTTTTGCAATGAAAAGAGTGAGGGATAATATGGTACATTGGAATCCAGAATAAAACCAACCTACTTAAAAAAAAATGTTGCATTAATTTTTGAATGCTCCTTGTATCTCCACCCTCTCAATTCACTCCTCTGTGTCATTGTGCACTGTATGTAACATTTCCTGCCTGGACGAAACTGAGCTCTTTGGTGCCATATTCCTGTTCCATGTACCAGCTACATCTTACTCCCATCTATCAGCCACCCTTCCCCAGCCCTCACTCTTGCTCTTCATATCCTTCATCCCCTTGCCCATTGCACCTGATGCAGTCCACTGGTATGTAGTTGGAAACTGTGAAGATTGGTAGGAAGGATTTTATAGGAAGCAATAGTGAGTTATGTAATTGCCATGCTAGCAGAGAAGAGCTGGTTTTGGTGCTGTTTGGCACTCATGGTACTGCAAATGGTCACAACCAGGCCAAGTACTAAGCACTGTGCTGCTGTGGAAATGAACCAGTCAGAATCATTGTCGAACATTTTAATAAAATAGAGTATTCACTAATAATCAAAATCCAGGATGGAATACTGACAGTATTATAAATAAGGATAGATTGCTACTCACCATACAGTGGAGATGTTGAGTCACAGACAGGCACAACAAAAAGAGGATCCAGAGACAGTGGTTGTTTGTGTGTGAGTTTCATTTTCATGCATATGTGTGTGTGTGTGTGTGTGTGTGTGTTGTCTAATTCAGAAAAGGCCTTCTGGCCAAAAGCTTACTTGTCTAGCAGTCTTTTTGTTGTGCCTGTCTTCGTATCAACATCTCCACTATGTGGAGAATATTCACTTATTCACACATCATTTTCCACAAATTCTGTCATAAGGGAGAGCCTTACATTAACGGACATCATGACAATTACTAGAACTAATGGTAAACTGCTTACATTGTTAGCAGTATGAATTACTTATAGATTTTTTGGTGTATTATAAATCAGGATATTCATCATCAGTCTTCTGCCATATTAGCAGGTCATTTGTGTCTCCTTTTTCTATGATCCAGTGCTCTCTTCTTAATGTTGCTGTAGGTACTGTTGCCCATCACATCATACAGGATACGAAATCTCTTCCTTGCTCACCTCCTCTTCCCTTCCACATGCCCCTCTGATTTTCCCTCCTTCTTCCTTAATGTAAGTCCCAAGCCAGTTTCCTGGCCACAGTTCCTGATTATTTGTCATCATGCCCTGAAATGAAGGACAGCCTGTCCAAGATCATTCTCACCCTTCTTAAAGTGGTGTTCTATTGCCCACCCAACCTGCACAAAACTCCACTCCTACTCCCAACCCCTCCCCAGGCACAAGACCTGCCCCATTCCACCCAGCCAGCACCTCCTGCTCCAGTCCGGTCACAGGCTTATCCTATCCCATCAGAGACCAGACCACCTCTGAAAGCAGCCATGTCATATGTGAACTCTGCTGCGATCACTGCACACCCTTTTATGTCAGTGTGACAACCAATCAGCTGCCCACCAGAATGAATGGCTGCCACCAAACTGTGGCCAATGACAAATGGGCCACCTGTTGACACAACATGCTACTGAGCATAGCATGCTTCATTTCAATGTCTGCTTTATGACCCAGGTGAGACGGATTCTTTTCTCCTCTACCAGCTTTTCTGAACTGTGCAGATGGGCATTATCCCTGCAACACAACCTTAGCACCCGGAACCAACCTGGCCTCAATCTCCATTAACCAACTGTCCCTATACCCACCACCTAACAGCTCCCCTTCCTCCATCCTATCACCCCCTCCCAATTCAGCTCTCCATGTCACATTCATTGTGCACTGTTCTCCACCTGCTCTGACACCCATGCATTGCATACGTAACCCATGCAACTGCCACCACTCCCTCCCACATACCTAGCCAGCAAACTGGCAGTCCCCACTCCAAACTGCTACCTACCAACCCTCAACACCTGCCTCTCTTTTCCTCTACCCGCCTCCACCTGACACAACCCCCACCCCACAATGTAGGGGCAGAGGCATGTGTGGGTGTTTTACATGTGTATTTGTACTCTAGTTTAAGAAAGGATATGCTCCAAAAACTTTGTCTTTTTTGTGTTTGCCTGTCATGATTCTAACACTTCTGCTTTTCTGTGAGTGGTCCCCTTTAGCCTTAAAGTATATGAAAATTCATTTCATTTTAACTGTGAGTTACAGGCATTATTACAAAACACAAAAATAATTTTCATGTAGACTTTGCTTCATTGTCTTGGGTTGAGATGAGGGGAAGAGGGCTATTTTGGTGTGTGGTTCCAAGAGGTCTTCAACAAACTTCTGTCAGAAGTAAACCAAGAAACTGGGAAGTTTACAAATTCAAGAAAAAGTTAATTTTTCCCCCCAGCTGCTATGAGATTATTAATTTACATTACTATGTTTGAAAGGTGTGTCAATGAAATACTGATTAATTTTTTTGATTGTACAAACAGGTACTGTGTCCTGCTTGTTTTGTACTGATAGCATACTTCATGACAGGACAACCATATGACCACCAGAGAATCTATATGTTCCTTTTGGTTTGCATGTTGATGACAATGATTGCTCAAACTCTTGGACTAGTTGCAGGTGCAATTTGCAATATACAGGTAAGGATGCCAACCTGAAAAATAAAATACAGTTTTTGTTAAGCATTGAAATACAATTATAATCTGTGAGAGTGTTTTTATTGCATATTTTAAGATGTGTGAGGTACTGAATATTAGCATATCATAATGACTTTAATGTTAGGTTTTCAATGTTTGTTTTCCTCACTATTCCATGTGCCATTCCTCCCCCCTCCCCCCCCCCCCTGAAAAGAAACCTATCACCCCCCCCCCTCTCTCTCTCTCTCTCTCTCTCTCTCTCTCTCTCTCTCTCTCTCTCTCTCTCTCTCTCCCCTCTCTCCACCCTTCCTCCCTCCCTCTACCTTCCTTACCTATGATTAAAGGGGCTCAACTGTTACTTTCTGCAGATATCATAACATGTTAGTATTTTTTTTTTAAGACTTGCCCACGTGTTATTACCAAGTGTGATGGTGCAATGCTTAAGACACTAAATTTGTATTCAGTGGATGCAGGAATATAATCCCGTCCAGTACTCTTTATTTGGGTTTGTCTTGCTTTACCTAAACTACATTCAATAAAGAAAGGGTTTATTTCTGTAATAAGCCTATGGGCAATTCTTTTCAGCATTCTCATTTAAGACACCTATGCCTTCAAATTTTAGATTTGATTTAATTTGGCTTGGCAGAAATGGATTTCCTTGCAGCATTTTCAGAAATTTCTTGGATGGATTTTGCATACCTGTGTAGTTTTTCGGTGTTGTCCTATTGTGTGTGCTAGCTAGCAGCTCTGGTCAGGTGCCTATACCAGCACATCAAAGCAAGTGGACACATGCTGTTGTAAACACAGCATGTGCACATTTTACTACATTAAGCCAAATTGATTTAAATTGTAAATGATTTTGTCTTTAACATTTTTTAATGTTGGTCATTACAAAGTGCAAATAAGAAATTTGTCTTACCAGTATGTGAGGAGCAGGAGTTGTAGAAATGATATCTGAATTCATAAACACTATTTTGCTGATTTTCCTTTCTGACAAGTCATTGTAATACACAGAGTTTAAACAAACCACTTCATTGCTTTGAAATTCTGATTTCATCATATATTAATGAAGAGAGCAGAAATGTAGAGCCAGAAATGCTAACACCAAAGTCAGTTAAATTGAATGTACAGTGATGAATCGAACTTTTGTCACAATACACTGTTTTTGTTCCTAAGTACCACAGTTGATACCAAACACTTGTCCAACTCAAGGTACGGTACTGCTTTGACTGTGGTGACTTCACTTCCCGCGTCCAGGTTCCCGGGTTCAATTCCCGGTGGGGTCAGGGATTTTCTCTGCCTCGTGATGACTGGGTATTGTGTGATGTCCTTTGGTTAGTTAGGTTTAAGTAGTTCTAAGTTCTAGGGGCTGATGACCATAGATGTTAAGTCCCACAGTGCTCAGAGCCATTTGATCTATTTTTTGTGGTGACTTCAGTGTTCACAGGGTAACAAACTCCTTTCCTCTTTTCTCCCAGGGCTTCTTTAGCTATTGACCAGTTATGATCATGAAATTTTGTAATATATAGCATTTGGATTGAAGGCAAAAACTCACTGAATACTGGAGCTGTTGAATCGTTGATAGGCACATAAACAAGACTGAAATCTTTGCTAGCTTTCCTTTATCAAGCTATAGAGCACACAGTGCTGATTTCTTAGTGCTGGACCTGTAGGTCTGTAGTGCAACTGGAGAGAGGATGTGTTGGGTGGTGTGGATGAGGGGAGAGAGGAAGCAGAGACTGGGAGTGTTGGGGAAGTGTGTCTAAGGGTTTGGAGTGGGAGGCAGCAAGTGCATGGGATATGAACATGGCAAAAGCATTGACGTCGGTGGGGTAATGCATTGCATGATAACATGGTGCAGTGGATTGGAAGGGTGAGACAGAATAGAAAAAGATGAGACTGTGGGGAAGAGGGTGTGAGTGCAGGATGAGTGAAGTTAGGGTCCTGAGGCTTGATGTAGGTGGGCATGGGGCAGGGGGGCTTTTGGAGATTGAGGGCATGAGGATTACAAGACTAAATGATGTATTTCAAGAATAGCTTGTGTCTACATAATTCAGAGAACTTGTTGTTGGGGGAAGGGTCCAGATGGTATGGGTTGTGAGTATGTTGCACTCAGCAGCATGTTCTGCTACTGAGCAGTCAACTCTGCTCTTTTCCAGAGTTTGGGAGTTGTCATTTATTCAAGTGGAGAACTGCTTTGTGGTCATGCCCATATAAAATTCTACGCAGAAATTACAGAAGATCTGATATTTGACATGACTGTTATTACTGCCTGTGATAGGATAGGCTAAGCCAGTGATGGGACAGGAACAGAATCTGCTGGGAGAGTGTATCAGACAGTTATTGCACATGGATCTCCACAGGGGTGTGACCCATATGGAAAGGGGTTGAGAGTGGGTGTGGGATAATGGCGGATTAGGATATTGAGTAAATTGGGTGGTCATTGCGATACTTCAGTCCTTACACATTAATTAATACATCATCACACCTTTGAGAGGAATATATACAACAAATCTGCAGCTGGGCACCTACATGGCATCCTTGTATACATCTTGTTTGTGGGGTATGGAGAGAAAACCATCAAAGCCATCCAAAATTTCAAACCCCACATCTGGTTCAGGTTCATTAATAAAACTGTCCTGGACCCAGAGCCAAGACAACCTATCCTCATTCCTCCTCAGCCTCAACATATTCACTCCCATTCAGTGCACCTGGTCCTCAACCCAATCTGCATATCCCTGGATGTTGACTCCCACCTCTCTGGTGGCTCCACCCATAGCTCCGCCCATATGAAACCAATTAACCATTAACAGTGCTTACATTTTGATAGGTATCATCCCAATACAAAGAAAAAAATTGTTTCCATGAAGTCTAGTATGCGGTGATGAGAACTCTCTTGCTTGATTGCTGTAGGTCTTACTAAGGCCTTCACAGACAGGCACTGTCCCCAGAGTAAGTCTACAGACACATATCTCAACCTATACCCATGTGCTCCCCCAGGGGACTCACACCTAGTGAGTACATTGCTGGTGACCATGGGGCCCCGAGCTGAGTCCTGGCATAGCTTCCACTCGCTTATGCCAGACTCCTCACTTTTATCTTTCCTATCTGACCATCCTCGGCCAACTTTTGTTCTTTTCCAACTCTGACACTATTAGGTTTCAAGGGCTAGGGGTCTTCCATTTTCCAACCTATACTTCTCATGCATAGGCAGCATCTGTACTCTAAAGGAGTGGCCTACCAAAGCCATCTGTACCCCATGTTAGGGGCGGCCTGGAAAGTTGTATCACCAATCTCTTCTGAAGCAAGCATGGCAATTATGCTTCTCACCTTTGAGTCATGATGTGTGAGAACAAGGCAAAATGTTTTGGAGTTAAAATAGCCCCATGTTCAGATCTCCAGGTGGAAGCTGCTTTAGTGTCACAAAATCCTAAGTCTACAAAATGAGAGAAGCAATGGCTTCAAATATGTATGTACAATTGTCATACATTAGTGGGAGATGACAGATTAACAGAAATAGAAGAGGAACTAGAGAAAATTAACTGGGACATCATTGGTTTTAGTGAAGTGCGCCATAAAGTCAAAAACTGCCTTTGCTTGAATTCAGGAAATCTCTGTGGAGAACCAAATGGAAAATTAAATGGAGTTGGATTTTTAGTAAACAAAATCATTGTCAACAAGATAACAGTGTTAGAAGGAATTTCGAGCAGAACTGCACTCTTGGTCCTAAAATACTGGACAGGTATAAGATACAAATAGTTCAAGCATATGCACCTACGTCTACTCACTCAGATGAAGAGAGAGAATCTTTCTGTGGATGTCTGAAGGAAACTGTTGTGACAGTGCCATGACATTTTAACAGTGCCGCCACGTTAGTACGCGCAAACGGCAATAGAGGTGCTCCGCAACTCGGCTGTGCGCGGGAGCGCCACCTAGATATGAACGGCGCCGGCCGCATGTCACGGCATGGCAGTCGAATGACCGATACGGAATTGGTAGCATGTAACCAGCTATTGTTTCTATGTTTGTATATCCACGCAATTTATTAGTGATTAAAGGTTATAACACTTTTTGGCGACGAGGATGGGATATTTTTGTTCCTGCGTTGTGGATTTGTGTGTTCGTGTCGGGGCAGACATGGAACAGCTTATGTAAGCGCTCATTGAACAACAAACACAGCTAACAGCTGCTATTCAGGCATTGTTGACGTCGCTTACTCATCGTCTGTCTTCCTCTTCTCTGCCTCCGTTCCCTCCTTATGACGAGGCCGCTGAAGACTGGGAGGATTATGAGAAGCGTTTGCGGCAACACTTCTTGGCTTTCGGCGTTGTCGACGCTCCTATGTGTAAGTCGTTATTTCTATCTTGGATTTCCCCACGGATCTATCAGCTGCTATCTCAGTTAGCCCCGCTGTGGGAACCTGCCTCTCTGTCCTTCCAAGAAATGTGTGACTTATTGTCTAATTATTACCGAAAAAACACCCACGTTGTTGCCACCCGCATGGCGTTCTACCGGTGTCGTAAACAGCCCCATCAATCTTACCGGGCTTGGGCGGCGAAACTACACGGTCTGAGTAGGAAATGTCAGTTTGTCACAGACACTCAACATGAGTCTTATGCTGATTCAATGGTTAGGGATGCTATTCTACGGCTTGCTCCTGATAAAGAAGTTCAGCAACGTGCCTTACAACTGCCAAACCCGTCATTGTCGGAAGTTCTAAGCATCGCTCAATCTTTTGAAGTGTCTCACGATGCTGGTGCGCAAATAGACACGTGGTGTGATGTCGGTGCTATACAGACCACTTTCGACAAGGACAATTTGCCTGTTTCCCAGGGGACCGACGATGTGGCGGTGGTTCACTCGCGTCAACAACGTCGTGTTGGGCCGCCACGCTCGCAGCGAAAACAGCAACCACAGAAGCAGGTTCATTCCACACTTCCTTCTTGTCCACGTTGTTTCGTACAGCATGACAGGGCTGCATGTCCAAAACATTGGGCGACATGTAATTCATGTAGGAAAAAAGGCCACATTGCTTCTGTGTGTCAGTCCCCTAAAGTTCCTGTCGATGAGGACGAGGCATCGGATATGGATGTTAACTGTGTGCTTTCTCAAACAAATAAGTTGTTTGTTACTGTTCGTGTTCTGGATAAAGACATTCGCATGCAAGTGGACACTGGCTCTGCAGTAACTCTCATTAATTCTCGCACGTATTTGGAGTTGGGCTCCCCTCCATTGTCTCCAGTTACACGAAATCTGAGAACTTATAATAAACAGAAAATTCCTGTCGTTGGCCAGTTTGATGCTTCCACTGCCTACAAGTCTGTTGTTAGGCCCCTCACGTTTTATGTGGTGGATCATGCGGGCACTGAAAACCTGTTCGGTTATGGTGCTGTCCAGTTGTTCGGGTTCTCCATTGATGATGATGTGCACCTCATATCTGAGGATATTCCGTATCAACAGCTGGATGGATTGTGTTCTGAATTCTCATCCGTGTTCTCTGCTGGTCTGGGTCATGCCAAGGATTTTGAAGCCCACATTACTCTTAAACCTACAGCTCGCCCTAAGTTTTTCTGGGCACGCCCTATTCCGGTGGCGTTGCATGCACCTGTCAAGGCTGAGATAGACAGGTTAACAGCTTCAGGGATTCTCCATCCTGTTACTTCCAGCGAATGGGCATCGCCAATTGTGGTGGTTTCTAAACCAAACAGGAGTCTGCGATTGTGTGGTGATTTTAAAGCCACTGTCAACGCTCAGAGCCTCATTGACACTTATCCTCTTCCCCGTCCTGAGGAGTTATTTACCAAGCTCGCTGGGCGCCAGTTATTTTCCAAACTTGACTTATCGGAGGCATACCATCAGTTGCCGTTGGATCCGTCTTCCAAGGAATTTCTCGTCATCAACACTCCTTGTGGGTTGTATCAGTACCAATGGTTACCGTTTGGCGTCGCTAGCGTGCCGGCCATTTTACAGCGGTTTTTGGAACAGCTCACGGCTTCCATTCCCGGCTGCATAAACTATCTGGATGACATTGTTGTCACGGGGCCCTCCACTGAGGAGCACCTTCGCAATTTGCGTTCACTGTTTCGGGTTCTGCATTCGGCTGGGTTGAAGTGCAATCTGGACAAGTCACAGTTCTTCCAACCCTCCATTGTGCATCTTGGTTTCCACTTGTCCTGTGAGGGTATACGTCCTCTACATCAGCATGTTGCGGCCATTATCGCTCTACCCCGGCCGTCTATGGTAAAAGAACTTCAGGCGTTTCTAGGCAAGATTGCTTATTATCACAAATTCATTCCATCCGCGGTGGTAGCTCATTCTCTGCATCAGCTGTTACGCAAAAACGTTCCTTTCTGTTGGTCCGATGAGTGTGAGCAGGCTTTTGTCCGCCTGAAGGCTCATTTGCAGTCGGCGCCTTGTCTTGCCACATTCCGTCCGGGTCAGCACTTGGTTCTGGCGACTGACGCGTCACAGTATGGCCTAGGGGCTGTTCTCGCCCATTGGTATGAGGATGGGTTGGAACGACCCATCGCCTATGCTTCCAAGACCCTCAATGATGCGCAACGGCGTTATTCTCAAATCAAAAAGGAGGCACTCACTATCATTTATGCTCTAAAAAAGTTCAGCGTTTTTTTGTATGGTTCTAAGTTTCACCTCATCACCGACCACAAGCTGCTGGTCTCTCTGTTCAACCCATCGGCGTCGCTTCCGGATAATGCAGCTCACCGCCTGCAACGTTGGGCCTTATACTTGTCTCATTTTCACTATGAGATTCACTATCGCCCCACGGCCCAGCACACCAACGCCGACGCGTTGTCGCGTTTGCCGATGGGCCCCGACCCGGTTTTCGATCGAGATGAACTACTCTGTTTCCACATTGATGAGGAAGAATGTCATGCGGTCAAGGGTTTTCCACTTACAGGTTCGCAGGTCGCATCGGCTACTGCGCGGGACCCGGTCCTGCGTCAGGTGATCGGTTTTATTCAACGGGGTTGGCCGGACAGGACCAAGGGCCGGGCATCGGATCCCCTTCACAACTACCATGCCTTGCACCTTTGTCTGTCTGTTCGTGATGGTGTTGTTCTTCTGGCCACGGATGGCGCATCTCCATGGGTCGTGGTGCCAGCATCTCTTCGCAAAGATGTTCTCAAACTGTTGCATGAAGGCCATTGGGGGATTTCTCGGACCAAGTCCCTGGCCCGCAGGCATGTTTATTGGCCCGGTATTGATTCGGACATCGCCCACATGGTCATTGCGTGTGGTCAGTGTGCTCAACAACTGGCTCCACCCCGTACAATGCCCTCTCTGTGGCCTGATCTGGCGCAGCCATGGGAACGGGTGCACGCTGACTTTGCCGGCCCCTTCCTCGGCACTTATTGGCTGCTGTTTATTGACGCCTTCTCGAAGTTTCCATTTGTTGTTCGATGTCCGTCGCCCACCACTGCGGTGACGACGCTGGCTTTGTCCAAAATCTTTGCGCTAGAAGGTCTTCGATCCACGATCGTCACGGACAATGGCCCTCAGTTCTCTTCGCAGGCCTTCCATGATTTTTGTACTGGACACGGGATTCATCATGTTACAGCACCGCCCTTCCATCCACAATTGAATGGGGAGGTCGAGCGCCTTGTCTGCACTTTCAAAAGCCAGATGAAAAAATTCCTTAGTGATTTTTCCACAGATGATGCTCTGTTGCATTTTCTGAGTTCTTATCGCTTCACACCTCTGGGCGATCGCAGCCCTGCTGAAATCTTGCATGGCCGCCAACCGCGCACTCTACTGCACCTGCTTCAACCTGTCAGGCCTCGTACTGTGTCCCCTAGTGCGGGAAAATACTCGGTGGGCGCCGACGTGTGGGCACGAGGGTATGGATCACGCCCTATATGGATTCCAGGGGTGGTCAAGGCTCTTCGCGGCTGCCAGCTTTGTGAAATACATACGGATGACGGCATGGTTGTTCACCATTATGACCAGATGTGCCCACGAGTGGTGGCCACGCCGGTACCACCACCCCTTCCTTCGCCTCCACCAGCCCGAGAAGCCAGTCCTGTCGCTGCTGCCGATCTCCCATGCGTGTTGCTGCAGCCGACGTCGCTACCGCTTCCGAGTATGCCGGAACCGGCCCCAGTCGCGACGCTGCCTTCTCCAGGACCCATCTCGCTGGAGCACACCCCCAGGTCCTCGACACCTATGGATGCTGCTCCAGAGTTTTCACCCATCATCTCGTCCAGGAGGCACGTTCCACGCACGAGCTTCCGTCCTGGACATTTTGGACCATACTCGCGTGTTTCTCCACGGGATCTTCTCAGGGCCTCCCAAGAGGCCATGGATGTCTCCGCACTGTCCGTGTTTCCAAGGAAGTGAGTGGTTTTTTTTGTTTTTTTTCAAGGGGGGAAAAGTGTTGTGACAGTGCCATGACATTTTAACAGTGCCTCCATGTCAGTACGCACAAACGGCGATAGAGGCGCTCCGCAACCTGGTTGTGTGCGGGAGCGCCACCTAGATACGAACGGCGCCGGCCGCATGTTACGGCACGGCAGTCGAATGACTGATACGGAATTGGTAGCATGTAACCAGCTATCGTTTCTACGTTTGTATATCCACGCAATTTATTAGTGATTAAAGGTTATAACAGAAACCTATGAGAAAGGCAGAGATTGTTTTTATAAATTCATAATTGGAGACTTTAATGCCAAAGTTGGAACAAACAAAGAAGGTGATTCAGTTATTTGTAAATATGGAATAGACGAAAGAAATGATAGAGGTGAGAGGTTGGTACAATTTGCAGAATGCATGAAAACACCTATTGTGAATACGTTTTCCAAGAAGCACCCAAGTCGCAAATGGACTTGGAGGAGTCCTTACTTTGAAATGAAAAACGAGGTAGACATCATTCTCACCAATAGGCCTCAAAACATTAAAGTGATCATCAATTAGTAAGAGCAAGGTTTGTATTTAATACAAAATATGAAATATTAAAACTAATTGAACAAAAAAATAAAATTTTAAACTTCAAAAATCTTGAATGGAAAGAGGAATTTCAAGAAAGAATTCAGAGAAAATTAAAAGAATGTGAAGCAGAAGAAGTATCAAAGGTACTAATTACAAAAGCTGAAGAAGTGCGTGGCTTATTAAATCTCAAAACCAATCCAAAAAAAAATGACAAATAAAACAACAGGTTTGATGGACAAGAGAAGAAGAATGAAAGTTGATACAGATAAAGACAAGATAGAATATGTAGAGCTATGCAAAGCTCTAAGAAAGAGCATGAAAGATGACATAAAGATGTATGAAGAAGACACCTAAAAGCCAGTCTTGAGAATAAATTTAGTTTGAAGAAAGCCAATCGAATGCTTATGATTGGAAGGAAACAGCTAATAGCATTAGACACAGGTCAAGGCCGAATTACAGACAAGAAAAAAATACTTGAATATATTGGAAATTTCTATAATAACCTATACCATAAAATCCTTGATGATACCTTGATCCTAAACAAATTGGATGCTCCTTTCTCCCAAATTCCAGAAATACTCCCATCAGAAGTCAAACATGCAATTGACAGTATGAAAAAGGGACTGCTTCAGGTGGTGATGACTTCCCAGTTGATGTTCTAAAGCTGGTGGATGAAGAATCCATAAAGCATTTAGCTAAGATATTTTCAGGTTGTTTGCACCGTGAAACATTACCAAGAGACTAGAACAAAGCCAAACTAATTCTCATATCAGCTTACTCTCCATAGTGTACAAAGTTTTCACTAGGATCTTGACTACCAGATTGAGCACTACACTCGACCAGGTTCAACCCACTGAGCAAGCCGGTTTCTGATCAGGATTTAGCAAAGTTGACCATATCTTCATGCCATAGGAAATAATTAGTAGAAGAAATGAGTACCATCTACCCCTTTGCATTGCTTTTATAGACTTTGAAATGGTCTTTGATTCAATCAATCACTCAGCTATTTTGTGTGGCTCTAAAAGAACAAGGAGTAGAACAGGGCTATATCAAAATCCTACATAACATACACAAAACCTCTACAGCCATTGTGAGTGTTGCTGAAGATGCTAATGAACTTCCCATTGAATAGGGTGTAAAACAAGGTGATTCTATGTCTGCCAAACTATTTTCAGCAGCCTTAGAAAAAGCCATGTCCAAATTGAATTGGGTAGAAAAGGGAATTCAAGATCTCTGAAAAAGACTGAACAACTTGAGATTTGCAGATGATATTGTCCTATTTGCAAATGACATAGAAGAACTTCAAGTATTAGTTTATGAACTTGCATTAGTGTGTTCTGAAGTTGGACTAAAAATTAATATTGATAAAACCAAGATAATGATCAATGAATGGACACAGAGAGAAGTATATCAGTTGGAAGTACACAACTCCAAAGAGTCACAGAATATATCTATCTGGGTCAACTGATAAACATGAAAGGAGATTTAAAACCAGAAATTTTACGATGAATTAAAATGGGCTGGCACTCTTCAATCTAAAATGTCAGTTGAGCTGAAGAAATCTATTTTTGACCAATGTATATTGCCAGTAGTAATGTATGGCTGCTAAACATGCACATTAAATGAGTTCATTGTTAGGAAGCTAACAGTAGCATAAAGAGGAATGGAAAGATCAATGTTGGGTTGCATGAAAAAAGACAGGAAGAGAGCAGTTGAAATAAGACGAACAATGAAGGTCACCAACATAATGAAAGGAGTGAATGCATTGAAATGGCAGTGGGCTGGTCATGTTGTTCGAACAAAAGATGGTAGATGATCTAAACAAGTCCTAGACTGGAGCCCCATTTACAAAAAAAGACTTAGAGGAATACCACCAGACACAAGGGACAGAGATATAAGGAAGACAGTGGGATTCAGTTGGCAACAAGAAGCCCAGGATCGGAAGAAATTGAAGATCTTACTGGGATGCTTTGTTACACGTTGGCTCAAAGAGGCCACACCATTAAGTGATAGAACTGGCTGATGATGATGATGATGATGATGATGATGATATCCATGTGTACCCATAAACCTCTGACTATCCCCAAACCAGCTGCAAAAGAGCATACTTTCATCACATAATGTCATCCTGCACTGGAACAGGTGAACTATATCCTCCTCCATGCCTTTAACTATTTACCAATGTCCCTGGAAACAACAAACATCATATCGCAAACCTTCCCATCCCTCCCAAAGTGGTATTCCAGCACTCACTCAATCTGCACAATATCCGTACCCCACAACCACTCCTAATCTCTTGCCACATAGATCTACTCCTACGAAAGACAAAGGTGCAATACCTGTCTGATACATCCATTCTGCACATCCTATTCCAATTCCATCACAGTCATATACTATTGTATAAGAGGCAAGGACACCTGCCAACCCAAAAGCAGTTGTATCATAAACCAGCTCTACTGCAATTTCTGTACATCATTTTATGTTGATATGATCACCAACCATCTGTCCACCCAAATTAATGGTCACTGGCAAACTGCAGCCAAGAGCAGAGTTGACAATCCATTAGTGTAACCCACTGCCAAGCACTGTATGGTCGATTTCAATGGCTGCTTCGCAACATGTGCCATCTGGGTCCATTTCCCCAAAACCAATTTCTTTGAGTTACATAGATAGTATTTGTCCTTTCAACACTTCCTTCCATCCCGTAAAACTCCTCGCCAATATTTCTGGTAAGCCCCTGCTGCACAGCTGTATCCACCATGTCTCAGGGCCTAACTTTGTTCATCATACACTCACACACTCTCCCCCACAGATTCATCTTTTTTTTGTTCTGCCTTGTCGTCCTAGTCTGCTCCTCCATTTTACCATGCACTGTATAAACTCACAAATATTGACTCTGCATTTCTACTCTTTTCAGTAATTAAAGAGATGAAATCAGAATTTGGAAATGATAAAAGCAGTTTTTTTTTTAACTTTGCTTATTATAATTAGTGATCAGAAAGCAAATCAGCTAAATAGTGTTCATGAATTCATATGCCACATTTACAACTTTCACTCCTCACATGCAGGTAATAAAATATCTGACTTGCATATTCTAATAACACAGAGTAAGACACAATCATTTAAAATTCAAATCAACTTGTCTTAACATGGCAAAACCTGTAAACACTGTGTCCACAGTCACATGATCACTCAGTTTAATATCCTGACACAGATTCCTCAAACAAGATTGTTCACTAGCTCACACCATATGACACTTGTAGTGATGTATGCATTTACTTTCAAAAGGCCATGCATGCCTATTTAAGGCTAGCCAAGCTATTTTGGCCTCCGTTCTCTGCATGTATTGCCCCAGTTCTTTGTTCCTGGTGAATGTTCCTTAAATATTGTTTCAAGTTGTTATTGCTTCCATGGAAGAAAGACATGTTCAGCTTACCAGTCATGTTGTACTTATACCTAACTACAACAACACTGCCAAAAAATTACATTCGCGTGAAAAATACTTCTGGAAATACTGGAAAAGAAATCGCTTGCCTGCCAAGCCAAAGAAGCTAACATGGTTGGGGCAAAAATGTAGCAATCTTAGACAAGTCTGGAGAAAAGAATTGCCCATAGCCTTCTTGAAGATGTAATCCCAGCATTTGTCTGTAGCTTAGTTTAGTTATGTTGTGTTCTGTACGTCATTTTCATGATTGTTTTATCAATATGATGTGGAACAAGTCATATTACATTATTGCTTGTGTCTGTATATGTGCGGATGGATATGTGTGTGTGTGCTCGAGTGTATACTTGTCCTTTTTTCCCCCTAAGGTAAGTCTTTCCGCTCCCAGGATTGGAATGACTCCTTACCCTCTCCCTTAAAACCCACATCCTTTCGTCTTTCCCTCTCCTTCCCTCTTTCCTGATGAAGCAACCGTTGGTTATGAAAGCTTGAATTTTGTGTGTGTGTTTGTGTTTGTTTGTATGTCTATCAACATGCCAACGCTTTCATTTGGTAAGTTACATCATCTTTGTTTTTAGATATGTATACACACACACACATGAATAGTGCTAATATTAATATTACTGAAATTTTTAGTTCTACACATGCAACTACATTTAGAGGTACAAATTTTATTATCATTATTATTATTATTATTATTATTGTTATTACCAGTTCTGAAACAGAAACTCGTCCATGGAATAGAAGGAGTTGTCCAAAAGAAATGATTTTAAGCTAGATTTAAAACTTGATCTGCTAACTGCCAGACACTATGTTGTTGGGCAAATGATCAAAGATTTTTGTTGCTCAATAATGTACTCCTTTTTGAGCAACTGACAGCTTCAATAACAGATAAAAAAAGGTCATTTTTCCCTCTAGTGTCGTACGTATGAGCATCACCGTTCTTCGCAAATTGAGATGGATTATTTATAACGAATTTCATTAGTGAGTATATGTACCCTGATGGTGCAGTTAAAATACCTAACTCCTTGAATAGGTGCCTACATGACATCCCTGGGTGAACACCACTAATTATTCTCACTGCTCTCTTTTGTGCAATCGATACTTTATGTCTAAGTGGTGAGTTACCCCAGAAAACTATTCCATAAGACATTATTGAGTGGAAATATGCAAAGTACTTTAGGAGGCTGATCAATTTATTACCAATACTAGTGATTATACGAATAGCGAAACAGGCTGAACTTTATTGTTAGAGAAGCTCAGTAATATGCTTCTTCCAGTTCAAGTTGCCCTTACTATTTTATTTACCGTAAAGAAGACATTTCAAGTTGTGAACAGGCACAGTTAAAAGACACTCACCTACAGCTTTTGGCCACAGTAGTCATCAGTAAGAGACACACACACAAGCAAGCACACCTCATGCACACACAACCGCCAACTCCAGCATCTCCAGGCTGAGACGCTGGCTTTGGCGGTCGTGTGTGTGTGTGTGTGTGTGTGTGTGTGTGTGTGTGTGTGTGTGTGTGTGTGTGTGTTTTAATCATGAAGGCTGTGGCCGAAAGCTACATGTGACTGTCTTTTAATTGTGCCTGTCTACAACTTGACCTGTCTTCTTTATGGTAAGTAGCAATCTGTCTTTTCCTACATTATTGATATTCCTACCCAAAGTTTCCATTGTTTGATTTTTCAATGACTTGACTATTTTCAGGCCATTAATATTACTATTGTCAGCTCCCAAAATTCTTGCTCACTTTTCTGCTTTTTATTGAACATCTAAGCTTCATTTGAGCTGCATTTATATTATTATTATTGTTGTTGTTTTGTTATTATCATTGCTGTTGTTGTTGTTGTTGTTATGCTTGGGAAGTCAGTAGTAGTGCTAATGTATAAAGTCTACAATATGTTAAGTTTATATGAAAGCAAATTATTTTTTGAGCCAGTAGATTTAATATAAGGTGCTTCTGTTATATTTAATAGATATTTTTCTTCCCTACAGCTTGGAACATTTATACTGGCTGCAGTAACAATTCCAATGTTCCTTTTCTCTGGTTTCTTTATGAGGCTGGATGATATACCGTCATATTTTGTGCCTCTGACTTATTTAAGTCTCTTCAGATATGGATTTGAGGCAATTGTGTTGTGCATTTATGGATTTGGACGGAAGAATCTTGTGTGTTCAGAAATATACTGCTATTACAAGGATCCCTCCAAGTTTCTTGAAAACATGGGGATGGCCCATAGTGATTACTGGATGGATATATGTGGCCTTGTTACGTGGCTAGTGATACTGCAACTGACACTGTTTGTGACCTTGAATATTAGGCTACATAAATCTAGATGAAGAATACTACTGTACTTTGTTTCTTCTTTTTGAAGAGAATGAATGCAAGAGGCAACCATGAATAATTTTTGGGTGAATGGGGAATGCCAGAAGCATCAGACGCTTTATGTCACATAAAGTGGACAATGTGCACTGCTACTGGTGTTCTAGGTTGTTTGTAAGAACAGTTATGTACATATTTGCTGCAAGGCTACTTGTAGCGGAAAAAATTAAGATCTGGAACAGACGGACATTGTCTCTAATATTTATTTTTGCAAAACATGTTGTGTGACACTAGATTTAATGCACTTTTTTTAAATGATGACCTGAGTGTAATATATTATTTTGGGATAAGCTAACATGCTCGCTATATTAGGCAAAATTGTAAACACAAGAAATGAATTCTCATAAACTATTCATTTTTAATTCTTTTTATACTTACAAGAATTTTGCTATATTAGCTCTAACGTAATATAGAATGTTTGGAACTAACTTTTATAGCTGTACTTCCTCTTAACTTGGGAAGAGACTGCTGGAAAGATATGACAATTTTCTATTGAAGATATTTTTCCATTTTAACATCTGTCTAATCAGTGTACAGTAACTGTATATGGCTTTTCCTCAGTATTTTTTACTATTACTATAATTCATGTGATAAAATAAGTCTTCTTCCTAAACTTTGTTTTCAGAATGTACCTGATTTGTGTAACAAAAAGCATGATAAATTAAATATCTGTCCTCATGACCTTTTATTGTTGTGATTTTTATAAGAACATGGTGCTAATGACCACACTGTTTAGCACTCAACAATTCTAAATACATCCATCGATTTGTAACCCGCCTGCTGGTCAAATCTGTGGCATTTCCATCATTCTATAAACAAGACTGTTTCTAAATTTCCTAGACAGTATTGCATTCATAGTAAAGAAATAAATATCATGTATTATATAAATCAACTGAATTTCCTTTGTACAACTTGTAATTAAAAACGTATAAAAAGAAATTGTTTTACTCATGTTACCTACTACGAGGTTAAGGAAAGAAAATAAGTCAAAGTGTGACACCGCCTTCAACATGATCACAGTCTTTCTGTTCAGTTTGCAAAGCAATCTATTGCATATGATTAATGCTATGACTCTGTACATAATACCTGGATACGCACTGCGGCACTGAACAGCGGGCATGCTACACTTAGGATGTTCCACCAACAGTATCTCCACAGGCTGGCCACCAGAAGCTGCCTGTGGTAGGCCACATGACTTGTACACACAGCACAGAATCCACTGCACTGTCCTCTGGAGCCTCTTCATTATAAGCACTGTGCAGTAGACATTCATTCTCATACTGTGTTCTTACTTATTGTCATCAACTGCTTGTACCAGTACTTGGGTTGTTTATAGGTTTGTATCTATGCTCTCAACAACAGTTCACTTGTGTGTGGCAGAAGAATGAACTTTAGTTAATTGTGGATGCACTTTATTTGTGTCTTACATTAAGACAATTAAGGGCACACTAATTATGCCTTATAATTGTTTACAGTATTCTCAGGTACTTCATGATGATTAACAGTCAACATTGACTGTGTGGGACTTATTTTCAAAATTTGACTGGATCAGTATCATGATTCATGCCCATCTCCAGCTGCACACAGTATTCTCATTCAGAGATTGCTGATAAGCACTGTTCAGCCGAAGTGGTTAAAGTGACTGCTCATGATAAGTGGGAAATCTGGGTTTGAATCCCAGTCCAGCACAAATTTTCATGTGTCTGTAGTCAACAATACAGATGATGTAATATAGTATTTGCAATTTTCAAATACATTTCATAGTTACTGACAGATTGAAATATGCAATAGCAACACAAATTTATAAAGATGGAGATATGTAAGTGGCCTAAAATTACAGACCCATCTCCCTCTTTCATGTTTCTCACAAAATTTTAAGAAGGTAGCTTATAATGTAATATCAAACCGCATTTCTGAAAATAATGTTTTATTCACTGCTCGGTTTAGCTCCCTTAGAGGTTTCTCCGAAAAGAAAGCAGCATATGACTTCACAAACTCAATTCTGGTAAAATCAAACAATAAAACTTACAATGTAGGCATTTTATAAGACATTGTGTAGACCATTATAGAGAAATGAAAATGTTATTAAAGACATCCCCTTTTCATAAATGGAGTGGTACATTAACCCCAGAATTTAATGTAATTGAATTTTATTTGATTCTGTAGGACTACAAAGTGTACAGCAAGTGTATGCATAATATACACACATCAAAACCAGAAGACATTCAATATCACTTACTTCCTAAAGAGCAACCAATCTGATTACACTCTTTGCCACCATTAATTACAAAGAACAAGATACACAAATTTAATTTAATAGATACTGCACTGATGAAGCATCTATTATCCAGCTAACAATGCACAAATCACTGACTCATGGCCATCTTGCCACACACACCACCATGATGCTACTGTAGTCAACTGAGTTCACCTGGCGCTGTCCCAGCTACCTGTGCCAGCCGCCATTACAGACAACAACCTTCAGCGTGTTGACACAAAGTCCTGCCTTCTTGCCAACACAGCTTTACCTGCCAGCCCAGCCCCATTCCTGCACTACTGCTAGTTTCACTCTCAGTTTGGGGACATGGAACGTAGCTGTTGACCACCATATGCATTCCCAAGCTTCAATAGTGGCTAGCAGTAGTTGCACAGGGTTGCTCTCATCAGTCAAGCTGCCTCAATGCACAGAATAGGAGTGACATACAAGCATCACAACATTGATTTGCCAGCTCTCATCTCTGCATGTCTGACCATACAAATCAGAGCTACCTTTTATTTATTTATTTATTTAGCCATCCGTGGACATTTTAAAATGTATGGATGTTGTCACTTGTGTACATTCATGTATTTATACAGTTTGTTGTTACATGTTGTTAAACATTGTGACATATAAGTTATTTACAATCACTTTTGCTCCTTATCAAAATATTGTGAAACAAAAGCTATTTACAATCGTTTTGTACTAAGGAATTCACTTATAGTGTAAAAGCAGTGTTTCTGCAAAAACAATTTAAGATTTT